>NW_028258377.1:11250000-11875000 GCF_053883595.1 Heterocephalus glaber | reverse complement strand
CCAAGTCTTGTCCTGGATCCCTAGGTGATATGGGGAAAGGCAGCTATTTTGGTTAGTGCTCTAGGAAAACCTAGAACACAAGTGAAATGTAGGAGCCCCAGAATCTTTAGTGATCCATGGTGGCTAGTCCTTTATTACTTATTTAGTTAGTTTTGAGTATTCTGAGACAGGGTCTCACTATGTATTTCAGGCTGGCCTTGAACTCTTGGGAGTTCTCCTGCCTCATCCTCCGAAGTGCTGGGATTACAGGCTTGCACCACTACGCCCACTCGAAGTGGGTGGCTAGTTTTACCAATTCTTTCAATAACCTATTTGCAAGCATTTTGAATTTAGTATTATTTAACCTGTGAAAACATTCTTCAGATTCCTGAGAGTAGCTTTGCTAGTTACTTGTTGAACTTTGGTGTGTCAAGAGAACAAAGGCAATTCTTACAAGGTATTGATAGGAAAGGTCTGATGAATCCACAGAAATTCTAGAGTTTTAGTTTTGTACAGCTGAATGGATTCCTGATTCTTTGATGTGGTAGGAAAAAAGGCAAGTTACAAATTACACTGACAAGCAGGTGAAGTCCAACCCAAATACACTAGTGGTGCTGTTTATTTTAGGACTGCATGTCATTTTGCATACTATGCATCATACTTCGGAAAAAATCTAGGGCAGATGTATTTTCTCTGATTTGAAACAACTGATTTCTCTTCCAGGTATAGAAGCCAAGAAAAATGTGGTAGTAACTCAAGCTGATCAAATAGGCCCTCTTCCCAGCACTCTGATAAAAAGTGTGGACTGGTTGCTTGTATTTTCGTTATTCTTTTTAATTAGTTTTATTATGTATGCTACCATTCGAACTGAGAGCATTCGGTGGCTAATTCCAGGACAAGAGCAGGAACATGCAGAATAGTGATGGAGTGAAAGAAGTTGGGAAGAGAAGCAATTTCAGTATCTCATTTCAGAAACTAGTGCTGCAATCTCATACATTTTCTCCAGTGAAGTACTGACCTACCACTTCAGTCAAATGAAGAGAATCATGCATTTGCTGAACTACTGAATAGGTTAAAAAAATTATAAATTGGTGTTTTAACTTGTATTGTAATAAGCAAATGCAAAAATATTAAAATTCACTATTTTTACTACTTGAACATAACCCAATACTTTAAGAGTAATCCAATTTGAAATATGAACCAACTAAAATTCTGGTAGAATTAGTGAACAGAATGACACTGTGGTTACTATATAGAAGGCAGAAACGGGACTTTCAATTTTAGTGTGTGAAGGTTGGTTTTGTTTGTTTGGAATTTCTCTTCCAGTCACTAAGCAGGAAAGTGTTCTGTTACGGGAAGAATAACAAGAAATGATAAATGTGATCCTAACTTTAACTGATAAGTTTTACCAACTAATGGAAAATAAAGTCAAATACTCTGGTGTTTGTGATCTCTGCTTTCACTAAAGAATTCAAAGTGGTTTCAATTGTTTGTAGGTAAGGTGGTTGTTAAGAAAAAGCAAATGTTATAACTAAAGCTCATATATATCAGTTCTATGCTAGAGCATAAACTTTAGTCACAGTTATCTAACCAGAATGTAATTCATTGAACCTGAAAATGCTTCTAGCACAGGGCTGGGTTTAGTGAGATGCAAAATGCAAACACTGTTTTTGCTTTCAAGTTGATTCTAGTTTAGTTTAGGACACATTTAGTAGGTACAACTTGTAATTTATACATACTATACATACTTTTTTTGTTTTTTGAGACAGGGTCTTGCTGTATATACTAGGCTGGCCTTGAACTCGCAGTAATTCTCCTGCTTCAGCACTCTGATGAGTGCTAGGATTACAGGTGTGTGCCACCATGCCTGGCTATATGTACTTTTCAAGAGAAAAGCTGTTCCTTAAATTCAGATATAAGACAGTTGATTACCTAGTAATTACTGGGTTTTTTTGTTTGTGGTACTAGGATTTAAACCAGGGCCTTCACACTGAGCTACATCCCTGGCCCTTTAAAAAAAATTAAAAATTTTTTTGAGATAGGATCTCACAGTTATTAAATTGCCCAGGCTGGGCTTGAACTTTCCACCCTTCTCCCTCAGCCTCCCAGAGGCATGTATCACTATACCCCGCTGATAAATTACTTTTATACTTAACTGTTTACAGTGTTTTAGATGGTTAAATATGAGGAGGTACAGAGATTGGTTGTAAGGGAAAGGAAGTGGTCTAAGCCAAGCCAAACCATCACAAGCTAAGCATGGTGTCCACTACAGAGGGTGCATCTAGTAAATCTTTCCTAAGGGGTTTAAATTCTATTAATTTGGAAACTACTGAGCGCAGAACATTCACAGTTCCTACTGGATGACACAACTTCCCTGGGCCCTATGACTACATCTGTCAGTCTCATACAGTGGTGTTAAGAAGGTAAATGATGAAAGTATTTACTGAAAATGATGAAGGGGCACCAATTTGTTAACTCATATCTACAAATTCATTTTTCAGTTCTCTAGATTTTTTTTTTTTTTGGTGATAGCTCTCCTTTTGTAGTTCAGGCTGTCCCAGAACTGGCAGCAATCCTCTTGCCTCTGCTTCCTGAGTGCTGAGACTACAGGCATGTGCCATCACACCCAGCTTCATTTCTTACTTTAAAGAGCAAATTTCAAGAGTATTTTTCATGATCATACATACCCAATGTAAATATTGGAAATATGACTTTTAATTCCACTGCTAGTCTGCCTTAGCACCAGTCAAAAGAAACCAGTGTCTTACATAAATGCCTTAAGACATCATATCTGACCAGGGACTCGAGAAAGGGTATTACCTCGGGTTTTGCTTTTTGGATAATTTAATCTTTTCTTTTTGTACTGAAAATCGAACTCAGGACGTTGGCACTTGGCAGGCAGGTGTGGCACAGCTGAGCTACACTCCTGGCCTGTTGGATAATTTAGTCTTATCAAGTGGGCAAAAAAGAAAGGTCAATCCTGATGTCCATGAGTTTTTGGTTACAGTGAGACAAAAGTTGGCTTTATTTTTTTAAAGTCCATATGAGATATACAGCTAACTGCTAACAACTGCTAAATTGATTTAAAATGAATTCTCGCCAGTTGTGGCAGTGCACACCTGTAACTCCAGCACTTGGGAGGCTGAGGCAGGAGGATCACAGTGACTTCGAGGTCAAACCAAAATAAACCAACCCCCCCATCTTAAGATATATCCTCTGCAAAACTGTTTATGTCATTAATTAGTAGCGATGAGATACCAGTCAATATACTAAAAAGCACTGCATTTTAAACTTAATTTTATGGCTTGTCCCCTAGATCTCAAAATGAAAAAAGGCAAAAAGAATATGACATCAGGGGCCGGAGATTTAGCTCAGTGGTTCCAGCGCCTGCTGCGCAAGGACCCGAGTTCGATCCCCGGTACCAAAAAAAAAAAATGACATCAGACATTAATAACTACACATATACGTTATACAAAAGAAAGAGTACCTCCCAATATTTAAGAAACAATTTGTCTTTATCTGTTCTCACCTGTGTCCCCAGTGACCCTTTTGTGGGTATGCTAATGATGCGGCGCCTTTTAGAGAGCACTCCCTGTAAACCAGGTTTTCCAGATTATTTTCTCAAGGCAAATACGGCTGAGATTGAGCAGAGCTTGGACTGGAACCCACGGCTACCCTGCAAGCCCGGGCTTTGAATCCCTGTACACTGCTGAATTAAGCACAGAGGAACTGGCCCCGAGCACCAGACTCATCTACCCACGCCGGCGGCCCAGGGCCCAGAGGGAGCGTGCGCCAGCCCGGCGCCGGCAGGAGCACCTGGGGGCCTGCGGGGTGTGGGTCGCGCCAGAGCAGGAGGCGGCGGGGCCGGCAGAGCGGAGGGCTGGGCCGCATCTGGGTGCTGCCCTCAGGTCCCTAGGCGCCGAGCTGGCCCTGCGGAGAGGCAGCCGGAGCGGCCGGCGGGCAGGCAGCGCGGCGGGCAGTCCGCGGCGGGCGGCATGGCGGCGGCTCTCGGGGCGCGCGGGGCGAGGCTGAGCTCCCTGGTGGCGCTGCGGGGCGGGCGCCGGGGCCTAGCGGCCAAGGTGAGTCCCGAGAGCTGGGTGAGGAGGGGGAGCGCGAGGCCCGGACGCCCGCCGAGGGGCGCGCTGGGCTTCGTGTCAGACTCGGGGTCGCAGTCGCCGCCGCGGCCTCGCACCGCACCTGCTTCACGCGAGGCGCGGAGCAAGCGCGTCCTCGGCGGCAGCACCACTTCTCTCCTGGCTTAACAGTCCCGCCATAGCCTGCGAATTTGCTAACCGGAAGCGAACGAGACTGAGTTTTGTTTTTTTAAAAATATGAAACTTAGTTGTAAAACGGACGCGTGAGGACACTCGGGTGCTAATGATCACAAGCGACTGTACCCTCCGTTTGTCTCTGCGGCGCCTCGCTGTTAGCGGGTTCCCCTCATGGTCAGTTAACCGATTTGTCTTGAGGCTGAGTTTTGTTTTGTATTGTTTTTGCTTAAGAGGCTGAGTTTTTGAAGAAATTATTATTATTCTTTTTTGGTTATTTGAGGCACGGCCTCGGTATGTGGTTCACCTCGCGGCGATCCTCCTGCCTCAATGGACGAATTAATAAATTACTGTTTTTGTTTTTGGTGACCCATTGATTTTTCTTTCCACTTCCAAAAGGGTGTTCAGTTAGTTTTCCTGCTTCAGAAATTAATATTTTGGAGTCCACTAACTTGAAGGAAAGTTTAACATGTAGCACCATCTAGTGGAAAAATGTTGCATTAGACTCAGCGTTACGTTTCATTAAATTGGTTATTAGAACCCATTTGAAGTTTAATAGAAGAAATTTAAAGTAGTCCAGTGGTGGAGGAAAAGAAGCACTGTGTTTTGTGGCCGCGAAAGAGAAAACAGTGCATACTGTCAGCTAGCGCGTCTCTAGGCATACCTCTGCCCATGTGGTGGTGGCGGAGTAAAATTGTGGTGAGCAAGAAGGAATGAATGAACAGTAGGACCTCTGCTGGGTGCCTTTGCATTCAAGATCTCTTTAAGCCTTCCATAAAATCTTGGCAGGTTGATACTGTAATATCATCACTCTAGACACGAGGACATTGAAATTCAGCCTCTCACAGGAAAATGTAAAACTTGTCCGAGAATCAAGACTACTGTACTCTTTCCAAACCCCATGCTTTTCCCTCCCTCTGCTTCCAAGGCGGGTAAAATTAAGGCCCTCACAGAGGGTTCTGCTGAGGGTGTCCCCTCAAAAGGGCCTTTGGTGTCCTGTAGATGCAGTGGCTCCGTTTCGGTTCTGGACATGGTCCGTGTTGCTGGGCGGACCTCTGTGATGAGCGGCAGCACACACCCTCCATCTCCATCCTGAGAAAACTGGCTCAGAGCACATCCCACAGCCTCCAGGTGACTTCTGCATGACTGGCAGCATATTTAATCAGCTACTTAATGTGGACAAAGATAATTCTGTTTCTTAGAAATTCTCTGAGCTAACAATTACGTGGTTAGTAAAAATTTTAAATTATTTCATGTAGTAGACCGCAGTGAAATTTTTCAGAACTGTTATTGTAAGATTAATGAGTAGCTCGTTTTTTTGTTTTTTTTTCCTTTGGAGTACTGGGCATTGAACCCAAGGCCTTCACCCTACCCTATATCCCAGCTCCACCCCACTTTTGATATTCCATTCTGAGGCAGGGCCTGGCTAAGTCACTGAACTGCCCAGGGGCTGGGTTCCAACTTTCGATCCTCCTACCTCAGCCTTTCAGTGTTGGAATTCCAGGTGTGCATGTAAATATTTTTGTTTAAGAGGTATTCTTATTCACCCCATTTGTTAGTTGTGTGAGAAGGGCAGCTGACCTAGCAAGGAAGAAGAAAAAGTAGAAAATTAGTTCATTAGCATCCTTTTTTCTCTTCATTGAATAAGTTGCTTAAACATAAAATAGTTTTACTCTCTTAGGTATAGGATTGTCTGTAATAAGGGATTTTAGGATTCTAGAAGTTGGAGTAGGTGCGCTTCATTCAGCTCAGCTGTATTCAGTTCCCTTTGATGAGGAACCCTCAATGTTAGTTCCATCTTTCTGGTGACGTTATCTCTTTCACTTGAGCCTATAGTAGCCTGCAAATGAATAGACAGGAGGGATTGGTTGACATCTCACAAATTCTAGCAGAATGTCTATCTTTTTTCCTCTGGTCATGGAATTTACAGTTTTATTTTTAACTTATAAAAGAACTGGCATAGGAAGTGGGGTCTGTTAAAAGAATCTTGGCTTTTGAATTTTATCAGTAGTGGGAATAGTGTCAACTGTGCACACAAGTGCTTTGGACTGGGTAGTCCTCTGGCCAAACTGAAAAGGGAGTTTTGTCTTACTGCTGCTCTAAGAAAAGGATTTCATAAACATAGAAGGCAAGAGCTCTTTACCTATAGTAGAGGGTCTGTGGGTCCCTAGAAGTTATACAAAGTCCTATGTAAATGTGCATTTGTGTTTTCCTCTCTGGGCATCAGCTTTTGTCAGATATGAAAGGGGATAGTAACCCCAAATATTTAAAACCCATGTGAATAGTGCAGTGAAGGCTGCCAAGGTTATGGGAAACCATCTAAAGAGCAGTAGGACAAGAGTTCACAACCCTGAATTGTGAGGAAGGAAAAATTAGAAAATTGGCTCACCAGCATCCTTTTTTTCTCTTTATAGAATATGTCACATAAAGGTTGAACACAGAACTTTTACTTTTTTTTTTTTTGGTATCGGACTCAAGACCTTGCACTTTCGAGGCAGATGCAGCACCACTGAGCTAAATCCCTGGCCCCAGTCAGAACTTTCTTGCCAGTGGTTTTGCAGAGTTTCTGTGGGTGGGTGTTCTTACCTCAGTTTCCAAAGTTTGGAATTCTGTGATGTATCTAAGAAGTCCAGAAATAATGGTCAAGCACAGTTGTATCTGTAGAGTTGCTGAACTCTGAAGTTTGAGGCAGCAGTAAGGGGTGTGGAGATGACGTATCATCTGGCCTTGTATAGAGCTAGCCTTGTCTGTATTTTGAGAACAAAAAAATGGTTAGAATTTGTCATCTTGAGACTTTTTCTACATTTCTTCTTAAGGTAAAGAGCTGTAAGTTCATTTTTGCAAGTTTATTTAGAGTTTAAGTTAACTTCTGTTTTCAGATATGAAATGTGTTCTCTTCACAGTCCTCAGATTCTCAGCTGTTGACTGCAGAGGAGAGGAACCAAATTCTACTTGAGCTTAAGAAAGCAGGATGGTCAGAATTAAGTGAGAAAGATGCCATCTACAAAGAATTCTCCTTCAAAAATTTTAATCAGGTAATTATTATGAATTCTTGTTAGTGCTGTGGTTTATTTTTGTTCCTTTCAACTTTCTAATACTGTTGGTTGTCTGGTCCCATGTGGACCCAGGGCCTACATTCTCCCTTCTTTAAGAATTCAGTGAGAGGGGGTCCAGGGATTTAACTCAGTGGTTCTGCCACCTGCTTCGCAAGCGCAAGGACCCAAGTTCGATCCCCAGTGCCAAAAAAAAAAAAGAATTCAATGAGAGTGCCAGGTGTGGTGCCGAATGCCTATAATCCCAGCATACAGGAGGCTGAGACAGGAGGATCACTGCAATTTTGAGGCCAGCCTGGGCTACATAGTTCAAGGCCAGCCGGAACTACATAGTGAGACTGTCTCAAAAATCAAAAAAAAAAAAAAAAAAAGGGCTGGGGATTTAGCTTGGTGGTTTTGCTGCCTACTGTGCAAGTGCAAGGACTGGAGTTTGATCCCCGGTACTGGAAAAAAAATAAGATCTTCCTTGTTTATAATTGCTACAGCACACCTGGGCAATTCTCAGCCCCAAGGGAAGGGATGATTTATGTTATTTGGAAAATAAGATTCTGAAACTACTATACTTTTGATTTGATGTTGGTTATGATAGTTACTTTTGGACTTTTAGATTACATTAAAAGAGGATGTGAGCTTTTAATTTTTATCGGACGAGGGCATGAATAAAAAAAATCAATTCAGAAATGTTTGCATGCTTGACAATTTCCTCTACTTTTCCTGGGCAGTTTATAAGTTTTCTTTCTTTTTGTAGTTTTATTTTTGCCTCTTAAATCATCTCTCAAGCTGCTCCTATCTTACTCTTCCTTAATTAGCTAGTTTTCCCCAAGCCCAGTAGCCAGCCCTTGAAGCTTTTCTTAAAACCTGACCTCTCCCTTGGAGACTTAGCCTTAACAAAGCAAGTGTTCCATTTGAGTCCCACCCTGTTTAAAGAGTCATCTCCCATGACTTACCCTTTAGTTATTACTCCCCTGCATTATATAAGGTAAAAGCTTTTGATTATTTCATGTTTGTTCAGTTAGTTTGGTAATCCTTTGGACAGATTTATTGTTTTTATTTATATTAAGTGTCAGCATCTCGAAGTCAGAGACTGTTTGCTTAAATAACTTTCTATTGTACACAATGTAGTTGTGGATACAAACAGGCATTTGATAAATGCAGACATTGATTACAGTGTTTGCTGGTTTCTAGAAGGGTGTGTGAGGACCAGATTGCCACCAAAGAAACCCTCAGCATGTTTTCCTAGTAAATGCCATTGGCTCCACTGAGCTGCCTGCTCTATTCTGTTCTCCATCCATCTGGCTGCCAGCCATCTGCTGAGTCCCCAACTCCTAAGGAAACCTTCACCTAGCAGACTCCTTGTCCCCACTGCCCCATGTGCTCGACAGCTCTTGTCAGGGGCTTAGCACTCTGTGGCTGGTGGGAGGGAATCCCATTGGTACAGTAAGCTTGTGTATAAGCTCTAGGTAGCATTTTCCAAGCTTATTAAAATTCTTACATGTGTACAGCTTGACTTCTTTAAGCCTGGGCTAATTTATTGGGCTTGAACATGTGGCTTAAAGTACTTGAATGGTGTTGCCTCAGGCTCTGCCCATGAGTCAGTCCTCCAGCACTACTCTAAACCTTGTGCTTAGCACAACTTTCAGAAATAGGAGGGAAGGGAAGCTGTGCAGGGCATCCTTGATTAGCTGTGACATTATTCACTGGGACATTTCATTAACTAGGCTTTTTCCTCAGCTCATGCAGCTTTTAGGAAAAAGAGGCAGATGCCAAGAAAATCAGCTAGTGTCAGGAAATGTGCTCAGAGGACCAGCACCGAGATTATACCCTGGGGTCAGTTTTCCAACAGGCTTCTGTGACTTCTGCATGTACATTGGCCTGTAATGGCACTGGTGTCATGACGGCTATCACTGCCTTCCAGGCAGAGTCAACCAGAAGCACTAGTTGTACAAGTTGGGTTAATCGATTATTTCAGCAAGGGAGAGCATGGGGTCATCAGAAACCATGGGGGATCTCAGGGAGGCATTGGTGGAAAGACTTGTGACAGCATTTGGGCTTGTACTTGTCATTTTGGAAGGTTTTGAGGGAATTAAGGCTGTGTTCTGGATTAGATGGTGTCAGGAAGTGGACAATTCTGTGATTCAACGTTTTTATAAATCTTAACTATAGGAAGAACAGACTAAGGTGGGGCCAAAGCTGAAACTGGAAAAGAAGCTGTGGTTATTCATTAGATGGGAAAGGGGGATGTTTGGTATTTTGTGGTTTGGAAAATGTTTGTGTTTTGTTTCTGGTCAGATAACATTATGGAGTGGTGTATTTATGTCCTAATGCATCATGGTCATAGAGTGGCTCTGTCTGCTCTTGATGTCATGTTCAAGAGGAGAGCACATCCTAGGCCAGCTCCCATGCACTAGGAGCTGTTCACATCCCATGTGTAGGGTAGCGACCCCTTGGGACTGACAGATCCTTATTCATCTTTCATCTAAGACAGAAAGCCTTTTTACTTTTTTGGGGTACTGAGGATTGAACCCAGGGCCTTTTTACTGAGTCATATCCTCAGCCCTTTTATTATTTACATTTTGAGACAGGGTCTCACTAAATTGCCAAGTTACCCAGGCTAGGTTCCAACTTTTGGTGTAGTTTTTTATTTTTGTTTTTGTTTTTTGAGACAGAGTCTCATATACCACCACACCCAACTTGGTTTATTTTTCTTTGACACAGGGTCTCACTATGTATATGCTTCAGGTTGGCCTTGAACTCACCATGTAGCCTAGGCTGGCCATGAACTCATGGTGATCCTCCTGCCTCAGGCTCCCCAGTGCTGGGATTACAGTATGTGGCACCATGCCTGGCCATTGGTTTTTATTGAAACAACAACAGAACATTAAGATGATGTACATTTTTAAAAACTGTGTGGAGTGAGCATACCTGTAATCTCAGCAATTGAGAAGGCTAATGCAGGATCTCAAGTTTGAGCTTAGCCTGCACAATTTAGCAACCCTGTCTCAAAGTAAAAAATTTAAAAAGGGCTGAATATATAGCTAGTATGAAAGCCCTAGGTTCCAGCCTCAGTACTGACCTCCCCCTCAAAAAAATCACAACTACTTAAAAAAATTTTTTTGTAGTGTACTGAGGATTAAACCCTGGACCTTGCGTATGCTAGACAAGCACTCTGTGACTGAGACACATCTCTAGCCCACTGTTCCACTGGTTTGTTTGTTTGAGACAAGGTCTCCTTGTAGTTCAGGCTGGCCTTGAACTCACTGTGGAGCCCAGACTCCCCTTAAACTCAAGGTGATCCTCCTGCCTCAGCCTCTGTAGTGCTGGGATAACAAGTGTGTGCCACCACACCCAGTCCCCTGTTCTCTTTTCGTATTTCTCCATAGGTATAACTTATTTACAATGTAGTAGTTGTATATATAGTTAAATTTAAAAAATTATCTTAAAAGTATTATTAATTCACTAGATGTTTATGAAACATCTTCAGTATGTTAGGCGTTATTCTAAGCTCATGTAGCTCCCATTACAAGGAGAGAGGATAGATAGTAAACAAATGAATAGATAATGTAATTTCAGTTAACAGCAGGTACCATGAAGAAGAATCATGTAAGAGACTGGAGTAGAAGGTGAAAGAGGAGGCATTATTTCAGAGGGCATTGTCTGGAATGATCTCTCTGGGAAGGAGACATCTGAGTCCTGAGTAATGTGAAGGATCTCAATGTGTGAGACTCCAAAGGAAGAACGTTCTATATGGAGAAACAATTAGAGTTCCCAAAGCAAGATGACCTTAGCATGGTTGAGCAAGAGCCCCAAAACTAGTGTTCTGGATGGAGCAGACTCAGAAAGTAGAAAGAGAAACTGAAGCCTTGTTCGCATGGTGAAGAGTTTGAGTTTTAATCTGTGAAAAAACTATTGGAGGATTTCAAGAAGAAAAATGTCATTATCCTATATTCTAAAATATCATGCTGGATTTCTGCTGAGAATAGGCAGTAGAAGGCAGGAGTAGGAGCAGGCAAACTATACAGGACACTAATACCATAGTCTAGGGAAGAGACAACAGGAGATCAGAGGTGGAAAGAAATGTGGGATTCCTCGTATGGTCTGAAGACAGAAAAATAGAGAGTTGCTGATAGAGTTGGAGGTATAGCTCAGTGGTAGAGCACTTGTCTAGCATGCCCAAGACCTTGGGTTTGATTCCCTCCCTAGCACTGCCAAAAAAATAAAGACTTGCTGATAGATTGATCAGGGGTTGGGGGAGGCTGTTAAGGATGACCCAAGGTTGGAGTTCAAGCTATATTGTGAAGGATAGTGCCATTGGTGTCACTTACTGACCTAGGGAAAACAGGCCATAGGGAATTAAGAATCCTGTTTTGGGCCAGGGTTGTAGCTCAGTGGTGCTGTGCCTGCCTGGCAGGTGCAAGGTCCTGAGTTTGATCCCCAGTACCAAAAAAAAAAAAGAAGAAGAAATGGCAGTAGAGGTGTAGGGATAATGTCCATTGTAACAGGAAAGAAGGAAGAGTGTATCAGTGTAGTGTAGGTAGATTGGTATGTTTGTCCTGGAAAGAAGAGGTATTTCTCTTCTGATTATTTTAATTTTTTTTAGTGAAGTCATCAACTGAGAGCAAGGGGAGGTGGGAGGGAGGAGTTTTGGGGGTCTGAGGAGGTAGAAGGAATCCAAGTCAACTTGGTGACAAAGATAATGAGTTGACTAGGAAGATGTGGCTGGTTGATGGGAAGTTCTCAGTGTTACTACAGATTATGATCAAACTTTTTTTTAGACAATGACTTGCTGTGTAGTCTTGAACTCACTGTGTAGCTCAGGCTGGGCTCAAACTTCCCATCCTGCTGTCTCAGCCTCCTGAAGGCTGTGGTCAGACATTTAAAGTAAAGATTTTCTTTGTTTTGTCCAGCCACGTTCAGCTGCCTGGATACAGGTTTGGAGTAGATGTGGACTGAATGAGAACTGAACTTTTGCCGAATGAGTACAGTGGAAGAATAGAGGGCCAAGGAAGTAAGGGCATGTGCAAGGGAGGGATTAAAACATTGGCCCTTGGAGTCTAGGCTGGTGAGGGAGGTATGGCATGACAGGGAGATAGATGGTGAAGATCTGAGAGAGTCATTTGATATCTTTTGGAGGGCAAATGAGCAATGCTTGTTAAGCCTTTTGTGAGTGGGTGTGTCTGTGTCTGTGTGTCTGTGTCTGTGTTTGTGTCTGTGTTACTGAGGATCAAACTCAGAGCCTTGCACATGCTAGGCAAATACTCTACCACTGAGCTACACTCAGTCCCCCAATGGCTGTCAGCTACTGAAATCTACATGCCCATAGTCCTAACCTAGAAATTTATATTCTAGATGTGGTCCTGCACGTATGCTAATTGGATATGTGAGGATGACCATTAATGTTCTATTGGGGCCGAGGATTTAGCTCAGTGGTTTCACTGCCTGCTGCGCAAGCACAAGGACCCGAGTTTGATCCCCGGTACCAAAAAAAAAGTTCTGTTGGCCTGTAATGTTTTATTGTGACTAGGCATTTCCATGTGCACTTGCCCACCATGTTAAGGTCACATCCCTCTTGCTGAAGCCCTGCCATCAGAAGGAGTTAAGAAGGCCTGCTATGCTTACAGTTGAGAGATCCAACACTTTTCCTGGCCTCAGCTCCACAAACTGGAGGAGGCCACAGTTACAACTGATGACCTTTCTGGTAAGAACATGATTCACACTGAATTGTAACTTGTTTAAAAAATTCGGTGAACATATGGGTAAAAAATACATTGTTTCTTTTACTCGATAGATTGAGGTTTTCTTTTTTTTAGTTCTTTACATTATCTTTTCATTTTTCTTACAATAAAATCTTCAGGAGTAGGAGTATACCTGGTTGGACATTATAATTTTTTTTCGACGTTGTAATTTTTAAGATGGTGTGCTTATGTAGTTTGTGTAAAGTGGTATCACAGTTTTCTATCTGTTATTATATCTAGATGTCCCCTCAAAGCCTCATGGTGGGGAGTTTTGAAGGTGGCTTGATTAGAGTGTGTGATACTGGGATTAAGGGTGTGTGATTACTAAATTAGTCCATTGATTGGTTTGGCATAGTTCTGAGTGTGGATGATGGGAAGGCCCACCCTAGGTGTGGGTGGCACCACCCAAAGGACAGGTAACCTGGAAAGGATAAAAAGGAGAAGCAGGCTGCTGCTGCTTCACTCACTACTTGCTGTCTTCTGCCTGCGCTGCTTTGCCATGGACTGTTTCTCCTCTGCAAATGCCCTTCTGCCATGCAACCCTGCTGTGGAGGCAGCTGACTGTGGACTAAAACCTTTGCAAGCTGTGAGTTACAATAAACCTTTCCTCCTTTAATTTTGGGTGATGGGTATTTTGTCTCAGCAACATGAAAAGTAAGGCACTGTCTTTTAGTATTATAGAAAATGAACTATACATTTGAGGAACATTACCACTGAACCTTGACAAAAAACCTATTTCTCAAGTCTTTGGGCTCTTTCAGGTTTTATTACAGTAAGAGCCAGCAAATACATTTGATCTTCTTTTTTCTGTCAGAGGTTTTATTCCAAGATATGGTTGGCTCCACATAGTCTAAATTAGTTTCATAGCTCAGATGAGCACAGGTACTTGGGGATTATAAGTATAGAAATTTCCCAGCTATTCTCCCAGGATAGGTAGATGAAGTAGTCATAGGTGGCAATTCCTGTTGGCACCTCTGCCCTTGGTGGTGGTGCACAGGCTCCACAATGCTTTGTGGGTTGGTGGGCGGTATGATGGTGACAGCGGCACTTTACGAGCAGACAGTGTGACAATCCTGGGACTCAAGACAGGGACTTTACATATTCAGAGTGCTTGAACTCAGACAGGGCGAGGTTGCATTTGTAAAGGAGTTTTGCTTTTTCTGTTCATGGATACATAAAGAGGGAGAGCTCTGTAAATAAACTTATTTCTGGGCATTGGGCAACGGCAGAGCAACTGTATTGAATGAACAGTGTCAGTTGGAAATGTGGATGTGCATGTCCCATAGAGATAAATTTTGTTATATATTGTCATGAACAGGAATAAATGGGAAGCTTACAAAATCAGAGGAAATTTTAAACTTTAGAAGTAACTGCAGAAGGTGAGGCTTTGAAGCTCAGGAAACAGGTACTCCAGATGCCAGTAGGTGGAGCCCTCCTGGGCAGGAGCCCAGACTGGCCAGGATACCCCGACCCTGTAGCAGGTTGTCCTCAATCCCCCACTCCTGGATACTTGGGACCACCACTTGGGACCACTTGTTCAGTGTGGAAATAAGCTCTGTATCAGGAATAGAGAAGTAGTGGTTGGACACTAGAGTTGTTTTGGTCCATTTTGGGTGAATGAAAGATTCTGGATGGAATTTTCTACTGGTAAAGGTGAGGACAGAAGCTTTGTGAGAAGGAGCTGCATTCACTACATTCCTGGAGAAGCTCCTGTGCCTTGTCTGTGCTTTGTTAGGGGGTCTGCTGGGCAGCCACTTGATTATCTGAGTATGAATTATATGAATTGGCTGGTGCTCAGCGACCTTTCCTCTTCAAAAGGGGCACTTTTCCATTGTTTGATTGAACAGCCGTCAAAGTGTAGTACCCTTTCCAAAGCAAGGACCAAGCTTTGTTCTCTAGCTTATTCATCAGATTCATGTTTGTAACTGCTGCCTCAAAAGCTTTCTTGGGCTGGGGTGGCAGAGAAGAGGAGTCTCCTAACTGGCTTAGCTCACATTGGCCATGGTAGGGGTATTCTGTGCATCTAGCAGTAGTATCACCACATGTGACTTGGGGGTTTGTACCATGTTTCTCTTCCAGTGCCCAGAGAGACTTCTGAAATAGAGCAGTTGAAAGTTACTGTTGCTGGCTAACTTTATAAAAATGTTTTAATTGAGGAATTTGATAATAGGCTTATGGTTAACATTTTCAGACACTTAATGAAGTCAGAGGCTTGATGATACCAGAAGAAAGACAACTGCTAATGAAAGTTTTTTGTTTTGTTTCTTTGAGACAGTCTCACTATGCACTTCATGCTGGCCTTGAACTTGTGGTGATCCTTCTGCCTCAGCCTCCCAAGTGCTGGGATTACATGGATATGCCACCACTCCCAGTTGTTAATGAAAGTTTTAATAGTACTCTTCAGGATTTTGATGAAGGTCTCAGCTGCTGTCTTGTGAAAATTAGGGGTTTTATTGTTGTTACTGTTGTTGCTTTCGATATTGGGGGGTTGAATGCAGGCCCTGAGCAATTTAGCAATTTAGCAAGACCCTGTCTCAAAATGGAAAATAATAGAAGGGCTAATAAAAATATCCAGGTAGTATTCATGTTGCTGTTCACTTTGAAGTTCTTCCTGGAGTGCCAGGTAAGTCTGGAACGCCCTGTGTTGATGTCGTCCGGTTGTGGCGGACGTGTTGATCCATCAGGATAGGGAAATAAGAGCCTAAGGTGTTATCATCATTTGGAGTCTTGTTTCTTCTGTTTGTGTTGTACAGTAGGTTTAGACCTGATGTATATTTGTAAAAGCATATGCAGTAGATGAGGAGAAATGTAAAACAGGTGTCAACAATGCAAATAGGACACCACACTGCAGTGTGAAAACACTGTGGTCGTTACACCGTCCTTTAATAAAAATGGACTTTCTACTGCATCAGTTTTTCTTAGTCATGTAGTAAATCTTCTGTTTACAGAACTTAACCTGAGTGTATTGTAAAAGTCAAACAGCCAAGAAATACAATTTCCTCAATAGTCTTTGTCTTGCCCTTTTACAGATGGCATAAAATCAGGAGTGTAAAAAATAAAAAAGCAGTTTGAGCTGACGTGAAATGTATTTCAGATTTATGCCTTGCAGATGATATTGGTATGATTAATGCATTCATTGCCTTTTTTTATTGCTTTTCACAGATAATGTACATGATGCATGGAAAATGTTGTGGGTTTAAATCTTTGCCAGGTTTAGACTATGAATATCAACAGATGTTATCATATAAATACCGTAATTATTATGAAAGAAAAAATTTGTCATGAAATGTATTGACATAAATTTCATTTATGTAAATTGCTTTCATCAGCCTAAAACCTTACTGTAGCATTTAGGGCTTATGAAGCACTGAGGATGAGATTAAGTTGGAATAAAATGGTCACAAATGGGTTACTTTAAATTTAACTGACAAAATAACACTTAAGAGTTAGGAAATTACTGAGGAGTTTGTTTTCAGCCTGTATTGCTGGTACTTCTTAAATAGGTTGACTATGAATTAATAACGATGGCTGCTGGCTCAATAACTGCAGAAAATAATTGAAAGGAGAACTTAAATAATAAAAGTATTTTGGTCTTGCTCTTTTCCATTTTGTTTCTGTTTTTTCTTTGCTATATCTGTCTACCACTTCAGTATGACAACTATCAGTCGTGTTCAGGTTTGCACAGTGAATTTTGACTGTAGAGTTTTGGTGCATTATGATTTTGACAAAGAAATTTGCAGGATATGTGTATTGGTGGAATATCAAAATCAGCTAGTCACCTCTTCTTAGTAGCAGTACAGTGCTGTGCTTGCATTCATTTCTGGTGGCTAGGTAGAGGACCAGTTGGTGTCTGTCATCAGGAAAGATTTGGTCCAACAGTATGGACAAGTGGATGAAGTTCTTCCCTGGCTCTGAGTTCTCTGTTCTGCTCTTTTTATATGTCCTTTTAAAGAAAGCAGAGCAGTAACATTCTCTCCAGTATTGTAGTTCATTGATCGTCATATTGCCCCTCTGATCTAGTGGAGATGGGGCCTTCTAAGTCATTCACAAAATCTTACAGAACAACACTGAATCAGACTGAGATCGTGAGATCTCTTCTGGTCATACTGGGTTGTGTCACAGTTGTAGGTTCCAGACTCACATCCTTGGATCCTCACATCCTTTTGTCCTTTTATCCTCACATCCTTTTTTATCCTTCTTGTGATACAGAAATATTTTATTATTGATGTTATTGTTGTTTTTAGGAGATATCTTATTTTCCAATTAATACTTGTTAGGTTACTTTGCTTCCTTTAATGGGTTTCACCATACTTCCCTGAGAAAGTGAATGCTGTATCACCAGCTGATACAAAGCTGTGTTTGTTTGGAAGTAACCCAGGTATCACTGTTGAGCAACCAGAGGTCATTTAATTGTATCATTCACATCAGTCCTATCAAAACAGCAAATGCTGCTAATGAATCTGTTTTCTCACATGGTCTCATTCAGCCAGCAGGGAAGAACTGTGGTCTTCTACTATATCATTCAGCAAACTGACTTCACTTATACTGTCTTCACCATTGAAGCCCTGACTGTGGGCACTTATGAGGTTCCTGAAGCATCCCCAGGCAGATAGGCTGGGAACTGCCTTGTCTGGCTCTGTTGGTTGCAGCAAGCTCAGTGAAACTCTACAGCCGACAACCACCCAGGGCTGGCACTATCTGGCCCAAGGTTTGGAAGGAATAAAATATAACAGGACTACCTGGTTTCATCTTTGTTCACAAGAGCTTCCAGTTTTGTTGGGGAGGTGGCACATCCAAATTTTACAATGTAAATTTTTTCAAATTGCGTTGTTAATCAGTACTAAAATGTGACTTATTAATATTAAGTCAAAGGCAATGCACTGCAGTGTGGCTGCCTGGAGGAGTTTTGAGTTGGTCCTTGAAGATCTGATAGATTTTTGGGAGGGACAGGGCTAAGAGGAAATAGCAGGTGGCATAGGTTGAGGGTAGGGAGGAGGAAGACACATCTTGTTTGCAGTGTGTTGGGGAAATGAGGGTTCTAAGATTGGTTCAGTGAGCTGGGGTCCAGATTGGCATGGGGGCTCCCTGTAGGGCACTCTCCCCTGGATTTAGCATTGGTTAAAATTAGGGATAGCTGAAAACAAATCTTGTCTTTTTCTCCTTCCTTCAGCATGATTGTTTCTCACAGCAGTATCACCACCTCTCAAACACCCAGGCCTGAAACTGACCAGGCAGCAAGAACTGCACAGTCATCCTTTAGTGTCTTTTGCCTGGACTAGGTTGCTGGTCTGGGTGTCTCTTCCTGCCTTCCCCCTAGAGAACTAAGAAGCTGCCTGACTGCTTGTCACCTTTAGGCTCTCCCTGCTTCAATTTCTGCTGGCCTGCATGCCACTTTGTTGTGACTATATTGGTCTCTATTCAGAAAATCCCATTGCTTTTCTGTTGTATCTTACAGGACACACTTCATCATCGTTCTTCCTGCTGTTCCCCATCCCACCCTGTCCTGCCTCCATCTGACCCCATCCCACCCACTGCTATAGTGTTTTTACATACCTAACACTAGTAAACAATAAGGAGCACTTATTTCAGGTAGGCGCTGTGCAGGACACTGGGGTGCAGCAATTAATAAGGCAAATATTGTCCTCATTTTTTTGTATGTGTTGGGGATCGAACTCAGGACCTTGTGCTTGTGAGGCCAGCACAGAGCCACTGAACTAAATCCCCAACCCTTTTTTTTGGTACCAGGAATCAAACTTGGGACCTTGTGTTTGTGAGGCAGGTGACAGACCACTGAGCTAAATCCCCGGCCCTTGTCCTCACCTTCATGGAGCTTATAGTATAGTGGGGGCAAGCAAGGGTAAACAAAGAAAAAAATGAATATATAATTACAAGTTATGGTGCGTGCCATAAGGAAAATCCTGATAGCTAATGCCTAATGAACACTTAAGGACTTTATGTGTATTCATTCATTCAGTCCTCACAAAATTTTGTGAAATACATATTATTTCCCTCATTTTGCATATGAGAAAAGTGAGGTTTAGATTAAGTGGTCCCACAGCTGGTAAGCATGGAGTCAGGATTTGACTCCTGGCAATATATACCATAAGCTAGCAGGGATACTGCCTGCCTTGGCAGCAGGAAAGGGTGTGTGAGAGACAGTAATACAAGACCTAATTCTGCTTGTGGAGAGCAGTTGGGAAGGCCTCTGAAGGGAAGTGATAAGCTGATGCACTTTTTTAAAAACACCAATCAGAGGACATAGGGGATGGAGTTGAAGGGGCAGAAGTCAAATTGGGGAGATAGCAGGGAAGCTGTTGCGCTGATCTAGGTGAGACAACATGGCTGGGGTAGACACAGTATGAGATTGTGGACTGGGCAGTGACAGGAGATGCAAAGAAGTACAGAGGTTGGAGCTATATTTAGGACTTCACACGATCAGAAACCAATGGTAGCATACTTAACACTTACAAAAAGTGCAAATGTAAAGAGAATATCCAGGTTTCTCTGATTATGGGAATGGTGGTGGGGCGCAGGGAAGAAGAACAGAGTGTTAAAAGTACCTCTCAGACTTCAAGCCTAGAGAAGCTAGGCTGTTGGAAGTGACATTTATATTACTGAGCTGAGGAAGTGTGGGAGAGGAACAGGACTGTGGTACAGGAATGAAGATTTCTGGTTTGAACATTATTTGGTTTTTTGTTTGTTTTAGACAGGGCCTCTCTATGTGGTCCAGGCTGACCTCCGAATTTGCTGTCTTCTTGCCTCAGCCTCCTGAATGCTGGGATTATGGATGTGTTTCACCATGCCCAGCTGGTTTGGGCACTTTAGAAGTGCTGGGCTTGAACTCAGGACCACATACATACGAGGCAAGTGCTCTGCCACTGCACCACACCCTCAGCCTTGGACAGTTTAAATATGAGTTGCTGGAAGATATCCAAATGTCAAATTCAAGAAAGTAGTTGTAGCTCAGTATGGTGGCACATGCCCATAATCCCAGCACTTTGAGAGGCTGAGGCAGGAGGATCTCAAGTTTGAGCTCAGCCTGGGTAACTTAGCATCTTAGCAAGAATATATATATATGTATATATCTGGAGATGTGCGTATATATATGTACATGGAGCTATCTATATCTGGATATTTATATATCTGTATATCTGTAACTATGTCTAGGGATGTGGAAAGGCCCTAGGTTCAATCCCTAGTACCATAAAAAATAAAAAGGTAAGGGCCAGGGATTTAGCTCAGTGGTTTCGCTGCTTGCTGTGCAAATGCAAGGACCCGAGTTCGATCCCCGGTACCAAAAAAAAAATAAAATAAAAAGGTAGTTTTATGGTGATCTTGAGGCAAGGTCTGGATCATAGGTAATGGGAGGATCATAAGAATTCGTGGGAAAAAGCCAAGATAATAGGTAATAGCACTCAGGAAGAAATTGTAGTGTGAGCAGAGGGCTTAGGTCTCAGTCCATTTAGGGGCTAGATAGACAGGAGGAGCTAGCAAAAGACTCAGACTTGTTAGAGAAGTACAAAAACACCACATCAAAGTCCTATCACAGAATCTGAAAGAAGATGGCATTTTATTTTAGGTTTGTTTTTTTTTTTGGTACCAGGGATTGAACTCATGACCTTGCACTTTCGAGGCAGGCAGCAGCACCACTGAGCTAAATCCCCTGCCCTGAAGATGGCATTTTAAAAGAAGGGAGGAGAGGGCCAGAGATTTAGCTCAGTGGTGCTGCTGCCTGCACAAAGTCCCAAGTTTAATCCCCGGTACCAAAGGAAAAAAAAAAAAAGGGAGGAGAGGAGGGGAAAGTAAAAAGAATTAAGATGTGTTATGCACATGTGCCAGCTTCCCATGATGGATATAATCAGACTGAAAACATGTACTAATAAACATTTTTAAAAAATAAAAGGAGGGACCAATTTTCCTGAGATCTCAGGTTTGATGAGTACTAAAGGATGACCATTATATCAGGCAGCATGGTAATCATTGGCAACCATAGCAAGAATGGTTTTGATGGAGCAGAGGTGCAGGTCAGCCTCAAGAAGTAGAAGAGCTCATATACTTATGCAGATCCTGATAGCCTTATTAGTCTGTTGTTTGTTCTCTCCTTTTAGAATTCAGTCCTTGGGCTATTTTGTTCGTGGTGTTATTTCAACCTTGTTTTGATATTAAACCTCTGAATCTTATTGAACCTATGAATGTGAAAGCTGGAGGAAGATAATGAAGACCCAAGTGTGAAGTGGTTTGCCAAAGTGACAGTGAACCAGTGACAGAATTAACATGAGAATAAGTGCATGAGAATAAGGGTGGAGGAAAACTGTTCACATCATGGCAATCAGGAAGCAGAGAGAGAAAGGAGGAGCCAGGGTAGGAGATACACTCTTTCAGGTCATGCCCCCATTAACCTACCTCCTCCAGCAATGCCCCATCTCATAATATCATAACAAAATATCATGTTAGCTATGAGCTCATCAGTGGACCAATCCACTGATGAGGCATAGTGACTCCTTGATCCAGTCACTTTTTAAACTTTGTCCAGGGTGGGGGTGGAGGGTGGGGAAGCAATCCAAATCTAAACCATAATATGTTACCTAGGTGTATTTGAATATATGAAGTTTCTTGATTTGGTCCACTGTGGGCCTATGTACTTGGTCGGTCCTGAGGGAACAGAGTTTTTCTTCTTTTTGTCTCCTACAGGCTATTACCTAAATTGTCACTAAGGATTTTTCCTCTTCCCCATCTGCTTATTCCTAGTTACTCATATATGGTGATCAGCTTATCTGGTCAGTAAATGGCTGTGCATGATGGGATGAGAGAGAGTGGTCTGTAGTGCCACAGGGCATTTCCTAGAGCAGTGGCGGTGAACCTTTTAGAGCCAAGTGCCCAAACTGCATCCTAAAACCCACTTATTTATTGCAAAGTGCCAACACTTGAATTAAATCTGAATATTGAGGTTTTAGTTTAGAAAAAACCTCATACATTAACATCTTTTGTCTTAAAAGAAAAACAGTACGCGTGCCATAGGTTAGCCATCAGTGTCCTGGAACAACATTGGTTGTATCTTTTTTTTTTTTTTTTTTTTTTTTGTGGCACCAGGGATTGAACTCAGGACTTTGTGCTTTCGAGGCAGGTGTGGTGCCACTGAGCTAAATCCCTGGCCTTGGTTGTCTTTTTTTCTGCATGCAGTTTTGAAGCAGCAGAAAAGAACTTGGGCCACTCTTGGTATTTCCAGTTAGTCGCCTTCAGTAAGAGAGATTTAAAGCTGGCTGGCACTCATTAAATACTTTGGCACCACAGCCTCAGCCACCCACAACCACAACCGTAGTCTGTTGTGGATATTAGTGTTCTGAGGGCCCATGACAGGTTCTTTAAGACTCCACAAAGCATTATGCTGGGAGGCAGCTGCAGGTCTGTTCACCTGCTCTACATTAGGCACTTGTTTCTGTTTTCAGACAATTCTTTTAATCTTGAATCTTTCCTTTTGTTGTTCAGCACCTTTGGTTGATTCTTCTTTTTTCTTTCTGTTACAGCTTGGTGGTGGCTTTGTATATAGAAAAGTTAAAAATATATTTTGAGAAATTATTTCTAAGCAATTTTGATGTAAAAATGCTAAAGTTAAAAGTATTCTTTTTTGTTTGTTTTGAGATGGGTCTCACTTTGTTGTCCAGGCTTGTCTTGAACTCCTGGGCTTTCAAGCAGTGTTTCTGCCTCAGCCTCCCAAGTAGTTGGGACTATAGATGTACATTGCTACATCTGGCTACAGGTGACTCTTGTTTTTTTTTTTTTTTTGTACCAAGGATCAAACTTGGGACTTTGTGTTTGTGAGGCAGGTGGTGGAACCACTGAGTTAAATCCCTGGCCCTACAGGTGACTCTTAATGTTGCATTATTTACCTGAAATACAGCCAGGTCAGGTTTCTTTTTGACAGTTTATTAGAGTCACAAGTATTTTATAGACTAGTGAGTATTTGAGATCTATTAGGTATTAGTAAACTTACTGTTAGGTGACCTGTGATATAGCATCCTAGCAGCCTTGTAAGGCTTGGTGATAGTATCTCCATTTGGCTAATGGTGGAGAAGTCGTTAAGGAGCTTGCTCAGACTTACTGAGGAAGTGGACAGTGGAGCTATAATTCCAAGTCCAGGTATTCTACCCTGAGGTGATGGCTCTTCTTTTAACAAGTCTGTAATATTATGTGGGTTAGTTTTGTTTAGGAATATCTAAGATCTTTGAATGAACAATTCTGCTATTCAGAATTATCTATTTCCACTTACAGGACATTATGTGTACTTGGCATATTTTGAAGAGAAAAGTAGCCAGCTACCCATAGGAATTTGAATTTGACCTGTGAATTGTTTCATGGTTTCTTATGTCGTGTCCTGAAAACATTGATTTATAAAACTCAGTTGATCATTTATCAATCCTAAATCTATTACAAGTTGGAGGTCAACTTTTATCTGGAGGGGAAAGTCACTTCCAGATAGAAAGTCTGCCAAGAGCAACTGGAGGGCTGGTGATGTAGCTCAGCGGCACAGCACCTTCCTGGCCAAGTGCAAGGTCCCGAGTTCGATCCCCAGTATAAAAAAAAAAAAAGCAACTGAAAACTTTACTTGTACAAATGGAACTCTGCAGAGAAAACACACATGTCATGCATTTGAAGATCCCATCTTTCTAAGCCACTGACCATACAGTTGTGGTTACAAATATGTAGAAGAGAGGGCCATTGTAATTCTAAGTGTATTGAAGTGATTCTGAAATATAAATTTGAGGGTGTTTCTCTTCCATGTTTATATTTCTTTAAAACTACAATAATTTTTTGGTTTTTAGGGATAGGGTCTCACTTTGTAGTGCAGGCTGGGTTTGAACTCACTAGGTAGCTCAGCCTGTTCTCAAACTCATGGCAATCCTCTTGCCTCAGCCTCCTGAGTGCTGGGATTACAGGTGTGTAACACCTAGACTGGCCTAAAACTTTAACTGTTAAGCAGAAAAGTTTAATATTTGTGGGTTACTCATACTTTACAGAAATCAGCCAGGCCTCTTGCTTTTATAGGGACTATACCACCATGATACATTTGTGTGGTATGTCCAGCTGGTTAATAAATATGAAAAACAATTCTGTATAAGTACTGCATGCTAACTGATTGCACCACTGGAGCTCCTGAAAACAGTTCTGATTGCATAATATGTCTTATTTTAGAAAACAAAAAAGTACACAGGATAAAAATAGTCCTTTTGTAATCCTTCTGCCCACTTAAAAAATAATGTGTGCAGGCTAGGGATTTAGCTTAGTGGTTCTGGTGCCTGCCTTGAAAGCGCAAGGTCCCAAGTTCAATCCCCAGTACAAAAAAAAAAAAAAGAAAGAAAGAAAAAAATAATGTGTGTATATATCTGTGCATATGTGTATGTGTGTGTATATTATAGACACTTTTTAGTCAATTGCTTTTTTCACTTTATATATAGTGAACATTTTTCTTGTCAGTAAAATATTTTATCTTGGGCTGGGGATATAGTTCAATGGTTTCACCGCCTGCCTCAAAAGCGCAAGGTCCCAAGTTCGATCCCCGGTACCAAAAAAAAATTATCTCATGTTTTGTAATAGTGATATATGTAGTATTCCATTTAATAGAAAGGTCATGTTTAATTTAGCCAGTGCTTTTTTTTTTTTTTTTGGTACCGGGGATTGAACTTGGGACCTTGTGCTTGGGCAGCAGGCGCCGAAACCACTGAGCTAAATCCCTGGCCCCTAGCCAGTGCTTTTATATAGTAACCATCTTCACAGTTGAGGCTTGTGAAGCCCCCCTTTTCTCAGTGGTCCTGTATTTTTGCTGTCTGCTGAACACAGAAATATCAGGGATCCATACCAGCTTCTTCTTGCTAAAAGTACTCAGGATCTTGATACCCGGATCCAGTCACTTGTTAAAAAGTAAATTGAAATCATCACCTAGATAGAATTGATCTGTTGAAGCTAAAAAATCAAGGCTTTCAAGTTATTTGAGAAGCCCAGAAGGAAAATGTTATGTTATAGGGCTTTGTAGCCACCATTCTCACAGCTTAGTGCAAGAGTGTGGGGAATGTTTTCACAGAAGGGTTTCTCTTTTTGAGATTATTTTTCAGATAAAGGAGGCTTGTTTAATTCAGGAAGAGTTATTTCATAGGAAATTAAATCTTTGTAAATCCGCTATCACATTTCCACACTTGCCAGTTCTCTCGCAAATGATGGCTTTCAAATGGTTTGAGAGGGTTTCTTAAAAGCAAATAATTCTGCATTTTATACATATTTATCTTTAAATTTTTTTTTAGTATATGTGCTGCTGAAGCGAGCACTCTTATTTTTGAATAAATAAAAATCTCTTAGGTAAAAGACTTGTGTTTCCCCTTTGTATTAGTATCTGGATGATATACTGGATGATATTACTGTTTCTCAAACTGAGAATGGTAAATTACTTGTGATTTTTTAAAACAATTTTACTTGGTGCAAATGTTTTCTGGAAAGAACTTAAAAAATACAACTAGTTCTGCTGGCCAGGCACTGGAGAGTTGCTGCTGCTTAGAGATCAGTAATTGTAACATCTTGGTTTGTAATCCTCAATGGTGTCTAATCATGTCATGTGCTTGGGAACCAGGAAAGAATTTTCTTTTCAAGTCTTAGAGCATCAGTTTTTCCAACATTGATCAAAGGTTGGAAAACTAGTATTATATACATAGCCAGGGTATTCATAACTGTCTACATTCTTAATCTTTTGGCTATTTGGTTGAAATATATCTACGCCTCTTAAATATTGAAAGCATAATATCCTTTAACCTACAACTGCAGAGTTAAAATGAATTTTATGTGAAATATTTAGTTGTGGACCACATCTTCAGCTTTTTATATGCCACAGTGGTCTTGTTTTTTTCCCCTTCCATTGTCTGATAGTGAGGTCATTTTCAGTCCTCTGAGAAATTCTATTCCCAGCCAGATGCGGCTCATATATTAAAAGTAGCACCTGTGGCTAATATCACAGCAGCTTACCATAAATTTACATGGTAACTAGGATTATATCTGTCAAGACTGTTAAAAAACATCTAGATTTAATTTGATTTCCAGTATTGTAGAGGGTATCCAACATTTTGCTTCATAACTGTATTTTAAAAGTTAAAAATCACTCCATTGTTAAGTTTTATAGCACTCCTAGTGCCCATTAAGTTGATTTGTTCAATGGAGGTCAGAGTAAAGCAACTTGGCTACATTAAGATCGGAAACCAACCCATTTGTGACAAATTTAGTCCTTTCGTGTGAATCTTCTCAGCGTCTCTGCACTGATTGGATTCAGGTGTAGCTTATGTCAGTAGCATTTAACCTCAAAAGAATGAGTGGTGTGATTGGGTTGTTGTAAATTATGAGGCATTTTGCCTTTGGTTGTTTAAATGTAACTGTTGACTCTGCTGCCCATGCCTGACTGCTCCACCATCTGTCTATACCAGAGTAGTATGGTTTTAGAGACATCTTAGAAAATTAGGGAACATGCCCTTATCCTTTTTCCTCCTTTATGTAACCCTTCCTGAATTGCTCTATGACCCATTATCCTTTGAGTCATCTCCCATATGTTGATTTGCACACCTGCAGTTATAAAATTATTTTGGGGTATCACTCTATCATATTGTTCACCAACTTTCCATCATTTATGAATACAGTAATGATTCACTGTAAATCAAAATAATTTACAAGTTACAGAGAATCTGCTCTTACAATCGAGTTGAATGATGAATTTCTTTGGTGTCCTCCCATTTCATGTGGTTTCTTAAAAAGAAACTGGTAATATATTTCTGTTTGCAAAAATTAATAGTCCAGAACTGAGTTAAAGGTTAAATTCAATCTAAGCATTTTGTTGTTTTAAAATATGTAAACAAATATAAGCCAATTAAGAAATAAGCAAAGTCTGTTTCTTAATTAGGCATTTTAATTGTCTTGGCAGTAATCTTGCTCCTGAACAAGACAGTGGGAATGTTAAATGTTGGCACTGAGGTTAGGGCAATGTGTGGCTCCTCAGCACAAATATCCTCAAACTTAAGTATATATGTCTGCTTTAAATTAGAATCAGCATGGAAGTACTGTTTTGTTGATCATCTTTCTAGAAGGAATTTTCTAAGTTTTTTGGCCTAAGTCTCACCAAAGAAGTAGAACAGCAGCCAAAATTATTATGTTGAAAAGATTGTAGCAATGGAAAAAATGAGTAGGGTAGTGAAGATAAAATGGTAATTTAGGGTTACTAGGTATTATTAATCACTTAACAGAAAATATCATTAATGATCAGTTTTGGAACCTTGTAAAACTTTTTTTTTTAGTATGGAGGATTGAACCTAGGGGTTCATACATGTCAGGCAAGTACTCTACCACTGAACTTCATCCCTAGCCCCGTAAAACATTTTTTTTTCAAAGAATTATGACATCTCTTTGTGTTTCTAGTTAATTAGATGCCCTCCTTGTGTATTTGGATGACTGATGCAGTTTCTACTTGGCTGTCAGTGGAGAGGAGGGGTGAAAACATAAAATAGATACACAGTGTCTCTCAGCCCTTCTTGCTTGTTTTTTTCTCTGCCTCCTTTATTTCTTTATAGATCTTCATGGTTGACCTTCCTGCCCTCTCCCCCACATTGTAATCTCCTTGAGGGGCAGCCAATGTGACCCAGGCCTAGAGCCCAGGCAGGTATGTGGTACAGTTATTAACAGATTAATAATTATGAGTATCACGTACTTTCAGGAGCAGACTATTGGGAAGATTCTGGAGTTTCCAAGTACACTGAAGTTTTCAGATAATGTACAGAGAGCAGAAATTTAAGAAACTGTCAACTTGTTTTGCTGACCAGGATTCTTTTTTTCCTCAGTCATCCATTGGAGTTGGAAGCAATTGTATCATTTTGTTTCTGAAGATACCAGTTGATGCTCCCAAGAGAACAGAAATCATGGAGTTGTTATATTGTGTTTTAGCCTGGGAGCTCATCTGTGTAGTGATCAAAGACATAACCTTAGAAGGTTGGCTTTGAAAACTGAAATAAAAGTTATTTTAAAAGACCTGCTTATTTTTAGAGAGAAGCATTTATTTCCCTACAACCCAGAAAAGAGTTAAATCCTAAAATAATTATTGAAGTGCCCAGTGCCAGCTTTTTATCATTCACTGATGTCATATTACTGTAAGTGGTTTAGAGTAAGAGAAGTGGCCATAATTTAAGGCTAGGTAGACCAATGTTATAGTACTAAATAGAGATGAAATGCTTTAGCGTGCATTGACTTATAAGGTAATATTTAGTTTGGTTCTTTCATAAATAACATTCCATGTTGAAAAATGAAAACTGTAGTATTAACTGCATTTTATTTAGAATTTTCTTTTAAGCCATGCAGAATTCTATTGTGTAATTGGTTTTTCAGATTATTGTGTAAGAGTAAAGTATATATTTCTTCTAATGAGATCCTTATTTGGCAAAATTTAGCCGTTACAGTTGCTATTGCATGAACAAACATATATCCGTTTTGTTTTTTTTTAAATTTTCATTCTCTCCACATTTGTTTCTCAAATATATGCAACATTTCTTCTAAATTATTAAAAATGAGGATTTTTTTGAGAAATAAGTTATTTTGTTATATTGAGACCGTGTTACAGATCTAATATTTCAATATTCTAGGGCTATAATTAAGAATGGATTCTGCTGGTAAATGTTGAGAAGAGGCAAAGAAGGAAGTTACAATACATTGCCTATTTACCAATTAACCATTACCTGCCAAAAGCACATCAGACCCACACAGCGGACATCCGCTAATCCAGTGGTTAGCCGTTCCGGGCTCTAATGCACACTGTTTTACACGTTAACGGTTTTGAAGTTCCAGGGCAAAGCTGACCTTTCACATGTGCTCCGCTCACAGTAGGAATCTCCACTCACTGCTTCCTGTCAGAATGGATTATAGTGACACAGCCCAGGGCTCACTTTGGCTGCAATTAAGTTTTTGATCAGAATTATTTCGTTCACAAACAATCACATTTGTTAAAATGTTACATCTGCCCTGAGAACCACTGGCAGCCTCTCAGTTTATCAGTGTGATGTGGGTGTAATTCTTCATTTGTTTTTCATAAAATGGCAAGACATCTTATGTATGTTATTTAATTTTTTTCTTTTACTGGTTTCTGCCTTTCATTTCGTTGGGTTTGGAAGGAAACTATGTCCTGAAATTAGTACAAAGCTGCTTGAAAACTTTGGGAATTTGAATGAAATTGTTTTTGGTGCAGAGCAAAATTATCCAATTGGGAGCCAAGATTCAAATATTATATCCAAAAATTGTTAGTGGTGGTTCTGTTTCTCACATGAGGAAAAATTTTAGCTTTGTGAGTATAGGGTTTGAGGTTTTGATTCTTGGTCTGCAGTTCCTGTAGTCTCCGTGCCACAGTGTTGCTGCCTTTCAGCACTGATCCTAATGCACATCTCCAGATCATCACTGCTGCCATGGACTTTGGTGCCAGAAGTGAAGCCCGCATTGGCTTCCTTAGGCTCACCACCTTTGGGTCTTTGCTTTCAAAAGTCATTTCCTCGCTAAGAAGTGGCAGCAGAGATTTATTAAAGGAGCTTTTTTGCTGACTGACCATTTTCTGCCAATAAAATAATGTGGGTATCAGTGGAACTCTTGAGTTTTATGGGTGATCTGACAAGGCTATCATCTCACCCTTTTGTGACCCCATCCATTTTGAAGAAGAGTCTGTCTGCTTCATAGTATTGTATGTTGGGTGGGATACTTAGGGGGCACAAGATTAGAGTTTGAATTGAGTGTGACTTAAAATGGAAAATAACCTTTGACTTAGTTTTGTGTGCGCATGGAGTCTGGGCAGCTAGTGCTGAGGTGGTAGTGGGAACGGGGGAAGGATTAGGGTTAGGAGGACATGAGGCTGAAAATGCTTGAATGCTGCCTGAAAGGTTCACAAATTTAAAAAATATATTTGTGTATATACATATATATGTATATATGTAGTATATATCTCTATTAAAGTAATTTATGACCAGATTTTAAAATATTGCATTAAAACCTAAGCCATTTCCCATTTGCTTTGATGTAACCAACTCATTTATTACTAACCCATAAAATTATAAGTGGCAAAGAAAGGCATTGCACCAAAAAAACTATTTAGCTATAATTTTAAGCTTTTAAAAGGGCCTAGTTACACATCTAAAGTCCAGAGGGTTTATTTAAATGGAATAATATAAGTACAGGCTACATTACCATAACTTTCATTTTCCTTTTTCAGATGTGTGAGCAAATTTTTCTTAAATCCATTATTATAATTGTGTTTTTGCTCTTTTCAAAAATATCATATCTGGAATTTCCCTGGCCATATTTACTTTGTTTTTGTTTGTTTCTGAGGCAAGGATCTCAGAGTGTTGCTCAGGTAGGCCTTGAATTCCTGGGCTCAAACAATCCTTCTACCACAACCTTCTGAGTAGCTGGGGTTACAATATGGTGCCACCACACCCAGCTTCATATTTACTGTTTAAAGAAAATGTATTTAAAGAAAATAATAGAGTATTAAATTTTGTGAGGAAACTGTACCCTGCAACCTTAAGTATGAAGTGCCTGGCATCTTTTAGTATTGCCAGGCAGAATTTGTAACTTTTTCTTCTTGTGGTCCTGGGGATTGAACCCAGGACCTTTACACTGAGCTACATCCCTGGCCCTCCTTGTTTTTGAGACGGAGTTTTGCTAACTTGTCCAAATTAGGCTGGAATTTACGATTCTACTGCTTCAGCCTCTTGGAGTGCTGGGATTGTAGGTTTGTGACACCACACTCGGCTTAGAATTTGTAACTTTTTATTAAAAGTTAATGTAGGGCCGGGGATTTAGCTCAGTGGTTTCGCCGCCTGCTGCGCAAGCGCAAGGACCCAAGTTCCATCTCCAGTACCAAAAAAAAAAAAAAAAAAAAAGTTAATGTAGCCATTTTCTTAGTTTCAGGTTTTGTTGATTTGAGCTTCTGGAATTTTCAAAAGTTAACTCAATGTTAAACCCATGTTAATGTGTATGGGGCATCTTCTGGTTCATAACAAGAACCTTCAACATCTTTGGAGGGTGTTTTTAGGGAAATTTGAGGCAGCCAGAAGAAAGAATAGTGCAGAGGGCCACAGTCTCTGCAAAACAGCAGAGAAAACTACCATCTTCTGCAGTTCTCAGCATGTATAGACAAAGTCTTCAGGCCTAAACCTTAAATGCATCTAAAGAAGGCACAGCCTTCTGTGTACAGTGAGCAGCAGCTTCTCATGAAATATACAAAGGAGACTGGAAAGACAGAGACAGACATCTGTGACTTGGGTTCTTTCTCATAGCATAAGAAACTAGAAGATGAGTTGGACACTGGACCACCTTAAAATTTTACTGGTTTGTGAAAATACTTCTGAGGTCCTAAATAGGTCCTTTATGCCAGACAGAACTCCAGATTCTCTCCCAACTATCCTGAAAAACAAACCCTCACTTCTTAAACAGTATGATTGCTGGCTTAGGGACACCCTACATTTACTATAAGAAGAATCTTTTTCGTAAATCACCATGGAATATAGCACTTTTCTCCTTATGTTGGTCACACAGTGGAAGAAACCCCACTGGTCACTGGTCTACCCCTTCTTCATATGAAGAGGAAGCAGAGGCTGAGAGGGAGAAGTAACTATCCAAGGTAAGAGAGCTCAGCCTGTCCCATCGTAATATTCTCCCTTCTCAGTCTGTGGGATTCCTTTAATCTCAGGATTACTTGGGAACTTTTCCATTGCATTCTGCACAGGCCCAGAGAGATTTAAAGTTAAAGCAGAATGCCAGTTTTGTGAAAAAAAAATTCAAATTCTAAAAATTGTCAGGCATTCTTTTCTCACCCTTGGTAATTTCAGCCAGGTAACTACAGCACCCACTGCCAGCTCCAACCCTGCTGCTCTCCTGAGCCATGGTTCTGGATTGTACATTTTTTCAGAACCACCTCAATTTATTTCTGACCTTATGCCTACTCCTCGTAGTCACAGTGCAGGGTATTTTTTTCTTTTATTAAAAACCTATTTTTATGACTTGCCATAGTTCCCAGTGTTTTAAGAAAGAATGCATCTCAGCACCCCAAGGTAGGAATGGTGGTAAGATTAGGCAGACAAAGACGGTAACAGAGACTTTGGCCTCATTATGAAATTCTCCAGAGATCACAATTTGAAAATGTAAGAGATGAGTCATTTCAGAGCAGTACTATGTCCTTTGAGCACTAAGGACAGAAATACATAAAGCTGTTTTGCAGTATAACTCCTTGGCCTTCTCACATTCTCTGTGAGTGGCTTTATTGCTGACAAAGACAGGAGGAGCAAGTGTGGAGATTGGGTGGCATGTTCGCAGTCACATGAGTGGCTGGAGGTATTTTGAGTCCATGAACTTGGTCCTCTAACAAGTCTAGTCCAGGGATTTTAACCACAGAATATTGCCTGGATGTTGGAGGGTATACTGGTAGTGTCACTGCTGGTTCAATTTTGGTGGGTAGATTATTTTTCCAAGAGGTTTAATTCTTATTGTTTTGGTACAGTAGACTATTAATAATTCAAATAATTGATTGTTTAATAGATGCTTTGCTAAAGAAGACTATCATATTATCTAATGTTTTCACCGGGCATTGAAAAAAAGGATGTAAAAAGGCTTCTCATTTATTCCATAAACCCCTGATTGTGCAATTACACTTAAAAGTTTGATCCTGGGCCGGGGATTTAGCTCAGTGGTTCTGCCGCCTGCCTTGCAAGCACAAGGTCCCGAGTTTGATCCCCAGTACCAAAAAAAAGTTTGATCCTGAAACTCTGCAATGTATACTGATGGAGAGTTCAAAGAATCTTTATGTTCAGAAGGCCTGACTTTAAAAGATGTATTTGGTATACATGTTTCTATTCTACTTGATTGAATCATTTACATGATACAGTTTCTAAAAGAGAGTTAGCCACTTTGTGTGAGATTGTGCAGCTTCTAAAAGTAAGTAAAACCATGAAACGCCATGGAAAATGAGTAGGCTGTTTTGTTATACAATGGTTTGGTTTAGGATACACAAATGAATGTTATAACAATTGTGGGGAAGAAAGCATAGAAAAAAGATATATAATAGCTCTTTTCCTTTTTCTAAGCCTTCCATAATGCTTTATGTTTCTCCTGTAATTAAAATTTTAAAGCAAAAATTATGTGAAACTTATTGTAATTCACTTTTAGATATAAGAAAAAATTGAAAAAGTATGATCAGATATTAGTGATTTGTACCTAAAACACAGATACACATACACAGAGGCTTTGGAATTGGGTGTGCTTGAATTTGAATCCCAGCCTCACTTTTTACCCTGTGTGTGACTCTGGGCAAGTGGTTTAACCTCTTGGAGCCTCTGTTCTCTCCTCTGTGAAGTAGGAATGATAAACCTATTCACAGGGTTGTATGGAGGGTTTGGTTTGGAGTAGTTTTAAAAATAAATAGTCACTGTTTTTCTCCCCTCTTTTTTGTCCTCAGAACTGAACACTGAAAATCAGTGGCCAGAGTAATGGCCATGAGATACACTAAGATCTGTAGTCAGTAAGAAATAATCAGTTATGCTCAGAAGAGCATCTTGTTCAGAAGAGTCTACTCTGGTGTTCCTATGTAAATGATGAAAATAAAAAAAGCAGTTTATTGTTAATATTGAAATAGAAAGTAATCAGAGACACTATTTTTTGTGTATACTAGATGATAATATTACCTAGTTTGTTTCTTTTTTTAACTGAACATTACTGTGTATGTGAGGTTGCTGTGGCATGTAACTGGTACACATCATCTCCTTTTACCTAAATGGGAAACCCAACCCAGCTATGCCATGTAGCTTGCTCAGGGCTGGGTCTAGAGCCCAGGTTTCAGATTCCAGGCCTGATACTTTTTTCATTATATTGCACTGGTCCTGATATGACATGTGGTTTTTTTTTGGGTACGGGGGATTGAACTCGGGACCTTGCGCTTGCGAGGCAAGCGGCAGAACCACTGAGCTAAATCCCCGGCCCATGACATATGTGTTTTTAAAATGTTTTATATTTCTGCAAATCAGGTATTTAAAGTAACTATAATTTATCCATTCTCCCACTGAGGAACATTTGGATACTTCCAGTGTTTGTTATTACTGTCAGTGCTATAACAGGTATCCTTGTGTCTCCTTATGAACAAGTATGAAAGTTTCCATAGGGCACACATCTAGAAATAGAATTGCTGGAATAACTCTCTAGTATAAAGATTAATAAAAATGAAGGTTCAGAATTTTGAGGAGATTGGGGCTTGGTGACAATCACATTGTAGTCCAGGGGTAGGCTCTGTGTCATCAAAGAACCTCTAGCTATGTATGATGCCAGATTAACCCATGATGACCCAAACTCTTTGTCATTTCAGAACGATGTGAGCTGATTCTGAAGTGGTTCTGAACACCTGGGAAGTTGTACATAAGGTGTAAAGATCATAGAATCAATTAGCAAGTTGGGCTTGAGTCTATGTTATGAGTACTTCAGAGCAAAAAAGACCCACTTTTAACAAAAATACACTGTTGATAGCACTGATTTAGAATGTCACCAATACTACAGATTTTTAATCTGTTACCGTAATTTTGTTTGTTTGTTTGGTTGTTTTGTTTTGTTTTTTGAGATAGGATCTCACCATGTAGTTCAGGCCAGTCTTTTTTTTTTTTTTTTTGTGGTACCAGGGATTGAACTCAGGGACCTTGTGCTTGTGAGGTAGGCGCAGTGCCATTAAGCTAAATCCCCGGCCCTATGGCCAGTCTTGAACTCATTATGTAGCCCAGGCTGGCCTTGAATTTGTGGGGATCCTCCTGCCTTAGCCTCCCAAGTGCGAGGATTATAGGTGTGTGCTACCACGCCCAGCTGTTTCCTTAAATTTTTTTATAAATATGCACGATCTCAAGCTCAGGCCCAAGTTATTGAATGTCTGTTGCCTGAAAAATATGCTCCAAAATTATATTTTCCCTTTAATTTTCTAAGTCAAAAAGCTTTAGGTTATGACAGAAGTGTTACTACTTGCTGTTTTTATTCCTGTACAGATGTCTATGAGAGACTGAAAGATGGCTGGGTTGTCAAGATTCTGTGCACTTGGGGCCTGGTAGAATTGAGTTAAAGTGTTTCAGTATGAACCACAGTGGAGCTGGGGTTGGAGAGCAAATGCCTGGCACCCGCTTGTCCTGTCTCATCCATTTGTGTTCTAGTAATCTCACTGCATTCTGTGGAGGAGTCCTATTTTTACACTGGTCTTTTGGGCAAAGATAATTGTGTATATTTGCCTGGGTAAGCAAATTGATAAACTTGTAATAAAGTGTATCAGACCATTTCTTTGGCAGGACCGACCAGAACAGTTTGTGAAGCAGAGCCGTTTCCAATGGAGCATGAAAAGCTTTGAAAATTCTCAGTAACAGCAGAAAGCAATATTTGAAACCACCCTTAAACAATTGTTTGTTTTCCTCTTCCCCAACCAAGTTTATAAAAATTTGGTCAGACAGGCGTTTTGTTTTGATTTAAAATATTTTCAGTGAATTGTTATCTGCCGAATGCACATGTGTTCCTGCACTTTTTCTTTCACGATTGAAACTTTAAACCCTTCCCTCAAAATTTCCTAACTGTGCCTAGTAAGGTTTTGCATATGTGAGGAGGGTGAAGGGATTCAGACCTCAGAGAAACCTCAGTTTGAAATCTGCCTTTGCAGTTGTACACTATAAATGAACATGACCAGCGCCATATTGAACTCTTTGTCTCTTTCTCCCACTGAACTTCCTTACACTAAAAGACATGGGTTAATTTGGGTGTCTGAGTCTGGTTAATCAAATCACAAGTCCCTGTGAGCATGGCAAGAGGTATGATTGAAGCATTTATAAAACTTTGGCTCATAATAAGCCTTATAATTTGTTTTAAAGAATTACCTTTTCAATGACATTACAAAACAAAAACCAACCAAAATACTGGTTTATAAAACCACACCTGGTCCAGAGTGTATTGGATTAATTTATATTTGCTTCACTGTAAATGATTTTGAGAGTGGAATTCTTGGATTGTTTTCTGTCTTGTAAGCCCTTGACATTGTACTGATACCTGTACAAACCCCCTGACATAGGAAAGGCTGGCTCAGTCTCCCACTGAAATGCAGGTTGGCTGCATTTATTCTGCATGTTCCTAGAATGAGGAAATGATATGACAATAAACAGAAATGCCCTTGCCGAAGAGAGAAGGGAAGCTGGTGTTTATCTGGTCAGGTGGTTTAGATTAGCTGTGATGCAGCTCTGTATTATGTTACTTTAAATCATTGTGTCCCAACAGGACATAAATTATGAAGATTGTTACAGTATGTTTCATCCTATGTAAGATCTACAAATTGGAATAATTTTTTATAGGAAAATCACAGTGCTTTTGGCAAGGCTATTGAAGCCTTTAATTTGACTTGAATATTTCTGAAATATTATTGCTTACTATATAAAGTATGATTTGCATAAGGTAAGAATAAACTTTTAAAAACAAAAGGAAAGAATTTCTCTATAGCAACTGCATCAAATGGCAGAGCACTCTTAACTTCATCATGTGTTTTTTGCCCCATTGTTTCAGAGCTGGTTGCACACCATCCTTCCCTGTGTTGGGCTTGTAAAGGAGCTTTGCAGTCTTGGTGCAGAGCTGGAGCTGTGCTGTGTGCTGACTGCCAGCCAGCCTCCCCTGCATAAGAAAGTCGGCTGTTCTGTGGTGGGACTACCTGGGAGCCTGCTCTGAGGAAGAGAAAATATTCTTATGTATATTCAGGAAAACAAACAATTTTTTTTCTTTCAGGATATTGTGAATTATAAAACAAAACAAAAAACTGCTAGGTTAATAGCTAAAGTTCAGGTTATTTATATAGCAATATTGAAAAAATTAAGTCAAGCATTCTTTTAAATGTTTCCTCTGCTGTTTTCTGCGCTACTAACATTATCTGTGAATTTTTGACAGAGACTTTTTTCATTTTTATTCAGAGTACAGCTCAGTTTATTTGGCCACACAGAATAAATTTTCTAGATTAAAAAATTGCCCAGTTTTTTTGTGTGTGATTCACGCATATTGATTCCTTTTCAGTTCCCATCCCAGCATGTTTTCTTTGCACAGCACTTTGTATTTTTTGAGACCTCCTCATACCCCACAGTGACATTACGAAGTAATCCAGTCTCACCTTTGCTGAGACTAGTAGAGGTAAGAGAGATCTAGGATTTGCTCATTGCCATAAAATGAGACATAGCTGGGATTAGAATTTTACAGGATATGATGATCCCATCCACCAGATTGTGGGTCTTTGGGTACCAAAAACAGTCAGTGCTAAGCTTACTTTACTCTTTATATGGCCTTAAGCCCAGAGATTTTTCTTTAATTGTTTAGTAATAGTATTAAAACACAAAAACAAAAATTCCCTCCTTCCAATCTATAAGGGCAAGAATTTAACTCTCTTTAAGCCTCATCATAACAGGTTATGATAAATTCTGAATTTATTTGTGATTTGCTTCAGCTCAATGTCTGAAAATGGGTTTAGGGACCTTTTCAAAGTTTACAACCTGTGTGTGCACTTTGAAACAAACACAGTCTGTGAGATGGTCTCTTTTCTGGGTTGCTTACTGCTTGGTATGGTTTTCTGAACAGTGAGTCTGGCAGTTTTGTCTAGTGATGCATTGCTGCCGTCTGTCACTAGAGGTTCTCTGTGAAGTTATCATGATGTCCAGTGGAACTACAATATTTAGGTGATGTATTTTTGTTACAGAAAATAGTGGCAAATATTGTGAAAACTGTACTTAAAAACTCTTAAAAGGGAACGGGTTCCTAGTTTAAAAATAAGTAAAAGGATATAGATTCATTGATGTTTTACAGACTTCTTTCTACCATCAGAGATTTTGTGATGGGAAATAGAATGATATTCTATTTTATAAAATGTGTACTGTTTGTAGAAAATGTATTTGCTGTACCATTAAGCCAGATTAGGTGTTACTTTTCTTCTTTAAAATATTTTTTGAAGGCCCTTCCCCTTCCCTGCAGATGCCAGGGGACTAGGCATTCTCTCTGTCCACCTTATTCTCTTCCTCCATCCTCTTGGTTATTGTTAAAGGATCTTGAACTTTGAGTTTAACATGTTCCAATATGAGCAGAAGCCTTTTTGGCCTTTCGTTCTCTCTTTAAAGAAAGTAGTTGCATAGAGTTTCTTTTTAGTATGATGATGGGGCAAGATAGTTTCATGTCATATATAAACTGGAATTATATAGTGTTAGTAGTAGGAGTTGTGTGTCTTGAAAAGGAGCCAGTTGGTTATGAAGAAAAAAAGCTAGGGAGCGGACTGCCATTTTGCATATTATTCAGTTTTAAAAAATGCATTTGGCAGATACTCTGCATCTTGTTTAGATGCATGGAATTGAAGGATAAGGATATTTTTCTATACAAGGTTGAAATTTTATGATGATGAAAATGCTAAGGGGCTTAAATTCCAATTCTTAAAGAGATTGCTGAAAGAAAACAAAACCTTTGGTGGTCTTTGCAATACCTTTCACCTCATAAGACACTGAAAGCTAAGGGATTGGATTATCAACATATTAGGGATGAAAGCCTCCAACAGGACTTTTCTGAGGCAGCCGATAGGTGATAATGAGCAGTCCCAGTGACCAGTGAAGCATCAGAAGTTATTTTGTTAGGCAACTACGATAAGTGGCTTCTCTAGTGAATTCCTCTTGGAGTGGTTTTGAAACTAGTGTTTTGGTCTGTTTTAGGGAGAGAGAGTGGACAGATAACTGATGAAATGTGCTGATTAGAAGAAGGTAAAATTGAAGGATTATGAGAAATTCAAGAAGCAGATAATCAGAGTGGGCAGTTGGTCTGCCCAGTAGTAGCTGAGGAGAAGGTACAGGTTTAAGGTTATGTGTAGGGAATTCAGAAATGAATAGTGTCTTTTCAGGAAAAGATAATCTTGGTTGAAATTTCTTTGCCACACATCAGCTGTGTGAAATCTATATAGTTAGAGAATTTTCACTAAAAATGGAACAAATTAAAGGCCTATAGGTAAATGTGTGTAGAGGTGTTTATGTTGGTTAAACCCGCCACCTAGAGAAAAGTGGATTTATATTAGTAGTTTTCTGTCAAAGGGGAGCTTTTCTAGGCTGAGATTTCAGGAGGAATTTACTAACATAATGACAAGTTCTAACCCTGCAAATGAAAACTGTATTGCTACCTTACCTTTTCATTTAATGGTGTACATTGAAGATGGTATTATGTTATTAGCTAGAAAGCTACTTTATTTTTCTAACTAGGTTGTTAGGATATTAAACCAACAACCAAAAGTGATGGCTTAAGAACTTAAAAAAAATCTCTAAAATGTTGTGGACCGTGAACCTAGCATTTAAAGGAAATGTTTAGAAGTAAGTATGCTATCTCATGATGGTGTACTTTTTACCACTAGCTGTGAGTGGGCTAATTGAGCTTGAGGCATGGAAGAGCAGGCTGCTCTTTCAGAGTTGTACATTCTTGGCTTGAGTAACTAGAAACATTGAGCTCTGTAGTGAATCAAGTAGAGGGCAGGTAGCTTGGTGGCGTGGGATTGGTGGGTTGTGTCTACCCGCAGACACACACTATGGACTGCCCAGGGAATAGTCCTCAAGCAAAGTTTAGCCCTTGGGCAGACATGGTCACCTGCTCAACTAAGAATCTCATCCTCAGGGCTGGGGATTTAGCTCAGTGGTTTCGCCACCTGCTATGCAAGTGCAAGGACCTGAGTTCGATCCCTGGTACAAAAAAAACCAAAAAAAACCTCATACTTAGGCTGCCATTCCATGAGGAAATTGTCCTGGTGCTACTACCCACTTCAAGAAATATTTCCAGAAATATTTCTGGTTTTCTCAGCCATGCAAAAGTGAATTTGTTTGTCTTTCAGTTGGTCTTCTGCTAGATTTTGAAAGAAATTCTTCCTTTCCAGGCCTAGGTACTAGAATGGTAATAAGTACTACTATGTGCTTAACAGAGTACTAGGCATACTGTAAAGTATATTACTTGAGTTACATCTGAGTACTAGGCATACTATAAAGTATATATATTGTTTTACATGTGAGGAAACTGAAGTTCCTTTCAAAGGTGAAGTAATTTTTCTGAGGTCACATAGCTAATGATAGTAGAACTAGGATTGAACCCAGGTCTCTGATCCTAAAGTTTCTGCAGTTGACTACTGCACTTAAAATATGGTATGGTCAGATCCCCCCCCCCAAAAAAAAACCATGGTTGAAATACATCTTTTGTTGGGGCTTTTCCTGCAAATTAAGATCTGTTTCCTTTGTAGTGGCTAGAACAGTGAACAGGGTTTTTCATGTGAAAGGCATGGTGAGACATGTAATCATGTTTTGGGACAAAGAACACCTTTCAGTACACCAAGCAATGTTTATGTGATTGATAAGTTACCAACACCAAGGGAGGGTCCTGTTCTATGACATGTGCGTGCTTGGCAATGATCTTGCCTTGCCTTTTGCTTAATAATTTTCATTATTTTTAATTAAAGTTGAAGAAGTGCAGACTCTAGCTGAAATTAAGGTAGGTCGTGTTGCCGGAATCTGGTAATTACTTTAATTGATCACAAGATAGTTTCCTTGATCACCAATTAGAACAAATTGCCGATCATGTTTCAAGACGTGAAGAAATGCCCAAACTGATTTGTGTAATAGTGTTTTCATTTCTAATCAGACATAAATATCATTTCCTTCCATAGCAATTGTGTTTTATAAAAGAAGGGTTATAGGCCTACAAACATAAAGGTGATTTATAAACAATAGAGTTCTAATTCATTGAATTAGTAAAGGAAGTATTTAGAGGCTTAATGGAGATTGTACTGGGGAAATTACTTTGGAGTAGCTGGTGCTCATTTTCTTAGTGGGAGATATGTTCTTTTTTAGTACGTAATTAAAAGTCTATAATCAAAATATAAAAGGCAGCTGATTTAAAGAACATATATCAAAGAGAATTGCTCTGAGTAATGAAAGATTTGTATTGTAAATATGTGCTAGAAGTTAAGTCTTAGAACTTTAATAAATCTTACATGTTATTTGGACTGCATTGCATTTTAAATTTGGGGTGCTGTTAAACATTTCACAGGAGTTTTGTTTTGGTTTTGTTCATCTGATAGTCTTTCATAGGTCCATGGAATAAAATGAAACAAAAGAAACTTTAAGCAAAATTAAAGTTCCCAAAGAGTACTTGATTTAGGGTTTATGGAAAAATCTTTAATTGCTGATGGTTTGGAGATTTCCAAATGACAAACTTCATTGGCCCAATTTGCTGTGATTGTAATGCTTACATTCCTTAAAATGGCAGAGTGACTTAAAAAGTCATACTTCATCATGCATTCATTGACTTGTTCATAAAATGTTTGTAATTTGCAATAGAGGAAAGACTGAAACTATTATCAGCCATTATATGTTATTTGTTGGCCATATGTTTGTTTGAAATGGCCGTGGCTCAACAGAACATGGCTCATAGACAAACTATGCTGTAAATTGGCACTAAAAACCCACCTAAACAGGTAGGCATATGTTAAGAAGTTAACATGAGCCAAAATATTTTAATGTGAACCATATTATATACATTGCAGGGTCCTGGCTCCCTTTACAGTGATGACTTCATTTGCATGACTTGTTCATTTTTTTCTCAAAGTAATTTTAAAAAATAGATTAAGTATATACATGGTACAGATTCAAAAGGTACCAAAGAACATAGTAAGTCTGTTCCTGTTCCTGATGCTCAGTCACCCAGTTGCCACTCTCTCCTCCCGCCATCATTCATGTTACCCCATCGTTTCTGTATATTGTTTGAAAGATACTAATTACAGTGATGATGTACCTTTTAGTTTTCAATGATAACAAACAGCCAGCTGCGGCATACCTGCCATAGGTTCACCACCACTGTAGCTAATGCATATATAAGCAAATAATTTTTCTTTCCTTTTGTATGCAATTCAGACTATTTTTCTGCATCTTTTTTTCCCATTTGGTAGTAGATCTTAAGGATCCTTCCATGTGAGAGGATAGTTTCTTCATTCTGCTTATTGGCTGCATAGTATTCCAATGTATAAATGTTCCATAATCTGCTTAATCAGTTCCCTATTGTTGGATATTTTTGACTGTTTCAAATCTATAGCTGTTACAAGCAATGCTGTAATAACCATTTTTAAAATTTGTGTGAGTGTATCTGCAGGATAAATTTCTAGAAGTGGAATTGTTTGATCTAAAGGCCTGGACATTTTTTTCTAAGGTCTTACACATTTTTAATTTGGATAGATATTGTTGAATTGATTTCTATGATGATATATCAATTTTTATTCACCAATGGTGTTTGAGAATGTCTTTTCTATCTTCAACAGAGTATTATCAAACTTTTTTTTAACTTTGCCACACTAATAGGATTAACTTAGTCTTTTGGGGTTTTTTTAGGATTAACTTAGTTTTAATTTATATTTCTCCTATGAATGAGGTTGGAGCAGTTTTTATGTTTTGGAACCATTTGAATTTCTTGTTATCTATATTCTGTGCATATTTAGAAAAATTGGGTGGTTTGTCTCATTAATATGTAGGAGCTCTTTTATGCTAAGGAGTTATACACTGCAAATGCAGTTTATCTTTTGATTTCTGGTTGTTTTGTTTTGTTTGTTTGCTTTTTGTTACAGGGGGATCAAACTCAGGTCCTTGTGGGGCAGGCGGCGGAACCACTTAGTTAAATCCCCAGCCCTCCTTCAGGTCCTTGTGCTTGTGCAGCAGGTGACGGAACCATTGAGCTAAATCCCCAGCCCTTATGGTTGTTTTTTTTTTTTTTTTTTTTTTTGGTACCGGGGATCAAACTCTGGCCCTTGCGCTTGTGCAGCAGACGGCAAAACCACTGAGCTAAATCCCTGGCCCTATGGTTGGTTTTTCTTTCAGTACAGAGAAACCTTTTTAATATAGTAAGATACCTACTTTTTCTTAGTGGTTTAAAGTTTTTTACATGCAGAATTTATACTGTTTAAGTTTCCTTCGTCATATTTAGTATCATTATATTATATTATTTTATTTATTTATTTATTTATTTTGATACCAGGGATCGGACTCAGGTCCTTGCGCTTGAGAGGCAGGCGGCGGAACCACTGAGCTAAATCCCTGGCCCAAGTATCATTTTAAATGGAATTTTTCTCCCAATATATTTTCTAATTATTTGTTGTTTATATAGGGATGCTATTGACTTTTTCTTATTTTTTTGGTACCAGGGATCGAACTTGGGACCTTGCACTTGCGAGGCAGGTGCTGGATTGCTATTGACTTTTTAAAGTCTTATTTTCGGCTTTAATGATTCTTGTAATGTTTCACTATTAAGGAAGGATCATCTATTCCTGTCTTTTTAGGAGTGTTTTTTATTGTTGTTGTTTTGCTTTTTGTTTTGTATTGTTTTGTTTTGTTTTAGATCATCTTGCTGTGTTGCTCAGATTGGCCATGAATTCTTGGGCCCAAGCAGTCCTCCTGCCTCGGATCCCAAGTAACTAGAACTACAATTATATGCTACTGCACTTGGCTCTAAGAGTTTTAACAAATGATAGATATTATATTTATCAAATGTCTTTTTAGAATTTATAGAAATCATGTGTGAATTGTTTTACTTTCTTGATTTATTAATATAAGTTATATTAATATATTCCCTAATAATGTATTGAATTATCCTTGAATTCTTAGGATAAATCTTACTTGGTTATGGTATTTTATTCTTTCATTAGGTTGCTAGGTTTTATAGAGGAAACAGGAGGATGTACAGGAGGATGAATCCAGGGATGGTCTACCACTGAACTACATTCCCAGCCCTTTTTAATTTTTAAAATTGAGAGACAGGTTCTCACTAAGTTTCTCAGGTGGGACTTAAACTTTCGATTCTCTTGCCTGAACCACTGTGTCTGCTTTCAGTTAATATGGTTTTGGTCTTCACAGTTTCGTTATGTATGCTATCTTTGTGCGATCATGGAGACAGTGCTATGATAGACTGTAAAAATAATTTGAAATTGTTTTTTTTCTGATATTATGGTCTGGAATAATTTAATTAGTATTTGAACTAACTATTCCTTAAAAATTTGTTAGAATTCCTTTGGATTCGTAGAATTTAGATCTGTGAAATGATCTGGTTCTGTTCTTTTTTGTTTTTTTGTTTTTGTTTTTTATTTTTGGTACCGGGGGTCGAACTCGGGTCCTTGTGCTTGCGCAGCAGGTGGTGAAACCACTGAGCTAAATCCCCAACCCAAAATATTCCTGCCCCATTTTTTTTTTTTTTTTTGGTACCGGGGATCGAATGTTCTTTTTTTATTGGTACATTTTAGGTGTAAAATACAGTTACATTCATCATTGGGATCTTGTACCTTTACTTGATGTACCTGTTCTTTTTTTTTAATGTCACTCTTAGACACATTTTTCTTACTGTTATTTAATTGTTTACATTTTGTCTCTTCTAGGGGTCCCCAGTTTTGAGAATTTTTATTTCTCCGAAAATGATTTTAACTTGTTACAAAATTTGTTTGTATAAAGCTTATGTCTTTAAAAATTAATATTTTTATGTTTTAAATTTTCCCTTTATCTGTAGTTCCCATTCGCGTTTCTCACTTTATCTGGGCTTTCTGTCCCTATCTTCTAGGTTGCTTGTTTTTAGTTGAAATAACCAGTTGTCAATTACTTATGTATTTTCAGATAACCAGCTTTTGCATTTGTTTGTTCATTTTCTCTCTCTTAATTCATACCTGTTGTTCTCTTTGTATTCATTCCTGCTCTTTTTCCTGGGTATAGTTTTTTATTTACCTTCTTAAGTTGGATGCTTCATTTACTTATTTTTATTCTTGTAGTTTTTAAAAAGTATTTCGTGTTTACTTTCATTATTGCTTTAGATGTATTCCAGATGTAATGCTTGCTTCTGTTCAAGTTTAGTTTTTATTTCTTTTTTGACCTGAAAGGTTTTTATTTTGTTTTGTTTTTTGAGACTGGGTCTCGCTGTGTAGTTCAGGCTGGCCTTGAACTCACTATGTAGCCCAGGCTGGCCTCGAACTCATAGTGATCCTTCAGCTTCAGCCTCTTGAATACTAGGGTTGTAGGCATGAGCCACCATGCCCAGCTGATCCAAAAGATTTTAAGGAAAGATTTTTTTTGTTTGTTTTTTTGGTACTGGGGATCGAACTTGGGACCTTACGCTTGCAAAGCAGGCGGCGGAACCACTGAGCTAAATCCCCGACCAAAAGGAAAGATTTTAAAAAAATTCCAGGCAGTCCTTTTTGATGCTTTTATGTCTAAGTTTTCTTTTTAATTTTATCAGAGAATATTGTCAATGCTATTTCTACTTTTTGAAATTGGTTGAGATTTTCTTTGTTGGTAATGTATGTTAAATTTCTGTAAATGTTGAGTGCTTTCAGAGCTATATTTTCAGTCTTTAGAGTTTAAAAATATATTTATTAGATCTATTTTAAAATAGGTAATTAGTCTATGTCCTTATTTTTGTTTGTTTAATCTGTCGTTGATTAGGAGGTATGAATTAGAGTCTTCAATTATGTTTCTGTTTGTTGTATATTTCCTGTAGTTTCTGTCTCATTAATTTTGATGCTGTATTTGTATTACATATATTCAAAATTATTCAATCTTCACTGTGAATGTACTTTACAAAGGTAAATTACCCTTCTTTGTAACTTTTAACATTTTACTCTTAATCGACCCATCCAATATTACCTCTTTTTAAGTGTTTTGCATTTATCTTTGTGCTTCATTTTCAATGATTAAACTTTGATTTGTGACCCAGTGTGAAAAAGTTTTCCCTTTTTCTTTTTATTAAATTCTTTTATTGGTACATTGTAGGTATACAATTACATTTCTCATTAGGAATTGTACCTTTACATAATGCATCTTGGATAAGATCTTTTATACCTTTTTTTTTTTTTGGTATCGGGGATCGAACTCGGGTCCTTGCGCTTGCGAGGCAGGCAACGGAACCACTGGGCTAAATCCCTGGCCCAAAACTTTTTTTAATTGCTTGGATTTAATTGGCTCTTTACATTTATTGATTGGACAGATGGATTCAGTCTTATAAAACATTGCAGAACCAATGTACTTTCCTTTAATTAATTAATTAATTAATTAATTTTGGTACTGGAGATCATACTTGCGATCTTGCGCTTGTGAAGCAGGTGGTGGAACCACTGAGCTAAATTTTACCCCAGCCCTTTTCCTTTATTTTAAACTGTGATACAAACTATGTTGTTTAAAATTAATTTCTTTGGTATGTTTTAAATTTTCATTTTAATTGTGCTTTTCTTTACTTAATTGAAAATGTTCATTTTTTTAGTTTGGATCTTGTGGGTAGTATTACATGTAATTTTACATAACATGCTATGTTTAGTTCTCTAGTTCTTTAGATAGCATTCCCCTCTTAAGCAGTATCAGAATTATACTTCTACTTTATCCCACTTTTAATATTCAATTTTAGTTTATATCTTTTTTTAGTTTAGTGTTTGTTTTACACTTTTTTTGGGGGGGGGTACTGGGGATCGAACTCAGGACCTTGAGCTTGCCAGGCAGGCGCAGTGCCACTGAGCTACATCCCTGGCCCTTACACTCTTAAATATATTTGTATCTGTAACATTCTTTAAAGATTTTGTCTTACTTTTGTCTACCTTTGTCATTTCTTTCAACTCCTTTAATAGTTTGTAATATTTACATTTTATTCTGTAACTTTAATCCCCACAGTTGTGTTAAATGTATTCCTAGAGTTTAATGAGTTTATTACTCACTGCCAGTACCTTTAGTATTGTTTTTCCATTCTTATTTATAGTTCATCTTTAATAGTTTCCTGAAGAGGGTTGAATGAGAATTATTCCCTGAATTATTGCATTTTTAAAATGCCTATCGGTTGCATTGATTTTTATACAACAGTTTAGCTGGGTATAAAGTTTTTACTTCCATTTTCTAAAGTTTTTGTATGTATTGCTCCTCTGACTTTGAAGGTATTGCTCCTTGAGCTATTTCCAGCTTTCTTAAAAGGAATGTTTTTAGAAGGTCTATATTTTTAGTAGCTCAAGGCTTTCATATTTCAACTGGAATCATGGGCTGTAAAAAAGAAAAAAATCTTTGAAAGAAGGGACAGATGCCTGTTATCATCTGATAAGTCATCTGTTTGATTAAATTTCTTCTTCATTGTATACTAGACAGTCAGAATCCCCCTTTGAAATTTTTCTTTCTTCCTTTCTTATCCAGGCATCTAAATTCTTATAGTAGTAGTTCTTATTTGAATTTGTATTGTAATTTGAGCTTGTAGATTTAATAATAAATATTTTGGAGATTATTTAGTTCTATTATAAGGAAAGAGAATTATGGAATTATCTCTTTTCCCCCACAGCAGATTGAGTATTCTTTTTCTTCACTTGATCTTAGCCAAAAGGCCGAGAAGCGATGCGTATTCTTTTTCTTGAGGGAGAATTATGAGTAAATACTGTGTAAATGGTTGTATTGGACTTTTGTAATTTTTTTCTTTTCTTTTTTTTATGTACTAGCAATTGAACCCACAGCTTTTGCACTGAGCTATGCTCTGAACCCTTTTTATTTTTTATTTTTGAGACAGGGTCTCTCTAAGTCAGTAAGTTGCTCAGGCTGTGCTCAAATTTGGAATCCTATTGCCTCAGCCTTCCAGAGGATTGAGGTTACAGGCATGTGCCACCACTCAGCTGCTTTGTGATATTTTCCTAAATGCAAATATTATGTGACAGTTGATGGGAAATATGTAAAGCTAAGGAAAATACAAAGTTGAATGGTCTTTGGATATGATCTTTTAATAAAATTGTATTTAGATATGGTAGATGGCTTTTTCTTTGATCATGATGGCTGTTAGGTTTTGGGTGCTCCCTTTTAAGTCTCATCCATGGTGGAATAGATTTCGCACTGTATTGATAGCATCCTGGTAGTCAAAGACTTAACATTTAAAAAATTTATTTTTATTAATACATATTTGCCATACATAATGATCACATTAATCATAGGGAATTTGTACATGTACATAATATGTCTTAATTCTTTTTTTCTCATTCTCCTTTGCTTCCTTCAACCCTTCTTCCCCTTCCCATTTACAAAAGCTTTGTTTCCATTTTTTTCCCCTTCTATTCTTTTTTTTTTTTGGTACCAGGGATCAAACTCAGGACCTTGCGCTTGTGAGGCAGGCACCAGAACCACTGAGCCAAATCCCCGGTCCCTTGTATTCTTTTTTTTTTTTTTTTAAGCCCTTTCCCCTTTCTTCCCTTCCCCTTCCCTTGTTCCTCTTCCCATTTTTGAAGAACATTTCTGACTGTGTCCAAATCATTCACTTGATCCATTTGCCTCTTGGGAAATGGTAAGGGATTCTAGGTATCACTTTGGACCTTTTAGGATGATATAGTTCAAAGAAATTATGGCTACAGGGCTTAAGTACTTAGTAGTGACTGAGCCCACTATTTCTTGCCATTAAGCTGTTTCCTCAGTCAGTGACCATCAGAGTGGCATCCCACAGTATATTTGTTTGGTATAGTACAGAAGTCTTTGTTTGTGACAAATGGGAAAAGGACAGGGCCATTCTGGGAGAGAGTAACCGAATCTTAGATTCTCAGGCCTATGAGAAAGCTTTTCACGTCATATTGCATTTTGTAGGGTTTATCTTATGAAGTTCAATCAGCAGTAGGAGTGGTAGGATTATGTGCTGCTATTGCTCTTTTATTCTGTGCTACATGCGTTATTTAATTTTTTTTATTAGAATGATTATGTGACTTTTTTTTATTATGCTCATGTTACTGATGAGGAAATGGAGGCTTGGAGTTAAGTCACATAATAGTTAAATGATAGATTCAGGATTTGAACCAGAACTCCCTGGCTCAAAGGCTACCAGTGGTGGCAGACCTATAGCACATGTGCCCTAACAGGCTGTTTGTTATCATTGGAAGCTCTAAAAGGTTCGCCATCACTGGGCTGAACCTTTAACTGTATTATTGTTGTTCGTGATTTAGTGTTGTACACCTTCTAATTCTAAACAAGGCAGAGTAGAAATTCTCATTATACATCATTTAATACAACTCTGGGTTTGAATAATTAAAGCAGACTTTCCTATCCTACCTGTACGCTCCATGTACTTTGGAGCATTAGATTATGGAATGAGGAGGTCTGGGAGAGTGAATATTGTTTTTCCATAGATAATACCATACATGGTTAAATGGAATTTGCTTGAATTTCCTCCCTTGTCTTAATGGGGAAAACTTTCAGGCCTTAAATGTCAAAATGGAAATCTTTATCCCAAATAAAGTTGGCTCTGAGATAGGAACCGTAATGAATGTTGGAGAATTATTTAAAATGGCACCATTACTCAAATTTCTCATTGTTAATGAGGAAATGTGCTTGTATGTCATTTGGTGATCCAAAAAACAGCCCAGCTAACATTGTATTTGTTTTTCTGGATGGGGTAATGAGGCTGAATAGTCATTTATGTGAGTGTAATGGGTATTGACCTGTGAATTCCACTGTAACTTTGTAATTAATGTATTATTACTGAAGCCTTACCGAGTATTTCTGCCTTCTGGACACAATAGAGACTTCTATTGTTTGCAGTTACCCTCATAAAAATTTGAAAGCAAGTGGAAAAAAAGCTTTTTCCTCTCAAAACAAGTTTGCCCTCTGCTTCGTGGTTCCATCCACCCCGTGGTATGAAGACAGAGCCCCTGGAATCTACTGCCAGCTTGTGCTAGGTTGCCGCCTTCTGTTCACTTCCAGCTTGTCTTCTGCCTGAGGCAGACACACTATCACCACACCATCCCGGGAGAGCAGCAACCTAGTGATGAGCAGGCAAGCTAAGCTTTCTCTTTCACTCTGGAGGGCAGGGAAAATAGTCCTTTATTCCCTTCCCTCTTGCCTGAGAGGTGGGGTAAGGAAGTTGTTCCTTTCTGCCAGTCCCTTTGCTCATCACACTCAGAAGACTTTTTTCCATAATTTTGTGGTTGATGCCTCAGCAACCCAGTCACTAAGAACAAAAGGAACAGAGCTGTGCAAGCAAAGTGGCTGCTAAGATTTGAGTCCAGTAGTGCGACTAAGAGCACTGGCTTGAAGGGAAATTATTCCTCTGTTATTTTGGAGTCTCATCTTGAAGACAATTAAACAGTCCAGACAGGTCACTAGGTGAGACCAATTTACTGGTTTGTTTATTTGAGCCCAGTTTTCACCACCGAGCAGCAGGGCACAGTCTGCTACACTGCTACTAGGGCTACAGAGAGCAGTCCTTTCGTTTTGTATTTCTCCAGGCTTCCCTAAGGATCCTTGCATGTTGTTATCTCTCTAGATTGCTCTCAGGCACAGGGTGGAGGACAGTGTCAGTAATTACTTTTGACTTCATCTTGCACAGGCTTTTGGCTTTATGTCCCGAGTTGCCCTACAAGCAGAGAAGATAAATCATCACCCGGAATGGTTCAATGTATACAACAAGGTAACTAAATTGCCTTATTTTGGGATCACTTTAATTATAGAGTTTAAGAAATTTCTTTCTACTTTTCTTCCTTGTCATCTTGTGCAGCAAAATGTTACTGTGTTTAAGAAAGTATTTTCTTCTTTTAGAATCCTTGTGCATTATTGCAAATTAGTAACAAATTTCACGTCTGCTCAAAAGAACAATGAATAAGCTCTTTATTTTCCTAGTTGTCTTCTACTGAAGCTATATGAGAGACTTGGGCTAAATGAGGTTCTCAAATTAAACTTGGCTGTCAGCCATGCAAATAAATTTTTAGATTGAAAGTAATTTATTTAAAGAAATGGTAGATAAGGTAGATATGGCGTTATTTATCTCATTTAAGTAAATTTTCTCAGGAACTATACTTTACATAATACCTGTTTATTAAATTCTGAATCCTCAAACAAAGGGCAGACTAAAAAGTTTTAAGGGACTCAGTGAGAAGAATTATGTCCTCCTAAAATATCCTTGCCCTAATGATCATGTCATTTGGAATTTCTTAACCATCCAGGTTTCTGTGAGGGTTTTTCTCTTTGGAAAAAAAAAAAAGAATTTCCGCATTCTTACGATTTTTGGAATAATTGAAAACACCATAGTACTAGGATACTTTTCTTTCCTAGTTGCCTGTCTTTGCGCATAATTTTGCATTTGCCTTTTTTTTTGGTACCAGGGATCGAACTCAGGACCTTGTGCTTGCGAGGCAGGTGCGGTGCCACTGAGCTAAATCCCCAGCCCTGCATTTGCTTTTTAATTAATTTGTCCAAAAGCAGTGTTCTACACACTGTCTTCCCCCACCCCCAGCTCTTTCCTAATTTGGAAATGTGCTTTTTTTTTTCAAACAACCTTGCTAAGATGCTACATTTGATAGTTTGGTTTTTCTCAGTATCCTGAAAATAGTCAGTGTCATTAAAGTAATGGGAGTCAAAATGGAACCTGTTTCTCCCCTGCCTCCAAGAAACAACATTTGAGATTCTGGCCGCTGAGCTGTCTCATTATGTTAGAGGGAACCTTTTTTTTTTTTTTCCTAAGTTCTTTTATTGGTACATTTTAGGTATACAATTCGTTTACATTTATCATTAGGTGTTTGTACCTGTACATGATGTATCTTGGTTCTTATGTTTTCCCCATTACCTGTGCGCCCTTCACCTCCTCCTCCCTTCCCTATTTACACACACATCATTTCCAGTGTTTTCTTTTCTCATAGTTTTTCCTTTCCCTTTTTTCCTTTCCCCTTCCCCTCCCTTCACCCAAGGGAAACTTTTGTCCGAGGTGGCTGCTGGGCATGGCCTGATGCACACTGTGCCCCTGGAGTTCCCTGGCCTTTGGAAATACGATGTTTACTTATAATGCAGTATTTTCTAAATCTCCCCTATTCTCAAATATGAATGATGAATAATAGACTGATTTCTGAACTGCTCAAGGAGAATTCCATGAATTGCAGCTCATGGTTTTACATGCTGCTTTCTTCTTTCTTAGGTCCAAATAACTCTCACATCACATGACTATGGTGGACTGACCAGAAGAGATGTGCAGCTGGCGAGATTTATTGAAAAAGCATCTGTTTTTGTGTGATTTCTTCCAAAATGCATGTAAAATCTTACACCTATCTTAGCTGCAGTATATTTTGAAGGCAACTTACATAAACAAGTCACACTGTAAATTAATTCACTTGTATACATTTTATATAATCAGTGCTTAAATACAAAATGATTTAAACCTGAACATGAGGTATTTTTCATTACATCTACATATTCACTTATATGAGATACACCAACCCCACTAATTATATTAATATTTTAAACGAAAAATGGCATTAAGAAATTGGAGTGGGGAGATACTCATACATTTTATAGTAATTTAAAATCATGACTTTACATATATATTGTGTTGGAGAATAGTTGCATAAAAAGAATTGTGCACTTTGCAGATAATGGGTTTTAACTTTATATAACAATTCTTTTTTAAAAATTAATTTTATTGGTACATTTTAGGTATATAACATAATGACATTCATCATTGGAAATTTACATAGTCTATCTTGGTTCTTATTTTTTCCCCATCCCCTGCCCTCCCTTCAACCCCTTCATCCCTCCCTATTTACAAAGTCTTTGTTTCTATTTTTTCATTTTTCTCCTATTCCATTCCCTTCTTTCTTTTCCCTACCCCTCCCACTTCCCCTTCCCCCTTGTCCCTTTTCTTCCTATTTCACATTATCTGTTATACCTTTTGATCCTTATTTATACTTTCAGTTTCTCACACAAGAGAAACTATTCAGTATTTACACATGTGTGTCCTATTTATTTCTGTTTTTGTGTGTGTGTGTGTGTGTGTGTGTCGGTACCCGGAATCAAACTCAGGACCTTGTGCTTGTGAGGCAGGCACCAGAACCACTGAGCTAAATCCCCGGCCCCCTATTTATTTCACTTAGAGTATCGCCTCAGTGTGCATCCATTTAGCTATAAATGTCTCTAATTTCTCATTCTCTGTGGCTGAGTAGTACTCCATTTTGTTAAAAAAAGACATTTTCTTTATCCAGTCTCCAGTTGATGGGCAATTGGCTGTTTCCAAGTTTTAGCTATTACAAGCTGTGCTGCTATGAACATGGGTGCACATATATTGTTGTAGTATGATTGTTTTAATTCTTTTTTTTTTTTTGCTACTGGGGAGTGAACTCAGGACCTTGTGTTTGCTAGGCAGGCACTGAGCCACTGAGCTAAATCCCTAGCCCTGATTCTCTTAAATCTTTTGGGAAGATACCCATCAGGGGAATAGCTGGGTCAAATGGGACCTCCAATCCTACTTCTTTGAGCTATCTCCATACTGATTTCTACAGTGGTTGCACCAATTTACACTCCCACCAACAATGGAGAAGGGTTTCTTTTTCCCCACAGCCCCGCCAGTGTTTGTTATTGGTTGATTTCATGATAGCAGCCATTCTTTCTGGGGTGAGGTGGAATCTCAGTGTTGTTTTCATTTGCATCTCTCAAATGACCAGTGATGTTGAACATTTTTTCATATATTTATTTGCTATTTCTACTTCTTTGAGAAATGTCTGTTCATTTTAGATGTCCATTTTTGGATTGGGTCTTTAAATTTGGTAGGTCTGATTTTTTTAACTTCTTTATTCTAGATAGTAGACCTCTGTCTGAGGAACAGCTGGTAAAATTATTTCCCACATTGTGGGTTGTCTCTTCATGCTGTTCTTGTTTTCTCTCTCTCTCTTTTTTTTTTTTTTTGTTGTTTTCTCTTGCTGTGCAGAAGCTTTTTAATAAGAAGAGATCCCGGGCTGGGGATTTAGCTCAGTGGTTCCGGCGCCTGCCTCGCAAGCACAAGGTCCTGAGTTCAATCCCCAGTACCAAAAAAAAAAAAAAAGAAGAAGAAGAAATCACACTTGTTGATTATTTGTGCTAGTTCACGTGCAACTGAGGTTTTCTTCATGAAATCTTTTCCTACGCCAATGTCTTCAAGAATTCTACCTAACCTCTCTTCCAGCCAGTTTGGTGTTTCTGTTTTAATATTTACATCTTTAATCTATTTTGATTTTAGTTTAGTGTATGGTGAGAGATATAGGTGTAGTTTTAAACTTTGGCAAGTTGAAACCCAATTTTTCCAGCACCATTTATTAAAGAGTCTTATCATTCCTCCAGTGAGGGTGTTTTGCTCCTTTATCGAAGACGAGGTTGCTGAGTGTGTCTGGAGTTGTTTCTGCATCTTGTAGTCTGTTCCATTGGTCCTCAAGTCTGTTTCTTTGCCAGTACTAGGCTGTTTTTATCACAGTAGCTTTGTAGTATAGTTTCATGTTGGGGATTGTGATACCCCCTGCCATGTCTCTGTTACCTAGAATTGCTTTTGCTACTCTGAGTCTCTTCTTGTTCCAAATGAATTTTTGGATTTTTTTCTCAAGGTCCGTGAAGTATGCTGCTGGAACTTCAATTGGGATATAGCACTTTTGGAAGTATGGCCATTTTCACTATATTGGTTCTTCCTACCCAGGAGCAAGGGATGTCTTTCCATTTTCTGATATCCTCTTTGATCTCTTTTTTTAGAGTGCTATAGTTTTCAGAGTAGAAGTCTTTGACTTCTTTTGTCAGGTTGATTCCTAGGTATTTCATTCTTTTGGATGCTATTGTGAAGGGAATTGTTTCTCTAGTTCCTCTTTCAGTGAGTCTGTTATTCGTGTACAGGAAAGCTATTGATTTTTGTGTGTTGACCTTGTATCCAGCTACTCTACTGAATTTGGTTATTATGTCTAGAAGACTTTTGGTGGAGCTCTTGGGGTCTTCTATATAGAGTATCATTTCATCTGCAAATAATGACAATTTAACTTCTTCATTTTCTATCTTTATTCCTTTTATTTCTTTCTCTTATCTAATTGCTGTGGCTAATGTTTCCAAAACTATATTGAACAGGAGTGGTGATAGTAGACATCCTTGTCTTGTTCCTGATTTTAGTGTGAAGGATTTCAGTTTTTGACCATTTAGTATGATATTAGCTGTTGGTCTTTCATAAATGGCTTTTATCAAGTTTAGGTAGAGACCGTCTATTCCAGTTTTTTGCAAGGTTTTTATCATGAGTGTTGGATTTTGTCAAACACTTTTTCTGCATCTGTTGAGATGATCATATAGTTTTTGTCCTTGGCTCTATTAATATAGTGTATTACATTTATTGATTTGGATATGTTGAACTATCCTTGCATCCCTGGGATTAATTCCACTTGGTCAGTGTATATCATCTTCTCACTGATCCTCTTCATTCTGATGGCCAGTATCTTATTGAGGATTTTTGCATCTATGTTCATTAGTGAGACTGGCCTATATTTCTCTTTTTTGGTTGGGTCTTTCTCTGCTTTTGGGATCAAGGTGATGCTTGCTTCCAGGAATGAATTTGGGAGTATTGTTTCCCTTTCAATTTCATTAAAGAGTTTAAACATTAATGGCAATAGTTCTTCTCTAAATGTCTTATAGAATTCAGCAATGCAGCCATCAGGACCCAGGCTTTTCTTGGTAAGTTTTTAATTACATTTTCAATTTTGTTGATTGATATTGGGTTGTTTAGAATTTTTAGGTCTTCTTTGTTCAACTTTGGTAATTCATACGTATCTAAGAATCTGTCCATTTCTTCTGTGTTGTCCATCTTATTGGCATATAGGCTCTGGAAATAGGTATTGATGATCCTCTGGATTTCTGCTGGGTCTGTTGTAATTTCATCCTTTACATTCCTAATTGCATGGATTCGGGGCTTTTCTTTCCTTTTTTTGATAAGCTTGGCTAAGAATTTGTCAATTTTGTTGATTCTTTTGAAGAACCAACTCTTGGCTTCATTGATTTTTTTGTATTGTTCTCTTAGTCTCCATTGAATTGATTTCTGCTCTGATCTTTATAATTTCCTCCCTTGTATGAGCTTTGGGTTTGTCCTGCTCTTCTTTTTCTAGAAGCTTGAGGTTCAGCATTAGGTTGTTTATTTGAGCTCACTGTTTTCCTAATATGCGTATTCACTGCTACGAATTTCCCTCATAAGACTGCTTTCATTGTGTGCCATAGATTCTGATGTGTTGTATTGCCATTGTCATTTAATTGAAGGAACTGTCTGATTTCTTCTTTAATTTCCTCTGTGACCCATTGGTTATTCAGAAGCGAGTTGTTTAATTTCCATATGTTTATGAAATTCTTGTAGTTTCTTTTGTTATTGATCTCCAATTTCATTGCACTATGGCCTGATAATATACAGGAGAGAACTTCAATTCCTTTGCACTTACTTAAACATGTTCTGTGAGCAAGTATGTGATCTATTTTGGAGAACAGCATGCAGCTGAAAAGAATGTGTATTCTGATTTTGTGGGGTGGAACACTCTGTAAACATCTGTTAAGTTCATTTGTTCAAGAGTTTGATTGACATCTGCCTTGCAAGCGCAAGGTCCTGAGTTCAATCCCAGGTACCAAAAAAAAAAAAAAAAAGAAAGAAAAGGTCACGACAGGGATAAGTCAATACACATCAGTCATAACCATCAATGTTAATGGTCTCAATTCACCAATCAAAGGAAATAGACTGGCAGAATGGGTCAAGAAGCAAGATCCAACAATATGCTACATACAAGAAAAACACTTAATTCGAAAAGAAACTCATACACTGAAAGTTAAAGGGTGGAAGACAGTACTCCATGCAACAGGAACCCAAAAAAAGCAAGAACAGCTGTCCTCTTTGCAGATCAAATGGATTTCAAATCACTTATTAAGAGAGACAGAGAAGGACACTACATCCTTGTAAAGGGAACAGCCCAAGAGGAAGAGAGGACAATCATAAGTATGCACCAAATACTAGTGCGCCCAACTATATAAAACAAATATTAATGGACATGAAAAGTCAAATAAGCACTAATAAAATAGTAGTGGCAGACCACTGTCACAAATAGATCCACTAGGCAGTGGCACCACTGAGATAAATCCTTGGCCTGATTTTCTTTTGTTGGTTTCTCCCCCTTTACATTTAATTTCTTGTGCCTGATGGATTCATTCTGCTGGGCTTCCTGGGATTGTGATCCTCAGATACTTTTTAAAATTTTTTGGAGTGCTGGTTTGGTATTATGAAGTTCCTCAGGTGCTCTTTGTCGTGGAAGTATCTTATTTCTCCATCAATTTTGAAAGATAGTGATATATGTGCACCCATGTTAATAGCAGCATAATTTGTAATAGCTAAAACTTGGAAGCAGCCCAAATGCCCATCAACTGGAGACTGGATAAAGAAAATGTGGTTTTAAAAAAAATAAAATGGAGTACTACTCAGCCATAAAAAAGAAATTAGAGACATTTATATCTAAATGGATGCATGTTGAGGCAATACTCTTTAAGTGAAATAAATAGGACACACATGTGTAAATACCAAATAGTTTCTTTAGTGTGAGAAACTGAAAGTGTAAATAAGGATCAAAAGGTATAATAGATAATGTGAAATAGGAAGAAAAGGGGCAAAGAGGAAGTGGGAGGGGTAGGGGAAAGGCAAGAAGGGAATGGAATTAATATGAGAAAATGAAAAAATGGAAACAAAGTCTTTGTAAATAGGGAGGGATGGAGGGGTTGGAGGGAGGGCAGGGGAATGGGGAAAAAATAACCAAGAGAGATTATGTAAAGGTGCAAATTTTCAATGATGAATGTCATTATACCTAAAATGTACCAATAAAATTAATTTTAAAAATTGTGATCCTTACTAGAAACAAAGAGAGAGATGCTTCTAAAAGTGTTTATCTTCACTAGCTCAACACATGCATGTAGTAGAAAAAGAAGAAAGATAGTTTTGCAATCAATCTGGGTTGGTGGTGGTTTTCCTTTAGGGCTTGAAATATGTCACTCCAAGCTCTTCTTGCCTTGAGGGTTTATGTTGAGAAGTCTGCTGTGATTCTGATGGGCTTTCCTTTGTATACGACTTTTTTCTGTTCTTTAACTCTGCTTGTAGAATTTTGTTCTTCTGTTGGGTTTCTGGAATCTTTAACTGTTATATGCCTAGGTGTTTTTGTTTTTTTTTTCTGACCGTGGCTAGTTGGAGTGCTATGTGCCTTATTTATCTGTATGTCAAGTTCTTTTCCCCTGCTTGGAAAGTTTTCTGCCATTACTTTTTTTGTGTTTGTGCCAGGGATGAAACTCAGAACCTTGTGCTTGCAAGGCAGCAGAACCACTGAGCTAAATCCCTGGCCCTGCCATTATGTCTGTGAATAGTTTCTTTATTTTATTTTTTTTAACATTTGCATTATTGACTTTATTTTTTTTGTATATCTTTTTATTGGTACATTTTAGGTGTACAACATAATGACATTCATCATTGGAGATATGCACCTTTACATACTATATTGGTTCTTATTTTCCACCCTTCCCCTGCCCTCCCTTCAACCCCTCCACCCCTCCCTATTTACAAAGACTTTGTTTCCATTTTTTCATCTTCTCATATTAATTACATTCCCCTCTTTCCTTTCCCCTACCCCTCCCACTTCCCCCTCCCCTTTGCCCCTTTTCTTCCTATTTCACATTATCTATTATACCTTTTAGTCCTTATTTACACTTGCATTTTCTCACACTGGAGAAACTATTTGGTATTTACACATGTGTGTCCTATTTATTTCACTTAAGAGTATCGCCTCAACATGCATCCATTTAGCAATAAATGTGTCTAATTTATCATTTTTGATGGCTTGAGTAGTACTTCATTTTATTAAAAACCCCACATTTTCTTTATCCGGTCTCCAGTTGATGGGCATTTGGGCTGTTTCCAAGTTTTAGCTATTACAAATTATGCTGCTATTAACATGGGTACACATATATCACTGTGGTATGATTCTTTTAATTCTTTGGGAAAATACCCAGCAGAGGATTAGCTGGGTCAAATGGGACTTCCAGTCCTAGTTCTTTGAGGTATCTCCATACTGATTTCCACAGTGGTTGCACCAGTCTACACTCCCACCAGCAGTGGAGCAGGATTCCTCTTTCCGCACAGCCCCACCAGCATTTGTTATTGATTGATTTCATGATAGCAGCCATTCTTTCTGGAGTGAGGTGGAATCTCAGCATTGTTTTCATTTGCATCTCTCGAATGACCAGTGATGTTGAACATATTTTCATATATTTGCCATGTCTGCTTCTTTGTGTGAGAAATGTCTGTTCATTTCAGATGCCAATTTTGGATTGGGTCTTTAAATTTGGGAGGTCTGATCTTTTTAAGTTCTTTATAGATTGGAGATAGTAGACCTTTGCCTGAGGGACCGCTGGTGAAGACTTTTTCCCACATTGTGGGTTGTCTCTTCACACTGTTGGTGGTTTCTCTTGCTGTGCAGAAGCTTTTTAGTAAAAAGAGATCCCACTTGTTGATTGTTTGTGCTAGTTCACAGGCAACTGAGGTTTTGTTCATAAAATTTTTTCCTACCCCAATATCTTGAAGAGTTCTACCTAACCTCTGTTCCAGCTGGTTCAGTGTTTCTGTTTTTATATTTAGATCTTTAAACCATTTTGATTTTAGATTAGTGCATGATGAGAGATATAGGTCTAGTTTTGGTCTTTGGCAAGTTGAAACCCAATTTCTCCAGCACCATTTATTAAAGAGGTTATGTTTCCTCCAGTGAGGGTGTTTGGCTCCTTTGTCAAAGATGAGGTGGCTAAGTGTGTCTGGTGTTGTTTCTGCATCTTCTAATCTGTTCCACTGGTCCTCAAGCCTGTTTCTTTGCCAGTACCATGCTGTTTTTATCACAGTAGCTTTGTAGTATATTTTTGAGTTGGGGGTTGTAATACCCCCTACTGGGTCTCTGTTACCTTGAATTGCTTTTGCTATTCTGGGTCTCTTCTTGTTCCAAATGAATTTTTGGATTGTTTTCTCAAGGTCTGTGAAGTATGCTGCTGGAATTTCAATTGGGATTGCATTGAATCTATATAGCAATTTTGGAATTATAGCCATTTTCACTATGTTGATCCTTCCTGCTCAGGAGCAAGGGATGTCTTTGCATTTTCTGATATCCCCTTCAATATCTTTTTTCAAAGTGCTATAATTTTCAGAGAAGAGGTCTTTGATTTCTTTTGTTAGGTTGATTACTAGGTGTTTCAGTTTTTTGGATGCTATTGTGAAAGGAATTGTTTTCCCTGTTTCTCTCTCAGTGACTCTGTTGTTCATGTAGAGGAAAGCTATTGATTTTTGTGTGTTGACCTTGTATCCAGCTACTTTACTGAATTTGGTATTAAGTTTGGAAGACTTTTGGTAGAGCTCTTGGGGTCTTCTATATAGAGTATCATGTCATCTGCAAATAATGACAATTTGACTTCTTCATTTCATATCTTTATTCTTTTTATTTTTTTCTCTTGTCTAATTGCAATGGCTAATGTTTCCAAAACTATATTGAACAGGAATGGTGATAGTTGACATCCTTGTCTTGTTCCTGATTTTAGTGTGAAGGATTTCAGTTTTTGACCATTTAGTATGATATTGGCTGTTGGTTTTTCATAGATGGCTTTTATCAGATTAAGGTAGAGACCGTCTATTCCAATTTTTTGTAGGGTTTTTGTCGTAAATGCATGTTGGATTTTGTCAAACACTTTTTCTGCATCTGTTGAGATGATCATATGGTTTTTGTCCCTGGCTCAATTGATACGGTGTATTACGTTGATTGATTTGCATATGTTGAACTATCCCTGCATCCCTGAGATGAATCCCACTTGGTCAGGGTGTATGATCTTCTTGATGATCTTCTGAATTCTGTTTGCCAGTATCTTATTGAGGATTTTTGCATCCATGTTCATTAGTGAGATTGGCCTATAGTTCTCTTTTTCAGTTGGGTCTTTCTCTGCTTTGGGGATCAAGGTGATGTTTGCTTCCTGGAATGATTTTGGGAGTATTGCTTCCCTTTCAATTTCATTGAAGAGTTTAAACAGTAGTGGCAGTAGTTCCTCTATAAATGTCATATAGAATTCAGCAGTGAAGCCATCAGGATTCAGGCTTTTCTTGGTTGGTAAGTTTTTAATTACGTTTTCAATTTCATTGATTAATATTGGGTTGTTTAGAATTTTTAGGTCTTCTTCCTTCAACCTTGGTTATTCATACATGTCTAGGAATCTGACCATTTCTTCTGTGTTTTCCATCTTATTGCCATATAGGTTCTGGAAGGTAGGTATTGATGATCCTCTGGATTTCTGCTGGGTCTGTTATAATTTTACCCTTTTCATTCTTTTTTTTTTGTACCGGGGATCGAACTCAGGTCTTTGCGCTTGCGCAGCAGGTGGCGAAACCACTGGGCTAAATCCCCAGCCCTACCCTTTTCATTCTTAATTGCATGGATTTGGGCTTTTCTTTCCTTTTCCTGATAAGGTTGGCTAAGGGTTTGTCAATTTTGTTGATTCTTTTGAAGAACCAACTCTTGGCTTGATTTTTTGTATTGTTTTCTTAGTCTTCATTGCATTGATTTCTGCCCTGATCTTTATAATTTCCTCCCTTGTATGAGCTTTGGGTTTGTCCTGCTCTTCTTTTTCTAGAAGCTTGAGATTCAGCATCAGGTTGTTTAATTGGGCACGCTCTGTTTTCCTAATATGATTATTCACTGCTTTGAATTTCCCTCGTGAGACTGCTTTCATTGTGTCCCATAGATTCCGATATGTTGTATTATCATTTATTTGAAGGAACTGTCTGATTTCTTCTTTAATTTCCTCTGTGACCCATTGGTTATTCAGAAGTGTGTTGTTCAATTTCCACATGTTTATGAAATTTTTTGAGTTTCTTTTGCTATGGATCTCCAATTTCATTGCACTATGGTCTGATATTATACAGGGGATAACTTCAATTCCTTTGCACTTACTTAAACATGTTCTATGTGTGAATATGTGGTCTATTTTGGAGAATGACTGATGTGTAGCCGAAAAGAATGTGTATTCTGATTTTGTGGGGTGGAACACTCTGTAAACATCTGTTAAGTTCATTTGTTCAAGAGTTCAATTGAGTTCTAGTATTTCTTTCTTTTTTTTTTTTTTTTGGTACTGGGGATCGAGCTCAGGACCTTGCACTTGCAAGGCAGGTGCCGGAGCCACTGAGCTAAATCCCTAGCCCTTCTTTTTTTTTTCTTTTAGTTCTTTTATTGGTCCATTTTCAGTATACAATTTGTTTACATTTATCATTGGGTGTTTGTACCTGTACATGATATATCTTGGTTCTTATTTTTTTTCCCCATTACCTGTGCGCCCTTCACCTCCTCTGAGTTGTAATATTTCATTGCTTGTTTTTTGTCTAGTTGATCTATCTATTTGTGACAATGGGGTATTGAGGTCCCCCACTACTATTGTATTAGTGCTTATATGGTTTTTCATGTCCATTAGTATTTGTTTTATATAGTTGGGTGCACTAGTGTTTGGTGCATAGATATTTATGATTGTCATCTCTTCCTGTTGGATTGTTCCCTTTACAAGGATGTAGTGTCCTTCTTTGTCTCTCTTAATCAGTGTGGGTTTGAAATCCTCTTGGTCTGCAAAGAGTATAGCTACTCCTTTTTTTCGGGTTCCTGTTGCATGGAGTATTGTTTTCCACCCTTGAACTTTCAGTCTATGAGTTTCTTTTTGAATTAAGTTTGTTTCTTGTATGCAACATATTGTTGGATCTTGCTTCTTGTCCTATTCTGCCAGTCTATTTCTTTTGATTGGTGAGTTGAGACCATTAACATTGGTGGTTATTACTGACATGTATTGAGTTATCATTGTCATGACTTTTTCTTTTTGTTGGATCCTCCCCCTTTCTTGTCGTGCCCAGCAGATTCATTCTGCTTTGCTTCCTGGGGTTGAGATCCTCATTGTCTTTTCCTAGGATTTTGTCTAAAATTTTTTGGAGTGCTGGTTTGGTATTCATGAAGTTCCTAAGGTGCTCTTTGTCATGAAAGTATCTTATTTCACCGTCAATTTTGAAAGATAGTTTTGCAGGGTACATCAATCTGGGTTGGAGGTTGTTTTCCTTTCGGGCTTGAAACACATCACTCCAAGCTCTTCTTGCCTTGATGGTTTGTGTTGAGAAGTCTGCTATGATTCTGATGGGCTTTCCTTTGTATGTTACTTGTTTCTGTTCTCTAACTACCTGTAGAATTTTGTTCTTCTGTTGAGTTTCTGGAATCTTAACTACTATATGCCTATGTGTAGATTTTTTTTTGATCAAGGCTAGTTGGAGTCCTATATGCCTTGCTTATCTGTATGTCAAGTTCTTTTCTCCTGTTTGGGAAGTTTTCTGTCATCACTTCTGTAAACAGTTTTTTTGTGTCATCTGCACTGTCTCCTGTTTCTTCATTGACTCCAATCAGTCTTATGTTATTTTTCTTTGCATTGTCTAGCAGCTGTTGGATTGCTTTCTCATGGTCCCTTACAATTTTAAAGAATTTTTTCTTTTCCTGGTCACTAATTGCAATCTTATCTTCTATATCTGGAATTGTGTCTTCCAATTGCCTCATTCTGCTGCATAGACTTTCAATGGAGTTTTTAATCTCCTGGAAATCTGTTTGCATCTGTTTTATGGATTCAGTTTGTTTCCTATATTGGGATTCCATCATGTTCCTCAGCTCCTCTATTTTTTTATCTGTGTCCTCTCTAGATATATTAATCATGTCTTGCACTGTGGGCAAGATCTTTGCTGTTATGTGAGAAATTATTTCTGATTTCATTTTTTCCAGATGCTCTTTCATTGCTAGTTCAGGGAGTCCAGGTGGTTGAGTATCAGAGTGTTCCATCTCGTTTCCTTTTGGGGTTGCTGTAGGTGATCTGGAAGTCTGGTTCTGTGGCTTGTTTACCTGTCTTCTCATTTTGACCTGCGGGGGGTGGGGGTGGGGGGTTGGGTGGTGTAGGGTGGGTTTGTGTTCCTGGCACCCGAACGGCTCAGGTCCTCTAGGCTCGGAGCCGTGGCACGCCTACCTGGAAGCCTCCTGCTGCCTGCGAGCTGTGGTGCGCCAGTCTGGAGGTCTCCTCTGGGCTCAGAGTCGTGGCACGCCTACCTGAAAGCTTCCTCTACGCTAGGAGCCGCAGCACGCCTACCTGGAAGCCTCCTGCTGCCTTCGAGCTGTGGTGTGCCCACTCTGGAGGTCTCCTCTGGGCCTGTGAATAGTTTGTTAATGTTACTTGTACTCTCTCCTTTCTGTCTTCATTGACTCCGATAAGTCTTATTCTTCTTTGCATCATCTAGCAGCTGCTGGATTGCTTTCTAATGGTCCCTTACTTTTTTAAAGAAATTTTTCTTTTCCTGGTCACTAATTGTAATCCTGTCTTCTATATCTGAAATTCTGTCCTCACATTGGCTCATTCTGCTGTGTAAACTTTCAGTGGAGTTTTTTTTTGTACCAGGGATCAAACTTAGGACCTTGTGCTTGCCAGGCAGGCACAGTGCCACTGAACTAAATCTCCAGCCCTGAATAGAGTTTTTAATCTGGAAATCTGTTTAAATCTGTTTCATGGATTCCATTTGTTTCCTGTGTTGGGTTTCCATCATGTTCCTCAACTCCTCTATTTTTTTTTTCTGTGTCTGCTCTAGATTTATTAATCATGTCTTGCACTATGGACACAATCTCTGTTGTTACCTGAGAAATTATTTCTGATGTCATTTTTTCCAGATCCTCTTTTGTTGCCAATTCAGGGAGTCCAGGTGGTTGAGTATCAGATTGTCCCATCTTGTTGCCCTTTCGGGTTGCCTTAGGTGATCTGGAAGTCTGGTTTTGAGACTTGTTTATGTGTCTTCTGATTTCAAGAGATGCAACCTGCTGTGCCTTTTTTGAGGTGACTTTTTGCTCACCTAGTGGTCTTCAGTTCTCAGCAGGCTACCAAGCAGCCTTTTCTCTGCTGCTCACCACTGCACTAATTCCTGGTTTCAGAGGGGTGACCTTCTGGATCCCTGGACTGTCCTGTTGTCTGGGCGGGGTTCTGACTTTGGCCTGTGCACACTTGAGATGGTACCTAGATGTGCCTCTGGCTAGGGACTGCCCCCCTACATAGCTGTTGTCTGGGAGGGCCTTTGTCTTGGGGCTGTGCACCCTGGTTGCTGGTGTCTGAGCGGGTTTCTGGCTAAGGTCTGCATGTACTTATGGATGGAATTGGGGTGGGCTGTTGCTGTTGCTTGTGCACCTGTGCAGCTATTTTCCAGGTGGGCCTTTGGCTGGGTCCTGTGGGCCCAAGTGGCTTGGGTCAGGGTGGGGCCCTGGCTGGACCTGCCTGCAGCTACACCACTCTAGTCCATACCCTAACAGTTCTTGTGAGGTTGAAGTTAATTTGCTATTGTTGCTTCTTAAGTAGTTAGATTACTGAAATCACAAAAATTGGTGAGTGGTCTTTGTGTGTTTCATCTTTACTTTTTAGACAAAGAGTTGAAAGAAAGGACATGTGTTTCATCCATAGCTTCCAGTAAAATGTAGCAATGGAAGAACTCATTATCATAACTCACCAGGCCATTATTAGATTTACCAAGTTAAAGAAGAACTGAGGGTCATTTTTATTTTCATCATTCATGTGTTGTGATCCCTGAACTGAGGGCCTACTGCCTTCAGATTTAACATGTTCATGGTGAGGCCATAATTGGTAAGTATCACGCTGGGTGGCTCTGAACCACTGGTAGTATATGCATGACTGTCCCACTGGGCAGCATGGAACAGTCCCTTTGAGTAGTACAAGTCATCTGATGGGACAGTCATGCATGTACTACTGGTTGTTCAAGCTGGTAGGAATGTCTTAGTGAGGATCATCTTTGTAAGATAGTTTGCTTCGGAGGCCAGAAGGATCATTGTGTTACAGCAAGCAAACCTTCGCATCTCATTCTTACCCCTGCCCCAGATCTGAGAAACCATGACAAAGAGACTGCTCTGTGAAGTCAGTTCCTGGATAGTTCTGTTAGCTGGAGAGAGGCAGCTTTGGTGAGCTTGCCCTGGGAGAAGGGAAAGGGAGACGAGGGCTCCCCAGACTCTGTAGCCACCAGGGGACTGAGCGCCTTAACACTGGAACTTGTTTCTTAGAAGATTTTTCCTTGTATGTTTTTTTATAAACTCTCTCCTGTGTTACAGATTTGGAGCTGTTACACGTTTTATTACCAAAGATTTTCAGTTCAGTATTTTTATATGGATTTTTTAAACATGAAAAAATTTAAACATTTAAATGTAAATAGTATATTGAACCCTAAATACTGATTTCTGAGCTACAACACTTAATGATCATTCTGTCTATTTCCCTTATAGAATCCCATTTTCTACTTTCTTTGCTGAACTATTTAAAAGCAAGTCTAAGAGAGCATGTCATTTCACCTCTACATTCATCAATATCTCTAGGAAAATATGATCATTGTCTTCTATAAACCACAGTGCCATGATCATATCTAACAAAATGAACCATAATTGCCTGGCACCACCCAGGGAAGATCATATTGTTATGAAGGTCAAGAATGTCTTTGGTAGAAGAGAAATCTATAGGACACCTGAGGTAGTAGAAACTGGAATAAACAGCAGTAGATGTTATTTACAACTTGAGTACCAAATAACATTAAGAACACAAAAATAATTATACAATACAATTTTCAGTCCAGCTTTGATCCAAAGAAAATAAGAATATTACATCACATTTGCATTGAAAACAAAACAAAAAACAAAACACCACAATTACCAGCAAGCTGAGGGAACCGCAAACAAACTCAAACACAATAGATTTTAACATCTAGAGACAGTTCGAGTTTGAAATGTAGTGGGCATGGTGATCTACAGAGTAATACTGATTAGCTGAGGTTCCTCAGTTTATACAGTTCACATTTCTGTCAGATGCCATATTAATCTGACCAGTGATCTTCCAGTACATAAAATGGCAATGAAATATTTGCTGTGTGACTGATTTCTAAGACTTCCAGGGCTTAAGGGCTAGCTTCTAGTAGCACCTTACTATGTAAGCAAATGTTACAAAAAAGAAAAAAAAATCTCTGGGTTAAGAAAATTTGGCTTAAAAGTATCCTTTGTTATTTTAAATATATTGAGATATTTTAATTAAAATTTTTACCCCATTGAACCAATTTTATAGTATTTGTACCTATTTTGGTGTTTTGTCTTTATGGTAAGTAAAAGTTTTTGAACAACAAATAAAAAGAATGTCTTTGGTCAGTAATTTTGTTCCAATTAGCATCCATATGAAGTCTATCCATCAAATCTTTGGTTATGTCTCTACCTGAATCTAGAGCAAATACTCCTCTCATTCCCCTTTCTCCCATGTAAGTGATTTATGAAAACTAGGTCATCTGTCCTATATTCTGCATTCTGGATTTGTGTTTGCTCCCTTTGGTCCTTTAAACTGTTTCAGTGTACCATGAATGGAGCCTTGTCCCCCTATTTGAAATGTAAGTCCAAGAGACTAGACTCAACAGCTGTGTTAACATACAAACCACATACAGCCTAGCAGAGAAAACATGGCTCATAAATACAGTGATGAGACCTGGCAACACAGTTACTGATTAACCTCTACATGAGAGTTTGACACAAGTTCCATGTTAAAGGGTGTTGCATCTGCTGGAACTTACAGCTTTATTTATAGAGAATCAAAAATTCTCCAGTGGGTGGAAATATTCATTGTGATAAATTCCTTCAGAAGGAATGCCCAGATTTTCCTTCAAGTAACTGACCTTTGCAGCTTGAAAGAGACATTGTCAAAGTTAGAGGACTCCAGGTTCTTGTCTGTTCCAAGCTGTGTGTGATGACTGGTTTTTCTGATGTGGTAAGCTTCACGTTCCATTTTCTTCCTAAATGATCACTGGAATGGAGAGGAGTTAAACAGATATAATCTATGACCCTGTCATATCTGACCTCCACAGATAACAAACCAGAACTAGCACATTTGACGATGTCTTTTTCTAAAATGAAGTTCTGAAAATAATTTCTTTCTGACATTAATATGATTTAACAAATCTCTGGATAAATAGAATAAGCATGGTTCTTTTTGTTTTTGCTGTAGGAAAAGAGTAGAACCTGTATATTGTATTTGAACAAAGGCTTGATTTCCATCAGTGTGTCGAATAATTGGACTACACTATAGTATGGAGCAGCTTACTTTCTTTTTAAATTTTTACTAGTACATATTTGCAGTACATAATGATTACATTCATCATGGGAAGTTGTACATGTACATAACACATCTTAATTCTTTTTACTCACCCCACGCCTAGTCTATATACTTTCTAATCTGGTGTTCAGAAATTACTGGTTGAGGGGATGGTGGTATAGGTCAGAGGTAGAGCACTTGCCTAGCATGTGCAAGGCCCTGGTTTTAATCCCTAGAATTGCGTGCACACACACGTGTGTATATACACACATATACTAGTTTAAATTTGTTGTGTAAAATTTCCTGAGAAACACCAAGAAGTGGGATTTAGCCATAATATGTGAGCTTTGTGTTTTAACACCAGTTATGTAGGACTATAAAGGAATGACTCTGGCAGAAGAGTCACCAAGCTACCATGCCTGCTGATTTCTGACTTTACCTGGCTGTGTACAGCTGAGGTAGTGCTAGTCAAGCAGGGTGGAGTGTGAGCTGCTGCTGCTAAGGCAGAAAAGGTGGGCCTTGGGCTTCTCATCCTAAAATGCCTGTCTTGCCTTCCTCTCGAGAAAATATGAGTGATTTCAGTAGGCCCTGTGTAAGCTTGTAACCTTCAATATCCTGTTGTTTTTTACTCAGACAAGTTGAATTCCTCATCAGTGACTTCAGAAACTCAGCTCTGGTGGGCCGTGCTGATGTTGTACACTTTTTTTTTTTGGTATTAAATTTTTTATTGGTACATTGTAGGTATACAACACAATTACATTTCTCATTGGGAATTGTACCTTTACATAATGCATCTTGGTTCTTATTTGTTCCCCATTCCTAGCCCTCCCTTCATGCCCTCCACCCTTCCCTATTTACAAAGACTTTATTTCCATTTTTTCCATTTCTCATCATTTTTCCTTTCCCTTCTTTCCTTTCCCCTGCCCCTCCCACTACCCCTACCCCTTTGGACCTTTTATTCCTATTTTACATTATCAATTATTCATTCTAATCATTGGTACATTTTAGGTATACAATATAATGACATTCATCATTGGAAATTTGCACCTTTACATAGTCTCTCTTGGTTCTTATTTTTCACCCTTGCCCAGCCCTCCCTTCAACCCCTCCACTCCTCCCTATTTACAAAGATTTTGTTCCTATTTTTCCATTTTCTCATATTAATCCCATTCCCTTCTATCCTTTCCCGTAGCCCTCCCACTTCCTTCCCCTTTGCCCCTTTTCTTCCTATTTCACATTACCTGTTATACATTTAGTCCTTATTTACACTTTCAGTTTCTGACACTAGAGAAACTGTTCAGTATTTACACATGTGTGTCCTATTTATTTCACTTAAGAGTATCACCTCAATGTGCATCCACTTAGCTATAAATGTCTCTAATTTCTCATTTTTTATGGCTGAGTAGTACTCCATTTTATTAAAAAAACCACATTTTCTTTATCCAGTCTCCAGTTGATGGGCATTTGGGCTGTTTCCAAGTTTTAGCTATCACAAACTGCGCTGCTATGAACATGGATGCACATCTATCACTGTGGTATGATTCTTTTAATTCTTTGGGGAAGATCCCCAGCAGTGGAATAGCAGGGTCAAATGGGACTTCCAGTCCTAGTTCTTTGAGGTATCTCCATACTGATTTCCACAGTGGTTGCACCAGTCTACACTCCCACCAGCAGTGGAGCAGGGTTCCTCTTTCCCCACAGCCCCACCAGCATTTGTTATTGATTGATTTCATGATAGCAGCCATTTTTTCTGGAGTGAAGTGGAATCTCAGCGTTGTTTTTATTTCCATCTCTCAAATGACCAGTGATGTTGAACATTTTTTCATGTATTTATTTGCTATTTCTACTTCTTTATCTGAGAAATGTCTGTTCATTTCAGCTGCCCATTTTTCGATTGGGTCTTTAAATTTGGGAGGTCTGATCTTTTCAAGTTCTTTATAGATTCGAGATAGTAGACCTTTGAGGAAGAGCAGGTGAAGATTTTTTTCCCACATTGTGGGTTGTCTCTTCACACTGCTGGTGGTTTCTCTTGCTGTGCAGAAGCCTTTTAATAAGAAGAGATCCCATTTGTTGATTGTTTCTGCTAGTTCATGAGTAACTGAGGTTTTGTTCATAAAATCTTTTCCTACACCGATGTCTTCAAGGGTTCTACCTAACCTCTGTTCCAACTGGTTCAGAATTTCTATTTTAATATTTAGATCATTAATCCATTTTGATTTTAGTTTAGTGCATGGTGAGAGATACAGGTCTAGTTTTAATCTTTGGCAAGTTGAAGCCCAGTTTTTCCAGCACCATTTATTAAAGAGGTTATCTTTCCTCCAGTGAGGGTGTTTGGCTCCTTTGTCAAAGATGAGATGGCTGAGTGTGTCTGGCGTTGTTTCTGCATCTTCTAATCTGTTCCACTGGTCCTCAAGCCTGTTTCTTTGCCAGTACCATGCTGTTTTTATCACAGTAGCTTTGTAGTATAGTTGCAGGTTGGGGATTGTGATACCCCCTGCCATGTCTCTGTTACCTAGAATTGCTTTTGCTATTCTGGGTCTCTTCTTGTTCCAAATGAATTTTTGGATTGTGTTCTCAAGGTCTATGAAGTATGCTGCTGGAATTTCAATTGGAATTGCATTGAATCTATATAGCAGTTTTGGAAATATGGCCATTTTCACTATATTGATCCTTCCTACCCAGGAGCAGGGGATATCTGTCCATTTTCTGATAGCATCTTCAATCTCTCTTTTCAGAGTGCTATAGTTTTCAGAGAAGAGATCTTTGATTTCTTTCGTTAGGTTGACTCCTAGGTATTTCAGTTTTTTGAATGCTATTATGAAAAGAATTATTTGCCCTATTTCTTGGTGAGTCTGTTATTCATGTAGAGGAAAGCTATTGATTTTTGTGTATTGACCTTGTAACCAGCTACTTGACTGAATTTGGTTATTAAGTCTAGAAGACTTTTGGTGGAGGTCTTGGGGTCTTCTATATAGAGTATCATGTCATCTGCAAATAATGACAGTTTGACTTCTTCATTTCCTATCTTTATTCCTTTTATTTCTTTCTCTTGTCTAATTGCAATGGCTAATTTTTCCCAAACTATATTGAACAGGAGTGGTGTTAGTAGACATCCTTGTCTTGTTCCTGATTTTAGTGTGAAGGATTTCAGTTTTTGACCATTTAGTATGATATTGGCTGTTGGTTTTTCATAGATGGCTTTTATCAGATTAAGGTAGAGACCGTCTGTTCCAATTTTGTGTAGGGTTTTTATCATAGATGTTTCCTCCCTTGTATGAGCTTTGGGTTTGTCCTGCTCTTGTTTAATTGGGCTTGTTCTGTTTTCCTAATATGCGTATTCACTGCTATGAATTTCCCTCGTAAGACAGCTTTCATTGTGTCCCATAGATTCAGATATGTTGTATTGTCATTGTCATTTAATTGAAGGAACTGTCTGATTTCTTCTTTAATTTCCTCTGTGACCCATTGGTTATTCAGAAGTGTGTTGTTCAATTTCCATGTGTTTATGAAGTTTTTGCAGTTTCTTTTGCTGTTGATCTCCAATTTCATCGCACTATGGTCTGATAATATACAGGGGATACCTTCAATTCCTTTGCACTTATCTAAATATGTTCTATGCACGAGTATGTGGTCTATTTTGGAGAATGACTGATGTGTAGCCGAAAAGAATGTGTATTCTGATTTTGTGGGGTGAAAGACTCTGTAAACATCTGTTAAGTTCATTTGTTCAAGAGTTCAATTGAGTTCTAGTATTTCATTACTTATTTTTTGTCTAGTTGATCTATCTATTTGTTATAGTGGGGTATTGAGGTCCCCCACTACAATTGTATTAGTGCATATATGACTTTTCATGTCCATTAGTATTTGTTTTGTATAGTTGGGTGCACTAGTGTTTGGTGCATAGATATTTATGATTGTCATCTCTTCCTGTTGGATTCTTCCCTTTACAAGGATGTAGTGTCCTTCTTTGTCTCTCTTAATCAGTGTTGCTTTGAAATCTACTTGATCTGCAAAGAGGATAGCTACTTCTGCTTTTTTTGGGGGTTCCTGTCGCATGGAGTATTGCTTTACACCCTTTAAGTTTCAATCTATGAGTTTTTTTTAGATTTAAATGTATTTCTTGTATGCAGCATTTTTTGGATCTTGCTTCTTGACTCATTCTGTCCATCTATTTCTTTTGATTGGCGAATTGAGACCATTAACATTGATGGTTATAACTGAAACATATTGACTTATCATTGCCATGACTTTTTCTTTTTGTTGGGTTCTCCCCCTTTACATTTAATTTCTTGTCATGCCAGATGGGTTCATTCGGCTTTGCTTCCTGAGGTTGTGGTCCTCATTGTCTGTTCCTAGGATATTGTGTAAAATTCTTTGGAGTGCTGGTTTGGTATTCATGAAGTTCCTAAGGTGCTCTTTGTCATGAAAGTATCTTATTTCTCCATCCATTTTTAAAGATAGTTTTGCAGGGTACATCAATCTGGGTTGAAGGCTGTTTTCTTTTAGGGCTTGGAATATGTCACTCCAATCTCTTCTTGCCTTGATGGTTTGTGTTGAGAAGTCTGCTGTGATTCTGATAAGCTTTCCTTTGTATGTGATTTGTTTCTTTTCTCTAACTGCTTGTAGAACTTTGTTCTTCTGTTGAGTTTCTGGACTCTTAACAATTATATGCCTATGTGTAGATTTTTTTTTATCAAGGCTATTTGGAGTCCTATATGCTTCACTTATGTGTATGTCAAGTTCTTTTCCCCTGCTTGGGAAGTTTTCTGTCATTACTTTTGTGAAGAGTTTTTTTTTATGTCGTCTGCACTCTCTCCTGTTTTTTGACTCCAATCAGTCTTATGTTATTCTTCTTTGCATCGTCTAGCAGCTGCTGGATTGATTTCTCATATTCCCTTACAGTTTTGAAGCAATTTTTCTTTTCCTGGTCACTAATTGCAATCTTATCTTCTATATCTGAAATTCTGTCCTCACATTGGCTCATCCTGCTGTGTAGACTTTCAATGGAGTTTTTCATGTCCTGGAAATCTATTTGCATCTGTTTTATGGATTCCATTTGTTTCCTATGTTGGGATTCCATCATGTTCCTCAGCTCCTCTCTAGATTTATTAATCGTGTCTTACACTATGGGCACAATCTCTGCTGTTATCTGAGAAATTATTTCTGATTTCATTTTTTTCCAGATCCTCTTTTGTTACCAGTTCAGTGGGTCCAGGTGGTTGAGTATCAGAGTGTTCCATCTCATTTTCTTTGGGGTTGCTGTAGGTGATCTGGAAGTCTGGTTTTGAGACTTATTTACTTATCTTCTCATTTTGACCTGGGAGGGGGGTTGCTGTTGGCCCTCACGCGGCTCACCTCTGAGCTGGGAGAGGTGGGACAGCAGCTCAGAAGCCCCTTCCTCTGGGCTGGGAGCAATGGCACAAACAGCGGCCTGGAAGCCCCTTCCTCTAAGGTGGGAGTGGTTGGACGGCGGCTCAGAAGCCCCTTCCTCTGGCCCGGGAGCAGTGGACAGACAGTGGCTCAGAAGTCCCTTCCTCTGGGCCAGGAGCAGCGGGATGGAGGGTGGCTCAGAAGTCCCTTCTTCTGGGCCGGGAGCAGTTTGACAGCAGCTCAAAAGCCCCTACCTCTGGGGCAGGAGTGGTGGGACAGACAACGGCCCAGAAGCCCCTTTCTCTTGGCTGGGAGCTGTGGGATGGATGGTGGCCCGGAACCCCCTTCCTCTGGGCCAGGAGCAGTGGGACGGACAGCGGCTCAGAAGCCCCTTCCTCTGGGCTGGGAGTGACGGGTTGGATGCTGGCCGGGAAGCCCCTTCCTCTGGGCCGGGAGCTGCGGGATGGATGGTGGCTTGGAAGCCCCTTCCTCTGGGCCAGGAGTGGCGGGACGCGAAGAAACACTTCTTAAAAATTACAAGAGACCACAAAAAAAATCAATCCAACAGCTGCTAGGTGATGCAAATAAGAATAACAAGATTAATCAGAATCAATGAAAAATCAGAAGATAGCAAAAAGGACATTAAAAAGCCTATTCATAGAAGTAATAGAAAAGTTCTCAAGCATGGAAAAAGAATTTGACATGCAGCTAAGTAAAGAACATACAATTCCAATTAGCCATGATTAGAAAAAAGCTACACCAAGTACTACCAGTCAAGAGTTCAGAAATCCAACACAAGAACAGAATACTAAAAGAGAAAAGAAACAAATCATCTATAAAGGAAAACCCATCAGAATCACAGCACACTTCTCAACTCAAACTCTTAGGTCAATGAGAGCTTGGAGGGAAGCATTTCAAGCCCTAAAAGAAAATACCCTTCAACCAAGATTAAGGTACCCCACAAAATTATCTTTCAGTGTTGATGAAGAAATAAGATACTTCCATGATAAAGAACACCTGAAGAAATTAAATGACCAACAAACCAGCACTCCAAAAAGTTCTGAAAGATATTCTAGAAAAAGACAAGACAACAATTCTTTGAATCCTAATAGAATGAATTGACCAGGCAAGACAAACAGTTAAACAGAAGTGAAAGAAAAGAAACCAGCAACAGGAAAATAAGATGACAAAGATAAGTCAATATATATCAATTATAACCATCAATGTAAATGGTCTCAATTCACCAAGCAAAAGAAACAGATTAGTAGAATGGATCAGAAACCAAGATCCAATAATATACTTCATACAAGAAATACATTTAACTTAAAAAGAAATTCATAGCATGAAAGGTAAAGGATGGAAAACAATACTTTATGCAACAGGAACCCAGAAAAAAGCAGGAGTACCTATTCTATTTGCAGACAAAGTGGATTTCAAGCCAAGACTGATCAGAAGAGACAAGGAAGGTCACATAGTTGTTAAGGGAACAATCCAAGAGGGAGAGATAATCAAAATCTATATGCACCAAATACTGGTGCACCCAACTATATAAAACAAACATTAATGGATGTGAAAAATCACACAGACACTAATACAGTTGTAATGGAGGACCTCAATTCTGCACTGTCACAAATACAAATACAGATCAACTAGACAAATCAAAGAAATATCAGAGCTTAACCAAACCTATGAACACATGGACTTAGGACATATCTACAGTGTTCCACCCAACAACAACAGAATACACTTTCTGCTCCACAACACATGACTTTCTCTAAAGTAGACCACATACAAGCTGATAGAACATGCAAAAAAAGTGAAATTATCCCATGTATATCATCAGACCATAGTGCAATGAAATTGGAAATCAGTGACAAAAGAAACCACAAAAACTACATAAACACATGGAAATTAACTCCTTCCTGAACAACCAGTGGGTCACAGATGAAATTAAAGAAATCAGACAATTTCTACAATTAAACAATAATGCCAGTGCAACATACTGGAACTTATGGGGTGCAATGAAAGCAGTTCTATGAGGGAAACTTATAGTGATGAATTCCCACATAAAGAAGAAAGAACAAACTCAACCTAATGTTGAGCCTCAAGCTTCTAGAAAAAGAGCAAGATAAAGTGAAAGCACATATGAGGGATAAAATTGTAAAGATTACAGCAGAAATTAGTGCATTGTCTAGCAGCTGCTGGATTGATTTCTCGTGCTTCCTTACAGTTTTAAAGAATTTTTTCTTTTCCTTGTCACTAATTGCAATCTTATTTTCTTTATCTGAAATTCTGTCCTCACATAGGCTCATTCTTCTGTGTAAGCTTTCAATGGAGTTTTTAATCTCCTGGAAATCTGTTTGCATCTGTTTTATGGATTCCATTTGTTTCATATGTTGGGATTCCATCATGTTCCTCAGCTCCTCTATTTTTTTTATCTGTGTCCTCTCTAGATTTATTAATCATGTCTTGCACTATGGGTACAATCTATGCTGTTATCTGAGAAGTTATTTCTGATGTCATTTTCTCCAGATCTTCTTTTGTTGCCAGTTCAGGGAGTCCAGGTGGTTGAATATCAGATTGTTTCCTCTTGTTTGTTTCTCTTTGGGGTTGCTGTAGGTGATCTGGAAGTCTGGTTTTGAGGCTTGTTTATGTGTCTTCTCATTTCCATGGGGTGGGTGTGGGTGTGTGTTGTTGACGCCCATGTGGCTCACCTCCTTTGCACTGGGAGTGGTGCTGTGGCAGCCCAGGAGCCTCCTCCTGGGCACTCAGCAGAAATTAATGCAATGGAGACTAATTAAACAATACAAAGAATCAGTGAATCAAAGAGTTGGTTCTTTGAAAAATTAAAATAGGCAAACCCTTAGGCAACCTTTACAAAAGAAAATCCCCAAATCTATGAAATTAGGAATGAAAAGTGCAAAGTCACAATGAACTCTGCAGAAATCCAGATCATCAGTATCAACTTTGAGAACCTGTACTCTCATAAGATGGAAAACATAGGAGAAATGGACAGATTCCTATATACATATGAATTACCAAAGCTGAATTAAGAACATATAAAAATTCTAAATAACCCAATATCAGTCAATGAAATTGAAGAAATAATTTAAAAAACTACCAACAAAGAAAAGCCCAGGCCCTGAAAGGCTCATTGCTTAATTCTGCAAGAACTTTAGAGATCTAATGCCGCTGCTCCTCAAACTCTTTAACAAAATTGAAAGGGAAACAATACTTCCAAACTCATTCTTAGAAGCAAGCAATACCTTGATACCCAAACCAGAAAAAATCCAACCCCCCAAAACCCCCCAAAAACTACAAGTCAATCTCATTAATGAACATAGATTCAAAGATCAATAAGATACTGGCAAACAGAATACAGCAAATCATCAAAAATGTTATACACCTTGACCAAGTAGGATTCACCCCAGGGATGCAGAGATGGTTCAACATATGCAAATCAATAAATGTAATACCCTGAATTAACAAAACCAAGGACAAAAACCACATGATCATCTCAATAGACACAGAGAAAGCATCTGACACAGTCCAACACCCATTCATAATAAAAATCCTATAGAAAATTGGAATAGAAAAATCTTTGTCTCAATCTGACAAAAGCCATCTGTGACAAACCAACAGCCAACATTATACTTAATGGTAAAAAACTGAAAGCTTTCACTCTAAAGTCAGGAACAAGACAAGGATGCCTACTATGACCACTCCTGTTTAATATAGTTCTGGAACCATTAGCCACAGCAATCAGGGAAGAGAGAAAAGGAATAAGGATATGAAGGAAGAAGTTAAATTATCATTATTTGCAGATGACATGATACTCTACATAGAAGACCCCAAAAGCTCCACCAAAAGACTCCTAGAATTAATAATTTAATTCAGTGGTATAGCAAGATACAAAATCAACACTCAGAAAAATCAATAGCATTCCTGTACATGAATACAACTCACTGAGAGAGAAGTTAGGGAAACCACACCTTTCAAAGTAGCATCAAGAAAAATGAAATACTTGGGAATCAATTAATGAAAGTAAAAAAACCTATACATCAAAAACTACAGTACTCTGAAAAAGATTGAGGAGGACATCAGAAAATAGATATCTTTTATTCTTGGATGGGGAGAACCAGTGTAGTAAAGTGACTATATTTCCAAAACTGTTGCACTGATTTAATGCAATCTCAATCAAAATACTGTACCACTAGCATACTTCACAGAACTAGAGAAAACAATCCTAAAATTTATTTGCCACCAGAAGAGACCTAGAAGAGCAAAAGCAATTCTGAGCAACAAAGTCAAGGCTGGGGGCATCACAATCCCCAACCTGAAATTATATTACAGAGGTACCGTGATAAAAAATAGCATCATAATGGCAAAACAAAAAGCAGACCTGAGGATCAGTGGAACCAAATGAAAGATGCAGATACAACTCTAAGCACATTCATCCACCTTGTTTTTGACAGAGGGGCCAAACACCTTCCCTGGAAGAAAGACAACCTCTTTAATAAAAGTTCTGGGGAACCAGCTTTATACATGCCAAAAATTGAACCTAGACTCTTATCTCTCACCATGCACTAAGCTCAACTTTAAATGGATCAAATACTAAAACAAATACTTAATCTGCTGGAAGTTAAAATAGGTACACTTTTGAAGACACAGGTGTAGCCAAAGACTTTATGAATAAAACTCTGATCTCATAGAAAATGTTAGAAAAAATAAAAAACTGGGATCACAACATATTAAAAAGTTTTTTCACAGCAAAAGAAACCACCAAGTGAAGAGACAACCCACAAGATGGAGACAAAATTTTACCAGCTACTCTTCAGACAAAGAACTAATATCTAGAATATATGAAGAACTCAAAAAAAGACTCCCCATAATTTAAACATCCAATCCAAAAATGGATATCTGAAATGAAAAGGCATTTCTCAGATGAAGTATAAATAGCAAATGTATGAAAAAATGTTCCATCTCACTCCAGAAAGAATGGGTATCATAAAATCAACCAATAACACATGCTGGTGAGGCTGTTGGGAAAAAGGAACTGTTGGTGGGAGTGTACACTGGTACAATCATTATGGAAGTCAGTGTGGAGATTCTTCAACAAACTAAAACTAGAGGTTCCGTTTGACCTAGCTATTCCCATTTGGTATCTTCCTGAAAGAGTTAAAAATCATCGGGCTGGGGATTTAGCTCAGTGGTTTTGCCACCTGCTGCGCAAGCGTAAGGATCTGAGTTCAATCCCCGGTACCAAAAAAAAAAAAGTTAAAATCATCATACCACAGTGATATATGTTTATAGCAGTACAATTTGTGATTGCTAAATTTTTGAAACACCCAGATGCCCATCAATGGATGAATGGATTAAGAAAATGTGGTTTTTATATACAATGGAGTACTACACTGCTATAAAGGAGGATATACTTGAGACATTTCTGGGTAAATAGATGAACCTAGAGAATATAATTTTAAGTGCAATAAATCTCACACATGTTTATTTTTTATTTTTTAATTTTTTTGGTTACCATTTTTGGTACCAGGGATTGAACTCGGCTCCCTGGGCTTGTGAGGCAGGCAGCAGAACCACTGAGCTAAATCCCTGGCCCCTGACACATGTTTAAATATTGTGGTGTTTCTGTCTGTGAGAAACTGGATGGGTAAATAAGGACCAAAATGGATGATATACATTGGGAGGTAGGAAGAAAATGTTCAAATGGGAAGAAGAGCAAGGGAGAGGAGGAAGGGAAGGGAGGGAACAGGGATAAAAAAATTTAAAAAGGAATGGAAGGGAAACAATAGAAAAAGTTTTGTAAAGGGAGAGGGGAAGAAGGATTGAAGGGAAGGGAATGTGAAAAAAAAGAATTAAGATATGTACAGTACAAGTTTCCTGTGATGAGTGTGATCATTATGTATGTCAAGAGTGTTCCAATAAAGTTCATGTTAAAAAAAGAATGACAGGATTGCACAGATTATTGCATTTTCTTATACTGATCAATGTAATCACTTAAACAATACAACATATTAACTTTGCAGATTTCTCTCTTGATTTACCTTGAAAGCCAGAGGGGTTAAAAGGGGGAGAGTATGTTTACCTTGAGAGCTGAACAGAGCAAAAATCCCTATAAGTCTTGTATTTAAATAATATCTAGTCCCCAGGCACATCCTTTATGCTCCATTTAGAAGGTTCATGTATTCATCCATCCCCCTCAATTAGCCAGTGCAGGGCTTATGTTATCTTCTCTGTTCTTCTTATTTCTTTTATCTTAGCCCCAAACCCATCAGTCTTGGAATTTCTAGTGCTGGGGTGTGTGTTCTCTCACCTAGAATCCCAGAGAACTTTGTTTTTTCCTCTTTGGTGACCCTTAATATTTCTAATACATTATTAAAGGCCTCTGTCTACCAGATGGGACACTTCCTGAAGAAGGGAGGGCCTTTGTCTAGCCCGTCTGTAGTGTCTCCTAGTGTCCTAGAGCTTTACCATTGCTGGGTGCTCATAACCCTCTTGCTGATCTGAGGAACTCCAGTTTCCTGGGGCAGAGGGATCCGTGGATAGTGCTATTGGAAGCTCCCCATGAGGGACCTGCAGGCGAGTGACTGCTGGAATGCCCAAGAGTGACCTCATAAAGCAGAGTTTCCCATCGTGGGGCCTCTCTGCTGCCTCTTGGAATCCAGATACTGAGAAAATCCCTAAGCAGCTTTTGGATGGATGATAAAAGCGAGGAGTAAAAATTGAAAATTTGGAAAATGTCTGAGCCCTTTCAACAGGACTCCTCAGAAGTCTTTTCTAGTTCACTGTTTGATATTGCATCAGATGTGCTCTATGAGAGATTCAGGAAATTTAAGTAAATATTCTCTATCTCCCCTATTAAGAAATGTGAGAAGGGCACTATAGTAGCAGGGTGTCAGTCTCTTCCACAGACACACACCTGCTTCTCAGATGGAGGAGCACATCCCTGGTAGTCTGGTTTCCCTGGTTGGTGAGGTTGGCACATTGTTATTGACCCACAGACTGAATGACTAGTTTGATTCAGTGCTATCTTTTTCTATTGGATAGTGCATTAATAATTTGAAGGTTTTAAAAAATGGATCGCATCTCAAGTCAGACAAGGAAAAGTATGCATCATGTTTTTATATGTTGTAAAGGTATATAATTCTGGTCATTTTGTTTTATTTTGTTTTGAGATGGTGTCGTAGCTATGTTCCCCAGGCTGGTCTTGAACTTCTGACCTCAAGCAATCCTCCTGCCTCAGTCTCCTGAGTGGCTGAGGCCTCAAGTACATACCGGCATGCCCAGCTACATTCTATATTTTTAACCTTTATGAGACGGTTCATTTGTTACATACAATAGGAAAAATAATATTATTTGAGAAAATTTGTAAAGCACAGATAAATGTAAATAAGTTAAAGAATGACTTGTAACCTCAGCCTCCATAGGTAGACAGTGTTACTATTTTAGCATATTTCTGGCCACTTTTGCACAGGTGAGACAATTTTAGGCTGCAAACTTTGTATTTTAATTTGCTTTTATATTTTGCTCTCTACCAGGTCAAACATTTCCCCAAAACATTAAAAAATGCATAGACATATGTTAGTATCTGTATTTCATGAGATAGATGTGACATAGTTTATTCAACAAGTTCTTTTTGTTCGATTTAAATTAGTCTTAAATTCTCGCTAGTATAACTAATACTGGGATAGACACCTCTAGCCAAAGTTACTCTCTGCATTCAGATTGTATTCTTGGGATAGATTCTATGGGAGAGAGGAAATGAGTAATTCTGGGGTTCTTTAGAGAAGCTGATCAACTTGGATTTCCCTGGTGGGCTTTGAAAATGTCCTACTCTACTCTACTGCTGTGAGGATTAAATATTACCATGGTTAACTCTTTGCTAATTTTATAAGTAAAAGTAATGGTATTACTTTGCATCCCCCTGATATTTTGGGGAAAGTATTAGCCATTTGTATTTCTTTCATGAATTGACTGTGTGCCCATTTTCTCTTAGGGTATTCAGTTTTTAAAAAATCATTGATTTGTAGAATTTGTATTGATGATTATTTGAGTATTATCAGTTTTCCTACCAGACTGACCATATTTAGTTTTGTTCACAGTGTATCCCCACTGCCTATTGTACTGTCTGCATATAATAGTTATGCAATAAAAATTTGTTGAATAAGTAAATGATGATTCTTTTCTTTGGCTTGCAAATGAGTGACCATTCTTTATCATAGGCTCAGGGAGAGGGAACTGAGTGGGAACAGGCTTTCCATGATCATCATGCATATTTCATTCATTGCTATTTAAAAGTATGTGTAAATTTATATTCACAGAAGGGGGAAAACAGATCCTTGTCCCTTACAAAAAGAAAAGAAAAAGGTATTTATTGTGTGGGAATCTAGCTTTGTCATGTGATAACCATACCTCTTATTTGCCTTTTTGACAGGAGGAAAGATGAACAATGTCAAGCATTTGTGAAGAGAGTCATAACAAGTCGTCTATTTAAGATAATTATGATTAGCACTATCTCAGTGAATGCCTTTTTTATGGTCTTGTGGACCGATTATAAAATAAGATACCGCTTGTTCAGACTTTTTGAGGTAAGCTGGAAAAAATGGGTACTTTTTTTTCTATTTTACTTCTTTTATTTCTGAAAAAGTTTTAAGGTTTTGAAGGTATTTTGTTTCCAGAAATTTTCCATAGAATTCTCATGACCTTTGGTGGTGCATGCCTGTAATCTGAGCACTTGGGAGGCTGAGACAGGATCACCAATAGTTCAAGGCCAGGCTGGCTACATAGTAAGTTCAAGACCAGCCTGAACCTACATAGTGGGACCCTGTCTCAATAAAAAGAAAAAAGGAAAGGAAGGAAGGAAGGAAGGAAGAAAGGAAAGAAAGAAAGAAAGAAAAGAAAGAAAGAAAAGAAAGAAAGAAAAATCGTCATGACTTTAAAAAATATACTCCAGGGCCGGGGATTTAGCTCAGTGGTTCTGCCACCTGCTTCGAAAGCGCAAGGACCCAAGTTTGATCCCCAGTACCAAAACAAAACAAAACAAAACAAAACCCCCACAAAGCCATATCAGCCTGTGTAGGGGAGGAAGCAGAAAGAAGCCAGTGAGTATTCACTGGAAAGTGTGATGAGCTGTTTGAGAATGGCAGTTGACATTGGGCATGGTGTTGCCTAATCCACTGGTGGGTGAGTACAGAAATTTCTGATGGAGCTGGAACAGAACCAGGAACCTCTAAAATCAAGTCACTACATTTTAAAATGTAACATGAAGACAGAAGAATGCTCAGTGAAGTTAGAACCACATCTTCTTCTAAAAGTTCAGGTAAGCTAATTTCTTATTTTTGAAATGCAATAGAAAAGGATTCAGGTAAAGCAGCATACAAGCTTATTATAAGGAACAAAACAAAACAAAACAAAACAAAACAAAACAAAACAAAACAAAACAAACAGGTGGAGAATCTTCTCCCTATGGATAATGAAAGCCCATCACAAACACATGAAACTGTAAAGCGTGATTTTTTTTTTTGGTACCGGGGATTAAACTCAGGTCCTTGCACTTGCAGGGCAGGTGGCAGAACCACTGAGCTAAATCCCCGGCCCTGTAGCATGTGATTTAACAAGGTAAATATTTAAGAAAATAATCAAGTTAAGAAACAACAAAAATGAAGTGATAAATCTCAGGAAAAATTAGAAATTAAAGAAAAATCTTTTTAGAAATGAGTAAAGTAGACTAAGAACAGTTAAATAGCTTAAGAAAATAGCTTAAGAGAGACAATGTAGGATTTAATGAAGTTTTTTTTTTTAATTACAAGAAATGAAGAGATGAAAAGAATGAATATTGTTAATGGAAAAAAATAAAAGATCCAGTGTAGTGATAATAGGAACACTGGATTTGAAACAAAAGATCAGAACAAATACTAAAATCTATCATATGGAAACATTATCTGAAATAAAAGATATGAAACTATATGTTGAAAGTATACATTGCATACCTGAAAATATGGACTTAGAATAACCAATACCAAAACATCCTAGTAAAATTGTTGGACTTTAAAGGAAAAGGATTGGAGGAAGCTGTAAACATCTAGGCAGTGTAGCTTATAAACAGAAAAAAATTATCACGACTTTACTATTGTAATACTTTATGCCAAAAGACTATGGAGGAACATATTTAATATATTCAGTAAAGACAACGTGAACCATGAATTTTAGATTAGCAAAACTGACGCCTCCTAGCCTGGGTTGGATTGGGCCGGGCTGGGCGGGGTGGGGCCACTCGGAGTTGGAGGCCACCTGGGGGCGGGCGGGCTGGAGGCGCAGTTCACTGTGGGACATCGTCTAAAACATGCAGCGACCAAGAGTTGAATAGAAAGAAAGGAGTAAGCAGTGAAACTCCCTTTAGCATGGTTGAAAGGAACACAGGAAAATAGCCAACTGAGGTACACGTGAAGATTTTTTGGCAGTTTATCGCGGAAACGACTGATCGATCACCTTGCTCTCATTTCTACTGACCTGTGTTGGCAAGGGAGAGTGCCCAAATGAGCGAGATAACGCAGCAAAACAGTACTGCAGGAGTGAACGGGATACGTGTTATTCACACTCAGGCACATGCCAGCGGCTTGCAGCAGGTTCCTCAGCTGCTTCCTGCTGGCCCTGGGGGAGGAGGCAAAGCCGTGTCTCCCAGCAAGCAGAGCAAAAAGAGTTCACCCATGGATCGAAATAGTGATGAGCATCGTCAGCGGAGAGAAAGGAACAACATGGCTGTGAAAAAGAGCAGATTGAAAAGCAAGCAGTAAGCACAAGACACGCTGCAAAGAGTGAATCAGCTCAAAGAAGAGAATGAATGCTTGGAAGCAAAAATTGCTGACAAAAGAATTCAAGTGTACTGAAAGATTTGTTTCTTGAGCATGCACACAACCTTGCAGACAACGTGCAGCCCATTAGCACTGAAACTACTACAAATTCTGATACTGCAGGACAGTAGACCTCAACCTTCCCAGACTTCACAGCTGTGGCTTGAACATTAAGGGTGTGACCACCTACACCACACAGAGGTTCATGGCTGAATGTCGTCTTTTTCCATTATTCAAAGATCCATTGGAGGTTATTTTCTAGGATCAGCATTGAAGAGTTGAATAGCCATGTCATTTAAATATATGGCTTTAAATGAGGTGGATTAAAGTGTATGGTAAACATATCCTGGACCTTAATGTTTTTAATAAGTCCTGACTTCCCCAGAAATACTTCTTTTTTAAATTGACAAAAGGAGTGGGAAACTGGCAGGTCATGCAGAAGGTTCTCAGTTTTAATAGATACAATTAATTGGATTTGGAAAAGTTGAATTCCATCTATGTTAATCTTATATGTGATTTCATTGTAAATTCTCCCAGGGCTGTAGAAACCAATCATTGTAATTTGGAGCAATATTTGATGTTAGATTAAGTAAAGAAACTCCATCACATCTTATAGCAATATGCAGTTAAATAGCTTAAAAATAGAAATAACAAAAAGTAAAGCATATTAGGATTATGATTTAGGGATACCTTTGGGTTATTGGATTGGTATTATTTTATGTCCTTAAAAAAAACCTCATTTATGTACCAGAGTTTTAGTTTCTGCAGATGCTAGTAAACGGAGTTGGCTTTTTTTTTTTGGTACCATTTTGACAGTCAAGTTAGTAAATAAAATGTCTTAACAGTTTGATAACATAAGCTACTGATTATGATTTGGAATATTAATTCAGCTGGTGGTTTCTTCTGTGTTCAAAGTAAGTGCTATAGGGCCATGACTTTTAAAGGCAAAAATTTATTGTGAAAAAAAATTAATTGTGAAGTAACATTTTATTATTAATCTTAACCAAATAAATACTAGAAAAAAACCCTGATGTTCAAATATAAAGGGCAAAAACTGTCATTGACATTCAAATATTTGGGAAGTATTCTTCCCATGAGCCCCTTCCTTAGGAATCTAATAAAAATTAGGTGGCAGCCAAACAAAATTACTAAAGAAACATCAATATTAATGCTTCTGGTGCTAAACATTAAATACATAGTAGTTTGTACAACTAATGCTAATTTTGGTATAATAGGGAAAAACATAATGAATGTATCCTCTGACAATAGAGATATTATGGTATGACTAAAACTGAGAGACAATTGGGGAAAGCCATTGCAAAAATTTTAAGCCATTTTTAGTAATTGAATTAGTAGTGAAACTATTAGTCATGTTATTTTGAGACTACTATATGGATAATTTAGGGTAAAGAACATGGGTACTTTGATAATTATGCAATTATTTCTTTTTCTCCCCACCACCTTAGTGCTGGGGATTGAACTCAGGGCCTCGTATGCTAATCAAATACTGTATGACTGAGCTACTTTCCAAGCCCCAAATAGTTTATTTCTGTTTCCTGTGTTCTTTAGAACTAGGGAGCTCATGGAAGAAAGGAGAAACATTTATAGACAAAGTTAAAACCCTGTAGTTCCACATTTGAATTGGAAGTATCATCATAAACTACTAAGGTATTTTATTTTACCCATTGAATGACCTTGAACATTGACCAAGTCAGAAATCATGCATTCTTTAGTGGCCATAATGTGATATTGAAGTACCATTTCTCACTAAAAGAAACCAGAGCTTCTTAGAGAAATAACTGATTTCTGGTCTAAAACAAGAAATGTATACCAGATGAGATGTGAATATCTTGTCACATATATAACAAGGAAGCTATTACAGACCACTGTGCTTGCGGATGCAGGAGAGAAATCAAAGATGCTTCTACTGGCTAAAGATGGGACAATTTGAGCTTCACGAAAGATAATAATCACTATGAACTAGAACTCATCAAATAATCTGTGAGGTTATAATACTTTACAGAACAAAACAAAACAAAAAACAAACCTAAATGGCCACTCCTGGAGGGTTATAAGGAGCTAATTCTTTATCTTGAAACATAAATTAAGTGAAAGAATCAACCTTTACTGATCTTTCAAAGATGTGCTGTAACCCTGGAGGGTCACCTACTATGTGTGGTTTCTCAGTATTACAGTTCGTTTTTTTTTTTTGGTACCAGGGATTGAACTCAGGACCTTGTACTTGTGAGGCAGGTGACGGAACCACTGAGCTAAATCCCTGGCCTTATGGTTCATATCTTTATAAAGTATCTCAGTAAACAAGTGAAAAAACTGATAGAATATCATCATTTAAAAAAAACTCCCAGTGAAGTAATGAATCTAGGAATTGAGCACCAGTGGCTGCTACCATCACAGAAAGAGAGACAACCTATTGGAACAGCAGCTATAACTTGGTAGAGATCAAACCTGAATCAGACAAAGCTTTTGGAATCAGATGCCTATTTTCAGGAAATGTGGAGGAGTGTACACTCAACAAAATCTAGACTGGAATATTCTACAAATCAAACTACTTTGATTCTTTAACAAATAAATTGTAAGAAAAGAAAAAAGAAATGGGAGATTTTAAAAAGATGAAAAATTTAAATTATAAGAGGGCAAGACTAAATTACTAGTTGTAGAGATATATACATGAGTTGCTAAATAAAAATGTGCCAGGCATGGTGGCACATGCCTGTAATCCCAGCATTTGGGAGTCTGAGGCAGGAGGATTGCTGTGAGTTCAAGGCCAGCCTGGGCTTCATAGTGAGTTTAAGGCTAGCCTGAATTAGAGTAAGACCCTGTCTCAAAAAACCTAAAAATAAATAAATAAATACTAAAGATAAATATAAAGAAATGCAAGGAAGTGATTACTATAAAGTCTGAATAATGGTTAACTTTTTGAGGATTGAGATGGGGCACTTGGAGGAGCTTTCGGGTATCTGGAAAAGTTCTTCTTGACCTGGATAGTAGTGAGAGGGATGCTGGTCTTGCAATAATTCACTAGATTATATGTGGCTCTGTATGTGTGTTTTATTTTATAATAAAAAGGTTAAAAATACTTTGTGTATCTTCATTTAGGGTAAAAAGCACATTTCCTTCTTGGAGATGTAAAGGTTTAGGGTTATCATGATTTGGTATTAGACACTTGGGTAGTGGAATACCCAAATTAACACTTGAAACATCCAGAGTCCACGTGATACTGCTTTTGTGAACAGCAACAAATTTCATGAGATACACAAAGAACCAAGCTGAAAAATTGATCTCAGAGAATAGAATAGTAATTACTAGAGGCTGGAAAGGGTAGGAGCAGACGGGATGAGGGGAAGTTGGAAAGCAGCTACCTAAATGCAATACTGTTAACAGTAAGATCTAGTGTTCTGCAGTACAGTAGGGGAGCCTGCTGGGTTCAATATCCAGTACTGCAGAAACAAAACAAAACAACCTCAGCCTCTACAGAAAGGAAATCAGAAGGAATAAAAATGATAGCCTACAAAAAGATTAATTAAATGCACAAAGAGCAGTAATGGAGCAATTGGAGAAGAAAAATATATGACATATAGAAAACAAAACAAAATTATTAGTAATTAAATGTAAGTGGGTTGAACTCTCTGATGAAAAGGCAGAGACTGGCAGAGTGGATTTTAAAAATCCAACTGTATGTTTGTTATCTACAAGAAACTTATTTTAGACCTTTGGGAGGCTGAGGTAGGAATGTCATGAGTTTGAAGCCAGCCGGGGTACATGGTGAGTTTAAGGCGAGCCTGAACTATATAGTGAAACACTGTCTCAAAGCCCAAAACAACAAAACAGTAACAACAACAACAAAACCCCTCATTTAAGATCTTAAGGGCCGGGGATTTAGCTCAGTGGTTTCATTGCCTGCTGTGCAAGCGCAAGCACCCAAGTTTGATCCCCGGTACCAAAAAAAAAAAAAAAAAGATTTTAAGATACAAATAGGTTAAATGTGAAAGGGTGAAAAAGATACTTCATACAGGAGAAAGATGGAAGCTGGAGTGGCTATACTCAGACAAAATAGGGGGTAATACAAAAACTGTTAAACAGAAAGACACAGTATACTAACAAAAGGGTCAGTTCATTGAGAAGACATAACAATTTTTCTCTAGTACATACGGATCATTCTCCATAATAGACCATTTGTTAAGCTATAAAATAAATCTCAATAAGTTTTTAAAAATATTTAAACCATAAAAAAATCTGACAACAGTGGAATGAAACTAGGAATCAAAAACAGAAGGAAAGGTGAACATTTGTAAAATATGTGTAAATTAGTACAATTTTAAACAACCAGTAGGTCAAAGAAGAAAGCACAAGGGAATTAGAAAATAAAATGAATGAAATTAAAAGCTCAGTGGCACTGCACCTGACTTGCAAGCGCAAGGTCCTGAGGTCTTGAGTTCAATTCCTGGTACTGGAAAAAAAAGCAGCACAGTATTACAAAACTTACAAGATGCTATGGAAGTAGTGGCTAGAGGGAAATTCATATTTTAAAACGTGTACATTAGAAAAACAGGATCTGGCTGAGTAGGGTAGCGTATGCCTATAATCGCAGCACTTGGGAGGCTGAGGCAGGAGGATTGCCGTGAGTTCAAGGCCAGCCTGACTGAACTACATAGTGGGACCCTGTCTGAAAAAAAAAGGATCTCAAATCAGTAATCTAACTTTACACCTTACAGAACTTGAAAAAGTAGAGCAAACTAGACCTTAAACAGGAAGAAGGAAATAAATTAGATTATGATAAACAAAATAGAGAAGCAATAGAGAAAATCAAGAAACCTAAAAGTTGGTACTTTGACAAGCCTTTACTTTTTTTCACGTTCCCCACCCCTTCAACCTTTCTTCCCTTTCCCATTACAAAAGCTTTGTTTCAATTAATTTTTTCCTTCTATTCTCTAGTCTCTCTTTTTTTTTTTTCCTGTTTCCATTCCTTTTCTCTCCCCCTCCCTTGTTCACCTTCCCATTTGAACATGTTCTTCCTACTTCCTATCTGTTGTCCACTATGCTCCTTGTTTACTCTTGGGGTTTCTCACACAAGAGAAACAATTAGATATTTAAACATGTGTGTCTAATTTATTTCACTTAAGAATATGGTCTTGAGGTGCATTCAATTTCTTACAAATGACTGAAGTTTATCCTTCTTTAAGGCAGAGTAGTTCTCTATTGTATATGAATACCACATTTTCTTGATTCGTCTGTTAATGGGGATATGGGCTGTTTCTAAGATTTAGCTATTATAAATTATCCAGCTATAAGCATGGGTGTGCATATATCACTTTGGTATGAGGCTTTGAGAAAATACCTAGGAGGGGTAAAATGGAATCTCTAGTTTTAGATTTTTGAGAAATATCCATAGTGACTTCCATAGTGGTTTAACACTGGGAACCCTGAGATGAAGCCAACTCACAGCCGCTCTAAGCCCTGGGTTCAGTTAGCCTCTCCCTGGAATGACATCCAACCAAGCACCATCTCCAAGGGGTATTGCAGTTGCTTGGACTGGAGTCACCAGCTCTTGTAGCACACATCACTCACCGTTCTGTTCCCTTGGTACATTTCTGCCTGGAGGCTTCTGGAGTCATCCACTTTCACTATGTATCTGTATATTCAATCTCCCTTTCTCATGCCACAAGCCAGGAGCCAGGGAGAAAGTGCAGATTGCCCTTTTTCTGAATTGAGTTTCATTTCTTCACTTTCTCTACGGGCTCCAGTTTTCCCTTCAGATCCTTCATGGGTCCTGGGAATCCACCTTTCTACTTCTTTACTTCCCTGAGTTGTTATTTTCCAGTGTTTGGATTCTGAATCTTGGAGAAGTTGATTTGTTGCTCCTTACAATTCTACCATCTTTGCAGGAGTCAAATTAGAGCTATTATAGATATTCAGCAAAATTGTAAGATCAACAAAAATCAGTTGTATTTCTAAATAGTAGCGATTAACAATCTGAAAAGAAAATCCCATTTATATTAGTGTATTAGTCACTTTCCCATCACTGGGACAAAATACTTGACACCCACAACTTAAAGGAAGAGGGGTTTAATTTTGCTGTTTCAGAAGATTCAACCTATGGTCAGGTGACCATGGAAGAAACAGTAGAAAAACACAGTAGAAGAGACCTGCCTATTTCATGGTAGGGAAACTGAAAAAGAAAGGAGCTGGGGAGGGAGATACACCTGTAAAGGTATACCCCTAGTGATACACCTCTTCCAACCAGGCCCTCCCTCCTAACAGCACATTTGGCCATGAACTCATCAATGGATTAATCCACTGATAAGGATAGTGCTCCCAGGATCCAATCAGCTTCTGAAAGCTCCACCTCTGAATAATGAGACATTTGGGGGGATGTTTTAGATCCAAACCACAACAATTAGCTTCCCCAAGAATAAAATACCTAGGAATAAATTTAAGTAGATGAGAAATGTGAATACTTATAATTATAAAACTCACATAAACTAAAGAGGACATGAATAAATAGATATACATCTGTGTTTGTTCATGGATCAGAAGACTTACTCTTGTTAAAATGGCAATACCCTCCAAAGTGATCTACAGATTCAATGCAATCACTATCAAAATCCCAACAGCCTCTTTCCCTGCTCTGCCCCACCCCAAAAATGGAAAAGCAGATGCTCAAATTGATATGGATGTACAAGGAGCCTCACATAGCTGAGACAATACTTAAAATGAAGAACAAAGTGCCAGGGATTTAGTGCAGTGGCACCACACCTGCCTCAAAAGTGCAAGGTCTGGAGTTTGATCCACAGTACAAAAATCCCCCCAAAAAACAGAGTTAGAGGACTTTCTATCTGACTTCAAAACTTCTGCAGTGATATAATACTCACAACTGCATGAGGGTTATATACACATCCATATTTATAGCTGCACAATTTGTAATAGCTTAATCTTGGAAATAGCCCAAATGCCCATCAACTGATGAGTGGCTTTGTTTCCATTTTTCCTTTTATTTTCACTTTTTTTCTTGTCTCTTCCTCCCTCCTCCCTTGTTTTCCTTCCCATTTGAACACTTTCTTCCCATTTCCCAACATCCATTATACATCTCAGTCCTTATTTCCATGTGCACTTTCTCACACCAGAGAAACAATGTGGTATTTAAACATGTGTGTCCAATTTATTTCACTTAATATGGTCTTAAAAAAAAAAAAGGAATATGGTCTTGAGGTGCATCCATTTAGCTATAAATGTCTGAAGCTCATCCATCTTTATGGTAGAGTAGTACTCTGTTATATAAAAAGCCCACATCTTTTTAAGCCATTCATCAGCTGATGCGGTTTCCAAGATTTAGCTATTAGAAACTGTGCTGCTATAAACACTGGTGTGCGTGTATCGCTGTAATATGATGCTTTTAATTCTTTTGGGAAGATACCAAGAAAGGGAATAGCTGGGTTGAATGGAACCTCTAGTTTTAGATTGTTGAGGAATCTCCAAACTGATTTCCACAGTGGTTGCAGCAGTCTACACTCCCACCAACGGTGGAGAAGGGTTTCTTTTTTCCCACAGCCCCACCAGTATTTGTTATTGGTTGTTTTCTTGATAACAGCCATTCTTTCTGGGTTGAGGTGGAATTTCAGTGTTGTTTTCATTTGCATCTCTTGAATGACCAGTGGTGTTGAACAGTTTTTCATTTATTGGCCATCTGAGAAGTATCTGTTCATTTCAGATGCCCAATTTTGGATTGGGTCTTTAAACTTGGGGGTGGGCCTGGTTTTTTTGAGTTCTTTATATATTCTAGATATTAGTCCTTTGTCTGAGGAACATCTGGTAAAAATTTTTTTTTTCCCACACTGTGGGTTGTTTCTTTGCTCCATTGGTGGTTTCTTTTGCTGTGCAAAAGCTTTTTTTTTTTTTCAGTAGTGGGATCAAACTCGGGACCTTGTGCTTGTGAGGCAGGTGGCGGAACCACTGAGCCAAATCCCTGGCCCTGCAAAAGCTTTTTAATAAGATGAGATCTGTTATTGATTCTTTGTGATAGTTCCTGTGCAAATATCACAGGGTTTTGTTCATAGTCTTTGCCTACACTAGTGTCTTCAAGAGTTCTACCTATTCTATCTTCCAGTAGATTGAGTGTTTCTGTTTTAATGTTTAGATCTTTAACCCATTTTGATGTTAGTTTAGTGCATGGTGAAAGATATGGGTCTAGTTTTAATCTTCAGCATGTGCAGAGCCAGTTTTTTCAGCACCATTTATTAAAGATGCTGTCTTTCTTTCAGTGAGGGTGTTTGGCCCCTTTGTCAACGATAAGGTGGCTGAGTATGACTGGAGTTGTTTCTGCATCTTCTAATCTGTTCCATTGATCCTTGGGTCTTTTTTTTTTTTTTTTGCCAATATCATGCTGTTTTTATCACAGTAGCTTTGTAGTATAATTTCAAGTCAGGGATTGTGATGTCCCCTGCCTTGCCTTTGTTACCCAGAATTCTTTGCTATTCTAGTTCTCTTCTGGTTGCAAATGAATTTTAGAATTGTTTTCTCTAATTCTGTGAGATATGCTATTGATATTTAATTGAATTGCATTAAATCTGTATAATAATTTTGGAAGTATGTCTATTTTCACTATATTTGTTCTTCCTACCCAAGAACAAGGGATTATCTTTCCATTTTCTGGGGGGTTTTTTCTTTTTTTTTTTTTTTTTGGTACCGAGGATCGAACTATAGACCTTGCGCTTTCCAGGCAGGCACAGTGCCACTGAGCTAAATCCCTGGGGCCTCCATTTTCTGATATGGTCTTCAGACTCCTTTTTCAGAATACTGTGGTTTTTAGTGTAAAGGTCTTTTACTTCCTTCATTAGATTGATTCCTAGGTATTTCATTTTTGGGGATGTTATTGTGAAAAGTGTTGTTTCTCTAATTTCTCTCTCAATGAGTTGTGTACAGGAATACTGTTGATTTTTTAGTGTTGACTTTGTATCCAGCTATGCGACTGAATTTGGTTATTAAACCTAGGAGTTTTTTGGTGGAGTTTTTGAGGTCTTCTATGTAGAGTATCATCTCATCTGCAAATAATGATAATTTAAATTCTTCCTTTTCTGTCATTATTCCTTTTCTTTCTGTTGTCTAATTGCTCTGGCTAATGTTTCCAGAGCTATATTGAATAAGAATGGTGACATTAGTCCCCAGGCTATCTGTGGTGGGCAGCTGCCCTGCTGGGGCTGGCAGTCGAACCGGTTCAAGTCTGTAGATGCCACATGAGAGTGGCAATGGAGGCTGTGGTGGGAAGGCCCCAGGTGCTCCGGGCTTCTGTTCTGTCACCCAGGATACCTCCGCCTCCCAGCCTTGAGCCAGTGGGGTGGGTGAGGCAAGGGCAGAGAGAGCCAGATGTCCTGGTCACCTCTATCTCCCCTTTTCCAGAGAGTGACAAAAGGTTACAAGTCCTTGCTGCCTTCCCTTAGGAATCAGTAATATGCACCAAGAGAATGCTTCTACAAGAAAAACAGTCGAGATTCACATACAGATATTTTTGTATTGAGTTCCAGAACTGAAAGAGAACTTGGAGCTCTTCATCCATTCATCTACTTCTGAAATCCTAACAGAAAATGAAGCTGTATTCTGAAATAAAAGTTACTGTGCTTAGGACCACATTTCATTTCTGTATAAGGGACAGTTGAAACAGAGGCAGAGCAGGAAAGAGGACAGAGAAATTAAGTGATAGGAAGAGAAATGGAGAGAAAAATACAGCACAAGAAGAACATCCATCAGAAAGAGAGCAAGATGGATTTAGTTATAGATAATGAAAGGGCCAAGATCCACCCTCAGTCACAGAAGAGTAGACATAGAGATACAGGTCCTGCAAGTGGGATTCACAAAAGCTGAAACAGGAGGGAAAGGATGGAACACACAAGGAAACATGTAATGAGGCATACAAAGAGAAAGAAAACAACAGCCTTTCATGGAACAGTATCCCCTTTAGGCTACCAGAAAAGCCTTATTGCATTTAAAGAAACATGGCACATCCCTGGGATAAAGGGTGAAGGGTGCACAGGTAATGGGGAGAAAATAAGAACCAAGATACATCATGTACAGGTACAAGCACCCAATGATAAATGTAAACCTATTGTATACCTAAAATGTACCAATAAAAGAATTTTTTTTTTTTTGGTACCGGGTATCCAACTCGGGTCCTTCCACTTGTGCAGCAGGGGGCGAAACCACTGAGCTAAATCCCAGGCCACCAATAAAAGAATTTAAGGAAAAAAAAGATGTAGATGTCAGCAAAAGAATAAAAGGAAACATGGCACAGCAAGTCATAGTGGTGCATGCTTGTAATCCCAGCTACTTAGGAGGATGAGGCAGGAGGATCACAAGTTCAGCCAGGCATGTTGGCACATGCCTATAATCCTAGCATTTGGGAGACTAGAAGGATCACTGTGAGTTTAAGGCCAGCCTGAACTGCATAACAAGATCCTGTCTCAACAAAACAAACAAACAAAAAGTAAAACTTAAGTTTGAGGCCAGCCCGGACAACTTAGTGAGAGTGTTACAACAGCCTCCACTAGCACATTAAAAAAGGGGGGGAGGAGTATGGTGGTACATGCCTGTAATCCTAGCACTCAGGAGGCTGAGGCAGGAGGATCACCTCAAGTTTGATGCCAGCCTGGGGTACACATAGTGAGTTCAAGGTCAGCTTGAACTACATAGTGAGACCCTGTCTCAAAAAACCAACCAACCAAATTACATACATACATACAATACAAAGGATTCCTCCACCTGCCTCATAGCATGGCTAGAAGAACAAGGAGAGACAATATTTTAAAAAATACATATTAAACTGCATGCTGGATGGTCACAGTAGACATCATCTAGTTCCTGATTTTAGAGTGAAAGCTTTCAGTTTTTGCCAATTTAGTATGATGTTGGCTGTTGGTTTGTCATAGTTTTTATCAGATTGAGATAAACACCATCTATTCCAATTTTCTGTAGAGTTTTTATCATGAATGGGTATTGGACTTTGTCAAATGTGTGTCTATTGAGGTGATCATGTGATTTTTGTCCTTGGTTCTGTTAATAGGGTATGTTAACATTTATTAATTTGCTTATGTTAACCATCCCTGCATCTCTGGAATGAATCCTACTTGCTTATGGTGTAGAACCTTTCTAATGATTTGCTGCATTCTGTTTGCCAGTATAGTGGACCCTCAAGTTACGACCAGCCTGAAATATGAACTATTTGAGTTAATTAGGTTAATGGAAGATTTATCTGCCTCTTGGTATCTATAGCATGTACCCAGGTAAACATCTAGATCTCAGCTGTATTGACTTACAATCAACTTGAGTTACAACCAGCCCTCAAGAACTGACTGAGCTCTTAAGTCAAGGGTCCACTGTATCTTATTGAGGATTTTTGCATTTATGTTCCTTAAGGAGATTTACCTGTAGTTTTCTTTTTTGATTGGATCCTTCTCTGGTTTTGGTATAAGGGTAATGCTTGCTTTCAGGAATGAGTTTATGAGTAATGCTTCCCTTTCAATTTCATTAAAGAGTTTGAGAAGTAGGAGCATTAGGTCTCCTCTGAATTTCTTATGGAATCCAGCAATGAATCTGTCAGGATCTAGACTTTTATTTGTTGGTAGTTTTAAAATTACATCTTCAGCCTTGCAAGTGCAAGAACCCGAGTTCGATCCCTGGTACCAAAAAAAAATTACATCTTTAATTTAATTGACTGATATTAGTTTATTTAGAATATTTATATCTTCTTGATTCAGCTTTGGTAATTCCTACGCATCCAGGAATCCATCCATTTCTTCTGTGTTTTCCCTCTTATTAGAATACAGGCTCTCCAAGTAGGTTCTGATGATCTTCTGGATTTCTACAGGATCTGTTGTGATTTCACCTGTTTCATTCCTAATTCCATGGATTTGTGTCTTTTCTTTCCTTTTTGGGATGGGGTTGGCTAAGGATTTGTCAATTTCATTTAATCTCTCAAAGAACCAACTCTTTGATTCATTGATTCTTTGTATTGTTCTGTTGGTCTTCATTGCATTAATTTCTGCTCAGATCTTTATAATTTCCTTCCTCATATGTGCTTTGGGCTTTACTTGCTCTTCTTTTTTTAGAAACTTGAGGTTCAAGAGGTTGTTTATTTGTTTTACTGATATGAAGATTCACCATGATAGGACATTATAGGACACCTCACAGGACAGCTTTCATTGCATCCCATAAATTTTGGTATGTTGTATTGGTAGTATTGTTTAATTGTAGAAACTGCCTATTTCTACTTTATTTTTTTTATTTTTTTATTTTTTGGTACTGGGGATCAAATTCAGGACCTTGTGCTTGTGAGGCAGGTGGCGGAACCACTGAGCTAAATCCCCGGCTATTTCTACTTTAATTTCATCTGCAACCCATTGGTTGGCCAGGAGGGTGTTATTTAATTTCTATGTGTTTCTGAAGTTTTTGTGGTTCCTTTTCCCATCAATTTCCAATTTCATTGCACTATGGCCTGATAATATGCATGAGATAATTTAAATTCCTTTACATTTACTTAAGTGTACTCTATGAGCTAGCATGTGGTCTATTTTGTGCTGCTGAGAAGAATGTGTATTCTGATGTTGTGGGGTGTTACACTGTGTAGACATCTACTAAAAGTATTTGCTCAAAAGTCTGGTTCAGTTCTGATATTTCTTTGTTGATTTTTTTTGTCCACTTGATCTATTTGTGAGTGTGGGTTATAGAGGTCTCCTTTTACAGTTGTATCAGTGCTTATTTGATTTTCCATATTTGTTAATACTTGTTTTATATAGTTGGGTGAACTGTTATTTGGTGTATATATATTTATGATTGTATCTCTTCCTCTTGGATTGTTCCCTTTACAAGGATGTAGTGACTTTCTTCGTCTATCTAATCAGTCTTGGCTTGAAATCTACTTTGTCCACAAATAGTATAGCTACCCATGCTTTTTCCCAGATTCCTGTTGCATGGAGTTTATATTCTTTGACTTTCAGTCTATGAATATCTTTTTGAATTAAATGTGTTTCTTCTTGTAACATATTATTGGATCTTGCTTCTTGATCCATTCTGCCAGTCTGTTTCTTTTGCTTGGTGAATTGAGACCATTTACATTGATGGTTATAGCTGATATATATTGACTTGTCATGTTATTTTGTCATATCATCATATTGGTCCCTTCCCCCCTATAATTACTTGTCTTGCCTTGTGGATTCACTGTGTTGGGGTTCATTGAATTGTAGTCCATATTATCTCTTTCTAGAAAGTCCTTCAGAACATTTTGGAATGCTGGTTTGGTGGTCATGAATTTCTTCAGGTGTCCTTTGTTGTAGGAGTGTCTTATTTCTCCATCAATTTTGAAGGATAGTTTTGTGGGGTACATCAGTCTGGGTTGGAGGTTGTTTGAAGTACTTCACTGCAATCTTTCCTTGACTTGAGGGTTTGTGTTGAAAAGTGTACTGTGATTCTGATGGGTTTTTCCTTTATAGGTGATTTGTTTCTTTAACATTTTTTAGAATTCTGTTTTGTGTTGAATTGTAGAATTTCTGGAATCTTGACTATTATATGCCTTGGTGTAGATTTTTTTTATCATGGCTAATTGGAGTTCTACATGCCTCACTTATTTGTATGTCAAATTCTTTTTCCTTGCTTGGGAAGTTTCTGCCATTAGTTCTGTGAACATGTTTTTTATGTCATTTGCACTGTCTCCTGCACTTTCATTGACTCTGCTCATCTTATGTTATTCTTCTTTGCATCATCTAGAAGCTGTTGGATTGTTTTTTTGTGATCCCTTGCTATTTTTAAGAAATCTTTCTTTTCATGATTGCTAACCACAGTGCTATCTTCTATCTGATATTGTGTCCCCACATTGGCTCATTCTGTTCCATATACTTTCAATAGAGTTTTTAACCTTCTGGACATCTGTTTGGCTCTGTTTCATAGATTCTATTTCTTTTCTATTTTGGGCATTCATGGTTTCTGTCATTTGTCTAAACTCTATTTAAAAAAAAATCTTTATCTGTTCTAGAGTCAAACCATGTCTTTCATTGTGGTCAACATCTTTGTACTTATCTGAGAAATTATTTGTGATTTGATTTTTTCCTAGAGGCTCATTAATCTGCTTCATTAGTTCCATGGTTACCACTTCAGAGAGTTCAGGTGGGTGGCTTTCAAATTGTTCCAACTCATTGCCCCCTGGGTTTGCCTTTGGTGAGCTGGAAGTTTAGGGTTGCATCTTGTTTTTGTCTTCTCATTTTCCATTTTTTGAAGAATTTAATTTCTGGATTGTTGCTTGTTGCTTTCTTATGGCAGGTAGCTTTATTACTAGTATTTAGAACCCTTCTCAGACATGTCTGCCAGGTGTAGCTGGCTTTTGGGTTTTGAGTCTGTTGCAAGATCCTGGCTCTTCAATTTATGGGGATGAGAAGTTGCTGCCTATTTGGCCAGTCCTTGGTTTACTGCCACTGGCCTATAGTGTTGTTTATGACCTTAGGCAATCTCAGTCTTGGCATAACAGAAAGAACAACTGATTAGAACAATTATGTTAAGCGCTGGGGATTTAGCTCAGTGGTTTCACCGCCTGCCTTGCAAGTGCAAGGACCTGAGTTTGATCCCCAGTACAAAACAAAACAAAACAAAAAGAACAATTATGTTACCTTGGCTAAAGTAGTACAATCAGCCATAACAATAGCATCACACACAGCCTAGAAAATGACAAACTGTGGTAACTATTTATTTGCCACCTTTAAGTGTATATAGTATATTTGTGGTTATATAACAAAATCTAAAACAAACTGCAAAATTGTATAGAATAAATATGCCATCAGTATGGCAATTTTACCCTCAGGGGAGAAAATTTAAAAGGGTTGGGGGAAAAATAGAGAAATAGAAAAAGAGGAAGAGATTAGAACCAATGTTGGAGGACAAAGGAAGTTTGTACAAATTTTGGGAAACTGGTGAAGAAGAGAGGAGGGAAAGAGAGAAGGAAGAAATAAGAACAAGAACAGAACAACAGCAACAAAAAAACCCTAGAAACAATGTTCACACTCATATAAAAACAAGAACAACCAATCAAGAAAAAACAAAACAAACAAATACAAGTACAAAATAAAAGGAAGAAAAAAAATGTCCACTTCAAGGTGTGTCTCTGCTGTCACTGGTAGACAGAGTGGACAGACAGAGCTCAGATACATGTTGATTAATCCCAGCAATGCAGCTGTATATTTATGGCTGGGTAGTGGATAATCCCAGCAAGCCTGCACCTTTAGTTCCACGAAGTTCAGGCTGGTTTCTGGCTATGAGGCTGGAACTTGATTTGTTCAGCCTGCCACACTCCATGTGCCTCCTGCCAGCTTGAACTTGGCTTCTTAACCTTCTGCCTATGTGAACACAGTTCCACGTCATCTTGACACTGGGAGCTGCTAGATGGAGGCAGCCTACAGCTGCTCTGAGTTCTAAACTCAGTTGGCCTCTCTCCAAGATGGCTACTGGCCAATTGTCATCTCCTAGAGGATGTCTGAACCTGAATAACCCACCAGTGACTGCAGTCCACTGCAACCACTGCTCCATTCCACTAGTGCATTTCTCCATGGAGGCCTCTGGGTTCACCAGTAGTCACTACACATCTGCAGGTTTTAGCTGCTTCTCCCATGCAGTGAGTCAGGGTTCAGGGAGAAAGTGCCACTTGCCATCTCCTTCTTCTTGAGGTCTCTCTCTTCACTCTCCCCATGAGCTTCAGATCCTTGCTGGGTCCCCAGGACCCACTTCCCTCCTTCTGTTCCTCATGTTGCTATATTCCAGTGTCTGGACACCAAATCCTGAAGAGTGTGTCTCTCTGCTGTTCACCACTCTGCCATCTTCCTGAAAGTGTGGTTAATTGACTTTTGGACAAGGATGGCAAACCATTCAGTAGAGAAAGAATACCCTCCAACAATTAATTGTCAGGACAACTTGATAGGTACATGCAAAACAGTGAAGTACACAAATGAACTTACAGTGGACCTACAATACAAATGTAAGAGCTAAATATCTTATAAGAAAACACAGGGATTAATCTTCATGACCTTGAGTTTGGAAAAGATACTTAGATATGACACTAAAAGCACTGCAAGGAAAAAGTAAATTGCAAATATTTTAAATTTTAATGAAATTCACATCTAAAAACACTTCCAAGAAAATGAAAAAAAATACACTGAATGAATGAAAATATTTACAGATCATGTATCTGATAAAGGATTAATATTCAGAATGTATAAAGGACCCCCACAACCTAAAAATAACAGCAGCAACAACAAAACAAGTCAGGTTAAAAAGGGACAAAAGACTTGAGTAGACATTTCTCTAAAGAAGATATTACAAATGGCCAGTAAGCATATGAAGATATTTTTTGATATTACCAGTCATTAGGAAAATGCAAATCAAAACCACAAATGATATACATTGTCACACTTACTAGGATAACTATTCTAGAACAACAGAGTGAAGATTCCAACAGAATGGAAAATAATTTTGCCAGCTACTCCTCAGACAAAGGACTAAGAGCTAGAATATATAAAAACTTCAAAAAATGTGACCCCCCCCAAATTTAAAGACCCAATCAAAAACTGAACATCTGAAATTAATAGATACTTCTCAAATGAAGAAATGCAATTGGTCAGTAAATACATGAAAAAATGTTCAACATTGATGGTCATTCAAAAAAATGCAGTTTAAAACAATATTAAAATTCCATCTCACCCCAGAAAGAATGCCTATCATCAAGAAATCAACCAATAAAAAAATTCTGCCAAAGTTGTGGGGGAAAAAAGAAAGGAACCCTTCTTCATTGTTGGTGGGAATGTAAACTGATATAACCACTATGGAAATCAGTAGGGAGATTTCTCAAAAAACTGAAAATAGAAATTCCATTTGATCAAGTTCTTCCCCTTCTAGGTATTTTCCAAAAAGAGTTGAACACATTATATCACAGAGATGTGTGCATAACCATGTTTATAGCAGCACAATTCATAATAACTAAATCTTAAAAACAGCATATATGTCCATCAACAGATGAATAGAGAAAATGTAGTATTTATGCTCAATGGAGTACTACTCTGCCATAAAGAAGGATAAACTTGCATTTGTAGGAGAATGGATGTACCTTGACCATAATGTTAAGTGAAGTAAATCAGACATATCAGTTTAAACATCACATGGTTTCTTTTATATGAAAAACTTCATATATAAAGCATGAAATAAAAGACAGATAATAGGAAAAAAGAGAGAAAAAAGTTATTATATTCTAAGTATGTTGGTTTTTAGTTTTACTCCAATATGGCTTGAGAGCTTACTTTGCAGAATTTCCATTTCTTTGGATATATTAAGGTCTTTTTTGTGGCTGTGAATATGGTCTATTGGGTGAATATTTCTCATGATTTTGAAAGGACTATTTACTCTGCAGAGTTTGCATACAGTATAATGCTCCACTTGAGGCATGATGTTGCTGATTTTAACTGTACCATTGCCAGATTTTTCTACCTTCTTTAACTGAGGGAGGTGTTTTGAAGTTTTCAGTAATATTTATGCATCTGTGATTTTTCTTTGTTTCATGTTTTTGCCTTATGTAGTTAGGTGCTTTGTTTAGTGTAATATGTATTAAGAAATACTAGTTTTTGTTAGAGAACTGCCTTTTATATCATTATGTAATCACTGTAATCCTTGTTTAGTTTGAAGTACAAATTGAATAGTGTCAAATTAATATAGTTTCAGCATGTTTTGTTGAATCAGTACTAGACTAGTATGTCTGTTTGGATAACTTTCTACTGTATTTTTATGCTTACCTTACATTTGCTATATTTCAAAAATATTTGTATATCTTTTAATTGATAAATAAAAAGTTTTTTAAAACTCAGAAAATATGTTTGTGAAAATATAGTGAAATCAGAACCCATGTGCATTGTTTATGGGAACATAAAATGGTTCAATCATTGTGGAAATAAGTTGGAAGTTCCTCAAAAAATTAAACATAAAACTATATCATATGATCCAGCAGATACTCTTGGATATATATCCAAATGAATGGAAAACAGGGACTCAAATAGACACTTATACATCCATGTTCATAGCAGCATTCTGCACAAAGGCAAAATGTAGAAGCCATGAGAATGCCCATCAACAGATTAATGGGTAACTAAAATATGGGTGCTTGCTTCAGCAGTGTATACACTAAAATAGTAATGATACAGAGAAGAGTAGCATGGCCCCTGCATGAGGATGATACACAAATTCATAAAGCAGTCCATATTTTTTTTTTGTACCGGGGATCGAACACGGGTCCTTGTGCTTGTGCAGCAGGCAGCCGAAACCACTGAGCTAAATCCCTGGCCCAAGCATTCCATATTTTAAAATAGAATTTGAGGAGATTAAAAATTCTGTTGAAAGTATGGGTAGCAGAAGTGACAAATATAACAGTCTAAGAACTAGATAACAGGGCCAGGGATTTAGCTCAGCGGTTCTGTCGCTTGCCTTGCAAGTGCAAGGACCTGAGTTCAACCCCTCGTACCAAAAAAAAGAACTAGATAACAGAGCTGTTGAAGGTGACCAGATACCTTATAGACAATGAGAGAATATGAAAAATGAAAATGAAAAATGGATCCAGCAGCTACTAGATGATGCAAAGAAGACAAGATTAATTAGAATCAGTGAAAGATCAGAAGATAGCATAAATGAAATAAAAGCCTGTTTACTGAAATAATGGCCCAAAACTTTCAAAATAATGATAAAAGAATTTAGCACACAAATAAATGTGGCATATAAAATTCCAAATAGCCACGATCAGAAGAAACCTCTCCATCACACATCATAATCAAAATCTTGGAAGTTCAACCCAAGAACAGAATTTTAAAAGTGGTTAGAGAGAAGCAGTGACTCACTTATAAAGGAAAATTCATTAGAATTACAGCAGATTTCTGAACACAAACCTTAAAGGCCAAGAGATCTTGGAGTGCAGTGCTTCAACCCCTAAAAGAAAATACTTTCCAACCCAGGCTGACATATCCTGCAAAACTATCTTTCAAAACTGATGGAGAAGCAGGGCATGATGGTGCATGCTTGTAATCCCAGCACTTGGGAGGCTGAGGCAGGAGAATCGCCAAGAGTTTGAGGCCACCCTGGGCTCCATACTGAGTTCAAGGTAAGTCTAAACTACATAGCAAGACTCTGTCTCAAAAAAAAATAGAGAAATAAGATACTTTTATGATAAAGAGCACCTAAAGAAATTTGTAACCATGAAACCAGCACTCCAAAACATTTTCAAGGATACCCTACAAAGAGACCATGACAAAACTACCCGGGACTAACCATGACAAAAGCACTAATAGAATGAATACATCAGGTAGGGTGAGCAGGTAAATATAAGGGAAAGATAGGGAATCAACAAAGGGAAAATAAAGCAATGCCAGGAATAAGTCAATACCTGCCTGAGAGTAATGACTCTCAATGTGAATTATCTCAATTCCCCAATCAAAAGAGACAGACTGAGAGAATGGATCAAGAAACAAAATCCTTGCCTGCCTTACAGCATGAGGCCCTGAGTTCAATCCCTGGTACCACAAAAAAAAAAAGAAAGAAAGAAAAAGAAAGAAAAAAAAAGAAAAAGAAACAGAATCCAGTGGTATGCTGTATACAAGAAATACATTTAACTCAAAAAGAAACTTGTAGACTAAAAAGCAAAGGATGGAAAACAATATTCCATGTAACAAGAACCTGAAAAAAAGGAGGTATACTATCTTATATTTACACAAAGTGGACTTCAAACCAAAACTGATCAAAAGAGGCAAAGAAAGTCACTCCACATTGGTTAAGGGAACAATTCAACAGGAAGAGATAGCAATTATTAACATATATGCACCAAACAACAATGCACTCAACTTCGTAAAACAAGTACTACTGGACATAAAAGATCAGATAAACATAGTGTGGAACCCCAGTACCCTACTGTCACAAATAGATCAGCTAGAGAAAGCAATCAAAAAAGAAATATCAGAGGGCTGGGGATTTAGCTCAGTAGTTCTGCCACCTGCTTCACAAGTGCAAGGTCCTGAGTTCCATCCCTAGTACCAAAAAAAAAAAAAAAAGAAAAAGAAAAAGAAAAAACAATACCAGAGTTGAACAAAACCTTTGAACAAATGGACTTAATAGAGGAATGACTATGGTTCAAATGGTATAAAAGTGAAAAAAATGAGCAGAATAGTTTTGAGAAACAGATGGCTTTAGTTAATTGATTTAAGCATGCATGATTAAGTTATTATATTAAATGTAAGTAGATATTTACATATTTTATGTATATTCCTAAATGTTTGTGTGTCCAGGACACTCTTGGGACCTTTACTGGGGAAACCTTATACTTGAGTTGCCTAACATGTTGAATACTGACTGGGGCCTGTGTGCCCATTCTTTCAGTCAGCCTGGGTTCAAGCCTTGCCCCAGATTTAGAGACATAGGTAGGGAAGGTGAGAGAAGTTAGGCACACAGAGAGTCCCCAGTGTACCAGGGACTATGCCTCAGTTTCTCAGCATTCGAGTAACTGTGTAAGTCAGCTTTCTGTCACTTTGATAAAATTCCTAAGACAATCAGTTGGAAGGAAGAAAATTTATTTTGACACACAGTTTCAGAGGTTCCAGTTCCTGGTCACTGATAGCCATCACTGTCGGCCTGTAGGCAGAACATTATGGTGAGAGGTACGTGGAAAAGCAGATCTGCTCAGATAGGGACCCAGAGAGGAAGGGACTGGAAAAAGATATATGCTTCAAATACATGCCCTGGTGATCTGACTCCTCCAACTAGGTCCCACCTCCTCACAGCCTATTCAGCAAATGAACTCATCAATGGCTTAGTCTATTTAATGAAGTTAGAGCCCTAGTATCTAATTACTTCCAAAAGCCCATCAGCTGGCAACCAAGCTTTCAACACAATGAGCCTTTTGAGGGACATTTTGGATTCCAACCATAACAGTAGTTTAGGAGCTACCCTTGCCTACATCTGATTGGGTGGCCCAGGCAGAGGGCCAGGACTACAAGGTTCTGCATTTTGGTCTGACCTCTCCAAACCTTGCCACTCCTGCAGATCTCAGAGATGGTTTTTGTGGCCATCTACACCTCTGAATTCTCCATGAAGGTCTATGTGGACCCTATCAACTACTGGAAGGATGGCTATAACCTGCTGGATGTGGTCATTATCATCATTATTTTCATCCCCTATGTGCTCCATGAGGTCAAGGGTAAACACTTCCGGTACCTCAACATCACTGATGGCATACAGTCCCTGCGCATCCTCAAACTTATCACCTATAGCCAAGCCATCAGAGTGAGTGGCCTGGGGGTGCCATGGTGCTGGGAGGGAAGGCCATAAAGCCCACTTGCCCGGGAAATGATGTTTGACTGCTATCTTTCTGTCAGTGAGTCCTACTGTGTGACAGGTTGATCCATATTGGTATTATCTCAACCAATCTTAAAACAATGGTAAGAAAGACATTATTACTCCATTTTACAGATGACTTAATTGAGGCCCAAGGTCACTTAGCAGTTAAATGTCAAGGCTGAGATTTGAAAGGTGTGTCTGACGGCAGAGGCCATCAGAACTTTTTCTCTCTCCCTGCTGCAGCATAATTGATGTCTAATGGTCCAGATCGCTTGTACTACATTCCTGGAAGTCTCCAGCTTTTGGGTGGCCTTGGCCATTCACTGCTTCTCCTAGTAGCTAATAGTTTGCTGCTCCTCTCTGTGGGAACAATTTCCTCACTTTGTTAAGGTAGCCCTGGAAGTACTGCTCCTACTGAGAAGTCTTCCTGGGTTGTTGAGGTCACAAACTCACCATCCTTGCCTTGGCTCAGAAGGTTCCAGAGCAAGACTCAGAGCTGACCCATTCTCAGCCAGGCCCATAGGTATGTATCCTGGACATAGTGTGTTTGCCCTGACCACTGTTATCCAAGAAGGGGCTGGTCTGGGCCTGTTTGTCCAGTCAGGGTGTGTTGCATGTTCTGTTGCTATCACCCCTAGCTCCAGTCCTGGAAATGTGAGAGAACCCCCAACTCCTGCTGCCACATACTCACAGTTACTCATTTCTTGCTGTCATGCAAATATTTGCGATTTCCTTGTCTTTCACAGTGTCCTAGCTTCTTCCCCTCTCTCCAGAGTAACTAGCCTCTCTGAGGTTAACAACATTCTCCTTGTCACCAAATCCAGTGACTATTTCCAGGTGACAGCAGGATGGGGTAGGGGAGGAAGTGGCAAGCCTGGGAGCAGAGATGTCAAGGTAGGAGAGAGAGTCAAAAGCTGGAAGTTTCTGCTTGCTCAGAAGCAGGGACTTTGCCCGTAAAGGGAGGGGGTCCAAGGACAAAGCAGAGTCCCCCTCCCCTATCTGAGGTGAGTGAGAGATTGGCAGCCTCTCTGGAGAAGGGACTTTCAGGTGAGGCCAGCAGAGAGGATACCATGGAATGAAGGTGCTGGACCCGTGGGAATCGTATGAGGAAAGGGGAAATGGTCTCTGGCCTAGGGGAGAGGAAGTCCAGAGCAGCTCAGGGAGGAGGAAAACAGGAAGGACTGGTGTCAGGAAGCGTTTCATCTTGGAAGGAATGTGTAGTGACCCTGCTTGGTACCACATGAGGCTGGGGACACTAACTGCCTCCCAAGGACACCAGTCTTGGCTGTGTTGTGGTAGCCTGGGTAGAAGGCAAAGGCCAGAAGGTGCCTGGGGCTGAGGCCCTGGCAGACAGACCATCCCTCTAGTCCTGAGAATCTTAGAGCTGTATCCCAGAGCAAGCCAGGACTTCTTGGTGACTTGAAGCTTCTGCCTAGCCTTTGGTCCTTATAGACAGAGACCTATGAACAAGTAGACACAATATGTATATAAACTTGTGTCCTAGGTTTGGTCTCAGAGGTTTTTTTTTATCACTAAGCAGAACCTTGTATCCTAAAGTGGTTCCCTGGGGATCACCAGCTGCCCTGGCTCTGGCTTTTCTATAGCCTTTGGGATGTCATGGGTCCTTGAGTCCCCAGGGACACAGAAGTGACCCTGGATTACATGCTCTGTGTGCACTGGCCTTGCTTTCTGGACAAGGGGAACTAGAGCTGCCAAAGACAGGGCCTGACACCTCTGTGCTGATTTGTGTTCATGGAAGTCTAAAGGAGCCCTAACAGAGCTGCAATCTCAGGCCCAGTGCTGGCATTCTGGCACATTCTTGGCTCTTGACCCCTGATTCATGAAAATGACACCCTGACTTCCACTAATAGCAATAAACCTGCTCCACAAGGAAACAGTACTTTGCTTTGGACATAGAGAAGTTCTGTTAGCCAGACACATACTATTAGCTGGGGCCACACTGCTTCTGTTCATCTATGTTCATCCTGGCCACAACCTTCAATGCTGGACTGTGAACACCAGCCTCCACCGCCTCCCTGGCTCCTCTTCTGTGGCCCCATCATTTTCCATAGGGGCTGTTTAGGAGGGTTTCCTCAGAGACCTGACCCTGGCCCCTTGGCATGTTTTGAGGTCCTTTTCCATTCCCAGAATGCCCCAGGGCCGAGAGGAGAGGCCAAAGGGGATGAACTAGGTGCTGGGAATTGCTTCTTCAAAGCATTTGGGAATTTAAAACTAGGCATCTACTTGGGGCCAGGCTGTAGATCTTGAAAGACCAGTATTTCTCTAGAGAAGGAGCTCCTGGCCAATGGGGGTCTGGACAGCCATCTTCTGGAACTGGTTTTCTGCACCTTTCTGAACTGTGCACTAATGGAACCTCCCTATGTGTGCTTGGAGAACCATGAACATCTGTGAGGACCCTACAGGCAAATGTGACCTCTCTCCCACTGCCACTCTCAAGGCTGCTCAGCTATGACCTCAGGTAGTACTGGCCCATGGGCTGGTCTGGAGTTGGGAGAGAGACCCAGCCCAACCTGCCCCCATCCCATCTGTATGTGCTTCAGGCTCTAACCTTGGCCTATACTCTTTCAGTTTGTGCAGACCTGAAATGAAAACTGTATCCCAATGCAGCTTTTCTCATGAGAGCTTACTGATTTAGTTTGACTAGTTCTTTCGAGAAAAGTTCTGTCTCTGTCTAGCAGGGAGAGAGGCTTTTTTTTTTTTTTTAACATCTCAGCTTTTCGAATTAATCTGAAAACAGATTAACTGATTTTCTTCCCCCAGGGGGATGAAGAAGGCATGGACATGCCTTCACCCCTGCAGGAAGCTGTCAAACCAGTCCACACATAGGGGAGCCTGGTCCTTTGGGGTTGTCCTATCTCCTGGAGTACCCAAACTATCCAGATTTTACTGTCTTGTGTCCAGACCCAAGTACCTGCTTTCTTAGTGCTAAGCTAGGAAAGTCTTGTTGTACTTAGGGTCACCAGTGGTTGGAGGTGGTGATGTGGGGCAAAGGGCTTGGGAACTAGTACCAGCTCTGCCATTGTTTTGTGGTATAACCTTGGCCCAGAGAGTTTGCTCTTCTGAGCCTCTGATCCCTCATCCTAGAAAACTGATAATCCCTACCTACCCTGAAGTTATACCTGTGAACTCATGCTGGGAAGGAGAACGTGTGGAGCCTCTACTGCATGCCAGACTTCAGGGCATGTGAATGAAAGAGGAGCTGTGCACTGTGGTCCCCTGGACTGGGTAACAAACAGGGGAGATGGGACAATTGTCCATTTCATGGGGGAAGACTGAGACCACAAGATGGGGACCTGCCTGCAAAGGTTGGGCCCAGGAGAAATGGGGAGCCACAGTTCTCTTGCCCTCTCCATTCTCACTCTCAGGGTGGCTCACCTCTTCCTCCTGCAAGGAGCATTCGGGGCTGGACCTCATCTGAGAAGTAGGATCAGGACATCCTGGGATGACCACAGTGCCAGGCTAGGTTCAAGCAGAGTAGTTGGTGATATTAAGAGGGATGCCACTCAGACCTGAGATGGTGTGGTCCATCTGGCCACAGGTAGCTGAGGGTGGATGCCAAACAGTAGTAAACCTCTGTTAGGTTGATGCAACCCTCAGCCTAGGTAGAGTTCTGATTCACTTCATTGATTCATTCAACTGACTCTTATATACCATGTGCCAGGTATGGCACCAAATGCTAAGGACAGCTGTGAACTGGGCAGATTGGACTTCTGTCTACTAAGCCCACTCAGCTAGGTACCCTGGCCTAGCTGTAATTTCCCTGCCTTGCAGACACTCATCACCGCCATGGGGCAGATAGTCTACATCGTGGCCTCTGTGCTCATCTTGTTCTTCATCCTGCTGTACATCTTCGCTATTTTGGGCTTCTACCTGTTTGGAGTTCTAGAGAGGGGTGACATGAATAACTGGGGGAGCCTGGATACTATTTTCTTCACCCTCTTCAGCTTGGCCACGGTACTGTGTTTGGGAAGAGTAGGGAAGGCAGGGATCTTCAGAAGGGACTGCCTGGGTGGTATGAACGTGTGGACATGTTGGGCCTCATGGGGCCTTACCCATGTTCATGTACTTAAATGTGCTGGGGGAAGTTGGGGGCTGGTGTCCTAGCACTAGTCAGAGGCTAGTGACCTGAAGAGGGATTCATCTCTCTCACTAATCTTATGATTCCTTAGACCATTTTCATATGTACCACAGAGTCATAAAACCTGTCAATGTGGATTAAGTTTAAGTTGTAAATGAAATCCCCATCACATAGCCTTTTTAGAAACAGGATATCACAAATCACCCATAATAAGCATGATATAGACGCAAGTCTAGACTCTGTTGGACTCTATAAAAGGGACTACATAGTGAGACCCTGTCTCTAAAAAAAATAATAATAATAATAAGTGGGCTCTTTTCAAAGTTGGGCTTGGCATGAGGCAGTGTCCTTTCAGGGAAAATGGGAGGCCTTAAGAGAAGAGACCTCAGAGTATGTTCTGACCCAACAATGCCCTTGCATTTCTAGGTCACCACAGACTGGGGAGATGTTGAAAGGCTGGTGTAGAGGTGGAGATAATCTAGTCCTCAGTGGGGCTGGGGGTCCCCTAGCATAGGTAAGACAGAATTCTACTCAGCTAGGCTTTGGCACTCAGTATACCCTACTCTGCCTGACCAGGTTGAAGGCTGGACAGATATGCAGACGCAGTTGGAAAAGCACAATTTTATTGTGAGCCGAGCATTCACCATCATTTTCATCTTGCTTGCCTCCTTCATATTCCTCAGTGTGTTCGTGGGTGTGATAATCATGCCAACCGAGGTAAGGCTGTGCTTGCAAGGAGAGGGGATCAGATCAGATATTGTAGGTGGTGGTGAGGACCAGGTTTCTGGGAGAACTCAGAGATGTCTTTCCCTCCTGAAGTGGAATGGAGGTGGTGAGACAGCCCCTTCCTGAACAAACCCAACCATTCTCCCTGAGTGCATGCATTTGTCTTGCCTCATGATGGTGGCTGATGAGACTCCATCATGGAGCTAAGGTACTGTAGTAGCTTGAGTTAGGGGCTGGCCCTGTGTGGTGTGTACCCTCCTGCTGAGGGCCCATGCAGCAGGGCAAGGTGAGGCAGGAAGAAAGACCAGAGAGGGGAGAGTATGCATTGAGAGCCTGCCCCTGACCTCCACCTTTGATTAGGTCTCCCTCAAGAAGTTTGAGCAAGACCTGATGCTAGAGAAGCACATGGAGGAGAAGATGCAGATGATCCTGAAGCAACAACAGGAGGAGATGAACAGGTGGATGCCGATACAGGTAGGTAACCCCACAGGCAGGCAATGTACAGATAAGTCAGGGCTTAAGGAATGGCCAGAGGAGGGGCCTTGAGGCCCAGGTAGAAAGCAGGTGGCTTTGGACATCTGTGGCCTTAGGTAAGTGAGATACTTTTCTCCCTATATCTTCCAAAGTCAACCTTTTCTTTCTATAGTTTTGTGTTTCTCTGAACTGTTAGAAGTGGTGAGTGCTGTGATTATAATGTCCCCTCTTTTGTGGGCAGAGGTCTACTATAGGGACCTTTGGACCAGGAAGTGTATGCTAGAGCTTTTTACTGAGGGCTAGCAGCGCCAGGCAGCACAGCCCCAGGTCACTGGGTGGATGAAGACAAAGTGGCTTTTGCAAGTGGCCCTCAACCTTCATTTTCTCACACTTCTAAAACTGCAGCAAAAGGCAGGCGTGGTGGTGCTCGCCTGTAATCCCAGCACTTGGGAGGCTGAGGCAAGAAGATTGCTGCAAGTTTGAGGTCAGCCTGGGACACATAATGAGTTCAAGGATAGCCTGAACTACATAGTGAGGCCCTGTCTCAAAACAAAAACAAATAAACAACAACAAAAAACAGAGCAAGAGTGAGCATACCAGGTGGGTTTTCTTCTAAGCATGATACAATTGTGCCAGCTGGGGTCCCGCTTTGCTTTTCTGCCTAAGTGCTCTTGGTCCACTGGATGCCTTTCAGGTTCTTCATCTGTTGTTATGGTCCTCTTTGGTCTCTTTTCTGAAGATATCTGCTTATCTAGATTGTGCCCAAAAGGTATCCAGGGCTGGAGGAGGCTACACTGGGCCACATTAAAACTCTCTCTGGTTCCTCTGTGTGCCCCTGACCTCTATCAGTGATGGTGGCTTATGAGGCTACCTCATCTACAAGGGTCCAGGCTCAGAGGGATAAGGATGACGTTGTGACTAAGCTTAAAACTCATCCTGAGGCCAGGGACAGGTCTCTGCCTGGGGCCCGTGGTAGAGGGTCCCCAGATCTCTGTGCAGCTTGGTTGTTATTTTTCTGTCATTGTTCTCTTTTTTTGCTTCCCTCTCTAGAAAACTGAAACTGTTGACAAAAATCTCAGTGAGTTGATGGAAAACTTAAAGAAGAGCCGGCGGGACACTGACCCCATGGTCTTGAGTGATTTTGCCACTAGCCTGCTCTTCATTGACATATACTTGTCCATTTTGGACAAACAGGACACCACTGTCAAACAGTCAGTCCCTGCCCCAGGGCTTCCTTGAAGTTGGGCTACGTTACAGGCCCCAGTAGGGTGAAGGGTTGTTGACTGATATGGGGGGTAGGTGGGTAGACCAAGGCCCTCCGGGTTGTGTGTGTGTGTGTGTGTGTGTGAAGAGTTCCATGTATGCACCATGTATGTATAGGCTGTGCTGCTATATGGACAGGCCTGTGGCTTGGGGGAATCTGTTCCCCCTGTCCCTCTCTCCCCCTGCTTGACTTTGTCAGATGCCGGCTCATTCAACCTGTCAAGTCCCTCATTCTCCAGGGGGCAGAGAAACTGTACTGCATGGCACATCAGAAGCTGAGACTGGCCTGATTCTGCCACTACCTTCCTGTGTGTCCTTAGGCAAATCTCTACCCCTTTCCCACCTGTCACACAAGGAGTTGGTGAGCTGAATAAATGACAACAATATATGTGAAGCACTGAGCTGGCCTGGCCCAGGGTTTGTGCTCAGAATAAGCTAGCTGGGGTTATAAATGGCCATTACTAAGCTGGAAGGATGTAAAAACCCAGCAGAGGGGCTCTGGGAACTAGGGAGCCAGTGGGCTCTTGATCAAGGACACACATAGTTAGCCTGGCTTCTCAATGAAAGCCCCCTAAGGGGTTTCAGAGACTGGGGATACTAAAAAGGAAGAGGCCAAGGAATGCCTACTTTTGGCCCAAGAGTGGGCAAAGCACTACCTGGGGACTTGCACATAGTTCCTGTTCTTATAGCCCAGTGGCTCCTCTCCAACTTATTGAATGAAGTGAAGTAACTTACTCGTGGAGGCCCCCGGCAGATTGGAAGACCTGGCCTGGTTCTGAACTACTTGTTTGTCCCTGACTGCGTTCGTGCCAGGTGTGATGAGTGTGGAGGTGGAAGTAGGTGATGAGTTCAGCTAGGTAGGCATAAAGCCCACCCCATTCTCAGATCCCCTGCCTTTCTTTTCTGCTTTCCAGGCTTCAAGAGCTGTACTGTAAGACTATGCATATGTTGGGCCTGATGCTCAAAGATTTACCCCAGAAGAAGAAGTCTGAATCCTTAGAAAAGATCGATGAGAAGTAGATGGGCAAGAGTGGGAGCACCCAAGGCCTGGTGTCTTTACAGGCTGTAACACTTACTATTAAATGCAGGATTTTGGAGCTGGCCTCTCTAGAGTTGCTGTGAATTTGGTACTTTCACCTTTGGGGGTTGGTCTGGATAGATACCCATGAAGTCCGATTCCCCAGAACCCCATGATGTAGCAGACCTAGGGAGTGGGGAAAGGAGGGTTAAGACTGGCCCTGGCCAGGAGCCACATGCAGGGACCACAGTGGCTCTAGCTTCCCTGGACCCAGCAGCAAGGGCCCATTGGATCCAGGAGGAGCTGCCTGAGGACCACAGGCAGAGAAAGAGCCCCATCAAAGAGGGCGACCTTGCTGATATGGGAGCCTCTGAGGGCTGATCTCTATGCGGGGCCCATCCCTGGCAGGGCTACAGCTCTGTATGCACTCACTGCTGTGCAGACTCCTTTGGAACCCTACTCTGATTTCTCCCAGGCTCACCCTGAGGTGTGACTGGCAGGAGTCTGTCATATGCACCTAGAGTTCAGCCTCGGTCACTGGCAATGTCAGGACAATTTGTACCTTGACCCAGAGGACGCCTTAGACTGCTTCCCTCCTGTGGCTAGTTAGGAGTCTTCACTTAAAGTGCAATTTTCTCCAACATTCTTATGGCCAAATGACCACCAGAGCTGCCAAGGCCCTGGCGTCACTTTGGCCCAGCCACATTAGAGCCATCTGAAGGTCCCAGTAAGGCAGAGCAGCTGGCACCCCTTGCCTCAGACTGGCTAGCTCAGAGCACTGGCAGTGCCTGTTCTTTTCTCATTTCTGGGTCATATGCCTGAGGTCTGTCCCCTTGGCAATGTCACCTCAGACAGAGGGTGGGTTCCGGGTAGAGCTAGGGAGGGGGACTGGCACCCACAGCTGGGTAAAGAAAGGCCCCAGACATACAATGAGTCAGATCAGCAAAAAATACATGGAGTAGACTGAGAGTGGCTGGAAAAAAGGGTCTTATGGTCAGGTCCTTGGGCTCCCAGCCTGGGGAACAGTACACTGAGGCAGGGACTGGCCAGGTAGGAAGGAACTTTCTTCATGGTTTTAGCCATGTATTTACTATCTGCTAAGCTGTGCTGGGTGCTGAGGGTTCAGTGACAAGAAAGCCATAGACCAGCCCTAGCTCACTTGGTACTCATAATTACATAGAGTCAGTACTCCAGCCAATGTCCCCAAGGAGGTGACAATTGTTTGAATGCAGAGAGCACCTTTCTTATAAGATATCTGAATCATTTCCGTTTGTTACTGTTCACATTGTCTGGGCCACAGTGAGAATGGGGGAAACATTTCCAAACAATTGCTTTTGAGTGTGAGATCCACTGCCATGCTATAGGATGCTCTCAGAGGGCACTGTGCCAGTGCCTGGGGGTGTCAGTTCCCTTTGTGGCAGGGAGAGAAGCTCAGGGCCATCTGCCTGAGGCTGACTCCAGACTAGAGCTTCCAAGGTATTCTGATGAGAGCAGCCCAGTAAGCAGGGCAGGCAGGGTGCAGGCAATGGCACCAGTTCAGGGCTGGAGTAAAGCAGATATTGTCAACTGCTCACACTAGGGATGCTAGAGAGCTCAGGGAACATTAAAACACACCTACCTGCTCCCACTGGGGACCCTGGGAATTTCCTTAGGCATCTAGAAGTGAATAAAAGATTTAAAAATTTGTCCCTGGTGGGCAAGGGAAAAGTACCATGGTTTTAATCAGAAACCTGAATTCCTTAATTGGGTGACTTTGGGCAAGGTGTCTGGTGGTTTTTTGTTAGTTAGTCTGTTTGTTTTTTGAGACAGGGTCTCTCTATGTAGCCCTGGCTGGCCTTGAACTGGTGGCAATCCTCCTGCCTCAGCCTCCCAAGTGTTAGGATTATAGGCATGTGTCACCACACCCAGCTGTGATTGACCTTTTGAAGCCTCAGATATTTCCTCTAAGGAATGGAATGATAAAACTGACCAGCTACAAGGATCAAACGGAATACATCTAAAGGTATGAGAAGGATGTTGTCAATTCATGATTGATACTTCCTGGCCATCAGCCTTGTACCTCTGTAAGGGACAACTGTGAAGGGCTGTGCTGATCAGGAACTAAGAAGGCCAACAGTAAGGTGGCAGAGAAGAAAGGCTAGAGCTGAGAGCAAAGCAGAGGTCATGGACCTGCAGAGGGAGTGTGAATGGGTCTCCAGATGGAGTGGGTTGAGAATGAACAGACAGCACATCACACCTGGAGACTTTGGTCCCAGGCTCAGTATGGTGGCCCTTAGCCACTGGGGTGCCGAGTGAGTAGGGAAGTCAACTCTAAGGGCATAAGAAGATTTTCAGAGAGCAGAAATTGGAAGGGAGTGACGTGCACAGGGCTGGCCCAGCACTGCCGGCAGAACCAATGGATATTTGGCATGAAGTCCCAAAGCAACATTCCCGTTTGGCTCTGTTAGCCTGCAGAACAAACACTGGCAGATTGGAATTCCTTCTTGGTCTGTCACCAACTCAAACAGACTTGGAGACCTTCAACTCATTTGCTTGGGGTAGAAGTAATTCTGCTTGCTCCAGCTTGGCTATGGAAAGCGGGAGCTCCTCCCTACTCCCCAGCCCTGGAACCCAGCAAAGCTGTCCCCAGTGGTGAGCTGATGGTTTAGAATTGCATGGGATGCAGGAGGCCTGACCCTGAATCTTCAGCTTGTGCTGAGTCCCTTCCTCAGCTCTTGTGGGAAAGACCCAGAATCAAAGGCTGGAAGCATTTGGAGAGTAATTTTCCTCTCTCCTCTCCTCTCCTCTCCTCTCCTCTCCTCTCCTCTCCTCTCCTCTGCTCTCCTTTTCCCCCCTTCTGCTTATTGATTCCACCAGTAGGGAGCAGTCCCTATAGTGTGGAAGACCAGACAGTGACTGAGACGCAAGTTCTTCCTTTATTCCAACAGCTCCTAGAAACCTGATTCTGAGATATTGGAACTGCACATCCTGATGTCCTCAAATTCTGATGAGCTAGGATTCTCCTAAACCAAACTGGCTTTCAGCAGGTCAGGTTTTGCCTTCAGTGGTGTCTCTACCTATTTCAGCCTCTGCCCTTGGCCCAATGTCCTGCTCCGTCTCCTGCAAGCTCTTGAGAGAGAAGATGGTTGGAATTCTTAACCAGCCTCCTCAGAAAGAAGAGGTGATTGTGGCTGATTCTAGTCACAAGATAGATGGAAGGAGATAAATGTGATGAAGCAGGATTTACCAACACACAAGTATCCCGCTCTTCCCCGAAGATAATTTTCTCTGAGCTTGGTCAGCCCTGTGCTGCCCCTTCCCTGGGTCTTGTGTTGGGTTTCTTTGAGGCTTTGTGTAACGCCACACTGGGAGAAGGGTGCAACACAGAGCTGGAGAGAGAGCCAGGTGTTCTTGCTTCTTCAGCTCTTGGATTTTCTTCCATGTTGGGGAATCAGGATAACAGGCAAGGCAGAGAGAAAGCTGAGAGGCCAGTAGCTTGATGAGTCTGCCCAAGAAGGATCTGGGACAAGAGAGGGGAGAAGGCGGTTAGAGCTGGGAGACGGGGACTCCTGGACAGTGGCTCTGACGCAGCTGGCCTGAAAGACCTGGGATAGAGAAAAGGGGGGAATCTTAAGCATCCTGTGGGCTAAGAATTGGATCTCTGTTGATATTTTCTGAGAAAGGTAAGTAATGGTTGAAAATATTTAAACATTACTTTCAGTTGCTTTACTGGACCTTTTAAAATGGATCATGAAAAATAGATTATACCATGTGAAGTCTAGATATTATTCAGGTTACATAAAAGGTCTTTCCTGGGTGCTGGGGGGTTGTGGCTGAGTAGCAAAGCATGTGCCTATCATGCACGAGGCCTGGGGTTCCATCCCCAGCACTCCCTCCACCCTTATATAACAGGGACCTCTCAGGCTAAAACTTTAAAATGTTAAAAGAGCTTTACAAACCATGCACTGAGGCCCTCACTGGACCAGAGGCCTTTAGGTGATAATATCTGAAAGGGTGGTTGGCAACAAATGTGACTGACTTTTTGCAAAATGAATCTTAAGTCTCCAAAAGGAAGTGTAGAAGAGGCCAGAAGGAGATGAAAGCCTGCTGTAAAATGGGGAACTGAGGATTGATTGTGGCCTGTGTAGGTTTGGCTGTGGGACAGTGGGGTTCTCACAACAGAGGCACCCCCTGACCTGCAGTGCAGTATCCTGGGAGTGCCACTGCTCCTGACTCCTTCCTTTCCCAGGGCAACTTTAATGCCTGTGATCAGGGCCTGAGGTAAAAGACCTCTGCAGAATTTGATGCTGGGCCAGAGGAGGAGGAGCCCAAGTAGAGGTCTGGCCAGGACTCCACAAGTACAGCCTATTCTCTTTATTGACCATGGAAATACCACCATCTGTTTTGCCAGCATTTCCGTTTACCATATGCTTTCATGTATATGATTTCAATTGCATTAACAACACTTAAACAGGTATTTTCATATTCCCACTAAACAGGTGGCAAAACTGAGGTTGAAAGAGGTGATGTAATAAACCCAAAGTTGATGAATAAAAGGGGAGGAAGCAGAATTCCCAACCAAGTATGTCTAGCTCTTTAGCCACTCTGCTATAATGCCAAGCAACACTCTCCTGAAGAACTGTTATCCCCTTTTTATAGGTGGGCAAGCTGGCACTCAGAGAGGCTAACAGGGCCAAGATCAGCACTAAAGGGCAGAGTCAATGTTTGAACGCAGGCCACACACGTACCCTTCTGTTCTGCTGGCTCGTAGCAAACTTGTTCTTTCTTGTTAAAGCTACTTCTTGAAGTTTAAAAATCAAGTCATGATTCCCTACTAAGCAGGGCCTAACTTTGGGAGGAGGAAGGTCAGTTGTGCAAATGGGCCTTGGTTGGTCAGTTTCTTGGCAGCTCCTCACTGCCTGGTTAAGGCTCTGAAGTTTGCTGGCCCTTTTAAGTGAGCCTTAAAAGACTGAGAAGATGGCAGGAAGCAATCAGTGTGTGCAGAAAGGGTGGTGACTGTGGTGCCTAATCAGGAAATTACAGCCTGGGCAAAGAGAGGGTTTGGCTTAGACACCACCTTTCCCTGGGCTTCTGTACAGCAGGCCCACATGGGAGGCTTGGCTGCAGCCAAGGGGATGAACCAATCCCTACACGCACCGACTGCCCATTGGTGCAGTGGGAGCTGTAGCACTTGGAGGGGCACTTTGGGAGGATCTTTTGCAAAGTAAGTGGATTTCTGTCTGACCCTAGAGCTAGTGGAAAAAGAGAGAAGGAATTGCCAGATGGGAAAAGCCGGTTGGAGAAGTGTACATAAATGGCGCCATCTGTATTTAAAAAAACAAAAAGGAGAAATAAAACCACACACATAAAGTGGCAGGAAAACTCCCCCACTGCCTTTGAGATAACAAAGATGATGGACAAAACCTATTCTGGTCTGGGTCTGGAGAATGTCCATATTTGGCAAAGCAAATATATGTGGCCTTGTCATAAGGCAACATAAATTAGATTTTTCATATACATTTCTAGGGTCTCAAAGTTCCACTTCTTAAAATTAAGGAGCCAAAGACAAGTACACAGAGATGCCTGGATTATGACGTTTATTGTGACTGGTTTTAATAGAAGTAAGACAAAAGAAAACAAGGAGTTACCTAAATGCTCATTGGTGACAGAAGAGGATGAATTGTTATAAATCCAAACATGTGGGCCAGGGACTTAGCTCAGTGGTTCTGCCGCCTACCTCGCAAGCGCAAGGACCCAAGTTTGAGCCCCAGTACCAAAAAAACCCCCAAAAAACCATACATGTGGTCATTAGAAGTAGTGATTTATTGATAAGAAGGGTTTATTGATATTTTATTGAATAAACAAAGTAGCTTCTAGAGCAACACATGATGTATGTGACTCACTGTTTACCGGTGAGTGAGCACAAGTGATATTGTGCATGTGGGCAGGCGTCTATACTAAGGGACATCTGGAAGGATAATCATGGAAATATTAACAGTGGTTTGGGTGTTCTTGACTTTTGGCCTCATATTTCACTGCAGTTTTTGAATTTTAAGAATGAATATGTACTTTATGATCAGGAAAAACAACACAATTTTCACTTAAAAAATGCTTAGAAGTATGTGTGTGTGTGTGTGCGCACACACACACATTGTATGTGCATCCCTACGGTAGACAGAAGAGCCACTGACACAGAGGCAAGAACTTGAAAAGGGTTTAAGGAGTTGTGAGAGGTGGTGAAGCAGCAGCTTACAGTTTTGGGGGAACTGTAGTTGGTTGGGGATAGACTGGGGCAAGATCCCAAGGGCCTTGGGCATTCAAGTGGGCAGTATGGATTTTAAGGGATAGGAAAGACTGTAAGCAAAGTGGTGACTTGGCCAGGTTTGATTCTTGCTGCCTGTCTAAAAGTGTCTGTATCTCTCTCACCTGGCATTTAAGGCTCCCCTGTATCTCCCAAGGCTCCCCTTTGCCTGGCTCAGACGTTATTCCTGCACATATTTACTTCTGCACACCCATCCCAATTTTGTCTGTCCCAGATTGCTCCCATTAGCCATGATTTCTGCTTTCTCACATTTTCACCCTTGAACTTTCCTACTTTACCTTAAATGAGACTTTAATTCCTCTACCAGTAGACATTTCTTCTCCTAGCATCAGTTGGGGATGGCAGTAGACTGGGTAATCATAGCCTAACAGCTGGATGCCAGTGACCAGCCTGACTGAGACATGCCACCTTTAGAATCTTGATGGAGGGAGGAGAATGTAGGCAGGAAAGAAACCCAGTGCTTATTTTGAACCTATTATGTTACAGACATGGTGGCAAACACTGGACATATCTTTTCACATTCATCCCTATTTTACAGATGTGAAAACTGAATCTCATGTTATATGGAGGTTCTGTTAGGCAGTGTCTAGATCCAAAGCTTGAGCTCATCACCTTGGTGATCTTCCTGTCTCTGGCCCTCAGCCCCTGGAGGCTGGCTGGGTGGGCCAGGGCAGGACCTTCCTGTGTCTTACTGCTCAGGGCACAGTGGAAATGCCAGAGGCTGGTGGAAGTCTAGGACTCAGGTGGCTTCAGAGAGAAGGTGGTTCCATCTCAGCCCAGTGGTAGCTCCTGGCCCCATGCAGGATGAAGGGGCAGCACCGCATCTCTGCTTTGGCCTTAGGAGTGCCACTGCACCCAAGGAATCAGAGAGATCTATCCCTGGCAGGGGGCACTGTGTGGGAGTCTGGTGGGGAGGGAGACTGTACATGTTGATCAAAGAAGAGCACCTATACTCAGAAATTCTCCAGAGCAGAAGATCAGGGAGATGATGAAGAAGAATTTTGTACATCTGAATCAATAGCCCCCTGGAAAGTCACATATATTGATTACCCCCAGGGTCTCTTCAAACCCTGGTACCAAATCCTAACAAGCAGGCAGGTGGGTCCAATGCCCAAACTTGGGCTTTGTGAAGGAAGGTCAGCCCAGGGGCAGAGCCCACCTCATGGGCTAGAATCTGGGTCTCTCGACTCCTCAAGGGACCTCCCTGTCCCTCTCAAGACCCAGCCTGTCCCTTCAGCAGCCTTGGCTTAGTGGGCATCTTTCCCTGAGGGCCTGGGAGAGTCTCTGGGTGAATGGGGGTGCTGAGTAGATTTCATCAGCCCCTCCCTGGGGCCTGGACCATGGGAGAGTGAAGATATTTTGGGAGGTGATGTCAAGCTCAGAAGAAGCCAGGTGTCACCATGAATTGCGTGTGGGTGCCCTCACAACAGCCTGTGACTCAATGTGAATGCCAGCTTGGGGGATAGAGGAAGGACCCTTGGCCATGCTGATGGGGTTGGGCACTTTTGTGTAAAATATCCTTTATTAAGTTGGGTGTGTGTGTGCCTGTGTGAGCATGTATGTGCACGAAAATGCCAGAGTCTGGGTGGGGATAAGTATCCATCTTTGTGTCCTGGAAGGTTCCCAGATAGGCCACAGATGGAACAGTCTAGGGAAATCCTTGTTGGTCCTTCCACAGTCTGGCAGGCAGCAGAATGGCCAGCTGCTCTGTGGCTACAATGTCCTAGAGAGTTTGCCAAATACTTTCTGAGAAGTCACTGGGACATTAAACTCTTGGTTCAATTAAATGGGTTAATAAGCTTTGTCTGATTTTGATGGCTAATAATAATATAATGTGATAATAGCAATAATGGTGCTATTAGCTGTGATTATGACACATGCCGCACTGTCCCAGGCGCATGTGGAGGTGCAGGACACATTCCCCATGCTCAGGCCTCATTTTCCACTCATAAAACCCCATTCTTCAAAGCTGTTCCAGTCCAACTCCCTATATCCATTTTCAGAACAAATTACCAACACTTAAAAAAAATTGGTCCATTTTGCATGAAAGCCAAGTCCAAATTACTGTTACTTTCCCCTTTATGTTTGAAATGTAAAAAAAGGGTAGGGGCAGGGAATGGAGAGGGACACAGGGGACAAGAGGGGGGAGAGGGAGAATGGTGTATGAATGAAGAGGAAAAGAGCCTTCTTGTTTCAGTAAAAAATGTATTTCTGGAATGATGTTTTAGTTTACTCAGGCAGAAAAATTTGAAATGGTGTGCTTATTAAATAGGCTAAGTAAGCATTACTATTTTTAATAGTGTAGTAAAACTTTGGTAATTTGGACCTTTTTAATAAAGATTCCATGATCATGCTGGCTTAAAGGCACGGTGTGTGTGTGTGTGTGTGTGTGTGTGCACGTGTGTGCATGTGTGCAAGGTAGGAGTGCAGCTGGGTTGCAGAGTTGGAGAAGGAATGGTGGAGGGGTGCACTATGGGACAAAGGGAGGGAGATGGACTCCTTCTTCAAAGAGCCCTTTCCAAACACTGAGCTCTCTTTGCTGAGCAATCCCATTGTTACAAATTTTTCTCCTATCTGAATAGTCTTATTGGCTCCTACTAGTTTGATCTCTGTTTTAAAAAGTGTATTTGAGGGCTGGGGATTTAGCTCAGTGGTTCCACCGCCTGCCTTGCAAGTGCAAGGTCCTGAGTTCGATCCCCAGTACCTAAATAAATAAATAAATAGTGTATTTGAAAACAAAAATTTCATTTCTGTAAGAATATATATAGGTTTACTTGACACCTATCACACTGGCCTCCCCAGCTGAGGCTAAATCCCAAGAAGCCAATGTATCCTGCACTGGTGATGGCTGATGAGGACAAGGGCACCGTGGGCAGAAGGCTACTTCCTGGATTTTGTATTTTTAAAATATAATGTTCATTGTTTTATTTTATCATTGTGAAAGTAATACATGCTAAGTGCAAAAGAAAAAAAAAACTTGGAAAGGGCAAATGAAAGAAAAAAACCTTCATTTTTCTCCTTCCAAAGGTAGCTGGTGTTAATCTTTTGTACGCACCCAGAAATTTCTCTAAGTATATAAAAGAACAAAAATGATACTGTGCCTATAGACTTTTGTAGCTCACCTTGCTTAGAGAAGCTCACTTTAAAATGCAGTGGCAAACCTATTATTTAACGTATGCTAAACTTATTGAGAAGAGCATCCATTCTGGATTGCTGTCCATGGTGGACACTCAGTAAAGACAGTGACCTTAATGGGTATCCACTGCTACACTGCATGAAGCATGGAGAACTGGGCTGAGGACCCTGTGGAAGTCAGCTGTTGTTAGGGCCCAAAGGGGCTGGTGGCTGGACAGGGCTGTCAGGAAAAGTTTGCCAACAAGCAGTGGGCTAGCTCTGGTAGTGGACTAGGCCCTGGGAGTCCTGTGGACCAGCCTCCAAATGCCTCTCTGGATAAGGCAGGGGCATAAACACAAATATGCCTTTTGAAAAAAATAGCGTAGTAAAATATACATAAAATTACTTTAATTCTTTTAATTTGTATTGTTCAATGGCATTAATTACATTCACATTGTCATGCAACAACTACCACCATCCATATCCAGAACTTTTTCATTTTTCCCAACTGATACTGTACCTAAGAAATAATAACTCCCCATTCCTCTTCCCTCATTCCCCAGCAGCCATGATTCTACTTCCTGTCTTTATGAATTTGCCTACTCTAGGTAGTTCATATAAGTGGAATCATAATTATTATTGTTCTTTTGTTCCTGGCTAATTTCATCTTACCATGTGTCATAGTTTCCTTCCTTTTTAAGGCTGAATAATATTCCATTATATGTATATACTTTATATACTTCATTTTGTTTATCCATTCACTTGTTTTTAGACACTTGAGTTGCTTCCACCTTTTGGCTATCATAATGAACATGTTTTGGCTATTGCTGTGGACATGGGATATCTCCTCAAATTCCTACTTTCATTTCTTTTAATTATATATCCAGAAATGGAATTGCTTGATCATATGGTAAATCTATGTTTACCTTTTAAAGGAATCATACCATTTTCCCTGGCAGCTGCACCATTTTATATTCCCATCAGGAACACACAAGGATTCTAAAACCCTCATATTCTCAATATTTATCATATCAATATTATCCATGCTCATGGGTATGAGATGATATCTCATGTGCTTTTTTTGAAATGCTATTTTTTTCCATTAAGCTTATTGGTACATTTTAGGTATAAAATACAGTTATATTCATCATTGGGATCTTGTACCTTTACATGAGTTCACGTGCTTTTGATTTGCATTTTTGACAATTAGTGGTGCTGAACATCTTTTCTTATACTTGTTGGCCATTTATATATCTTTTTTTTAGAAATGTTTGTTCAAGTCCTTTGCCCATTTCTGAACTGGGGTTTTTCATTGTTCAGATACACTTTGGAAAGCAGTGCCAAGAGCTGCTGTGCCAAGAGGAAAGAAAGGGTGAGTGGAGTAAGAAGGACAGAAGCAAGAGAGGAAAGGAGTAGGGAGAAGGAGAAACGGTTGAGGAAAGCTTCTGCAGTGTGGGGCACAAGGAAAGCAGCCCTTTAATTTTTTATTCAGCAAATATTTATCGAGCACTTGCTGTGTGGTCTTGCTTCTCCAGCCAGGTGTCACTGTCTATGTGTGTGACTCAGTTCCTCATTCTGGCTCTCTGCAGTGACCCTGTGGCCTCCAGGAGCCAGGGCTGGGAGTAGTTAAGCCCATAGGCTCTGTGGTCAGGCAGGGTAGGCTTTGAGTTCCTAACATGGAGCATGCATGCCTTTGGACAAATTACATCTGCCCCCTGAGCCTCACCTTCTCCATCATAAAATGAGGCTAGGACTAGAAATAAAATATGTAAAGTGCATGGCAAGGGACAGCACAGAGACATGTGCCTGAGTCAGCCAGAGCAGCTTTTGTCCTCTGAGAAGGCCATCCTGCCCTCTCTCCTTCTCTACATGCAGGTTCAGTCTCAACCTAGAGCTACTCCTCCGAGGGTCTGATTCATGGAATCATGGTCCCTCCAACTGACTGCCTCCCGAGGGCCCCATCTCCTGAGCACCAGCAGCCACTTCCTAGGTAGACACTTGTTCTGAGCAATGCTAGCCAGTCAGGAGGCAAGATGTAGAGACCTACTAAGGCAGAGCAAGAGTGCAAACAGTGGGGTTTCCATGATGGTGGACAAGAAGGCAGGACTGGCAGAGGCTGGAGGACTGGAAGGGCTACCCAAGAGGCAGAGACTGCAACACCTAGCTAGGAAATGAGAAACTGGAATATGATGGGTGGAATTCCAATTTCTGGGCTGATATTACAGGGTCTTTTGTTCACTATGGCTTTCTCTGTCCTCCATTGATCATGCCCCATGCCCTCTCTGCTTTCACATAGCTCTGAGCTCAGAAGACAAATCCTGAGGTCTAGGACCTTTCCTTTCTCTCTCTTGGAGCCCAGCTAAACTCAGTGGATTAAGTGTTTTTAAATTTCCAAGTCAGACACAGTGGTGTACTCCTGTCATCTCAGATTCCCCAGAGTCTGAAAAGAAAGATCACAATGTAAGTTCAAGGCCAGCCTGGTAACTTAGTGAGACCTTCTTTCAAAAGAAATAAAAAGGGATGGGAATATAGCTCAGTGGTAGAGCACTTGCCTAGCAAGTATGAAGCCCTGAGTTCAATTCCTAGTATCATCAAAAACAAAAATTATTTCCTTTCTTGCCTGAATACAAATGTGATTCATTTTAGGGTAGTGGGTAGCACAGTGGGTGGTAGAAGCAGGGGCCTTGATCAGAGGGCCTAAGTGCAAGTTCTAACTCTATCTCTCATTAGCTGGTCTGCCTTGGGCAACCTATTGATCTCCTCTGAGCTTCAGATTCTTTCTGTGAAAAATAAAGATAATAAGCTCCTCCCCCATGAGTTTGCTATGAGGAGCAGGAGCTATAATTCTTGTAAAGTACTTGTATGGGGCCTATGCTCAGTAAGGGCCTCCTGTTAGCAATTGATAACATGATATACAAACAAAAAGTGTTCAGGCATCTTCAACCCAGGCTGCCCAGAGCCTTTCAAGGAGAACCATACATCTGCTCTCATGGCTCCTATCTGGGCACTGACCAGCCTGCTCTGCCTCTCCCCAGATGCCTAGCAAACAGTGGGAATTGGTCCTCGTACCTCTGAATTTCCCAGGGCCTGGCCTGTGGAGGATGGTGAGGAAACTGGACCCCTAGGCAATAGGCTGGGTTACTGAGGGCCCAAGTCTAGGATTTTTCCTGGGTGAGGTGGGAGAGGGTGGGTGGGTGTGGTCAGTAGGACTGTCTGTCAGGACACATATGACAGGGCCTGGGAGCTGGAGGAAGGAAAATCAGGTTGAACCCCAAAGAATGTTTTCAGGAATGACTGCTGAGAAACTTTCACAGAGAAGCCTATTAATGCAGAAGGGTAGGGGCAATGCCCTTCAAGGGAGATCCACCTTAATTATAAGTAGTACTATCAATGATAGCCATCTCTTTTTTTTGTTTGTTTGTTTGTTTTTTGGTACTGGGGATTGAACTCGGGACCTTGCGCTTGTGATGTGAGGCAGGCACCGGAACCACTGAGCTAAACCCCCGGCCCATTGATAGCCATCTCTTGAGTGCTTTGTGTGTGACAGCACCATCGCTAAAGCCTAGCTCACTTAATTCTTTTAGCAACAGGGAAAAGTGATTATTTCCTTTTGTGGCAGAAGAAAAGAGGGGCTCAGAGATGTTAATTAAGTTGCTCAAGGCAACTCAGAAAGGGAGGCAGAACTCACATACCTGCTTTCAAAAACAACAGCAAGGGCCAGGGATTTAGCTCAGTGGTTTCGCCGCCTGCTGCGCAAGCAAGCGCAAGGACCCGAGTTTGATCCCTGGTACCAAAAAAAAAAAAAAGGAAAAACAACAGCAAAAGTTCCTATGGATTCTAGAGCTGCATAACTAGCCCAGAAAATGGGGGAGACTTAGGGGCATCAGACCCCCTCCAGCCCCATTTCCCACACTGGCCCTCTTGGTGACTGAAGCCCGGCTGCTACATCAGTTGGAATGGAAGTGGGGGGCAGCAGGCTCAGGCATGTGGTGCTGAAGGGCAACACAGAGCCACCTCCAGGACTGGCACTCCTGGGCACTGTCCCTTCCAGGGCAGATCTTCTAGCTGTGGCTTCTCCAACCCCCCCAGGCTCTGATAGCTAAGCTGAGGCCTACTGAGGTCCAAAGGGAGGCTTCTGGGCTGACTAGGACTACTGTGATGCCAAGGGATGTGACTTCATTCCCCTTCTTCAGTGACCAGGCTCTGTAAGGGTTGTGCTCAGTGGGCTATCCTTTCTTTTTAGTGCCCACCGTGCCTTGGTGTGTGGGGGGGGTCCGCTTTCTTATACTCCTATCCCTAACTTATGGCATCTCTAAACTTGCAGCCTCATTTTGGGGCTCATTTTGTGAGAGCTAGGTAAAAACAAATTTGCTTGACTTTCTTGGGGGCTAGAAGAAATTAGGATCTCATCAAGGTCAGAAACCCACCCCTCTGTTGCCCTTGGTGGTTCGCATGGGGCAGCCCACTGCTGAGGGCAGAGTGGGCACTGACTGGGTTTGAACTTGCCTCAGCATTTCCTCCTGTGGACAAGTGACCTAATGTCTAAGCCTGGGGCCTCATCAGGGAAAGGGGATGAGGACCCTTCCTCACAGGGCTGTTGCAGTTATAGGGGCCCATCTGTGAGGTGGGTGCACTTAGCAAGGATTCTGGACCTTTTGCTGGTCCAATAAATGTTAGTGCTTGCTATGGAGGACAGAGATAGAGTTACGCCAGCAGAACAACCTTGTTTGACCACTCTGTTGGAGGCAGGACTTTCATTTATTCTTGCTCATGGTACCATTGTTTCTTTGGTTCAATTTGCAATTATAGTACGCACGTGTTTGTTTACTTGTCCAGGAGAGCAGGCCCCATGTCTGTTTCCCACTGCCCGATCACTGGCACCAGTAGCAGGAGTACTGTCAATATTGAATGACAGCCCCTTCCCCAATCTTCTCCAGGCAGAGCAGCTCTCAGAGGACATGGATTTGAGTGGTCTCTGTCTTTCCTAAGTCCCTCCAGAGATGGCTGCAGCTGGGAAGGGCTACATGCTCTGCCTGTGCCAGCCACAGAGCAGCTGGTGAGAAGAGCTGGCTGGGGCCAAGGCTGGTTCTTACACTCACCTGGAAGGCCATGACCAAGATGGGTGATGGGGTTGTTCTGGGACAACTTCTGCCATCCACAGTCTGTGGCTGTCTGGCCTGTCTCCTCACAGCCACACTGCGTCTTCACCAGCACCCTGCATTGTCCTCTTTCACCTGGGGCTGGGCCTGACTTTGGGGAAAGGATTCCTCTCTGCTTCTTACTTTCCACCAGCTCTATCTCCTTCTAGGTCTCTCCTACCTCCGGCCTTCAACTGAAACCAGGGCCCCCAGGCCTTGGCAGATGTGTGGGGCTGGGGGAGGCACCATGAGTCCAGATGTGATTATGTTTATGTTTCCAGAGAGTAGGGTCGAGACTCTGGACTGGAGCTGTTGGGGGAGGGGAGGTCAGGCTGTAGCCCACTGTCCGAGGCTTCCCTCCCCCACATTTCTCCTTCCAGCCTATGTTTCTGGCCCTGTCAACCAAATAACCCTCAAGTCCAAGTCCCGAAGTCAGGCTGAACCATCCTCCAGGGAGGGCCTCTTCATCGCTCATCTGAAGGTGAGAAGAGCAGTGGAAGGACATTTGGCTGTGGAATCTCAAAGCCTGCTGGCTCCATGTAACCTTGGCTCAGTTGGAGTTTCATGGAGCCTAGGTTGGGGGTATAAAAGGGGTAACACTCCTGACCTCAGGTAAGTGTTGACCTGCTTTGAGAATGTGTGCACAGAACTCCTCAGCTCTTAGCTCATGAAGGAGCCAGTGGTTGTGCACCATCACAGCTCCAGACAGTCCAGCTCCAGGGTTAGTGCCAGTCCCCACCATGAGGTGATTCTGAAGCTGAAACGTCAACCCCTCCTTCCTCCCCTGCTGCAGCTGCAAACATTTTGTTCTGCCATTAGAAGTGACTTACTTAAGGGAAGCAGAATTTTACAGGCAGTTTACAGGCTGGTCTTGTTCAGTAGTTTCCAAAAGCCAGGGGAGGGCGGAGGCGACCAGCAGCCCCCATAAGTTGGGTTGGAAGGGAAGTGAAAAGTGAGTCCTGTGTGATGGACACTTTCTCCAGCCCAGCCGGCCTAGCTGTGTGCTCCAGGGTGGGATCTAAGCTCCCTGGGGCATTAGGGTGAAAGGCAGAGGAAAGCTCAGGCTGGCTAGGCTCCGATGGTAATAAGACCAAAGGAGAAAAGGTAACCCTGCCCCTAAAGAGGCTCTTAAAGGTCCCCACCCCGACGTTCTGGGCAATCAAGGCCCCCATAATACTCTGGGGTGGGCGGCCTCGACAGTCATCGGTCATCATCGAAGACACAGCTTGTACAATTTGGAGCCCAAGGTGGAGGGTCCTGTAGGGCTGCTAGCGCTGTGTCCAACAGGCTGCTCACCGGCAGCAGGCTCGGAGAGCTCAGAACGCCGGGTTGAACAGGTCAGGAATGGCAGTGGGGAAGCGGGGGTAGGGGAACCCTATTGAGGGCTGCCACGATCCTTTGCAATTCCCCGTGGTCTCGTGGTCTTGGGTGACACAGTTTCGTTTGTCAGCCTCCCTTTTCAGCCAAATGAAGCAGTCAGGGCCCAGCAGTGCTTTAGCACGCTCGGACTATGGTTTTAATAGACGTACATGGACAAGTCGATATAGACAGATTTATAATTCTATACAGTCAGTCCGACATACACAGGGACGCTGTAAACAGGGGCGCGGGCCGGAGAGCGGGTGTGCAAAGTGGGCGCGGGCCCTAGGGCCGCGCCCCGCACTCTCCTGGCTCCACTCTTGCACGGAGGACAGGGAGGGGGCTGTTCCCGGGACAGGGGGCCACCTACTGGACCGGGAATGGAGCCGGGGCCTCGCTCTGCGGCTAAGCTCGGGGCTAGGATGCTCAGAGAGCACTCCCCTTCCTCCTGCCTTGTCTGCTCGGCCAGCTGTGGCTCCGTGGCTGCATTAACATATGCGCTCGGGGCGGCGAGGGCTCTTCGGGATGCGTCTGGGCCTGTGCGAGCCGACGGCGAGGGCCCGAACCCCGGCAGCGGGCGGCGTCATCCCCAGCCCAATACCCGCTCCAAGCCGAATCCGATTGGAGCTGCGCTCGGCCGGGCCCAGCTGGGAGAGGGAGTCTTGGTTCGTGTGCGGGGCAGAGGCGGAATCCCAGGCCCATCCAAGCTCCGTATATTGGATTCGAAGGTGGCCGCTCAGGCTGGGCCGCGGAATTCGAGGGCGTCCTCTCCCGGCCGCCCGCTAGGCGCTCGCTTTCCGTGCCGAGTTGGCTCCGCAGAGAGGGCCGCCGGGCCTGTGAGACGAGCGCACACCACCCGCGCCATCCCGAGGGAAATTGCAACTCATCCATTTTTTTTCGCGGCACTTTTCTCCGACTTTGTTTTGTTTTTTGTTTTTTGTTTTTTTTGGAGGGCAGAGTGGGGGCCCGGAAAAGGAAACACAAAACCAACCTGGAGGTGGGGAGGTGAAAAGGAGGGGGCTACCCAGGCGCAAGGTCCGAGATGGCGAGCCGAGCCCCGCGAGCGTCCTCCGCGCCCGCCCCGCACCGCGCCGGCCGTCGGCTCGCGTGGCCTGGCTGGGCGGTCAGCTGTTGTACTGGCACGCGTTGAGCCCCGAGGCCGGGCCTTGCAGGCCGCCGTAGCCGAACGACGAGTGCTGCTTAGATTTGAGCCTGAGGCTGGCTAGGCTCGAGTTGCACGTGTCCCGGTAGACGCTGTAGGGAGAAGCGGGTGTGCCATATGGGCAGGCGCCCGGTGACATGGCCGAGTTAAGCGAGGAGCTGGTGAGGTTGTTGATGTTGTTGAGGCCCGAGTTGGGCATGCCGGGCACTGCGCCCGGGCCCATGCTGGATGGCATGGTCATGGAGGAGATGGAGCTAGGTGCCGAGAACATGGACTGCGACGACAGCGGGCTCATGGAGTTGAAAAAAGTGAAACTCTTAGTGGACAGCGGCGCTGGTGCCAAGCTCTTGGCGGCCCAGTTGTTGTAGGAGTAGCCGGCGGCGTACACGTCCTCGTAAGGTTGCACCAAGCCACTGAACTGCGGCACGTATCCGCCCTTGCACAGGTCCAGCTGCTGGTTACGCTCGCGCTTCCGCCACTTGGCTCGCCTGTTCTTGAACCAGACCTGGGGAACGGGCGGGAGAAAGGTCAGGGCTGCCGAGGGCGGGAAGGGCCCCTCATCCCTCTCCTCCCAGCCATCCGGAGCCTTCCTCGAGCTTCCTTCTCTCCAAATATCGTTCCTTTCCTTTCACGGATGTTTCTGTCCCTACCTTCTCTCTATAATAGTTCCTCTCCTGTCTCCAGGAAAATAGTATTTTTTTCTTCTTTCGACCTTTATCTTTTTCTCCAAATTAAATCTGTTTTCTTCTTCTAATAGGGATTCCTTTTTGCTTTAACAAATATTCGTTTTCCTCCTCTCAACCGGTCTGCCCTCTGCCTTCTCGCCCAAACCGGTCCCTTTCTATACTCTAAATATTCCAAACATTTTCTTTTTCTCAGATACTAAGGGTACTTTTTTCTTGCCTGAAACAAATGACTCTCCATCTCCAATTCTAGTCTAATTTTCATCGCTCAAATAGTCTGTTCTCATCTTTATTGGTAATGTTGGATATTTTCATTTTTGCCCTAAATGTTTATCCCTATCTGAACCTTTCTTCTTTCTCAGTCTATTTTCTTCTTTATCCTTCATTTTTTATCCTTTTGATTCTTCTCCAAATATTTAGTTTTTTCCTTTTTCCAAATATCTGACCTTTACTTCTTCTTAGTTGTTTTTCTAAAATCTTGATACTTTTGCTTCTCCCTTAAATATGTAATTTCTTTCTGCCACTTAAACACACACCAAATATGTTTCTCTGCAAATATTTAATTTCCTTTAGTACTAGTTTCTCTCTAATCTCCTTCATTCTCTCCCAAAATTTGTTAAGAACCTCTTTTTTCCCCAATTGCCAGATGGTTCCCTGTCCTCACCAATCAGCCCACCCAATGAATATACCCTGCTCTCCCTGACCTTTCCTTCTCCAGCTCCAAGGCTGTTTCCCCTCAGCTTATCCCAGGGGCCCCTGCATCTCAGCTTCCCCCAAGCCCCAGTACTGACTCTGATTCTATCTCCTCCCCACCCTGCCACCATAAACCTGGGCAGAACTAAAGTTCAGGACTACTGAGTCCAATATCTTCACTCCAAGTCCCACCAGGCTGGCCAGCTTGACTGGGGAAGGGTGAAGATGGGTTATAGCAGGGAGTCTGTGGACCAGGTGGGACTTTGGTCTGGCTTAGGATGTGCTCCTAATATCTGATTAAATATTTGTTCACCCAGAGAAGAAATGATTCCCTTACTTCTCCTTCAGGAAAACCTTGTGTTTACTGACCACCAAATGGTGAGATGAAGGGGAATACAATCTGGTCTTGGGTCTGAGACATTATATCCCAAAAGGGACTACTGGGAGAGCCACTCCGACACCAGCCCCCCCATCCAGGGTGACCCCCCAGACTTACAGTGGTAAGTAATATAAGGCCGAGAGTACAGCTAGTGCCTGGCTGGATGGCCAGGGAAGGTGGAGCCCATCCTGAGATTCTGGAGACGTCCAGAATGAAACCATTGCTCCAAGAAATTTTGGACCCAAACCCAGGCACCTTTCAGGCCTCTTTGAGGCAGCTAGGCAGGACCAGTCTTTCCCTTTCGTTTTTGGAGAAAGGCTGCTGAACCAGAGGTCCCCAGTAGCCGGGAATCCTTTGCCAATTTTTGGCCCTGAGTATCCCGTAACATGCGAATGCATCCTGGGGTCTCCGTGGCATGGGAGAGCCCCATGGGAGCCTCAACCTCTGGCAGGGGCTGCAGTAGAGCCCAAGAGTCAGGTAAGAGTTGGGAAGTGGCAGCAGCCAGGGGCGCTAGCAGCCTAGGGGCCTAGCAGACAAGGGGTGGCCAGTTTAAGGTGGGGTCTCCGGTGGAGGGCGGGGAGCCGGGGAGCCGGGGAGCCGGGTAGAGTAGTGGGAGAGTGAAAGTGTGATTGCAGTCTTGGCTTCCGAGGGCTGCCACCGCCTGCCTGCAGCCCTGTACACGGGCCCCCTCACACGCGCTTCCCTCGCTCACCCGCACGCGCGGCTCGGTAAGGTTGGTCCACACAGCGATCTCCTCCCTCATGCTCATGTCGGGGTAGCGGTTCCTCTGGAACGTGGCCTCCAGCTCTTGTAACTGCTGGCTTGTGAAGTGCGTGCGTTGCCGCCGCTGTTTTTTCTTTTTGGCTGGGTCCTCAGCGCCACCGCAGCCCGCGCCGCCCGCGCCACTGTCTTCGGGCCCCTTGGATTCCCCGCCGCGCTCCTTTTCTGCAGCAGGCAGGAACGGGCGTGGGTCACCTTGGGTTTATGCCCTGTGGCACCCGGTCCCGGCTCTACCGAAATGCCGGCGGTCAGCGCTGGCGGCCCTCCCTCCCGCCAGGGGCCCTGGGAGAGGTCCCAATTTCAAAGAACTGCCTGGTGCTGGTCGCCCATAGGCACCACAGGTCTAGCAGGCTGCAGAGAAGAGCCCAGAGCTGGAGCCTCCGGCCTTTGGTTCCTGGCTGGTCAGGGCCTGCTTCCACAGCTCGGCTCAGGCTCCGGCCCAGCTACTCCTGTCATCCACAAATGCACAGCTTTTTCTGGCGCTTTGGGTTCTAAATCTGAGGGAAGGGGGTGTCTGCTTTTTCTGAAATAGATCTTTCCAGACTGAAACTAGTGGTCAGTGGGGTCTGAGCCAGGAGTCCTGAAAACTCTCTACTTATTTTTCTCTCCAGGGCTGAGTGGGAGCCCCAACACAGAGGGTTCCCGACCTAACTTGCAGGCCTCCAGTCCCAAGGCCTAGAAAATGCAACTGCAGCCTAGAGAGACATATCCAAGTGACTTTGGCCTTCAGCCTCTCTTTCTTTAAAGCTAAGCAAAACACATGCAGTCATAGAAACACTGAAACATAAAGAAAAAGAATTTTAAAACAAAACACAGAAGCCCAGAAAAGTTCCCAGGTCTCTGCCTAAAAACACAGAGAAGGTCACAAATTCTCAAAAACAGGCAGGTAGAAACAGAGCAAATGTAAATGAAGAAGCCAGAAACCGTGCAAACACACCTCTAACTAAATACAAAGCTGTACGTGTATAAACTCCAGGCAGACAGACACATTTATTTCTCTGGGATTTAAAAAAAATGCACCTATCATTGTAGATGAAGTTTGAACCCCTTTCCAATAACACCCTTGTAGACATAATTTTTAAATCTCAAAGAAACACAACATTATATTTAGATAATTTTAATTCCCAAAATAACACCGCTGTAAATGGATTTTTGAGAAAATCTCGGAGAAATACGCCATTTTGGATTAACTTTTTAAAAATCGCTCCAATTTTGCATGTAGATATTTTGAATTCCAGAGAAATACATCTAGCTTATTAATCTTTCAAAATAAAAGTACAGTTAAAGTCATTAATTTATATTGATAAATTTAGTTTAAAAAATCAAACTATGTTTCTCTGTGTTTTAAAAATAAGAACCAACTAAACACCACGCGTAAAACTTTTGAAAACAAAAGTACAGCAGCCTTTATTATCTCTTAACCAAAACAGGTAAAGTCGCTTAGAGATGCAAAACAGAAACAAACAGAGATTTACAACGCGGAAAGAAACATTCAGCGGTGGATTAAGAAATGAGCGCAAAAGAGGCGCCCGCGGACTGGGGAGCCCGGAGTTCGGAGGCTACGCCGAGTTAGGGCTGCGCGCTCCGAGAGAGTCGGGCGCCCTGAGTGGCCCGGATTCGCCGGGCCGCTGCCCCAACACCCACTCTCCAGTTTAGCTCGCGGCTGGGGAAAAGACTTGAACTCTCGGACAAATATCGCGAAGGGAGACGTGCCCAAGCCGAGAAGAAGCCCTGGCTGGATTGCCTGGTGGCTCTGAGCTCTGATCGCGCAAGTGGGCTGGGATCCCCGGATCCGGGTTCGGCTGGCTTTGCTGGGAGTCGGGACGCACCCCTCCGGCCTGCTCGCCTTCGCTGTCCCCGGTATCTTCCTTTTACTTGATGTTCCCCTCTCCACCCCTCAATTTGCTTTGCCCGCCCTCCCCTCTCTTCCGTCTCTCCCTCTCCATCTGTAACTCCCCTCCCCCTCGTCCGACCCGGGGTCTGCCCCCTCTCCATCTCTGGGCACTTTCTCTGGTCCAGTCACCCACATCCCCTAATCGGTCTGCTTCTCTCCTTTGGTCCCAGCGGCTCCTCAGCGCGCGCCCAGTTGCGCAAAGCCAACTTTTCCTCCTCCCGTTCTCTTTGCCCCTGATCAAGATGGGCTGTCAGTCCACCCCTCTGGTTGTAGACTTGTGCATCTGCCGGTCCCTTGGCGCCCGGGAGCAGAGTGGAAGTGCCTTCGCGCGTGTGTATTTCCATGTTCACCATGAGATGGAGACCGGGAAAAAGGAAGGTCCCGACTTTCCTGGGGCGAAGAGGAACGGGCTTTCGCAGCCCGGGCGCCAGGCCCTCTCCCGGCTCCCGCGTGGGCTCAGTGCGCGCCGCGCGGAACCCCGCGCTTACCTGGCAGCTCCGTGTCCGACGACTCGCTGGCAGAGTTCTCTAGTGGCTCGCGGGGGTCCGCGGCGCGGGCCAGATGGAAGGTGGGCCCCATATCATGCGGTGGCGGCGGCGGCGGCCGGAGCCCCTCTGGCAGCCGCTCCAGGCTCATGCCCCCCTTGAAGGCGTCCATGAAGGTGGAGACCGCGGCGGGCGCTCCGGGGGCCGGGGCTGGGCGCGCCCGGCCGCCCAGGCTGCGACCTGCGGGGACAAGAGCGTGGCGCCTAAGCGGCTGCCCCTCAGGGCTGCCCGCGCCCGCAGCGACGCCGCGCCCGCTCCATGGACTGCCCGGGGCTTCGGGGCCGGGCGGGCGGCGGCGGATATTCGCGACCGGGCGCCTGGCTCCGCGCTCCGCACTGCGCTCCCGCCGCTCGGGCCTCAGCCGCCCGCCCGGCCCCGGCTTCGGCTCAGGCTCCCGATCCGGGGCCGGTTTCTAAGGCTCCGGACCGCGCCGGCAGTGTCTGTCTTAAAGCGACAGCACGCACCGCCAGGTTCCAGCAGTCCCTGCGCCAGGGGTGGTGGGTGGGGTGGGCCTGGGTGGGAGGGGGCTGGGGAGGGAGCGAGTGAGCGAGCGGAGCAGCGCGGGCGGAATCCAGCCCCGAGCCGCCCGCGCCGCCGCGCCCTCTCCGCCGCCCTCCCTCCCTCCTGGCCTCGCCCGCTCCCTCCCCCTCCGCAGCCACCTTCCCGCCGCCTCCCCGCCCCCCGCGGCCGCGCCGCGCCTCTCCCTCCTTCCCCGGTGACACACCGACTTCTCCCTTGGCCTCACAAAAGAAATGCATCTGGCCTACAAGTCCCGCGCGGCTCGTGGCCACCTCAGGCCCCAAATAACTTGTTTCGCTTTGAGTCAACTCCTGTTTGGGCCTCCTCGAAGTCTCCAGCCGCTGTCGTGAACAGCTCAGGACGGCAAGTACGGTCGCCAAACAGGATTGCGCTCCTTCGAGCCACAGCGACAGGGCGGGGGCAGAGCGCGGGCCCGTTCCGGCAGCTCCCAGCGGAGTCCTCGTCGAGGGGCCGTCGGCCCCTCCTTCCCGGGCCTCTTCTCCCCGGGAACTCAGCCCGACTGAGTGACAGCAGCCTGAGCTCTAATGGGCCCCCGATGCTGCCTCCTAATTAGCTTGGACCCTCTCTCCCTTAAGGCCGCTGCTCCTCAGGCCTCTCTCTCTGCACCGAAGTCAATTTTCCGGGATTGGGATAGAAATGATGGCTTCTAATCAGACGAAACGTTTCTCCTGGCTCTAGGCCGCTAGTGAGTTCAGCAGGAGACCCCAAGAGCCCAGCCAGGCCCCATTGCCTTTTCTATCTCTCCCCTTGTTTTGCACCTTCTAAGGCCAGTCAGGCGCTGGGCTTGGCAGCAATAGGGTTGGCCTTGGCAGCCTCCGTGCTCCTGTGTGTGTGTGTGTGGGGGGTAGTTTTGTCCCACCCTCCAGGTGGTGGTCCCAGTTCCCAAGGGTTCAATCACAGGCCTGGTAGGCCAGGTTACTGCTGTCTCCCAAGGATAGGCGGGCAGCTCAAAAAGCCTTCAGTCTTCCAGGTTCTATTACCTCGTGGTAGTAAGGTGTGGCTCCAGGAGGCCCTGGCCAGCCACAGGTGGAGATATTACCCTTACAGCTCCCAGGAGTGATCCTTCCTTAAGTCCTCCCGCTTAAATGAAGTTTGTCCAAGGATTTTGCTCAACAATTGTTAACTGGCCCGGAGACCTCTGCATCTTGAGCAAACACCACAGCTGGGGCCATAGGGCGAGGCCCTGACCTGCTTCTCTGACCACAGCGGGACCCCAGGTTGCCTCTGCCCCTCACCTGCTGACCAGCTCCACCAGACACAGCAGCTAGGTAGGACAATGAGCTGCAGGGAGAACTTCCCTGCTCTCTAGGCCTAGTGCCCTTACCTCAGAAAGCAGGGCATCCTCATGTCTTCCTGGGGTTCCTGCTTGGACTAAATGTAGGGATGTCAGGATCTGGGGGCCTCTGCAGGCTCTGTCTTCCCCCAAAGCCCATTAGAAGGAGGCACCCAGGCCCCAGGCTGAACTATGGGTGTGGACTGTGGGGCAAAGGCAGTCACAGAGGGTGAAACTGAGCCTTCCTCAAACTCCCTTGGCCTCAGCCAGAGGAGCCCAGCTCCAGGCTTTGGAGATAGGGCACAGCTCTTTACAGCCTATCCCAGTGGTGGCGAACCTATGGCACTGCCTGAAGCAGGGGGTTATCACTAAAAACTCTAAAAGGTTTGCCACCACTGGCCTAGTCCATTTTCACAAGGTATCTGACTCCAGGAGGTAAAGCCTGAGGTATATATAGAGAGGGAGCTTCTCAGGAAGTCCAGTTAGGAAGGCCCAGGGACTCCTGCCTTTTCCTTCCAAGTTGAGATCCCCAGGATGAAATTAGTCTTGGTCAGGGGGAGAGGAACAGGGGGAAGCATAATTGTCCAGCACTTGCCCTTAGCTCCACCTTTTACCACATTTCTTGGCTGAGTCTCTGGCAGCATCAGACACCTCCTTTCAAGGAGATATCCAGGTACTGGGTGGGAGTGCCCCTTCACACACTATCCTCCTTGGGTCTGCCTTACCTACATGACAGCCTGGATGCACAAAGGCCACAGGAGTGAGCATGCATATCCGTACTGCACTTCCACACAGGTATACACACACATATGTGCTGCTGCTATGAAAGCTGGCTGGTAGGGGATAGAAGATGTGCTTTAAGTCCACTGAATGTCAGGCCAAGGCAAGAAGCACAGCGCACCTCTGGGTGGGGACATGGAATCGAATGGTCAGCCTAAGGGACTGTGAGTCAGGCCTTTCAGGGACTACTTTGTGTCTCGGCCCACCTCCGGCTACTCAGTGTGAGGGGCATACATCTCTCACTATGATTCATTTAGTGCAATTATTGAGCACCTGCTGTGTGCCCCTCTAGGTCCAAGCCTCTGGCAGTGCTCCAGGCAGGCACAATAGTTCCTTTATTTGGAAATCTTGATGCCTGCTGTGTGGATAGCAAGGCCTTCAGACCCTTTGGCAAAGCCCCTTATCCCTATGGGCCTGAGCACCAAAGAGGGGCTGAGGCTAGTCAGGGCTGCCAGGGGAGTCTGTTGTTCAACACTTCTAGGGCCAGGGATTTAGCTCAGTGGTTCTGCTGCCGCCGCTGCTGCCTGCCTTGCTAGCACAAGGTCCTGAGTTCAATCCCCAGTACCAAGACCAAAAAACCAAAAACCACAGGCACTTCTGAACGATGGAAGGGTAAGGAAGGGACTGACTGAGAGGAGGCTATGGCCTGGTTCTGGGTGTTGGCCAGAGTAGGGATCTGGAGGGACTCTGCTTTTGCCCAGCTACAGTCTCCCATTGCTCACTATCCTAGTTTAAATAGAGGCATCTGGCACATTCACACACACACACACACACACACACACACACACACACACACACATGTACATGGAGGGTAGGGGGCAGCAATACTCCCCTGGCTTTGTTGTATGACCTTGGGCATGGCTTGACCAGCACTGTACTTCAAGAAACTCAGTCTAATATGGCAGTGTACCTGCTGCTTCAGCCTCCAGCTCACTTGCTGATGGACCAGACAAGAGGAGAGGAAGAAGGGGACTTACTGGACCATGTCCCCTATCTCTGCCACTCCATCCCTCTCTAGCTACACAGAACCAGCAACCATTCTGTGATTTTTCAAGAAATTTGGGGATTAGGGTCCTGACGAGGCTAGGTAGAGGAGCCAAGGCTGTTGTGAGGGTTGAAGTAGTTACCACAAGGGTCCTTTCTAAAGCTGGCTGACTCAAAACAGACTCTAGGCCCAAGAATGGTTTAGTAATTTAATTTAGGAAGGGTGGTTGGAGGGTCCTCATGGAGGTGGGGGGATCCTTTCACCCACCCATGGGGGTGCCCTGCTCTAATCCTTACTCCCAGAATCAAGGGATTTTAGGAAAAAGGAAGGAATGTGCCATGTCCTGCCCCAGGGCCATCCATGACTCTCTGGGACATTCCAGTCCTAAGCCTCTCAGACCGAAGAGAGGTTCAAACTAGAAAACCCAGTTTTGGGAGTGCAGCAGGACCACCTACCTCTCTGCCTGACCTAAGACCCCCCTCCCCAATAAAAAGTTCTTATTTTTCCAGTATAAGCAATTACTGGGTGAGGGGGACAGGGAGTGCTCAGGTAGAGGCCAGAACAATCTGGATGGATTCATTAGGCTTCTTAAGACCTTTGACTGAAGCCTGTTGCCAATTGGGGTTCCCTAGCATGTCCAAAGGGAGAGCTTGGATGTATTTCGGGCTGGACAGTTGGCGGCCAGGGGCGCACAACGGGAGTATGGAATGCGGAACTTTAAGCAGCTGGTAGGGCCCAGGGCTCTCCTGGCCCATCGCTCATCGCGATGTCTGCAGCACGCTGTCTGGCTTTTGAGAATGGCTGAGCTGAGGGGAAGAAAAGGGTAGGAAAGTACTGTAGCAGCATAGTCACAGCTGGGAGCAGAGAGCCAGCTTGGGCTGCCCCACAGCCTTCTCTTCCCAGGAGCCACTTTCCTGGGAGAAGTACACTCAAAAAGTCTGTCTTGGTGGTCAACAAATGCTGCCTCTGCATCCTAGAATCTTGGCGGCCTGGTCATCACGATCCAGTCCCCCTCTTCTCCTTCCGTGGCAGAGACTTGGAAGCCCAAAGAGGCTGGGGAAGGGAAAGGGGTACGGCAAGTCCTCTTCAGTGCTGTCCCCGCTGCCTGTAGCTTTTGCCCTTACCCTAGACTTCTGTCCTTTGCCATGGCTAACAGCCACCTACCAAGGATGTACAGCAACCTGGGGGTTTCTCCCTCAGGCTCTGGTGGCTTTTATAGGTCACTGGGATGTCAAGAGAATGTCCAAGACTTAATTTCTCTAAGTGGGCTCATATAGTTTTCAGACTCAGGGAATTCCTATGGGCCAGAAAATCTTGGGACTTGGATTTCAGCCTGGGGTTCCCATTACTGCGATCTGGGCTGTGGGGCCCTGGCTTTGCTACAGCATAATGTCTATAATTTAGGAAGCTGGTCAATTTCAGAATCTGGAGACCCGGTTCTAGAGTAGCGGCTGTTGCTCAAAAACACTGTGTCAACAACCAAGCCCCGAGATAGCCGCAGAAACGTCTTTATTGGATTTTTCAGAAGAGCACTTGGGTTTTCTCTCTGGGGAAGGAAAAGCCCAGATCAAGCCAGCAAGGGCAGGCCGCCCTGGGATGGGGGCACTTCTGAGCGCCGCAGCGGGACGTTGGGGTCCGGGGCGAAGAAAGCCGGGGCTCTGGCTGATGTGTGCTGATTTTCTGCGGCTTTGTGCCCGAAAGAACGAACGAATGAAGCGGTTTCGTTTGGGAAAAACACCCTCTTGACGCGAAGCTACGGCCAAAGTGCCAGGCCCTTCAGAGGGGCCAGGATTTCCGCTGGTGGTGGGGCCCCCATCCCTAGGCGCAGCGAGGAGCGGCGGGCGGCCCTCTCGCGGATCTCTTTCTCGCCGAGGCACCCTGCGTCTGGCGCCGCCACGGGAGGCTAAGGGCTTCCCGGGCTTCGCCTTCGCAGAGCCAAAGCCTGCGTCCCCGAGGCTGCTGCCCTCTGGGGGTGGCTGGGGCCGAGGCGCTGGGTGGGCACGTAGGTTAGGTGAGGTAGCACCAGTGACGGCACGGCCGCGGCGCAGGAACCAGCTCCTCGCGCTGCCTCGGTAGTGCCCGACCTTCCGCGCCTTGAGCCCTGTCCCGCGCAGCTGGCCGGACCCCACAAACGCCAAGAGCAAATGGTGCAGACTTAGCCGCCACCTCCCTGCACCCCTCCACCGCGGAGACCCCGCGCCCCTAGCTGAGGCTCTTACCCCACCCGGGCAGCACTGCGTCTGCGGCTCGTTGGGTCCGGGCTCGCCCGCCGCGGACTTTGCCTCCCGTTTCGGCTCCGGCTGGGGCCCCTGATCCAACTTGGCTTCTGGCTCTGAGCGCTGCTACGGTCCCCGCTGGTTCGCTACATCCCAGGGCGAAGGGTCGGGGCTGCCTCGGCACGACCCGCTCCACCAGCCTCCGCCGCCCGTCGCCCGGGGGAAAGGCGGGGACACCGGCCGGGGAGGGGGGAAGGGGGGAGGGGAATCGAGGTGCTCGCCTGGACCGGCGGGGAGGGGCAGTGCGCGGGCCCGCAGGCCAGGGGTCCCGGTATCCTTCCCAGTGCAGGCTCCGGGCTGCGCAACTCCGGCCGGCCGGAGCCCGGGGAGCACACTCCGGACTGCGTGCGCAGGGAGGGGCCCAGCCACTGGCAGACGAAGCCGCTGCGGGTCCCACACGCTTTCTCTCCCTGGGCTCAGTTTCCCACCTGGCACGTGTGGGGCCCGGCCCGACTTCCGTTTAGTCAGGCTCTGGCCGGAATTTCCTGGGGTCCTGCCAGGTGACGCTCAAGCTGGGGTTTTGAGATTCTACCTTTCCCCCTTTCTGCTCAGAGCGTGGCAGACAAGATTGAGGACAGACCCCACGGTTTCTCTGTGTGTAAAGGTGGGGTGTGCTAAAGGTGATCAGCCGCCGGCCAGCCATACTTGGGGTGGAGGGATTCCTTCCTTCTCTCTCTCCAAGCGCTGGCCTGCTGAAGAGAGGGAAGACCCACACCAGGACGACAGACCCTTCTCGGCCCCTTGTCCAGCCCCGAACACTCTCCCGTGGCCATCCTGCTCCCAGCTAGTGAATCGGGAGGCCTCAACCCATGTGGCCCCGTAGGCCTGTTCCTGGCTGGTGGCCACTGGGAGATGCGCAGGTCAGAGGGGTCCTGGGAGGCTGCCCCCCACCCCCGCAGCCCACCGGGTGCCCCAGCGTTGCTTGGTGGCCAGACAACTCTGTGCATGCAGCCTCCTAGGGGAAAGCAATTGGCTAAACCTGTTCCTGCTTCCCCAAGGGCCCAGACAGAGCCTCGGGCTCTTGGGACTGTGGGATTGTGGCCGTCACTCTCAGGGACAAGTGAGGCCAAGCCTGCCCGCCAAAGGCCACCGGCTTCAGGACGGCCGCTCCTGCAAAGTGCCAGGCTTGGGCAGCGCGGCAGGCCAGCATTAATGTTTCATGAGGCCCCCTCACCAGTGGCGCCTCCCTGCCTGGTTCTCCTGGACAGCTGCTGCGGTTGACGCCACGGCTCTGTGAGCCCACAGGTGCTCTGCTTCTCCGTGCCTCCAATGCCGCCTGGCCGGAGAGCAGACCTGGGACACCGGACCCAAACCCCAGAGCGGAAGCCAGCCCGACCCAGACTCGAAGAGGCCTGGGCGGTCAGGTCATGCAGGGTGCCCCTTTCACCCTGTGGTGCTTTTGGTGGGGAAGGGAATTCCACCACCACCACCACCCCCCGCCGCCCCCCTCCACTGCAGAAACCATCTCTGGTGTGTGTATGAAGCTCTACAAATACAGGATCTTTAGGTTTAAGAGTCTCAACCGAAGCACAGGCAGACCTAGTCCCGGGGAATGCCTGGCTAAAAAGCCATCTCCCGACTTGGAGACTGCCCTGTGCAGATTTTGGCCCCCTTACATCCCCTTTGGCTGTTTTATGTGGGAAAATGGCCTGATGGCAGGATTGGACTGCAGAACCCCTCCACCCCCAACAATACCCGACATCTTTGGCTATAAATGCAACCTCTGGATCCTTACCATGGAGGAAAGGACAGGCACTTACCCGGGGTGACATTCACTCCAATGTCTACAGCAGGAGGTTGGACCTTCTTACCCCTGTAAGATGGAGATTTTTTCCAGGTTTTGTTCTTAGCATGTGACTGGGCAGTGTGGGAGATTCTTCGCATGCCCTTGTTCCCAGGCAGTGCCATGTGGTGCCCAAAAATGCTGTCTCTGGCACCTGATGCCTACAGTTGAAATCTTGTCTGTGTCTTTTACTGGATATGTGGCTTTGGGCAAGTCATGGAACCTCTCTCAGCCTCAGCTTCTGGATCTGTGAAATGGGAGAATAAGAGCTCCCACTTCCTGAGAAATGGGTGAGAATACCAAGGTGGGGGACTTGGCTTCTGGACTGGATGCTAATGGTAACATGTTCAGGTTCTTTACTTTCAGTTTTGTTTCCTCCTTTCTCCAGGGTGGTCATGCTGGTTGAGTCAGGTGAGAACAGACCCTTTTTCTGATTTGGTAGACCAGCCCCTCTCCTCTGCTTAGCCACTAGGAAGTTTTTTCTTAGGAAAGGTGGGTGGGCTGGTGGGGTGGGGTGTGATTAGGCCTAGAGACCTGGAAGTTCTTGGTGAGTTGGGATGGGCCAAAATATACCTTTTATTATCTTACATTCCCCTTTTCCAGAAAGAATGCTTCACAATTTGCTTTAGATTTGACATCTTGTGCATATGTATGTCTATTATGAAGGTGGAGAGGAATATTGGAGCTGGATCCATCATGGACAGACCCTGAGTATCACTTGAGTGTTGACCTTCCAGGTGCTCAGTCAGAAAAGGTCAGCAGAAGTGGCCGACACATTTACTTTGTCTCTTCTTCCAAACTAGCATGCTTCCTCTAATGGGAGTTCTTCTCCTAGTAAAAAATTTTAAGATGAATTTGTCAAATAGGGGTTCACACAAAACATAATGGGCAAATGTCTTCAGCCACAGTTCCGTGGAAAGCTGTAATAATCCTTCAAGCAATATATTTTTTTAACCAATACCTAGTTAAAGTAGGGACACTCCTTTTCCTTCATCATCTTTATTGCAATAGTATTGAAATTCATATTTGTGTGACAGTGATTAAAATCAGTTGCTCCTATGAATTGTAAGTTCCTTGAGAACAGGATTGGCAGCCATAGAACCCTCTGAAGAGTGGTCAATCCATTCCTGAGCCAGTCACTTGGTGGAGATGAATGGCTCGAGGCTGTTATTGCCCAAGGTCACAGACTCTACCCCAGAAGATAGGAAGAGTCCCAGTATGGGAGGAAGCATTCGCCACGCTCCCCTAAGAATCCTAGAGGCTACTGGAAGCAAGTTCTCTGAGCTGGTGGCAGGGAATGAGATGGTTTCCAAAGAAGCCCCTGCCCTGTGGAGGTTCTCAGGGGGCTGCTGATGTTATGGGTGAAGAGTCCGCCCCAAAGCTCTGTTGGCAGAGTCTTAAGTCAATCAGAATTGTTCCTGTACTCACCCCTGGACAGAGGTGGAGGGTTACTAGAAGGTCTCAGGGGAGGCTCAGAGTCTGGTTAATACTAACAGAGATGAATTCATAGAACGAGGGAGGATGTATTTGTATTTCCCTCTTCATTTATGAGGAGTGAGTTGGAAGCTCTAAAAGTAGAGGGCCCACTGGAGTCAGGTAAGATATTGTGTTTGAGCATGATTTTGTCACAAAAAGAGAAGCAATTTGGGCATTTCCAGTATTTTTTTTTTCTTCCGTTGGTTGCAGTTCTGTGAGCATCTACATAGAATGGTGGGAGTCCTGGCCTAGGACCTTCTCAGGTCAGCAAAAGTTTCAAGAGAATATATTTTGTGCCTGTGATTCTGTGACTGTGGTGGCTTCTGCTCATTTGGGTTGAGCCAAACAGGCAGATACACCAACAACTAACCACATTTGGGGCACAGTTCTGGAGAGGAAATTTGCAGCCTGATATTGAAGGATCTTGAATGACATTCTAAGGAGTTGCCTGGCATAGTTTTTCTACTCTCTGATATCCCTCTTTAGAAAGTAGCATCTCAGAAAAAAGTAGTATGTGCCAAGGTTCTGTGGTTCTCTTGACAATCTAGGAGAAAGTTAATATGGCTACATAATGGGCACCTGTTTACTGGAAACAGGGGAGAAGGCAGAGTATGGGGAAAGAGGAAGTTGGAGAATTAAGTGGGAACCAGATGCCGCAGGGCTTCATAATTCCCCATTTGGGAAGGTGGGATATCCTGAAGGCAAAAAGGAACAGAGGAAGGGTTGGAATGGTGGTAGATTTGGTCAGACTTATACTTTAGAAAGGCTATTCTGCTGGGGCTGGGGGTATAAGTCTGTAGTAGAGCACATGCTTAGTATATGCAAGACCCTGGGCTTGATCACCACCATCAGAAGAAAAGAAAGAAAAGAAAAAAGAAGAAAAGACTATTCTGCCTAGACAGTGGAGAATGGAACAGATTATTGCAAGGTCATTCCCTCAGTCACTCCATCTGCCCTGTTTTTCCATCTGTCTGTCTGCCTATTCATGGGATAGATGAAGGTGAGAAGTTATGGCCCTGCTTTCTCTGGGGCTGCCCTGTTGGAGGGCCTTGGTTTAACCATCTGTAGGGCTAGGGGTAGTCTCTCTTGCTCACTGGCTCTGTGGCCAGGCCCTCAGCAGCTTTCCAGGTGTTTGCTTCCTGCATGGGGAGGCAGGGTGCTTGGGGCCTGAAGGGGCACAGCCACTACTGAAGACAGACAATTTGGGGAGCCAGCACAGTGCACAGTCCTGTCAGAAGCTTTTAAAATAATTATCTCAGCCTGTGCTGGCTGGCTGGCTGATGGCAGCCTATTAGTCCTGAGTTGGAAATTCTGAATTGTTTCATGACAATTGAAAACATGATTGGAGGCCGACCAGGAGGGAACTGCCCATGAAATATTTATGTTTCCTCAGTGTTGTGGGGCTGTTCTCTTTCAGCCTGGAAACCCTGGATGCACAGAGGTGGTGAGTTTCAAGTGACTGCTGTTGTTTTCGTGGGGTCTCTGAGAAGAGATTTTTTTTTGAGGTACTGGGGATTGAACCCAGGGCTTTTGCACTGAGTTCCATCCCCAGTCCTTTTTATTTTTTAATTTTGAGACAGAGTCTCCCTAAGTCAGTAAGTTAGTTGCCCAGGATAGCTCAAACTTGCCATTCTCCTGCCTCAGCCTTCCAGAATGCTGGGATTATAGGCATGGCCCACCATGCCCAGCTGAGATGGGGTTAGTTTGGGAACCTACACCTGCTGTTGCATCACTTCCAGTGTGCACTTAGCACTCCAGCCTCTCTGCCAGACCTTAGTGGAACAGAATTTGGGGCTAGAGAGGCTCTGTGTGTTTATGTCTGGTCCACATCATTCCCAGTGCTGAAGGCTCACAGAAAGTCAATCTGGGTGTGAATCCCAGTTCTGCCCTTGTAGCATTGTGAATCTTGTTTTTCAGCCATCCAGTGGGGCATGCTAAGAGTTCTTGCCTTGCAGGGCTGTGAGGTATGGGGATGCCCATAAGTGGTGGGCCTGGCCCTCAGCCACAGGCTCAAGTGTTCATCAAGAACAGCCTCTGATAGATCCTGGGGTCAGCCCACCAGTGGCTATGGAAGCCCCAGCTGGATCCCAAGGGCTATGCGGTCCCTTTTCCTCTGCTGAGTGCTTTGAAGTACTTTATATTTCCCCCTTCTCTGAATCTCAAATAAATATTCATGCCAGAAGGGTGTGTGCTGGGCTGGCAGACAGCTCTGATAGGGGAGGTACCCTGGGATCTTGATAAGGGTCCCCACATGCCCAGCTGAGGCCTCTGCTCATCTGGGTGGGCTCCTGCCATAGCAGAGAAAGCTGGTGGGCAGCACCAGTCTGTTTTCCTGACCTCACAACCTGCTCAGGGTGGCAGGGACCTGGTGCTCTTTGCTCCTTTTAAATTTCGGTTAGCCATTTGTGATTCGAACCAGCAAATGTCATCTATGGAACGCATCTATGGATGTATGTAGAAAGGCTCACATTTTTTTAAGCACCGGCTGTATGCCTAGCCTACCCAGCCTGTTTGTATCAGGCCATTTCTTCATTACAGTCATCAATCAGCCCAGCTGTCAAGCAAGAAAAAGCTCAATGACTGGCACAAGATTCCAAATAATAGTAATAATAACACCAGTTCCCATGGACTAAGCACCTAAGTGTGGGCTAGGCCTTTGCCAACATCTTCCTATATGTTAGCTCTTTTAGTTCTCAAAGTGAATGTGTAGATCAGGGACTGTTTTGAGCCCTAAGGATCAAGAAATTGAGGCCAAGGACGTGATAGAGCTCTGTCTGGGCTTCTGGGCTCTTTGTTTGCTCCCCTCAGCCCCTCAATGTGCTGTAAAGTTGGAGACAACCACATCATGGAGAATGAATTCCCCTCTGTGTTCCCACTACTTATACAGAGAAACTGAGGCCCAGAGATCTGCCCTGCTCAGAGCATCTCTGCCCTGTGGGCCTCCATCTGTTTGTCTCCTCCCTGGTGCTGACTATGAAATCAAGGTCTGGCATCTCCCCAGAGAACCTGCCTTTCTTGGGTCTGTCTGCCTGTCCAGCAACATTAAGCAGGGCATCTTGACCTGCCTGGCTGGGCAGGACCATCCTAGGCAGTCCAGGCTGCAGGGTGGGGTCAGCTCTTCCCATGGAGGTTGGAGCTATTTGTGAGCCAATAATGGATGCTCTGCCTACTCTTCCTGCTCCTCCTGTTGAGGTCTAGCTCACACTCAGCCCCCTACACCAAATCTCAGATCCTTTTCCCTCCAAAACATGCTGAAACTCACTGCCACTTGGGAGTGACTAACTGATGGCCTGGATATAATTCTAGCCCCAGGGGAGTACCTGATCTCAAGAGACTATGGTGGCACGTCAGGCAGAGTGCAAGGAGGCTGGACTTCTGGTGGGCAGACAGACTTCCACCTGGATACACCTGCAGGTGGAGCATGGCCCCATGGAGGATGGGGGCTGCCTCTGAGCTTTAGGGGTGAGGCTTGTTTGTGCGCAGGGCCCAGATCTCTGCCGGGTAGATAAACACAGGGTGAGGGGACGAGTCTTGACAAATGTTTGCCAAGTCCCTGGCTGACTTGGGAGTCAGGAGCAAGCTTGTTTGGCAGAACAAAGTGGAGAGCAGCCTCCAAGGGGCCATAAATAGTGAGGGAGGAGGCGTGGCCTGGGCCTGAAAGCTCCATGGGACCTTGTCCCCAGGGTTGCCTCTGCCAAAGTATACCATCATCCTGTCCCATCTGCTTTGGACCAGAATGCCAGAGCCTGGATCATGCTTGTGGCAACTTTTCTACCTGCTGAGTCTAGGAGCCCCTGGGTGCCAGGTCATTAGATGCTGCTGGGGGCATGGGTAGGCTGGAAGGTCAGTGAGTCCTGTGCATCCCAAGATCCCTCTTCCTCTAAGAACCAGAAAGTTTGGCTAAACTTCAGTTAACAGTGGCAAAGCTTCCAAGAGGCAGAGTTAGTCTGGCACTGGGACCTTGGACCTGTGACACCTAGATATACCTGGGCTGAAAGGGGGTTCAACAACCCCCATCCAAACGGAGGGGCTCAAAGTAATCTCTGTCTCTGTGCCCATAGTCCAGACAAATATGGCTTCTTCAAAGAAGGAGGGCAGAACAAAAGTGGGGCATGGCACGGCAAGACACTTTCCCCACTTGAGACTCAGTTTCTTCAACTGTAATATGGGTCCTTGGCCTTGGTCAACACTTTCCACCTGCAAAGGAAGGGTTCTGAGTTCAAATGTCTGAGTTCTTTGCTTCCTACTTGTGTTTATGTTTTGCCTTCTGCTCCCTAGGGGGTGGGATGGGGCCCAGGGGCAGGAGAGTGGGAGAAGCAAACTTCTAATCACCTTGCCTACTGCAAGCAGTGTAGACTAACCAGCAAGTTAGATACTAAATCTCTTGAATTCAGTGTCCATTTCCCATGCTCATCTAAAAAGTTTTGTACGTACTTTTAAAAAGTCCATCCATCTCAAAGACTTGGAAGTGGGCATAAATATACAAACATGATCATATCATAAACATGAATTTTAAGAAGTGACATTTTGACAAAATATGTTGACCAGTTTAAAAATAAGACAAATGCTGGGCTTCTTGACATGCACATTAGTTTTTGTAGCAGTTTTTCTTGGAATGGCTAAAAACTGGAAACAACTAACATGTCCTATAATGGGTGAATGGTTAAATTATGGTACATTTGTACCACAGAACACTACTCAACAATGAAAAGGAATGAACTATTTCTTTTGGCTAAATCTCCATCTTGATTGAAAAAATGTCATTCTCAAAAGGTCATACACTGTAAGATTCTATTTATATCACATCTTCAAAAATGACAAAAATCTCCCCTGGTTCTGGTGAGCAAACCCAGGGCGTTGAGCATGCTAAGGACATATTCTACCACTGAGCACACTCCCAGGAAAGTGACAAAATTTGGAAATAGATTAGTAGTTGCCAGGAGTTGGGGACTATAAGGGTAATAGGAGGAGGATCTTGGTGTTGATGAACTGGTTCAGACTCTTGATTTTTGCAGTGATCTCATGAACTCATGCGTGTTATGAAATGACACAATGATACACACACTTTACACTAGAGTCAATTCCTTGGTCTTGATATTGTAAACTGGGTGAAGATACACAGCTGGCTGGCTGTGCTATCGTGGCTACTTCTATGAATCTATATTATTTCAAAGTAAAAAGTTAAAAAAAAAACTAAACAAAATTAATAAAAGGCCAATGTGGCATTCTGCTTAGGGGCAGAGGGAGTGTCTCCATAGGCCAACAGGAGCTGTTGGAGGGTCCCCTGGAAAGGCAGAAGGGCCAGGAGCTAGCGCTAGGAAGGGAGGGATGAAGGGCCGCTGGGTCAAGGACATAGGAATGCATTTCGAGTTGAGCTGTATGGAGCCCATTACGGGCTGTCTCGGTTGGGACTGATAGACCGATGGGTGGCGCAAGCACAACTAATGGTACCGTGGGGGAAGTTGAGCTGAAATGTGCCCAGGAAGGAGGGCGAAAGTTTGTAGGTTTTGCCTGCCAGGGTTCTGACTGCCCGGGGACAGCGAAGGCTGTTAGAGCGGCAGGGAAGGGGCGTTCGCGGGGTGTTGGCGCAGCCTAGTTCGTCCTCTCGGGCCGCGTTAGGGTCGTCGGGTGTGTGCATCTGGGCGCGGAGGCGCGTCACAGTGTCGACTGTGCGACCTGGGAACCTGTGGAGCAGCGAGGGCTCCCTGCCTGGCCTCTCGGTTGCCCTAGAAAAGCGTTCTCGCCAAAGCGCAAGCGGTGCGCAGCGAACTAGCCACATGGTGGTGGTGGTGGTGGTGGTGGTGGGGGTTGGCGTTAACCCAAAAGGCTGCCCTTGGGCGTCCACACAGCTGACACCCAGCTTACCGCGCGAGAGAGCTCCCCCGACAGGCCGCCTCGTCTGATTTCCAGGGTCCTTCCTCTGTGATCCAAAAGGCGTCCCTCAAAGCAGTGTAAACCGATGCAGCTCCCTGGCCCAGGCCGTTCTACAGCCCCAGGCTCCAAGCTCAGCTTTCAGTAGGGACTGCCCAGCCTATTTTCACGGCTCTTGCTAATGTATTCCAATTCACATGCTGTCACCTTGCAGTTCTCCACCAGGCTCACCAAGGACCTGGTACCAGACTCTAGGGAATAGCTTCTTCCTGCTCCTCTCCTGTGGCCAGCTTTTCTTCCAAGTCCAGCCCGCAGACCCTACTTCTGCGGCGTCTTCTGAAGGCTCTTTCCTCTGACTACCTTGTATCTATTTTCCTCCTCTCTCCACCCACTGAGCATATCCTGTATTTGTACAGGAAACATCATATGGGTTCATTTTTGGCTATGATACCTGGCTCCCTGGGGTCAGGACTATGTCTTTCTCTAGTTCTGAAACCCTCCCTTTGCTCCACGCTCAGTGACCCATGTAAGGAGCCAGGTAAAGTTTGCCATACATGTGAGGCAGGGGTTAGGACCCCTGTTATTCAGGTGAATCTGATATGAAAGGTCCAGGGCATGGCCAGACTGGGAAAATGAGTCAGGAATTCTGGCAACTTTTGCCCAGTCGCTGAATATGAAGACTGCTTCTATTTGTTGAGCTCTCTCTGTGTGCCCCATCCTTCAGGGTTAGGTAATTTTTTTTTTTTTTTTTTTGTATCGCTCATTTTACAGATGAGAAAGCCAAGGCCTAAAAGGAGTTAGTGCATCAGGCAGCAAGGAGAGGAGCTGGGATTTAGATCTAGATTGCCTGATGTAAGATATCCACTCCCCACCCGCAAGCCCTGCTCCAGTGTTTTTAACCATCACACAATTCTGGTCAGTTCCGAGATAGGGATGGTAGAGCCCCAGCCCCAACTTGGGTGCCACCCCAGGCCCAGCAAAGAGCACTAGGCTGTGGTGGGGGAGTCCTGGGCTTTGGGACAAGGGATCCAGAGTGTTCTGATGGGAGCTGCTCACCCGCCTCCAGAGGACCTGTTCCAGCCCTAGCCCTGCTTTTATTTTCCTGTAGCTTCAGCCCAGTCAGGGTTTCCAGGAAGGCCCAGACCTGCTCATGTTCTGCTGTGCTCAGGAATGTCTTGTCCGAACCAGATCTGAGCGTCTGGGGATAGCTGCTTGGACTGGGAGGGACATGGGTTATCTTGATCTCCAGATGAGGTAGTATCTGCTTTTGGAGTTGCTGGGGAAGGCTCTTTGCCTTGGATCTTGCTCACTCTCTCTTTCCGGCCCCTGATACAGAGTCCCAAACACAGGGCCCTAAAGTTGGCCATAAAAGCAGAGAAGAAATGCTGGCGCAGCTGGCTTATCAAAGCATATCGAGGACACCCGCCAGGGCTCCCTACTTCAAGTTTATTTCTCCTCCTCTGCTTTCTCTCAGAAGGTGTCTCGTAAACAGCTAAGAGGGTCATTTATAAATGTCTCCTGCCTTTCCTTCTCAGCACAGGCGCTGCTGCTTTGCTCTTCCGTTTCCTGCAGGTACAGAGATGGCAGGGATGACCAAGCATTGAGCGGGATGACCTTTGTCTCCCTTCTCCCAGCAGAGATGGGAAGTGGAAGCTGGAGGGTCCCACATCCCCAGATAGGATAAGGCTCCCAAAGGTGAGTGAGGGTGACCTCTTTGGTCCTGGTTCTGCCCATGGCCTTCCTCAACTTCCCCGTAGTGTTGATGGAGGGAGGGAGCCAAGGTGGCTGGTGGGGAGCGGGTGTGTGGCAGGGACTGGCCTCAGTAGCTAACCCATGCTGCAGAAGCACTCGCAGGGCATCAGAGGTGAATGGATTTCAGAGAGACTGCTTCATGCAAGTTCCTCATTATTCCAGAGATGCCCAGGGGTGGCAAGGGGGCCTTTCCCTGAGGTCTCACAAAGCAGAAGTGGAACCAGAAGTAGGACCTGCCCTTTTTGCCTCTTCTCTGGGGGAAGAAGCACAGCTCTCAACCCTAACAGGAGGAATGCCTTCTGCTTCCAGAGCATGTTTCCAGGTACAGAGGGCTGCGATGGTCCCCATTTTGTGTCATCTTTGCAGTGACTCTTTAAGCAAAGCAAGTTATTCCCATTTGACAGATAAGGGCTGCTAGATGCCTGGGATCATGCAGCTTTCCAGGGGCCTCTGCTGACCATGACACAGCTCTGTTCACTCCTGCCTTTTCCATTCTTCACAGGGTTTTCCTTGTTGAGTTTCATCTCATTCATTTTCAGAGAGGCTCATGGGACATAATCTAAACACAGCCCTCAACACCTTAGTCTGCTTGCTCTAACCTCCCAACCTGTCAGGCTGGCAGCTTCATAATCATGAGATGAAACAGAGTAAGGTACTACTTCCCTTGGCCTCTGTCCCACTTCCTGGGGGGGTGTTTGGGTTCCTGCCAGGTGGGAGGCTTGTGGCTGCATTGGGCAAAGCCCCCAAAAGGTGAAGGACACTGGGGACTCTGGGCCACAGCTGAGAGGGTGCCAGGTTTGGAAGGTGGATGGTGGGGTGGTCAGTGTGGGTGTGGGAGGGGCTCTGGCTGTGGGAGCTTGAGCCTTACATGAATTTCCTGTCTACCTGGCAGTAGCCCAGTGCTTGGCATACAGCAGACCTTCAGGAAATGCAAATGACACAAATTAGCCCAGCCTCCTGTGGCCACGGTAACTTTGCCTGCTTTGACCACAGAGTGGCTTCCTCTTTGTTATATCGCTTTTGTTAAAAGGTATCTAAGTGTTATATCACATTTATATAGACCCCCTGCCTTGTGAAAATGTTTGCATGTCGGCTGCTCCGCCCCATAGCAGGGCTTAGATGTTTTTGCTTTCTGCTCATTCACCTCTCGCGATGGTGGGAATTCAGGCTGCATTTCTCTACTTCCTGGGTTATCACTTTCCAAAGCCGATTCCTTCATGTGGCCTGATTTGATACATAACTCACCTTCTAAAAGTAAGTTCTCTGTGTTTCAGGACAGGGACTCCCTTCATCTGGAGAAAACAGAGGCTCCTCATTGCCATCTGACTTTGCTGGAGTCACGCAGAGCTGGCAGCAGAGCCAGGGTTATCTTGGCCTCGGTGTTCCCTCTTACCCCTTGTTTCTGCTCTTTCCCTGTCAGACTTGCTGCGTGGTTAGGGGATGTGTGGGCTGCTGTTGTGGAGATCCTTGGGAGGCCACTCAGGGGAGGCCCTCACGTCTGCCTGGTGCCTGTAATATATTTGAATTATCTCCGCAGATGAGCCCTGATTTAGCAAACAGTCTAGAGTAAACCTCAGCTTGAAGACAAATACAATTGACACTGGGCTTGAGTGGTTCAAAGGTTATTGGCACAAAGCTGTCGGCTTTGTTTAGCAGAGGGGCTGTATTTATGACAGGCGATACGGCAGTGCCATCCATAACTTGCCGGCAAGGGAGGCTGACGTCGGACCAGAGACAGCCTATTTACACTGAGCTGGGAGTTTAGTTTCTCTGCTGGGAAATGCAAAGGCAATTCTATTCTGGGCCAAGTTGCTTTATGGGATGCTGGCTTAGGTCTGGTGTCATAATTTGGGTCATCAGTTAACCTTTCTGGGGCTGGATAACACCACTGAGGGGGATTGTTTCCTGGGTGTGTGTGTAGCAGAGTGAGCTGGGGTAAGGGGAGAGGGAGGAGAGGGCCTTGGGGATGTTTGCAGGATGTATCACTGTGTTTCACTTTGACCCCAAGTTAAGGCCCATGCTCCCTGGAGTAGCAGCGACTCTGAGATGCTGGGTGCTGGGACTTGATTTCTACCTGTGTCTCTTGGATGCTGTGGTTAGTTTAGGGAAAAGGAACTTTGGGTCAGCCTTACTCAAGAGAGGCAAGTGTTGAAGTGCACACCTGTAATCCCAGAACCCTGAAAGGCTGAGGCAGGAGGATTGTGAGTTTCAGCCCAGCCTGGATAACTTAGCAAGACCCTATCTCAGAATTTAAACATTTTTAAAAAGGGATGGGCTATAGCTCAATGTGAAGGCCCTGTATTTAACCCCCAACACTACACATGCACACAGAAAAAGGCTGGGGATTTAGCTCAGTGGTTCTGCTGCTTGCTTCGAAAGCGCAAGGTTCTGAGTTCAATCCCTGGTACAAAAAAAAAAAAAAAAGAATGCACACAGAAAATAAAAATAAAGAAGAGCACAAGAGTGAGAGAGAAACAGAGAGAGGTGGCTATAGTGCTAGACAGGTAGGTTTTGTAGGCACTAAATTCCCTTGGGGAGAAGTCATCCCAGAACTTAGTAAACTGTCTATAAGGAGCTACAGCCAGAGCTGGCAGAGGCAGGTGGGGTGATTACCAAAGGCTGGTGTCTGGCTTGGCTCTTTGGAGAGAAGAAGGCAGTCTATATTGAAGACCTTGTGCTGCGCTTCTCTTATGGCTCATTGGTTCCACTGTCCAGAATCTGTCCTGATGGAGAGAAGATCATCACCATTGTGGACAAAATTCATGAACTTAGATGTCCACTGAGGTGTTATTTATAATAGCACAAAAGAGCAAACAAATGATCAACAGGTTTTTTATTATATTAATTGTGGCATATTAGTAACATGGAATGTTGTACATTGATTTGGATTGATGTATATAAAGATTATCTAGTGATTTGTCAAAATGGTCTCAAGTAGGAAAAAAGAACATTCTATAAATTGTAAAGTGTGTTTTTTGTTATGTAAAACAATCTACAAAGGGGGGAAATGCACAAGAATGTAGGTGGATGCTAGGTCAGGTGATAGGACTGTGATTTTTTTTTAGTGCTGTTACCTCTTTGTGGAACATATTTTAAATTTCTATTAGAGGTATGAACTACTTTTAATCTACAGGGACAGTTATTAAATGAATAAACAAAAATCCAAGTTCTCTAAGCCCCAGTTTCCCTGGGCATAGCAGGAGATGCTAGGCTGTTCCTATTTTGCTTGGGCTTGAGTTCTAGGCTGAAAGGAATGGTCCTCTGGGGCAGTGCTGGCAACCTGCCCATCATCCCTGTGTCCTGGGCCTAATGGGTCACCTAATTTTAGTGTTTGCTGGGGCAGCTGCCTAAGTGTGGCCCCCACCGTTGGGCACATGGTCAGGGCAATGTTGATAGTGCCACAGCATCTGCCAGGCTGGTGAGGTCAGAACACAGCTTGGGACCTAGCTGGTAAATCACAGTGCCATGGGGGAATTCTCAAGTGTCCATGACACAGAATATCACAACCTGCATATGGAAAGAAATTTTCTAGCCAGGGGCACTCTTGGAGAGTGAAGGAGAAGAAAGGGCTGTAGGCTCAAAGTCCGGGAGTGTTAGTCTGGTGAAATTCCAGAAGCAAGCCTGCCCCCGAGGGTTTCCAATTTATGGCTTGAACTTTTCTCTCAGCATTTGTCAATGGGGACTTGCATGAAGACATGAATATTTCCCCTGAAGATCTTAGCTGAAGACCTGGTCTGCTAGACAGCTGTGGGCACCATGTCCTAAGCCAGAAGAGCTGCAAGCATGGGTCTCCAGGGGTGCAAACTTGAGAACATCTCTACAAGGAAGAAAATTCAAGGGAAAATGGAGAACGGGGCTCAGGTGGTGGGTGAAGTCAGAGCCACCATGGCCGCCTCCCTGGTCTCCTTTAGCCTTGTGCCAGCTGCTTTGCAAGTGAAGCCATCTTTCTAAACTCCACCTTTACTTGTCACTGTCCCCTAACTTGGCTCACAGAGAATATGAATGAACTATCACCATTGAATATGGTATTTAAGACCTTTCCCAATATGACTTGAACCTACTTTCCTGTTTTTCTGCTCACAGGCTCCCTGCTCTTGCCAAACCATATCCTGTCTCTTCTCTATCTTTTTTTTTGGTACCAGGGAACGAACTTGGGACCTTGCACTTGCGAGGCAGGCGGCGGAACTACTGAGCTAAATCCCCGGCCCTTCTCTATCCTTTAATACACCTTAAATGCTCAGTTCCCTGAGACTGGAATGCTCCTTTTCTATTCTATTCATTTAGTCACTAGCCATTTACAGAAAACCTGCTATGGACATGGTAAAACTCACCTGGTAAACTCCTAGTCAACCCTCAAAACATATTTTTTTTTTTATCTGATATGTCTTCACTAACATGACCTCCCAGGTACTCCTTCTCCGTTAATGATGATGTCTTGTATCTCATATTCTTGGAGTGTTGCGTCTGCTTTTCCCTCTGGGCCTTGGTAACTTTCCTCTGTGTTCTTGGCACAAGGCGTAATTCTCTGTAAATAGCTGTTGGGTATCTTTATATGGAGAGGAGCCATTAGTTAATTCCAACAAAGTGAGAGGGAGGACCTATTCCCTGGAGTTTTCAGGATAATGATAGCAAATAGTGACAATTTACACTTATCAAGCACATACTGTGTGCCAGGCACTGTTTGGAGTGTTTTCTACGTTTTAACTGTTGGGTCCTCCTAAATCCAAGAGACAGATGCATTCCCCTTCCTTTTACAGATGAGGAAACTGAGATCCAGGAATGGTAAGTTTCTTATTCAGGCTCACACAGCCCAAAAGTAGATGAACTGAGATTTGAACCTATGCAACTAGGCTATCCTGCTCACACTCTGTAGCTTCTTTTTTGTAGGCATGGTGATATTTGCCCCTGGAGGAGAAGGGCAGCCGTGTTCCTGGAGGTCCTGGAAATGATGGATGGCAGTTGGCAGTCTTGCATGGATACATGGCTGGTAGGGGTGGTGGGAATGTCCTCTGAGGGCTTAGGGCTCTCCTGGACCTATCCTAGTGATATCTAGCTTTTTCTTTTTGTACATGCTGCTCCCATCTGCCACACAGGGAATGGGAGTACCTTCTCCTTTGCCTTTCTTCCAGCATGATACTTTCATACATACATTTATGAAGCACCTGCCAGTCTTGTGCTAGGCACTGGGGTGTAGAGTTCCCTGCCCCAGTGGAGCATGGTTGGTCAACAGGCATGGTTCTCATGCCCAGTCCAACAGGGAAGGCCTGGCCCAGGCCCTACGGTCAGGTACCTATCCCTGCTTGCATTTGTCTTGGTCGCTGGAGTGGCCTGAGGCATTTCTGAGGACTGCATACCTTCCCCAGCTTTCCTCTGTCTAGGGCTCTGTTGCCTAGTGTCTGGACAGTTGGACCAGGAGGTCAAACTTGTACCTTACTGACACACTCAACACCAAATCTTGGGAGACTGTATTTGAATGCCGTAGTGGAGGGCAGAACTGGGGGCGGTGATTCTTTAATGAGTTAATAGTAGTTGGGAACACTGTGGTAAGCCAAGGAACCTGTCCCGTTCTTGAGACCCAACATAGACTGCCTCTGTGCTCAGTTTGCAGTATCTACTTCTCTACGTGGGCCATAGGAGAGATGCCTTAGATCAGTGATGGCAAACCTTTTAGAGACAAGTGCCCAAACTGCAACCCAAAACCCACTTATTTATTACAAGGTGCCAACACTGCAGTTAAACCTGAATATTGAGGTTTTAGTTTAGAAAAATCAAGTTATACATTAAATCTTTTGTCTTAAAAAAACCCCAGTACACGCATCATAGGTTCTCCACAACTGCCTTAGGTGAAGGAGCTAGGGTAGCCCTGTACTGGGTACTATTGTTCCAGAGCTGCCATGACAAGGTAGAACAAACTTAGGAGCTAAAACAGCAGAAATATGTTGGCTCACAGTTCTGGAGGCTAAAAGTTCAAAGTCAGAATGGCCCAGGGTTACCTCCTTTCGGGAGCTTCTGGCAATGACTGGCAACCCTTGGCATCGCTTGGCTGGTACAGTTGTCATGCCAGTCTATCTCCACCTTCACATGGCATTCTCCATGTGTCTCCATCCAAATTTCCCCTTTCTCATAAGAACTCTGGTCATATTAAATTAAGGGCCTACCCTGCTCCAGTGTATCCCAGTGAATTATTCTGCAATGACCTCACTTCCAAATAGGGTCACATTCTGAAGTACTGGGGGTTAGGACTTTAACATGTCTTTTTGGGGACACAATTCAATGTGCAACAGATTCCCTAATGAGAATCCTTGAGAGTCATTTTGTGAAATTGCTGGGATACGGTTGCTCCTTTCTCTTGAGGGGCTCAGAAAAGCAGGTGTTGGTCCCAAGCCCACGCCAGCATCCGCTGGAGGGGTTTCCAGCGTGGCCTTGAGAGACCGAGATGAGTGAAAATGGCTGAGGGGGTGGGGCAGCAGTGAGTCTCTGAGTTGCTTTATTTTCTGCCCTTCTTCTTAGAAATGCAAATGGCATCTGCAGGAGGAATCCTTTTAAGGGATGAAAGCAGTTTTTAAAAAGACATTAATCTCCTCACTCACTTCCTTCTGATGGCTGGAGATGAGTGACAAGCCTCGTAATTGAAGATGGTGGGGCTGATAAATTGGCAGTAGCCCGGGGAGGGATGTCTCGGGCTGTGAATCACTGTGCAATACACAGATCGGAGTGTCTCCCTGATAGTATCTCACAGGCCCTCGGAGCCTTTTGCTGGCTTACACACACTACACGAATACATACACTGTTATAAGGCTTGAGTTGAGCCTATTGTCAGGATGTTGGTTGCAGCTTCCTGGCTGAGGGAAGTTTCCTAGGGAGCAGCTATTGCAGCAGACAGCAGAATTGAGTGCCTACTGTGCACCGGCACCCTGCCAGCGGCTGACAGTGCTGAGGTAATAGGAGTTTGATAAATGTCTGTTGAGTGGGAGCACGAAAGGCTTAGGGTAGGCACCTTGGGTGCTTAGACCAAGCCATGCCTGAGTTCTCCCAGAAGTGTTCTCATTCTCCCTCCTCATAGCAGCATGTTGGTGTGTGTGTGTGTGTGTGTGTGTGTGAGCAGGCTGTGCCTGGGATGCTGCTGGTAAGCATGGATTCTCAAGGAAACTTGTGCTTTCCCATGTCAACATGCATGCCCTTTACTTGTGCAAGTGCATGTGGAGTCCCTCCCATCTGCGGATTTTGTGGGCTGTGTGAGGATGCAGGCAGCAATGAGCAGAGATGAAGCCTAGGCAGGGCTTACTCACTCTGGGGAACCCTCTTGGACTGGCCTGGTGGTGTTCTTAGCATCTCAGAGAGGTCCAGCTCTTCCCCAGAACCCTTCTGGTGTAGATGTTCAGGACCCCAGAAAGTACAGCCCTTGGATAAGATGTATCCTATAGTCAAGATGGTGAGGAGAGGGAGGTGATTGGAACTGCAGTTGTGTGTGTGTGTGTGCTGCACCTGTGTGTGTATGTTGTGTCATGTGTAGGTAGGTAGAAGGAGGTATTCTCTTATTCATTCATTCACTCATACATCTATTTATCCATTCCAAAGCACCAGACATCATGCCTTTGGGGTTCCAAGGTGGGAACAAAACTGACATAGTCCCTGCCCTCGTGGAGTGGAGTTCATAGTCTGTAGAGGGAGACAGACGTGGATCCAACAATTACATCAATAGACGTGAAGTTACTGATGCTGCTGAGAAGGGCAGGTCTGAAGGGATTTACTCTGCTGCTTTGTGGCTTTTCCTTCACACTAGGGTATCACACTTTCTTTATCTGGAGGCCCCTTTGTCGAAGTGCACTCTTGATTGTGTGGCAGTAGGACAGTAGAACAGTAGGGGTCTTCCAAAGTCGCTTTCACTTGCCCTTCAGACCAAGATCATGGCCCAGAACTCTGGAGAATAGGGTGGGGGCAGGGGCTGAGCTGATACAGGGAATCACAGATCCTGAGCCTCCAGGATGGAGACCCTTTTCTGAGAGAAGAGAAGGGGCTTACTACCTGAGCAACACACATGTCCAAGGTGCACCTTCTCCCCACCCTGTGCCTGCATGCTGGCTGGCTTCTGTTGACCTTGAGTGCCTCCTTCCCCAGAGAGGTCCCTTGGGTGGGCAGTGCCCTTCTCTAGGAATCCTCACTTAGGGAGGGGGTTGTTGAGCGATAGCATAGCTGTGGCATTGTGGAAATTCTTCCAGTGCAGAGGATGGGTACTGGGGGAGCCCTACTGGTCCAAGTGGCCTTGTTGAATTATGTTGCAGTTGGAGGACAAAGGAAAAGTCAGTAATACTGATTCTGTATTTAAAATTTGGATATCTCTTATCATTTAGTTTTTCATTAATTCTGATTTTTAAAAATATTGCATAAAGGGCTGGGGATTTAGCTCAGTGGTTCCACTGCCTGCCTTGCAAGCACAAGGTCCCGAGTTCAATCCCCGGTACCAAAAAAAAAAAAAAAATTTGCATAGAAATATTATTTGTCTTGATTCCTGAGTTTTAGGCTGGTTTTATCTTTTGTCCCTCACTTGCTCACTTGGGTCTGGCCCTGCTTTTCAGGACAGACCCAGAGGATCCTTCCTGCTGAGGAACTTGCTCTGGCCCCTGATCCTATCCCCTATGGAGGAAGGCAGGAGTAAGTCATGAGCACAGGGCAGAAGGGGCTGTGATGTGGCCGTCTTGGTTTTCTTGAGGATGTACCAAAGAAAGCCACTGCAGACATGAGCTGAGGAGGCCACAGTGGCCTGGGCTTCTCCAGAGCCTGCTCAACCCAGCAAGCCCTGAGTGAATTTTCCTTCTTCTCCTGGGGTCAGATGCCTTGGCTAGAGCTGCTTGGTAGCTTCCACCCTGTTGGGGTAGGAGATAAGCTAAGGACCATGGGCTGCTGGGACTGAAGACAAGAGAGGAGGCTCTTGAGGCCAGGGTCCCGGCAGCTGGGTGTGTGTCTGGGTCACTGGGAAGCCATGTTGTGCTGACTGGCTGACTGCAAGCTGTGTTGGCAGGGGCTGGGCTCTAGGCCTGATGCTCAGCACGCTGTCAGCACTCAGCAAATAATAAATAATAATAATATCTCCAGCATGTTTGGGGAGTCTAAGGCGGAAGGAACACAGAAAACATGTGTTTCATGTCATGGCGAGTGCTGGGAAGCTGAAGTCTCTGCTCAGCGCCTCTCATTGGGTGGGATACTAGGGGAGCCAGACCCCTCCCTGCAGCTGCAGCCTGGGATGAGAGTGCAGGGAGTGAGCAGTGAGGGCTGTGCTGGGGCAGAATTGTCTGGAGGGGGCTATGAACTGCTCTTTGGAAAAGCTTGAGTTGTCCTCAGATGTCCTCCGGGACTTGGAGATAGACTTGATTTCAGAGCTGGATCTGTTACATCAGACAACCTATTGAGTCCCTGAGCTGCTTCAGTTTTCTCTCTTATAAAACAGGAGGGTGCAGCCACTGTGGGAGTGGGTGCAGATGGTTAGCCCTGCTGGTGTAAGGGCTCAGCCAGCATGTCTTTGGTCCCCCGAGTGAGACCCAGGTTGGCCCTGTGGAGAGACAATGAAGAGCAGGACTGTGTGGGTGGCCAGCACAAGGTCCAGGGAAAGATTCTGCTGGCCCTTGGTCTGCTACTAGTGGCTCCAATGTGGCTGGCACCTGTTACTGTTTGTTAATTGACCATAGGATCCAGTAGCTTTCATGGAACAGGGAAAGGAGGGTGAATACTTGGTGTCGAAGCCCTCTGTGGACTCCTTGGCACGTGAGGATTCAGCACTAACATCTTGTGCTGCAGGTCCTGAAATGGCAGGGCTGGAGGGGTGAGCTGGCTCAGGTTGAGACAGACAGGCTTGGGAAGGACCCTGGCACCAACCTGCATGATCCTCATCTCTCAGGAGGGTGGGTAGGAGTTGGAGCCTCACCCAGTGGGGTGCTAGGGAGTGGATGCTGCTTCCTCTCCAGCAAGGCTGGGTTCTTCTACTCAGCAAATGCAGCAGAGCTGGAGCCCTGGTCCCCTGTGCCAGGATACCTTCCTACACTCCTTAATCTGCCTTCATGGCTACAGATCTCTGGGTGAGCAGGTCTCAGGGGAGCCAGTGTCCAGGTGGCTCCTCTTGCCTGCGGAAGCTGTGGGCCTTCTCAGCCTCCCTGGGAGCAGAGATGTTTCCAGCACTTTCCTTTCAGGGCCTTGTAGTGCCCCCTTTCCACTCCTGGCTTCTCTACTTGACCCTGCTTAGCAGAAGCCTCCTGCCTGCTCCTCTGAGGTGCTGGCTTCTCCCGGGTGGGCCAGGCGGTCTAGCCACCATCCCCTGTGGCCTGGCTCAGCTCGGTGCCACAGGAGATGGGCCACTTGTCAAATGCCATTGTTTAATTTTCTTCGCTCAGACTCTGCTTGTTCTAACACCCTGCAATGACACGGGTGTTAACCAAGCACCAGGGACTATAATTATCGGGAGTTGAGAGACAAGAATCTCCTGGTGCTGTAGCAGCTGCAGGCAGGAGCCACTGCTTGATCTGTCCCCAGAGAGGAGCTGCTCCAGTCTGCCTCATGTCTTAAGAGCTGCCAGGGTTCATGCCCTTCACCCTTGCATTTGTCTGACTGCTGCCCCATGGGGATTTCGCCTTCTGGTGTGGCAGCGCGACCTCTCTTGGTGGGGCAGATTCATGCATGTTATTGGTATAGAGTGTGGCTGCTCACAAGTGCCAGAAATGAAGGACTAGCACCGTGTGTGGTCTTGCAGCCCTACTGACGCTGCCTGCTCAGGCTGCGTCGAACATCTGACTGCATGGGTTCTGGGGGTGGGAAAGGGCTGCAGCCAGCGAAGGGGCTTTTCTCAGGACACATGAAAGTCTTGCAGTTAGGCTTAGGAAATCAATTGCCTTGAGTCTGTGGTGTGACAGACCAGACCCAACAGCAAAGCTTTTAAGTTGGAGTCAACTGGTCACATGCTATGGTTGCCTAGTAAATATCTATGAAGGCCACCTCCAGATGTGTGACTGATGTTTAGTGTCTTGGTTGGATGATGGGAGAGGGTGTTCTTCTGGAAATGGGTCCTCACTTTAAGAGGCCCAAGCATCCTGGAGCTGTGAGAAGCTGGCACTTTGTCCTGCCAAGGGGAAGGCTCTGGGATCTAGGGACCATTTAGGATGAGATTGGGCGCGTTCAGGATGGTATGGCCATAGACAGGGACTGTCTAAGAAAGGGCACTTACCTGTGGGTATGTGAGAGGAGGAGGCAGCAGCTGGCTGGGCTCATCCCTGTGGAGGAAGGAAGGTTGGGGCTCAGCTGCTGACCACTGGATGACCCAGAATGGAGAGGAGTGGGTTGTCAGAGACTGAGTCCCTGGTCACTGGGTTCCCTGCCAGGCAGAGATGGAGAGGAGATTCCTGCTTGCAGAGGGGCTCAGGCTAGACTTCTTGTTCCTTCTAGTCCTGGCTCTTACCAACTGGCACCTGTGCTCTGGGCAAGTCTTTTGGCCTCTCTTGCCTCTGTGTTCCTGCCTAGGACAGAATCTAAAGTCCTGCTTCCTCTGTGATTTTTTCCTGTGGTAATATAAAGGGGGTGTGGGTAGTGGGGTGCAGATTGAGGCTTTGTTGGTACAGACAGAGGCACCCTAAACCATAGTGCCGAAGTGAACCAAAGTTCACTTTCTTCTGAGACTTCTGGTTCCCCAGTGCAACCCTGTGATGACTTACCACATGTCTGTACTATTGGGCTGGTGTTGGAATCCAGCAACATGGGAACCATCTGAAGTCATAGCACTGGGGAAGATAGAGGCCTTCGTGGAGGTCTCTTCCTGGCCAAGCTCCCATAAGGTCTGGCATCTGCAGAGCGCACAGTAGACCCTTTCTTGGTGAGTGTACTCAGTGAGGTCTCTCGATGGCACAGACATGGCTGCCAATGGGTGAGCCTAATTTTTGGGAGCCAAAGATGGGCTTCCTGAGGGTCCCCTGGCTCTCTGGGCTTACTCAGGGGCAAAGGGATGGGGTCTGGGGAGGAAGGAGAAACTGTAGCTCACAGGGAGCATCAAAGGGCTGGTGCAAGGTTTATTGGGGCCTTTACTGCCCTAGTTTTCATTATTTACACCCTGTTGGTTCTAGGAGCTCCCGTTAAATGTGTAATAAATATAAAAATATTTTACAGGCCAGTGAAAATTCCACAGCAAAAATAACTCTATAAAGAGGGATTTCACCCTGCTCTGCCTGCTGCCAAAGTCTGTGTGGCATTGCTCTGAGCCTGTTGGCTGGCAGCAGGATGGTGAGGTGCTGTCTTCCCATTTGTGGTGGGGGGTACAGGCCCATGTTTCATCAGTCCCTTTCTAACCTGTGAATGGAGTCACTCCTCCCAGGCCTGAGCCTGCCTGCAATCCCAAGTGGCAGCAGATGAGAGTAGCTGGAGTTGGACTGTGGAGGTTTGGGGACCCCTGGGAAGGAGGAAGGGAGCAGGCTAGAGCTGTTCTCTTGGCACCTCCTGCTCTTCCTGGGCAGTTTTGGGTGGCAAGGGGGCAGGAAGAAAGGATGGGGTTGAAAAGACACTGCAGAACAGTGATTTGGAATAAGGGCTCTGGACTCAGACTGCCCGGGCACCAAGGGCACCTCTGCCTTTAGATGACTTGCTCTTTTTGTGCCTCAGATTCTTCCTTTGTAAAATCCTATTTCACGAAATTGTAGTGAAGCTGATCTAATCTAGGATCTTACCCTCCCCAACTCGTGCCTCTTGGAACCCTGGATCCTTCCCCCACAGGCTTGGTCCCTTCTGTTGGGATCCCCCAGATCCTTTGACCTGCCACCATTTGGAGGGGGACAATTCTAGGGCTGTCACACCTGACTGATTTCATCCCTGCTTTCTCTGGCTTCCCTGATTCCCTCCATTCAGACTCTCAAAAGAGCCCCAGGTATGTGTGGGGGGTGTGGGTGCTGTGAAGACCAGGGTGGGGAAGCGTGGAGGCAGTATCTTTATCCTTGCTGTGGTCCTGAGGCCTGCATGATGCCAGGCTTCCTGAAACCACCCTAGGAGATAGCTGCCCTGCGCAGCTTCTTCGTCGGGCAGTGGGGGTGACAATGATGGAGAGGCTGACACATGAGCCAGTGTTTGCTTTGTGCCTTGGCTTCCCACACGTGGCCCCAGGAGGCAAGAACTGTTGCAATTCCCATTTTAGAGATGAGAACACCGAGACCAGGGAGGTCTAGCAACTTTCTCAATGGGATGCTACAGGGGAGCAGTGGGCCTGGAAATGGAAACCACTGTCTGAGCACAGCCCAGGCCCTCACCGCTGGGCATCCCTGCATGGCTCTGGTGAGGCGGAGGCTGTTCTGTACCCGGCAGTATCCTGAGTGCTCTGTCTTCCCAGTCATGGCCTGTCTGTGAGAGCTCTCCTATTCTCCCTTGATGCTCTGCCTCATCTTTGCCACTAAGGAAAGAAAATTGGAAAGCCAGCCTTGAAAAGGATGCAGGAAATCTCCTTTAAATCTGCAGAAATGGTAAATTAGTTCCGAAATTTGGTATTTAGTTTTAGCCACAGACTGGACACATATACCAGAATTAGAGTCTGTGGATGGAAAGAGGCTCCAGAGGGAAAGTCAGAAGCTGTGTTTTGAGTGAGGTGCTCTGTGGCATTGCCTCTTCCCTTCCCTCGAGGTAGGGTCCCAAGGGTGATTTGGTTGCTCATGCCACAATGAGGGGAATGATGTTTGCTATAATCTCCAGTGATGGGAGTCATTTGGTAGCTCTTAGAGAGCTCTTCCTGCCACTGCAGGGTGATATCCATCAGCAGGGCCAGCAGTGTGGACTTGGGGTTTGGGGCAGTGAGGAGTGCCTGGAGGGTTGGATTGGGGTGCTTACTGGGCCCTGATTGTCATGACAGACAGCGCAGTGCAGTGCTGGGACCTCAGCAGGCCTGGGAGTGCAGAGAAGGGATCAAGGCTGCGGGGCTGGTGGGCACAATCAAAGGTGGCCTGGGCAAGGACATCCAGTAGTACTTAGGGGCTGAGGGGCCTAAGCCCCCTTAATGTGGGGTCTTCCCTTCTCCAGACTCCCTGCCACTGGCCCATGGACCTCTTGCTCAGATCCATAGTCCAGGCCCTATGCCTTTCCCTCCTTCAGGTACAGTGCACCACATTTGTGCAGCTGCAAGGCATGGAGGGGGGTGCTGCACACCTGAACCCCAACCTTCCTGACCTCCTGGTCTATCTGCTTTTCCTGGCAGGTTAGGGTAGGTCTTCTAGCCCTATAGACCCTTTGTTGACCTTTCAGGCCTACTTTGCTCTCTCCTTTCTGCCTACACATGCCTTGGGAACCATCTAACTGGATTTGAAAGACTGGGCTTCCATTGGTGTGAGTAAATCAGGTCAGGTTCATGAAGGTTGGAACGTTACCTTTCCCCTAGGCCCAAGGGCTGGGTTTGGAGGGCATTACAGGTCATAGGGCTGAAATGGTCCAAATGGAACAACCAGTCTGCAGTGACAGTAGCCTTTGCCTATTGCTTCTACCTGGGGGAAGCACGCCTAAGCAGAGGGATCCTGGGTGGGGTTCCCCAACACAGTGAGCTACAGTGGTAAAGCATGGACCTCTGGCTTTACAGATGGCCATGGATGTCCTGTCCACAATTATGCATTGTATCTACCTGCGGCCTATTGTCAAATGTTTTTAGGAATTGACCACAGGTTTTTCCAGATGCAGTGCAAGAGGCCCATGAAGTAGAGCATAGTGGATGCAGGGGATCAGCATGATGTCTCAACCACCCTCTCACTAGGTCGTTGTCTCTCTCTCATCCTGCTTAGGCTGCCAGGGGAAGAAGGGATTATCTCAGCCACCCTGGGCCTTGGCAAGCTGGAAAGGACCTCAGCTCTTTGGGGAGGGAGCTTCCTGTGGCTGTATTCTCCTATCTAGTGAAGATAGGAACCATGTTTTCTTCCCAAACAGTCCAATTCCCCACCACTTTTCCCAAGACATAGTTTTGCATCTCATCCTACAGGATGCTGGGATAAGCTTGTGGCCCTGCAGAGTGGAAATTTTAGGCCAGTGCAGTGGATGACTCTGCCCCAAAACAAGCCCTTTGCTGCAGAGAGGATGGCCATCTTCTGGGACTGACTACCATGCAGGCTGCTCCGGACTAGAGGGGCACAGGTATTGACCCACCTCTCTGTCCTGGAGGGCTGTCATTGTAAAGTGTTGCAGGAGCAGACCAAAATTTTGATGTAGGTCATGGCTGCTGAATACCTGACCATCTGCTTTGTCCCTTGTGGGGGCCCCTGGAGGGTCACTCCTCTCCACTCTGGGTCTTGCTTTCAGCAGCCTTTCTCCTATTGCTATGAGGACACAGGGTTGGCCTCACTGGTCCTTGGCAGGCAGCCTTTAATCCTTCCTTTGTGTTGTCACTGGCTAGGGTGAGAGTTCACAGAGAAGAGAGTACCTGGGCTGTGTAATTAAGTTGCACAATTGGCATGGAGACCTGATTATAATGCATATATCCCATTTGCTGGCTTTTCGAGGCTATTGTCCTCTGCCTGGGCCCATGGGGTAATTACAAGGTATAGGGCTCTGCGGTGATTTCAGGGCCCCAGCTTGTCTCGCTGAGTGTTGTGTGCTGTGGGCCCTGTGCTGGCTGTGTTGGAAAGGGACGTTGCTCACCTGTTGGGGGCAGCCTCACTGATGGCTGTGCTGTAACTGGGCAGGTCACAGGGCCCCCTTGGGGATTGCCCTTGGGAGGGAGGTGTGGGAGTACAGGGCCCTAGTTGGGGGGAATGTTTGAATTCTCCTAGGCACTATCAGGTTGGACTGGCCTTTGCAGCCAGAGAAGAAAGTAAGGTAGAGTGAGAACCAGAGCTCCCACTGGGGCTCTCTGGGGCACGTGAAGAAATGCATTCTGGGAATGTGGATGCTTCCCGTGAACCACAGTACAGTTCCCAGCAGTGCTGTGAAGCCCTTGCTGCTGACACAGCTGCTGGGCCTGTCTGTTTTGGGCTTTGTGGTCTTGGTCCCTCAAGGAGAGTCCATTGTTCCCTAAGGCAGATATGGAGAAGGAGAACATTAATCTCAGTCAATATAATATCACAGCCTCTGCCTCCATCACAGTGGGTTACAGCAGAAAAGTGTAGATCCCCAGCTTTGCAGCAGACGTGCATGCACTGCCCACATTCATTACACACAGGAAGCCCCACTAAAACACAAGTGTGCATAGTGCACCAAGAACATCTCCTCTGGGGTCCATATTTGGTTCCAAGTGGGTGCCTGCTGTTTATCTGGACTTAGATTTCAGGTAGATGTGAGGGGATGGATTGCCTGGCTCAAATCTCTTCAAAGCAGTTTCCATAAAAGTTTAATTGGTAAAATTATTTTCTTTTCCTTAGAGTTGTCCCAGTAAACAGAAAGTACTCAGGATTATTTCTATTTTCCCCTGAGTGTACCTGAAGTGGAGGAGGATAGGAAATGCTGCTTGTGGGTGCCCCAAACAGTTTTTTCACTGGTATTTCCCCTCCACAGAAGAATTGAAATAAATAATAGCAAGTAGTCCTGACAGCCAGACTGTGCCAGGCTCTCCTGGGCCCTTGATATGCATTATTTTAATCTTCAAACAATATCTTGAGGTATGAGCTATTAGTAAATCTAATTATAGGTGAGGAAACTGAGGTACAAAGAAGGCACATAGCGTGGATCAGATCTTACCGTGAGGAAGTGGTGATTCAGGATTGGGAATTAGACTGCCAGCTACCAGACCTTCCCCCATCTCCATCAGAAGAGCCAACCAGCACCCTTACCCGGTTTAACTCAGCTAGCTCAGAGCCTCACAGGGAGTGGCTCAGGGTCAGATTCTGGCCACATCTGCCAGGATGGGTGTCAGTGGCCCCAGTGAAGAAAGCCTAAGCAGGTCCCTACCTTGCAATCCACCTGCTTACCAGGCCCAGTTTCCTTGCCTGTTCCCAGGCTGCCTGCACCTTGCAAAGTCAGGTACAGTAAGACATTCACCTACTCTAAGAAATCCTTAGAGTAGAAACTAACTTAGTTTTAAAAACATGAACCCCAAAACTCAAGCCAACAAAGAGTAGCTGGGCCCAACAATTTGTAGCAAGTGTCCCTGCTTATGAAGTGCATGCCAGGGGAAACCAGTGTGAGTTTCATTGGTGTTGTGGGGAGCCCTGCAAACTGTCAGCCCCACAGTAGGCTGATGTGTACCTCAGAGAAGAGCCCCAGACATAAGGCACCCTGTGAGGACTAGGTCTCATGTTTATGAGTGCCTTGGCCGAAGTGAGCAGACTCTGCCCAAGCTCTGGGGTTAGGGTGGGGGCCCTGCAATTGCTGAACCAGGCACAGGGTGTTATTCAGGTCATCTGTCTGCAGAACCAAGCCCAGGGTCCTCTTAGAACCTCTAGGTGCTCCTTTTGGAGTTTAATGAAAAGTAGTCTGTGGACATTCCCTGCATTTCCATAGTGGCCAAGCTCTTAGTACCCTTTGGTGGACAAAGCCCTACGCCCCCTCACTAGCCAGTGAGAGCACCCACCTTACATGCCCCTCTGCAGTCCACCTTGTACCCTCTGGGCTCTGCACCTCTGCAAATGCCATTCCCTGTCTGCACTGCCTCCTCACCCGCTTCCTTTGGCCTGGCCTGGCTCACACCTGGAAGCTGTCCACTGGGATGTCCTTCTCGGGGGTGCTCGCTGGTCTCCACCAAGACTAGGCTTGGACTCTCAAGGAACCAATGATCACACTGTACAAAACAGGCAAACAGGCAGTTCCACCTCCTCAGTTACAGGGGCTGTCTTGCTCTTATTGTGGTATTCCAACATCATGTGTGATACTATATTGAGTGACCATAATGATAACAATGACAAGCATTCAATAAACTTCAGCCATGTGCCAGGTACTGCTCTCAGCATTTGGTAGCTGCTTACTTATTTTCTTCTTGCATCAGCCCCATGAGGCGGCTGTGCTCTTTTTTCTTTCTTTATGGTGCTGGGCATTGATGGCAGGGCCTCAAGCATGCTAGGCAAGCACTCTGCCACTGAGCCACCCTCCCGGCCCCCATTGCTCTTTTTTTTTTTTTTTTTTTGCTATTTGGCACATAGGAATAGGCACAAAGTATATGCCTATTGTTCTTGGGTACATAGTTAGCAAGGGGTGGAGCTGGGATCTGAACCCAGACAGAGGGCTGCTCTTAACCACTCTGCAAGGTGCCTCTCATAGTGGCACCTGGAAATGCTTAATCAGTATCTGGTCATTCTGCAAAGTATTTTTGATCCCCTCTTCACATGACAGCTTAGGCTAATGGATGAGAGACGGATCATGTGACTAGCACAAACAGTGGTGGGATGCGACCCATACTGGTTGGCAGCCACGTTAAGGGCAGGGGCCCTCGGCCACTTTATCTCACATTGTCTCATGTGCCATAAGATTTTGGCTTAGAGCCTGGGGATGAAAAGTGCTTAAATGTGAAAGACACCCCATGAATTTTCTATCATTTGTCAATGGCATCCCCAAACTCAGCCCTGGGATGTGACCTTGCACACCAGGAGCCTCTACACAGAGGGGTTTGGGGGCAGCTGCAGAAGTGTCTTGGCAGGCAGGCAGGAGTGGCAATGTGAGGCAGAGGGATGTTCACACTGGATGCACCTGTGTGTGGTCTCGGACCTCGTGGAGGCTGCAGCAAGGTAACTCCACCTCTCCGATGGGGCCTTGCGTTTCTCCTGGTCTGAGAGCTGGGAAACCAGCGAGGGCCTGGGGCTGCAGACCTCTGTGCACCCCCCCCCCCCGGAAAAGTAGTGCCTGTCTAGAAGGTAAGGCTTTGTTTTCCCTGCCACTTGGAGGGAGTACCTCCTGGGCCTGTGGAGGCCCCTCCCACCTGCTGGCTGTGGAGAGCAAACATGGGCTCTGTAGGTGGCAGCGGTGGTGTGGCCTTTTGTTGGGCACACCTGGTTCAAACATCTCACGGGCTGGGAGTGACTCTGTCAGTCCCTTCTCTGCATAGCAGCACGGAGTCGGAGTCCTGCTGAACATTCTCATAAGGGCTCTGACAGCTGTGTCGGCTGCTGGCCTCACTCAGCAGCAAAAGGCACAGTGAAAAAGTTTAAACCTGTTGCTTGCTGCCTTCCTGCCTTGCAGGGTCTTGCTGCCCTGGCCCCAGCTGCACGTCTGTCCTTTGCCTGCCTGGGCACCAGCATCCGGGGCCCATCTCACTGCAGGTTTCTTGACAGTCCCTAGATATTGAATAATACTGCGTTGTACACTCTCGTCTCCAGAGAAGTGCAGAGCCCTCTTTAAATAGAGTCACTGGGTTAAGTCAGGAATACAAATGCTCCAAGGGGGACACTGACCACAGCAAGTTTGGATTTTCTTATCATTTGTGCAGAGGTCAGCAGCAAGCCAGAAAAAGGGCAGATCAAAGGTTGTTCTCCTTGGTCCTTGAGCCCAGAATTGAGAAATCCACAATTAAGCCAGCCAATAAAATTATTTTCAGTAATTCCCTTTTGTACTAATGTCACGTCACCCTCTGAAAACTCAAGCCTTATTCACCTTAGGCTTATTATTAAAATATTTAATTAGAGGCATTGGTTCTTTGTAAACTAGTAGCACAATGGCTATGAAATAGAAAAGGGAGCTGTAATTTATTTTAAGATTCAGGGATTTTGTATTTGCAAATAGGCAGCAATTATGAAATGAATACTATAATTATAACCACTCTGGACAGATGAATGAGGTGGTAACTTGCTGAGATGTGTTTTCTGGTTAGAAAATCCATTATCCCAGTTCTGATCACACTCAGCTAGACCTCCAGCCTTGGGTTCTTGGGAGCTGAGTTAGAGAATGATTAAAAGCCTGGAAAGGCTCCACCTCCACCTGGTTGGCTGGGAGAGCTCTGGGGCTGACCTTTTCTCAGGTGAGCAAGGGTGTTCCCTCGAAAGGCAGGCAGGTCAGGGGCTCTGGCAGGAAGGGTACAGTCAAAGCCAGCAAGGGGCAGTGCCAGCTCTGCTGTCCTCTTTTCCATCTTCCACCTGTGCCTCCTCATCCAGCTGGCTGGGTTCTGCCCTTGAGCTGCAGAGCTTTCCCTCAATTCGAGGCTGCCTTGGCCTCTGCCAGACCAGATCTCCTGCTGTGGTTCTTGTGGAGGAAAGCATGGCACTTCTTCCTTCTTTTCCTTTTGGGAACATACTTTGGAGCCGACAATGAAAGCTCACAAAAAGACTTATCTTTATCCAGTGATCTGTTTAACTGTGGGTATGACTTTCTTGAGGGCATCCACAGTCCCATTATGGCATATGTTGTTTTGTTTGCTCATCTAAGATCACGTCAAATACATAACCAAGTGCACATAACTCATTTTCAGGGTACAAACAGGGCTTGTCTGTTTTTGTTGATGTGTAAAGCCAAAGCACTGGAAGGGAGGCAGCATAAATCATACCTCTGAACGCAGAATGAGACTGGGTGTGGTGCATGCACTTGAACCCTTGATCCATGGAAATTTTGATGATGCTTGAGTTCAATCCCTAGCAACCCGCTTCCCAAGACAAAAAGAAAACATGGGGTCACCTGTGGGTATGGCTGGCCTTACAGGCTCTGAGCCAGGCCCCCACCCTAATACTTACCGGCTGCTTACCTGGGGGTCGTAGGGTCATATTGCCTCATGAGCTTTGGCAGCAGACACTAGGGTCCCCAAGCCTTCTTCCTCTTTGCATTCTTGCTCTGGGTTGGCATGAGTGCTTCCTCTGAGACTATCCCAAGACCCAGGGCTTTCTTCTCTCCAGAGCAGCCGCGTTGCAGAGGAGTCGTTTTTGAACCCCTAAGCCTTGTCTGGGCTGAAAGATGAAAATCAACACATGCACATCCTCTCCATCACCCGGATCTTTTTATCTCCCCCCGGGTGTTCAGGGTTTCATCATTACTAATACAGCTATTGTGGGCCTGAAAAATGGTGATAGAAGCTGCCTGCCGAATACGCCTCATGGGCTCGGCCTGAAGTGAGTCATTGCCAGTCTGGGAAATGCACTGGTGATGATAGATGGCCAGGGTGCTCGGATGTGCCCCTGACACTATTTGCACAAACAGAGAACTCAAACGAATGGGGCTTTTCACGAGCTTACATAAGTCACTTGGCAATGCACAGCGGCCCAGCTGTGTGGCATGACAGGACAGAGCTTTGCGTTCCTGCTCAGAAACAGGTGACTTTCAGAACCAGTTTGCCTGTGTCAGGACTTGAAATGGTTTGCTCTGCCCTTCTGTTGTCATAACCCCCCTTTCTCTTTGCTTTTCTCTTTGTGAAAACTTTCTTTGCAGAGGGATTCTCATAACTGGGACAGTAGGGCTACTGTTGCTTCCAGCAGCCGCCCAAGGGGTTTGCTTTTCTTTGGGACTCTGACTTCCTTGAAAGATGTGGCAGGGAGGGAGCAGCAGGTGTGTGTGGCTGGGTGCTCTGGGAAGTGGCAGGGGGTTGGTGGAGGGGTGGGAGGGAAGGTGACTAGAAATGCTCCTCAGCACATTCCTGGGGCCATCTCTAGCTGTCTCTTCTGGCTTTGGAGTGTCAGCCACGGGATGGGCAAGGAACAACTTCATATTCACATAGTACTTTACCGGTGCCTGACACTGCCACCTCACCTGTGCCTTCCATCAACCCTGTTGTTGGGTAGGCAGGACAGAGGTTATCATCAGATATAAAGATAACTTGAAGAGGGGGTGTGGCTCTTGTAAGGCACCCAGAAAGCCAGATCTGGGCTGGGCTCGCCGGGAGCCCTGATGCAATGCACTATATATAGTCCCATCCCCTGTAGCCCTGTGGCCAGCCGTTAGCTCTCTGTCCTCTTGGAGACTCAAGTGGCAGGCAAGGGTGGGCTTCTGAATTGTGGAGCCTGTGTTTTGAGAGCACACCCACCTGTGGGCCACACCCTACTGTCAAAAGTTTGAGGCTGGGGACATATTGGCAGGGAGCCAAATCTGATTGCATCCCACGATTGATTCTTTTGATTGTTTCTGAGATTATGGACATCATTCTTTTTATACAGAGATAAGCACCTCATCTCATCCAAGCCTTTGCACTAGATTTTTCATTTATTTATAAGAAAAAGTTTTCTTTCTTTATGAAAAGTAGGGTTTTTATAGAAAGTGAGAAAATACAAAGACAAAAGAGTCATAATTTCACCACTTTGTATGTGAAAAAATTGAGATTATGCTAACTATGTAACAGTTTTGTAACTCAAACATTTCCTTTTGTTTTATTGTGAATGCCTATGACTGTCATTGAATATCCCCACACCACATCTTCCTTAGGCCTGCAGATCTCCCTGTCACTAGTTGGGGCCATCCTTTGTGGAGTATATATATTCGCTTTTCTCAGCCCTATGGCAGCAAGTATCCCCATACCTAAATCTCTGTTTATGTTTATTATTTAATAAATATTTATTGAACACAAGGCACATTTTCCTTGGAATAAATTCCCACAAGTGGATTTGCAGGGCTAAATTGTGTGTGAGTGTGTGTATGTGTACCTTTTTAGTATAAGTTGATTCACAACATTCATAACAACATGAATAGTAATTTTTCTAGTTCATGTATCCTGGGCAACTTCCCACATTAACATGACACCTTCATGGTATACTTGAAACAGTCTCTTATCAATAGACTTTAAAAAAAATTACAAACCATTTAAAAAATGCTTCAGTCATGCCAAACAGAGCATGCTGGAGAAGGGAAGATAAAATCAACTTTAGAACATGCAAAACTTTAATTCCAGAAGTGGAACACTTTTTTTCTGAGTAAGAAAATAATGCATTTAAAAAGAGAAGACCACTAGAGAGAAGCACCAGAAAATGAACTCAACAAAATCATATCATGTTTTGATCAACAACAGTTTGAGAAGCCAAGGTCTAGATCAGGAATCAGTCATCAGAGGACACTGTTCTGTACCAGTAAACCCAGGTTATGAAAAAATAAAAGGAATGGCAGTGCTCTAAAAAAAAAGTACTTCAGTGGCGTCCTTATGTTTTGGTTGGGTTTGCTAGTGTAATGGAAGAAATGCCAGGAGGAGAAATGCTGAGTTGAACAGTTAGATGAATTTTTGGGTTTCCAGGGTTTCAAATGTGCTAGGCAAGTGCTCTATCACTGAGCTATGTGGCCAGCCCTTTGTATTTTCAGACAGGTTCTTGCTAAGGCTGACCTCAAACTTGTGATACTTCTGCCTAAGCTTCCTGATTAGCTGCGGCTGCAGTGTGTGCCACCGTCCCCAGCTCCATTTACAGTTTTTATAGCTATTGCCAAATCAATATACATGTTTTATGTTGTCATATTCATCAGTTAATTATTTTGTAGAAAGTCTGTACCTATTGACACCATTACCAGTAGAGCTTGAGAATGTCTGTTTCCCAACATCTTTTGCTAACACATGGATTATAAATTTAGAAATGTCTATTTATTAAAGGGAAAAGAAGCCAGGTGGCATTTGGACATTAATCTACATTTCTTCTTTTCTTAGGGGGAGGCTCCTCCTACAGCAGGGGACCATGCTTCCAGCAAACAGCTTATGGCTGCTCTGTCCCTCATTTCTCTTGGAGTTCACTTTGTGAAGTCCAGGGAGGTGTCCTCACTTCTGAAGACATACCTATCGTTTGCCTCTGTTTCTGGAAGGACATTCCAGTAAGAACCTTTGACTTTCTGGTGCTGTTGTTTTGCTCAGGATCATCATCCTCTCACCTTCTTGGCTGCTCCACTTAGCCCACACCCTCCTGACTTCTCCATCTTTTGGTGCTGTTGGTCACAATGTATCTCTGGCTGGTTTTGAAGGGGGCTGCAAATGTGAGCTGTCTGCCACAAGATGAATCTCGGGACCTTTTCTGAAATGTGGGTAGGGATTTCTTGAGCCCCTCACCAGGCACCTTGCTTCTAACAGATCGCTCCAGGCAGTCCTCCCCATGGGCCTGGAAGGAGCGCAGCATTATCCCAGCTCACAGAGGTGCAGAATGGTTGAGAAACTTCCCAAACGCCACGAAGCTTGTCAGTGGCAGAGGCTGAGCTGATTCCAAGGCCTGTCCTTCTGGTGAGTCATGTTGCCCATGACAGGTAGATCCTCAGGTAGATCCTACTAGGAGTCTGGGAATCCATCACCAGAGAAGCTCTAAGACTCAAAATTGGAAGGGCACTTAAACCCTCATGAAGGATGGAAAGGACAATTTTCAGGTGCCAGAACATTCTCACTTAACAAATATGGTGACCCTCACCCCAGCCTTACTTGGTTCAGGCCAGCTCCTCCTTTTCCAGCCAAGTATCTCTTTGAGCATCTGGGGTGCAATCATTTCATTTTCTGTTTCTTATGGGACAAACCCTGCTGAATACAAGTGTGGCCAAGGCTCTATATCAGGTATTGCAACTTTTCAATTCAGTCTTGCCAATTGAGAGATCTACTCATAGACTCCCAGGTTTCTGAGAAGTCCCTCGCAAGCTTGGGGTGATGAGGCCCATATTCTCATATACCCTCTGGATGACATCTTAATTTTAAAAATGAAAACATATTTGAATTAGTTATTTTAGTATTTATATTTTTTCTTTTAAAATCTTTATTTTTTCTGTTGATACTGTGAAAACACCAAACAATTCAGTGTGTAACATATTTAAATGCTCAATAAATATTTGAGGAACAAATGCATATAATATATAAAGTATGAGTTCCTTTGGTCTGCCTCCCAGAAACAAACATTGTCAATAGTTGGCTGAATAAACTTTTACTATTTTTTTCTAGGCATGTGTACATGGATGCATGTGTTTTTTCACAAATGGATTCACATGGTACATATTGTCTTGCATTCTTTTAACACTGTGGCTTGGGCATCTTACCATGTCATCAGTACACAGAGCTTCACCTCCTTCCAGATATCTGCTTTGGGTTCCATATATATGGATGTTCTGTAATTTATTTAACAAGTCTCTTATAGATGAACATGTGGGATGTTTCTAATTTTTCATTTTTAAAATTAATTTTATGGGTATATTTTATGTATACAATATAATGACATTCATCATTGGAAATTTGTGCCTTTATATAATATATCTTGGTTCTTATTTTTTCTCCCATTCCCCTGCCCTCCCTTCAACCCCTACACCCCTCCCTATTTACAAAGACTTTGTTTCCATTTTTTTCCTTTTCTCATATTAATTCCATTCTCTCTTCCCTTTCCCCAACCTTCCCACTTCCCCTTCCCCTTTGCATCTTTTCTTCCTATTTCACATTATCTATTATATCTTTTGATCCTTATTTACACTTTCAGTTTCTCACACTAGAGAAACTATTTGGTATTTATACATGTGTGTACTATTTATTTCACTTAAGAGTATTGCCTTAATGTGCATTCATTTGAAATCCTTCACACTAAACTCAGGAGCAAGACAAGGATGTCCACTATCACCACTCCTGTTCAATGTAGTTTTGGAAACATTAGCCACAGCAATTAGACAAGAGAAAGAAATAAAAGGAATAAAGATAGGAAATGAAGAAGTTAAATTGTCAATATTTGTAGGTGAAATGGTACTCTATATAGAAGACCCCAAGAACTCCACCAAAAGTCTTCTAGACATAATAACCAAATTCAGTAGAGTAGCTGGATACAAGGTCAACATGCAAAAATCAATAGCTTTCCTCTACACGAATAACAGACTCACTGAAAGAGGAACTGGAGAAACAACTCCTTTCACAATAGCATCCAAAAGAATGAAACACCTAGGAATCAACCTGACAAAAGAAGTCAAAGACTTCTACTCTGAAAACTATAGCACTCTAAAAAAGAGATGGAAGAGGATATCAGAAAATGGGAAGACATCCCTTGCTCCTGGGTAGGAAGAACCAATATAGTGAAAATGGCCATACTTCCAAAACTGCTACATAGGTTCAGTCCAATCCCAGTTGAAATTCCAGCAGCATATTCCACAGACCTTGAGAAAAGAATCCAAAAATTCATTTGGAACAAGAAGAGACCCAGAATAGCAAAAGCAATTCTAGGCAACAAAGACAAGGTAGGGGGTATCACAATCCCCAACTTGAAACTATACTACAAAGCTACTGTGATAAAAACAGCATGGTACTGGCAAAGAAACAGATCTGAGGACAAGTGGAATCGATTAGAAGATGCAGAAACAACACTAGACACACTCAGCCACCTCATCTTTGACAAAGGAGCCAAACACTCTCACTGGAGGAAAGATCGCCTCTTTAATAGATGGTGCTGGGAAAAATTGGGCTTCAACTTGCCAAAGATTAAAACTATACCTATGTCAGGTCATGTGAAATAGGAAGAAAAGGGGCAAAGGGGAAGGAAGTGGGAGGGCTAAGGGAAAAGATAGAAGGGAATGGGATTAATATGAGAAAATGGAAAAATAGGAACAAAATCTTTGTAAATAGGGAGGACTGGAGGGGTTGAAGGGAGGGCTGGGCAAGGGTGAAAAACAAGAACCAAGAGAGACTATGTAAAGGTGCACATTTCCAATGATGAATGTCATTATACTGTATACCTAAAATGTACCAATGATTAGAATGAATAATCGATAATGTAAAATAGGAAGAAAAGGTCCAAAGGGGTAGGGGTAGTGGGAGGGGCAGGGGAAAGGAAAGAAGGGAAAGGAAAAATGATGAGAAATGGAAAAAATGGAAATAAAGTCTTTGTAAATAGGGAAGGGTGGAGGGCGTGAAGGGAGGGCTAGGAATGGGGAAAAAATAAGAACCAAGAGATGCATTATGTAAAGGTACAATTCCCAATGAGAAATGTAATTGTGTTGTATACCTACAATGTACCAATAAAAGAATTTAATACAAAAAAAAAACAAAACTAGACCTATGTCTTTCACCATGCACTAAACTAAAATCAAAATGGATTAAAGATCTAAATATTAAAACAGAAACACCACACTGGCTGGAAGACAGGTTAGGTAGAATTCTTCTTCTGGTACCAGGGATTGAACTTGGGTCCTTGCGCTTGCACAGCAGGCAGGAAAACCATTGAGCTAAATCCCCGGCACCAAGGTAGAATTCTTGAAGACACTGGCATAGGGAAAGATTTCATGAACAAAACCTCAGTTGCATGAGAACTGGCACAAAGAATCAATAAGTGGGATCTCTTCTTATTTAAAAGCTTCTGCACAGCAAGAGAAACCACCAACAGCGTGAAGAGACAAGCCACAATATGGGAAAAAATTTTTACCAGCTGTTCCTCAGACAAAGGTCTACTATCTAGAATCTATAAAGAACTTAAAAAAATCAGACCTCCCAAATTTAAAGTCCCAATCCAAAAATGGGCATCTGAATGAAATGAACAGACATTTCTGACAAAGAAGTAGAAATAGCAAATAAACATATGAAAAAAAATTCTAATTTTTCATTTATAAAAACAATATTACAATCAGTATAATATTTTGAAATGCCTCTTTGAGGTGGACAGAAAAATTCTGGAGCATGTTAACTCCATCCTGGACATGATTGATCACCCACTTTTCAGAGGCCTTGCTGATCTAGTTGTTCAGAGTTAAACACTTTTGCCCAGCTCCATTGCTGGCCATTTGTTCCTTCATCCTCTTCTGTCACTGGCATGGATGAGTTTCTCAGCTGCTGGCTTCTGAACTCTTGACCATGGCTAGCAGACTGTTTTTTTTCTTTCCTTTTTTTCTTCCCGGGAGGGGCATTTAAAATTCTTTTGCTTTTCATAGTTAGTTTTTGTTCCTGTTTTAGTTCACTTTCTCATCACTGGAACAAAATACCTGACATCCACAACTTAAAGGAAGAGAGGTTTATTTTGACTCACAGTGTTTAGAGCATTCAGTCCATAGTTGGCTGGCTCCAATGCAGCAAAGGCATGGAGGAAGGGTCAGGCAGAGGAAAGCTGCTTACAACATGGAAGCCAGGAGGCAGACAGTGAGGGAGGATAGAAAGGAATGAAACTAAAGCAAGACCAAAACCTAGCAGGGAAGACATTAAAACTTTATAGTTCCATGTCCAACACCCTCAACAAGTGGTCGAGAGATGGCTTGGGTGGCCCTGCCCCAGTGACATTGCCAGTTGCAGTCCTCATGGACTCTCTCTTGGGATGACTCAGCTCATTGCCTGCAGCTTTCCTCAGCAGACATTCCATGTTCCTGGCAACTCCAATTTCCTGGGGTTTCCACTGTACTTTTGGCTTCACTTTCACAGTGCATGCACTGCCCTTTCAGGAGCACACTGCCTGGTCGCCGAGGTCTTCTTCTGAAATCTGGGTGGAAGCCTCCTATAACTCTTGCATTCTGCTTGCCTATAAAACAAGCACCACATGGATGATGCCAAGGTCTGCTGCCAGCTCAAGCAGTAGCCAGGCCCTCTTGGATCATGGCTGCAGTGCCTCTGAGGGCCTGGATAGCTAACAAAGTCTCATGGGAAAATGTAGACAAATTTTCTGCCAGAGTATAACATACATGGCCTTGAGTCTATATGTCAATGGAGTCCTTATTTCCTACTGAAGCCTCCTGAACCTGGGCTTTGCTGCAGTCTGGATTCTTATCAGCATTCTGGTCTTCTGAGCTCCAACTTGAATCTCCTATCAAGTTCAGCTTACAACATTCTAAGGCTTCTCTAGCCAGCATCTCCAAACCTTTCAAAACTCCTGCAAACAAGTTCTAAAGTATTCTAAACTACATAGTCAGGTATCATCACAACAACAACTCTACTTATGGTACCCAATCCTGTCTTAGTCACCTTCTTGTACCTGGGACAAAATACCCAATACCTACAACTTAAAGGGGGAGAGGTTTATTTTGGCTCACATTTTTGGTTCATCAATGGCTGGCTCCAAGGGAAAAAAGGCATGGTAAAAGGATTTGGGTGCAGAAAAGTTGTTCCTCCCATAACAGAGAGAGAGAGAAAGTGGGGGGGGGAGAGAAGACAGACCAGGGACAAGAATAATATACTCTTCAGGATCACACTCCCAGTGGCCTACATCCATTCAGGCCCCACCTCCTAACAGCAAGTCAGCTATAGTGTCCCCATGATTCAATCACTTTCCATGTACACAGACATTTTGGGTGATATTTTAGATCTAACCATAACAGTTACCAAAGCTTTACATTAATATAAAAAAATCAAGTATTCATATAACACCTATAATAAATAAAAGTCTCCCTTTCACCTACACACTCATCTATTTCTATTTTCTAGAGAGAAGCAATTTCAACATTTTTTTTCATTTGGTACCGGGTATTGAACTTGGGTCCTTGTGCTTGCGGGGCAGGCAGTGGAACAACTGAGCTACATCCCCGGCCCATCATTTTTATATTTTAAAAAAGTATTTGCTTCTATAATTCTACCAAACATGTTTGTATTGCAACTTTTCAATTTTGTCAGTCTTACCAATTGAAATATCAAAGCATTGTCTATTGATTTCTTGATGTGGAAGATGAATATCCAATTTCTTTTACACCTCTCTTTCACTTGCTCCTATACATCCTTTCATGATGATGCCCCGTGCTACTGAGAGTTACTATTCTCTATGTATTTTGCTAGGTCAGTATTGAGTGTTTATATTATATGGGGTGTCATATTAGTCAATGAGGATTTTCATTTGGCTATACAACTTTGTTCAACCCCACAATTAATAATTTTTATGTGCTTAGTTGTCTAACAGTTATTAGTATTTTGTTTCTATACCATTTTCCTCATGTATAATTTTCCCCTCCATGTATTCTGACACATCAAGTATTTTCCTGGTAAGATCTGTCCTAGAACATTCTGATTTGCTCTGGTTTGGGTAGGTTGCCTTCTATGCCTGATGTACATCTGTATTCTTGAGATTTTCCTACACCATTATCCTGGGAATTAGTTTCATTTCTCTTTGAGTAGAATTTTCTGTTTCCTGAATCCAATGCCTTCCTCCTTCCTGGTTTACCCCTAATTTATCAGAGCACATTTTCTGGGAATTCCTGAGAAAGGGTGCATTAGGGCTATTGTCTTTAAGACCTTGCTCAGGTAATGAAGTGCTGATTTTCCTGTATCACATTCAATTTGATAATTTGGCTGGGTTTTGAATTCTAATTAGGAAGATATTTTTCTTATGCATTTTAAGGCTTCGGCCATGGCCTTCCAGCTTTTGATGTGGCTACTGAAAATTCTGATGCCGCCCCTACCGAGGTCCTGAGTCATGTGGAAGACACTGAATCACCCCGCTGCAGACAGGCAGCCACCTGGTTCCACACTACAAAGATGCAGAGGACACCAGACCACTAGACCAAGATACTGAGTCCCGCTGATCCTGGCCTAGAGGTAGGGGCTTCTGAGCCGCCATCCCACTGCTCCTGGTCCAGAGGAAGTGGCTTCCCGGTCACCATCCCTCCCATTGCTCCAAGCCCAGAGGAAAGGGCTTTTGGGCCACCTTCTGTCCCACTGCTCCTGGCCCAGAGGAAGGGGCTTCCAGGCAACCATCCCTCCCACTGCTCCCAGCCCACAGGAAAGGGCTTTTGGGTCACCATCCCTACCGCTGCTCCTGGCCCCTGTCCCACCTCACCCAGCTCAGAGGAGGTAATCCGTGCAGGCACTAACAGCCCCCCGCCCCAGTCGAAATGAGAAAACATGTAAATAAGTCTCAAAACCAGACTTCCAGATCACCTACAGCAACCCCAAAGGGAAATGAGATGGAACACTCTGATACTCAACCACCTGGACCCACTGAACGGCCAACAAAAGGGGATCTGAAAAAGATGAAATCAGAAATAATTTCTCAGATAACAGGAGAAATTGTGCCCCTAGTGCAAGACATGATTAATAAATCTAGAGAGGAGCTCAGGAACATGATGGAATCCCAACATAAGAAACAAATGGAATCCATAAAACAGATGCAAATAGATTTCCAGGACATGAAAAACTCCACTGAAAGTCTACACAGCAGAATGAGCCAATGTGAGGGCAGAATTTCAGATATAGAAGATAAGATTGCAATTAGTGACCAGGAAAAGAAAAATTGCTTCAAAATTCTAAGGGAATATGAGAAATCAATCCAGCAGCTGCTAGACGATGCAAAGAAGAATAACATAAGACTGATTGGGCTCAATGAAGAAACAGGAGAGAGTGGAGATGACATAAAAAAATCTCTTCACAGAAATAATGGCAGAAAACTTCCCAAGCAGGGGAAAAGAGCTTGACATACAGATAAGTGAGGGATATAGGACTCCAAATAGCCTTGATCAAAAAAAATCTACACATAGGCATATAATTGTTAAGATTCCAGAAACTCAACAGAAGAACAAAGTTCTCCAAGCAGTCAGAGAAAAGAAGCAAATTGCATACAAAGGAAAGTCCATCAGAATCACAGCAGACTTCTCAACACAAACCATCAAGGCAAGAAGAGCTTGGAGTGACATATTCCAACCCCTAAAAGAAAACAGCCTCCAACCCAGATTGATGTACCCTGCAAAACTATCTTTAAAAATGGATGGAGAAATAAGATACTTTCATGACAAAGAGCACCTTAGGAACTTCATGAATACCAAACCAGCACTCCAAAGAATTTTATACAATATCCTAGGAACAGACATTGAGGATCACAACCCCAGGAAGCAAAGCAGAATGAACCCATCTGGCATGACAAGAAATTAAATGTAAAGGGGGAGAACCCAACAAAAAGAAAAAGTCATGGCAATGACAAGTCAATACGTTTCAGTTATAACTATCAATGTTAATGGTCTCAATTCACCAATCAAAAGAAATAGACTGGCAGAATGGGTCAAGAAGCAAAATCCAACAATATGCTGCATACAAGAAACACACTTCATTCAAAACGAAACTCATAGACTGAAAGTTAAAGGGTGTAAAACAATACTCCATGCAACAGGAACTCGAAAAAAAGCAGAAGTAGCTATCCTCTTGGCAGATCAAGTAGATTTCAAAGCAACACTGATTAAGAGAGACAAAGAAGGACACTACATCCTTGTAAAGGGAAGAATCCAAGAGGAAGAGATGACAATCATAAATATCTATGCACCAAACACTAGTGCACCCAACTATATAAAACAAATACTAACGGACATGAAAAGTCATATATGCACTAATACAATTGTAGTGGGGGACCTCAACACCCCACTATCACAAATAGATAGATCAACTAGACTAAAAATAAGTAATGAAATACTAGAACTCAATTGAACTTTTGAACAAATGAATTTAACAGATGTTTACAGAGTCTTCCACCCCACAAAATCAGAATACACATTCTTCTCAGCTGCACATGGGTCATTCTCCAAAATAGACCACATATTCACACATAGAACATGTTTAAGTAAGTGCAAAGGAATTGAAGTTATCCCCTGTATAATATCAGACCATAGTGCAATGAAATTGGAGATCCATAGCAAAAGAAACTCAAAAAATTTCATAAACATGTGGAAATTGAACAACACACTTCTGAATAACCCACGAGTCACAGAGGAAATTAAAGAAGAAATCAGACAGTTCCTTCAATTAAATGACAATGACAATACAACATATCGGAATCTATGGGACACAATGAAAGCTGTCTTACGAGGGAAATTTATAGCAGTGAATACGCATATTAGGAAAACAGAATGAGCCCAATTAAACAACCTGATGCTGAACCTCAAGCTTCCAGAAAAAGGAGAGCAGGACAAACCCAAAGCTCATACAAGGGAGGAAATTATAAAGATCAGAGGAGAAATCAATGCAATGGAGACTAAGAGAACGATACAAAAAATCAATGAAGCCAAGAGTTGGTTCTTTGAAAGAATCAACAAAATTGACAAACCTTTAGCCAACCTTGTCAGAAAAAGGAAAGAAAAGGCCCAAATCCGTGCAATTAGGAATGAAAAGGGTGAAATGACAACAGACCCAGCAGAAATCCAGAGGATCATCAATACCTACTTCCAGAACCTATACGTCAATAAGATGGACAACACAGAAGAAATGGACAGATTCCTAGCTACATATGAATTACCAAAGTTGAATGAAGAAGACCTAAAAGTTCTGAACAACCCAATATCAACCAATGAAATTGAAAATGTAATTAAAAACTTATCAACTAAGAAAAGCCCGGGCCCTGATGGCTTCACTGCTGAATTCTACAAGACATTTAGAGAGGAACTGCTTCCACTGCTGTTTAAACTCTTCAATGAAATTGAAAGGGAAGCAATACTCCCAAATTCATTCCTGGAAGCAAGCATCACCTTGATCCCCAAAGCACAGAAAGACCCAACTGAAAAAGAGAACTATAGGCCAATCTCACTAATGAACATAGATGCAAAAATCCTTAATAAGATAATGGCAAACAGAATGCAGAAGATCATCAAGAAGATCATACACCCTGATCAAGTGGGATTCATCCCAGGGATGCAGGGATGGTTCAATATACGAAAATCAATTAATGTAATACACTGTATCAATAGAGCCAAGGACAAAAACCATGTGATTATCTCCATAGATGCAGAAAAAGCATTTGACAAAATCCAACATGCATTTATGATAAAAACCCTACAAAAAATTGGAATAGATGGTCTCTACCTCAAACTGATAGAAGCCATCTATGAAAAACCAACAGCCAATATCATACTAAATGGTCAAAAACTGAAATCCTTCACACTAAAATCAGGAACAAGACAAGGATGTCCACTATCACCACTCTTGTTCAATATAGTTCTGGAAACATTAGCCATGGCAATTAGACAAGAGAAAGAAATAAAAGGAATAAAGATAGGTAATGAAGTCAAATTGTCATTATTTGCAGATGACATGATACTCTATATAGAAGACCCCAAGAACTCCACCAAAAGTCTTCTAGACTTAATAACCAAATTCAGTCAAGTAGCTGGTTACAAGGTTAACACACAAAAATCAATAGCTTTCCTCCACACCAATGACAGACTCACTGAGAGAGAAATAGGGCAAATAATTCCTTTCACAATAGCATCCAAAAAACTGAAATACCTAGGAATCATCCTAACGAAAGAAATCAAAGACCTCTTCTCTGAAAACTATGGCACTCTGAAAAGAGAGATTGAAGATGATATCAGAAAATGGGCAGACATCCCGTGCTCCTGGGTAGGAAGGATTAATATAGTGAAAACGGCCATACTTCCAAAACTGTTATGTAGATTTAATGCAATTCCAATTGAGATCCCAGCAGCATACTTCATAGACCTCGAGAAAAAAATCCAAAAATTCATTTGGAACAAGAAGAGACCCAGAATAGCAAAAGCAATTCTAGGTAACAGAGACATGGCAGGGGGTATCACATTCCCCAACCTGCAACTATACTACAAAGCTACTGTGATAAAAACAGCATGGTACTGGCAAAGAAACAGACTTGAGGACCAGTGGAACATATTAGAAGATGCAGAAACAACGTCAGACAAACTCGGCCATCTCATCTTTGACAAAGGAGCCAAACACCCTCACTGGAGGAAAGATACCCTCTTTAATAAATGGTGCTGGAAAAATTGGGCTTCAACTTGCCAAAGATTAAAACTAGACCTGTATCTCTCACCATGCACTAAACTAAAATCAAAATGGATTAAAGATCTAAATATTAAAATAGAAACTCTGAACCAGTTGGAACAGAGGTTAGGTAGAATCCTTGAAGACATCGGTGTAGGAAAAGATTTTATGAACAAAACCTCAGCTGCCCGTGAACTAGCACAAACAATCAACAAATGGGATCTCTTCTTATTAAAAGGCTTCTGCACAGCAAGAGAAACCACCAGCAGTGTGAAGAGACAATCCGCAATGTGGGAAAAAATCTTCACCTACTCTTCCTCAGACAAAGGTCTACTCTCTTGAATCTATAAAGAACTTAAAAAGATCAGACCTCCCAAATTTAAGGACCCAATCAAAAAATGGGCATCTGAAATGAATAGACATTTCTCAGACAAAGAAGTAGAAATAGCAAATAAATACATGAAAAAATGTTCAACATCACTGGTCATTCGAGAGATGCAAATGAAAACAACGCTGAGATTCCACCTCACTCCAGAAAGAATGGCTGCTATGATGAAATCAACCAATAACAAATGCTGGTGGGGCTGTGGGGAAAGAGGAGCCCTGCTCCACTGCTGGTGGGTGTGTAGACTGGTGCAACCACTGTGGAAATCAGTATGGAGATACCTCAAAGAACTAGGACTGGAAGTCCCATTTGACCTTGCTATTCCACTGCTGGGGATCTTCCCCAAGGAATTAAAAGAATCATACCACAGTGATATATGTGCGCCCATGTTCATAGCAGTGCAGTTTGTGATAGCTAAAACTTGGAAACAGCCCAAATGCCCATCAACAGGAGACTGGATAAAGAAAATGTGGGTTTTTTTTTATAAAATGGAGTACTACTCAGCCATAAAAAATGAGAAATTAGAGACATTTATAGCTAAGTGGATGCACATTGAGGCGATACTCTTAAGTGAAATAAATAGGACACACATGTGTAAATACCGAATAGTTTCTCTGGTGTGAGAAACTGAAAGTGTAAATAAGGACTAAATGTATAATAGATAATGTGAAATAGGAAGAAAAGGGGCAAAGGGGAAGGAAGTGAGAGGGCTAGGGGAAAGGATAGAAGGGAATGGGATTAATATGAGAAAATGGAAAAATAGGAACAAAATCTTTGTAAATAGGGAGGAGTGGAGGGGTTGAAGGGAGGGCTGGGCAAGGGTGAAAAATAAGAACCAAGAGAGACTATGTAAAGGTGCAAATTTCCAATGATGAATGTCATTATATTGTATACCTAAAATGTACCAATGATTAGAATGAATAATCGATAATGCAAAATAGGAATAAAAGGTCCAAAGGGGTAGGGGTAGTGGGAGGGGCAGGGGAAAGGAAAGAAGGGAAAGGAAAAATGCTGAGAAATGGAAATAATGTCTTTGTGAATAGGGAAGGGTGGAGGGTGTGAAGGGAGGGCTAGGAATGGGGAAAAAATAAGAACCAAGATGCATTATGTAAAGGTACAATTCCCAATGAGAAATGTAATTGTGTTGTATACCTACAATGTACCAATAAAAGAATTTAATACAAAAAAAAAAAGAAAATTCTGATGCCGTGTTGACTCTTATACTCTGTAGGGTTCTGGGAACTTACTTTTGTTTCCATTATTCTGGTGTTGATATTTGGTATTATTCTGGTATGGTTTGATTTAGTTTTATTTGCTAGGGAATCAGTGGGTTACTCAGTTTAGAAACTAATTTCCTTTATTTTTAGGAAATCTACTAGAATTATTTATCTTCCTATCATTTCTCTTGATTACCTGCCTCAACTTCTTTTTTTTTTTTTGTACTGGGGATCGAACTCAGGTCCTTGCGCTTGTACAGCAGGAGGTGAAAACACTGAGCTAAATCCTTGGCCCCCTGCCTCAACTTCTGAACACTTTACGGTAGATTACAAAGTCAGGTCCCTTTTATCCATGTTCTCTGGCATGTAAGCCGGTGGTCCCTCCTACACTGATGTTGGGCTCAACCATGTCTTGCTTTTAGTCAATGGGATGTTTGTAATCATGATACAAGTAGAGGACTGAAGATAATCTATGTGATTGAGTTTGATTGCTCTTGTCTGCCACCATTGCCTGAAGAATAACACGTCTAGGTTAGCCCTAAGGGATGAGAGACAGGTGGAGTAGAATCAACTGCTAGCCAAGCCCAGCAACCACCCAGATTCATAAGCAATAAATTCTTCCTGTTGTTTGCCACTAAGATTTGTTTATTGCTCAGAATTGTTGACTCAGCAACTGATGTGTCTGATATTTGGATGTTAGATTTAGCATAACCCTCTAATTTTCTTTTTACTGTTCCTGCTGGGAGTCTTTTTTTTTTGAGACAGGGTCACACTATTTAGTTCAGCAGGCCAGCTTTGAAGTCACTATATAGCCCAGGCTTACCTCAAATTGGCAGCAACCCTCCTGCCTCAGCCTCCTGAGTGCTGGGCATGCATCACCACACCCAGCCTTTCTGGGGGGTGTTAACGTTATCTTTCATTCCTTCTATTGAGTTTTTCATTTCTATGATTCTATTTTTAATTTCCAAGAACTCTTTTTTTTGGTTCACTGTATGTCATTGTTGCTTGCAGCATCCTTTTCTTGTTTCATGATAGTAGTAGCTTTTCTCTTCTTTTTTTGGCTTTTGGGGTTTAAACTTGGGTCTTGTGCACTGAGACCCTAGCCCTCTCTTTGTTAAATATCATTTCTTATTGCATAAACTATTATTTAAACTTTTCCTTTCATTATCTCTTTCCTCCAAATACTTTTTATTCTGTTATTTTGGTCCCTATTTATTTGGCAGTACTGGGATTTGAACCCACACCTTCACACTGAGTTACATCTCAAGACCTTTATTTTTGCATTTTGCATTTTGAGGCAAGGACTTACCAAGTCATTCAATTACTCAGATTAGGCCTGAACTTACAGTCTTCCTGGCTCAGCCTCCCAGAGTGCTGGGATTATAGGCCTACATCACCATGCCTGGCTTCTGCCTGGTACAGTATTTCTTGCCTGTCCATTTACACTCACTAAAAAACTGGTTGGGAGGTGTGTGTGTGTGTGTGTGTGTGTACAAGTTATTCACAGAATAGCAATCTTTTGTGGGAACTTCTGACTTTTTCTCCAGGGCTGACTCGATGACCTAGAGCAACCTCCCATTCTTCAGTTTTGAGGATGTTCACCTAGCCACCAGCATTCTGAGAATCTTCTGGGGAGAATGTCAGGGGGGAAATCTTAACATTCAGATCATAAACTTTCACTTGATTCTCCCATTTCCTATATGATACCCATGCTCGCAGCTGTGCTTGGTGGCCCCAAACCAAAGTGCTTCTACTTAAAAATGACCTTACAGCTCCTTTCCATGGGCAGAGGGACATCTGGCTGCATAGGGGTGGAGGGGTGTCTGAACTCTTCAGGCTGATATAAGTGCTTCAGCCAGCCCTCCTCCTGATAGCTCCACCTTTTGCAGGTCCCTGGTGCCTCTAATTCCTAGGGCTTTGTATAATTCTATGGCGAACATCAGGTGGCTTTTTGGCTTTCTTCACCGCTGACTTAGGATTTAGCTTACTTAGATTGTTAAGTCAGTTCCTCTCATCCATAGGCTTTCCAGTTTCCAAAATTTTGTTGCTGTTGTTTACTCTCTTGTTATTCCTATCCCTGTGGATTTATGGGGAATTTTTTTTACATAGTGTTTTAATGGGATGTCTTTATCACTTCTTTAATAGTACATGATCATTATAAAATATAAAGCAATCCATAGCAAGCACCCTCCCTCATAATATGCTTCCCCCAAGCCACTCTTAAGTATTTATCCTTCCAGATAGCTTTGTCTTTGTGAATTATATGTACGTGGATGGTGAAGTGAATACTCACATGCGTGAATGTGCACACTTTGCAAGTGTGCATGAGATTATACTATAATACCCTGGAACCACTCTTTCCCCCTAGAGCTCAATTTTGAGTCTTTCACTCATACATATTGAGCTACTACTTTCTTTTCATTAAGCTTCATAATGTTGTTATGCCATAACTTATCTCTTACTAATGACATGCAGGATGATTCCAATTCTTTGTTACTGTAAAGAGCCCCATTCAGAATGTTAGCACACCCCCATCTTTGCACACCTGTCCTTTTGTCTCTACAGGCACTTTATCTAAGTGGAACCACCAGTGGGCATGCATGGTTAAGAGATTGGTGAATAGTATCAGATAGCTCTCCACAGAGACGTATCAATGTTTTACTCTCCTTCTGGATGTAAGACAGAGCTCTTCTTCTCTCTCCTGTTCTTGCCATTTTTTTTTAATTGTTGCAGCTTAGTTGAGTGAACATGATGTCTTATTGCTGCTTTGATTTACATTTCTTTGAATAGTGAGGCTGGGTCTTTTTGTGTGTGACTCCTCTGTGAACTGTTTGCTTCCTATGTGGTTTTTCTCTTTTTTGGGACAGGAACCCTCAGACCCTAGCTTACCCCTGGCTTTGTTGCCTGGCTGTCATGGACCCCTGGAGCTCAGAGGCTAGGCAGGCTGCATAGGTGGTGGGCGTGGATGGCATGAGGAGGGGTTGGGTGAGAGAGCAGTGTGAGCGCTCCCCAGTTTCTTGGCTTTGCCTGCACCAAGTCTGCATTGACAGTGAGTATAATTTTCTCCCCAACAGTGCTGGTCTGCAGTTGATAGGCCCCCCAGGCCAGAGTGGCCCTCTGGGTGGCTCTGCATATGGCCTAGTCAGTGTCTGCATCTTGGTTGGAGGTTCTGGCGCCAGCCTGGGTGCTGACATCTGAAACGGTTTACATTCCATCAAGGTAGTTTTTTTTTTGGTACTGGGGATTGAATTTGGGACCTTGCGCTTGTGAGTCAGGCGGCGGAAATGCTGAGCTAAATCCCTGGCCCGGTAGTTGCTTTTTTAAAAAAACCTTTTAAAAATTGTGAAATACAACACATAGAGAAAATGTTCAGTTTAACAAATTATTATAAAGCAAACACCGTATAACGAACACCCTGGGAGATAGTTGACTTTTAATGACGCTATGGAAAGTGGAGCTGGCACTCTGCCCTCGGTGTCCCTCAGTCGTGGGGCCACCACTCAGGTGTGGCCACTCTGGGGTAGGGCGCTGGAGTCTTTCTTGGCCTGAGACTGAGTTTGAGACTGTGACTTCCATGTTATCTTTCAGCCTCACTTCCCTGACCCATGTCCCAGTAGACCCAGGGAACATTCAGACCTCAGCACTTTGGGTGGGACTCAAGTGTGTGTGTGTAGCTCCAGAAATCCACATCAGGGGGCTCTGGGGCAGGTCCAGAAGCCCTGTCTGGTTAGCTTGGAATTTGGAGTTGGCCACAGTATTCACCCCAGTGGCAGAGCTTGGCCCTCCTGACTAGCTGGACTGGGGGAAGGCCATGTTGTGTGGGCACAGCCTTCCCCTTTCCAGCAGGGTTTGGAGGAGGAGGGCCCTCTATGTGGAGAGTTCCCTCATAGACTGGAGAAGGATATGAGCTCTGAGGAGAGATGGAACCATGTGCTCTTGTCTTTGGGTTGAGCCCTTGCTGAGAATGTCTGTCCCTGGGGATTCACATCCCTTTGTGGTGCCTGCCCTATGGTCCAACTCCAGATGGGATTTCTGCCCCGAGTGACCAGTCCATTGAGGGGCAGCCTTCATCTCAGGAGACAGGTCTTGGCCTTTGGGCCACTTGCTCATTTCCAGTCCATCCCTCTCAGCTGCCCCTTCCCACATTTAGTCTTCCTCCCATCTGCCAGATATAGGGTGGCTGGAAAGGGCAGACAGACTGAGTGCTTGCTCTTGGAGCTAATGGTCCTTATGCCCCACTGTAGCCCAGCAGAAAGTCCTGTGAGGATGGAATTTTTTTTTTTTTTTTGATACCAGGAAAGGTAGGCAGGGAGCTGGGAGGCAAGCGGTGAGGGCACACAGGGCTGGGAATGAAGTAGCGGGGCCAGGGGAAGCTTCCCGTGGGAAACCAGCCCAGAGGTGCAGACTGCAGGCCAGGCAGTGGTGCTGGAGAGTGATGGGGCCAGGGCCAGAGGATGTGCAAAGGCCCTGTGACAAGGGGAGGTATGTAGAAGGTCCATGTGATTGGAGAAGGGTGTGAGGGAGACCAGTGAGAGGTGGGCAGGGTACCTGTGGGCCATGCAGAGGACTTTACCTGGAAAGGGTTTGGGGCATGGCATGGCATGTTAGGCGTGCATTTCAAGAAGAGTTCCATGGCTGCTCTGTATGTGGGGAGGGTCTGGAAGGTGGGACTTGTTCAGAAGCCCTTGGGGGTAATCCCAATGGAAGCAGAGGCAATGAGGTAGAGGGAATTGTGGGAGGGATGCTGAAGGAGCCATCAAGGGTGGGCCTGGGTGACCTGGAGCTGACCTGGAGCCACCCTAGAGTTGAGGGTGGCGGGGGGGGGCAGCAGGTGAGAAATAGGTGATGGGAAATAGGTGAGTCTGTTTATGTCAGAGGTTCTGGAGGGTCACACCATAGGAAGTGGGGAGTGCACCTTTGAATGGAGCTTAGTGGACAGGTCTGGCCTGGGGACCAAACGAGGTAGTCACCAACACCGTCTGTGTCTGCCTGCCTAGCTGTGGTCCTTCCCCCGAAGCTGTTGCTCTTGGGTTATACTGGACCAGACCAAGCTGGGCAAAGTGTGATCCTGAGTGGGAGGCAGCCATAACTCACCTGTGTCTGCTGTGGTGTGTGTGTGTGTGTGTGTGTGTGTAATGGACACTTTTTCATTCTACTGGCCCCAAGTTAGGTTGAAGTGGGCTGGAGGTAGAGGAGGCAGGAGCCAGCATGGCAAGGTGGGACCTGCCCCGAAAGAGGAGTTTTGCTGTGTGAAGTTAGGCTCATCTAACAGACACCAACTGATCCTGGCCATAGATGGATGCAAGAGTTGTTCCAGCCCCTAAACTCTGCCTCCTGATTTGTTTGTGTGACAGAATCATTTCTCTTGGGGATTGTTTTATGAGCGTCAGCCTGTGGGTTCCCCAATTTTATCAATGTTCCTCTGGGAGACTAGAACTTTGGAGGACAAGCTGCCATTCAGTCCATGCCAAATCTAATTTAAGCTGTGTAGGTGTGGTGGTGTTCTAGGACTTCACAGGGGATGTGCTAGCTTAATTATGCCCACCTCCAGCCCCTATTCTTTGCCAGTCTGTGAACAATCTGGACTTTTATCCCTCTTGTAGCAGAGAAGGAAGTTCAACACATGGCCATGTTAACCCATATGATGCCTGGAAAGCCACTTGGGTGGGGCTGTGGGCTAAGATTTTAGACCCATTTTGTTCTTAGCCCTCCTACAGTGTCTGGCTGGGAAAGTCCACTCTGATAGTGGGGACCCAGCCTGCATGGGGGAACCTCAGAGGAATCAGTAATCTTGAATAGGAGGCTTATGCTGGGGCACCAGTCACAACTCCTGTCTTGGTCCAGGGAAGAGAGGACCAGGTGACGGAGCACCATAGTCTCAGGAGCCTTCCTCTAGGGCTAGTTTTGCTTAGTATGCTGTGCTTCCCTCTATAACTGTCCCAGCTCTGTCGACTTTGCCTTTGCACGTTCTCAAAGGTGTCAACTTCTCTACATATGACATGTGGCTGCCACTCTAGTTCATCATCTTGCATCTTACTTCTGCCTTCTCAGGACTTTCAACCCTCCTCGACAGCAGGGTAGCCTGCCTGATCCTGTGACTCTTATCTGTTGCCTCTTTGCAGATCATGTTTCTTTTATCTACAATGTTACCAATGTTACAATGTTACCCCCACACAAATTCCTTTCTGCATGGCCAATTTCTATGCATTCAGTGCTCATCACACAGTAGGTATTCATACGTTTCTCAAATGAATAAACGTTTAACAAAGCCTTTTGATCTCAAGTCCTTGTCATTTCCTGAGCGGCCTCTTGATTCTCTTCATAGTTTACATTGCACTTACACACTGTTACAAATTGTCAATATGTGTTCATTGGGGAAAGATTGTATGGCTAATTGTTGGGGACCAGCATCTGCCACACACTGTGTGCCAGGAAACATTGTTGCATTGAATTGAGTAACATCTTTCAATACTGAGAAAGGCCAGTGAAACTCTACCAAGAGTCTTCTGTCAAATGCTTTTTGGGGGGATATTTTAATTTTTTTTTCTGAGGTCTTATATCTTAGTTGTCAGTCTCTGTATTCATGTAAGGGGGTTTTTGCATGAGGCTTGGAGGATGAGGAGGACATGTGCAAAGTTAGGAGGAGGATAGTCACTTCAGGCAGAGAGAGTCTTGGGCTAGTGTGAGATTAGGTGAGATTCTACTTTACTTAAACTCAACCAATAGGTCAAGGAATCAGATTAGTGGCTGTGCTTTGTCTGTAATCTGATTTTAAACTTGTTTTCTGTGCTTAACTCTTCTGAACCCGAGCTTGATTGCTTCCCATCCTCATTTCTATTACTTCTTGCTTCCAGCCTTTGCTCAGGTTGTTGTCCATGCATAGGAGGCTATTTTTTAGGTGACATGTCCCACAAGCCTGAGCTTTTCCACCTTTCCTCAAAATTGTGATTTTTGGATTGTTGCATCTTTCATAATGTTCCTTAACTCCATAAAGTTACAGTTCAAGTGACTTCATACTCCATTCATCTACACAATGTCCTTGAGTTATTTATTTGACTACTCTTCGAGTTTTGCTGCCAAGGTTTGTAGAGGAGTCAGGTGCCTGAGATGTGGTCTTTTTATCCATGGAGTTCTTGGCCTACTTGAGAGATTGGAGGTGGAGGAAATGGCTCCTTGTGGGATTTTCCAGGTCAGAAGAAGGAGTATCAGGCAAAGCTTCATCAAGGTGGTAGCCTATGGGTTGTGCCTTGGCACATGAGAATTGCAGGTGGAACTGGACTGTGTCAGCTGTTAAGTACTCAGTGACTTACAATGAGCCATTGGTGTTGGGGACTGTGAAGGTTTCCCTAGAAGAAAAGAGGTTGTCACCTGGTCCACCTTAAGCTCATGCCAGGCTTGAAGCTTTTTCTTTATACTCTTTTATAGCTTTTGGAAGTTTTACAAAAAGCATACTACTAATTAAAATGATATAAAAAATAAAACAACATATACTTTGTTTTAATTCTAAACCAAAAAAGAAGATGGGGTGTCAGAAGTAACCTCGGTGGTAATCAGCTGCATAGGGCAGAGCTCTAAGCAGTGGTTCTGATCTGTAGCATGTCAGGGTATCTTGTTGCAGTATGAGATGGAAACCATGACATCCAGTCAATACCTACTTGGAAAAGGTATGTCAGGTTATGATACAAGACAAACTATCATCATGGATTAAAACTTTTCTGTGATCTTAGGGTAGTAGACACGTCTTGGAACATTTACTAATCTTTAAAAATTTTACGAGTGTGAAATAAATCAACTCTTGAGATTGGCTTGCTTAATGGTTATTTATTCATTCATGTATTTATTGAATGAGTATCTGTTGATATTAACCTCCATGGAACATTTATCAGAAGGCAATGTCTAATTCAGAAGGCAATGTCTGGATTTCTGAGAGGATGTGAGTTAGAAAGAGTCTACTTTTCACCTGAATGTGGATTAAAATATTATAGTTTCTGGGGGTAAGAGAAACAGTTTAAGGTGCAGACTTATGTTTATTATTGTAAGATAATATAAAAAGCACTAAGAAGAGCAACTTATACTGGAAAGTCATAAGCATGTGGCATTTTGTGAGGCTATTACAAGCTGCACATTTGGGTTCATGTATGTGGAAGAGATGGGAACAAAGATCTGAGATGGGAGAAATGGTAGAAGTCAGCATGTGTTTCCCTAGAGTAGTCGGTCTCATTTGCTGTCACTGTAGAGTCCTAAGTGCTGGTTAAGTACTCAGGTTCAGGGCCAACCCCAGATATTCTTATCCAAGGTGACTGGGCTGGAGGTCCACAGCCCACAGGTTGACCCAGATGCCTACCCTCAGTGGTCCTGATGAGTAGGGGTCCCCTGGGGAAGTAAGGCCCGTCTTGTATTTTCCGAAGATGCTAAGTGGGGTATGGGTCCCATCTGTTTCAAGGCCACACTGGGACCATGCACTTGGGAGTTTTCCTAACCCCTTATGTCCCTGGTGTCAAATGCCAGAGGTCCAGGAATCAAAAACAGGCTTATGAAGCCCATACAGCAGGCAATGGATGTGGTATAGGCTGTGCAGGACAGAATGCCTCCTGGAGGAGGGGGCCTTGTAGGTCTGGGAAAATCCTATGAGCGAAGAAGCACTGAGCAGGGAGGAGCAGACTATTCTGAATTCCAGATAGGCCCCTCCCTGCTCCATCCAGGCGCCTTGGAGATCTGCTTTGGGATGGAGTGAGTCTGTGTTTCCATATACCTGTTACCCCTCATCAACTGCAGCCTTTGACCAAAGAGTCCAGGGATCTGACATCCTGGCACCACTGAGCTACATCACAACTCTCATAGAATAAATGCTAATGTCAGAGTTGGAGGCTGCCCCAGCCATTTCAGTTTAAAGATGAGTAAACCAAGGCCCAGTAGTGACAGATGACTCATGGAGAAGCGAAAAGATGTGTGGGGTGGTCAGACTGAAATGGATCCTTCTCATGCCTGCCATTCCAGCTGGATGACCTTGAATGGATTATGTGACTCTTTGTGCCTCACTATGCTGATCTGTAAAATGGAGATAACACCTATCCCTTCAGGTTGTTTAGAGGATTCCACATTATTTTTCTCAGAGCCTGACACCCAGGAGGCACTACTTGATGTCCAGGGCTACCCTTGAGTCAGTGGTGGGCTTGAATGAAACAGCTCCTGACTCCTGGTCGAGTGCTCTGGTCACGTCCCACTGCTGCTGGACCCTCTAACGCTCTGCAGCCTGGTCAGACCCTTGCTCCAGCTGTGACTTTTGGGCTTGGGATATGAGGCAGTGAGCAGTCTCTATTTGCTAACGTTGTATATTGCTTAATAAGGAAAACATGTCTTGTCCTGGCAAACAGTGGATCTGGCCATATTTGGGGAAAAGGAGTAACTTGGATACAGTCAGGGACGCGATTTTGAGCTTGTCTTATTTAAAACAAAATCAAAGACAACATGGAGTACCACTTTCCTTTGTCCAGTTTGGTTATGAGAGAATTTCTCGTTATAAATAGGCAACATATTGCAATGTTAGCTTCAGAAATAGCTGTGAACTGTTTGGGATGCAAATCCTTTCAGCACTTGAAAGAACTTGGCTTAGAGGAAGGGTCCAATGGATAGGGAGACAGTGGCTGTTTTACAGCCATGAGGCATGGACTAAGGCTTTTGTTACTTGGTTGCCAGCCTCAAGCTGAGCACCAGGCCCAGGGGTCTGGGACTGGCAGGGGCTGGCAGCTTCTAGTCAACTCCAAATGAGGGGCTTTCTTGCCTCTGAAGTGGAGGACTGCCAGCTGCACCCCCTCCTTCCTGTAGTCACTTGTTTGTGAAGCCTGTATCACTTGCATGTACTTGGCCATTTGCTCATTGACTATTCAAGCAGATTGAAGCTCTCACTGTGCGAGGCAGACTCCTGATTCCTTCCTACTCCTCTTTCCTCCTCCCTCGGGCCTTTGCTTCCTCAGGCTGTTCCTTGCTCATGGCTGTTACCCTGGGCTCTGACTTTAGTCCTTTTCTCCCTCTGCACACTCTTCTCTCTACTTTTGGACTCAATTTGCATAACATACCAATTAAAAATGGCCAAACTGCCTGGGTCCAGTCCTGTCTCTACCAAGTACTAGCTATGTGACCTTAGGCAAGTGGCCTAACTCCCCTGTGACTCAGATTCCTCTTTTGTAAACTCGGGGCGATGACAGTGCTTATCCCCCAGCTGGTTAGTGTGACTGAGTTAATCTGTACAAAGCTCCTAGCACAGTGCCTAGCAGAAAGCCAGAATGCAGAAATCTTGGGCTGCTGTTCTTTGAGGATGACTCTGGGTTCTTTCACTTAGACAGTCACTCTCTCCTCAACTTCAGAGGTGAGACTTCCAGCAGCCTCCTCCGCTTGATCAGTTCAGACTGAGCACCTGCTGTCACTCTCATATGCTTGGCCTTCAGCTTGGAGACATGGCATTAAGGAACAGGGTCCAGGTTCTAAAAGGTGTGAGGTGGTATTCTGCCCCACAATGGATGCACCCCAGGCCTACTGCTCTCCCAGGGAAAGCTCCCTCTTGGGGGCTACTTAGGCCAAGGACATGGGAGAGAGCCAGAAAACACTTGGGTTTCCAACCTGGGGGGGATGGGCCACCCTTTGTTCTTCTGAGTATTTCTTGATTGTTGGGTCTAGCCTGTGCTGAACACTGACCCGCTGGTCTCCCTGCCAAGCCTCTTACCTTCCTCTCACTCATGCTCTACCCTTCCCTGACTGAAGTCAGGCCAAAGTCTCTGTAAAGCTCCACAGAGGTTTCTAGTACCTGTCTCCAGGGTTTACTGTGCAGGGGGCCCTGCAGCTGCTGCCTCCTCTGCAGGTTTGGAAGGAGTGTGCTTTGCTGGGAGGTGAGACATTGGAACCTGCTGTGGGTTCTGACTCTTGGCTGCCCAATGCCACTGTGGCCTCAAACACCTGATCTATGAGTGTTACTTTTACCTCCCTCATGTTTGCTGAAAGCCTGGGCCCCACAGTTCCTAGAGCAACCCAGCGCTGCTCAGTGGGAAGGTGGCTGTGGTTGTATAGGCAGCCATGGTAGTGTGAGGCTGAGAGGTCAGCATGCTCCAGCTCTGGATTTCCCCGGTCCATGCAGAATTAGTAAGTGTTGTTTGCCATGATTTCTTGGTAAGTCTTCAGGTCTGGCTTTGCTGCCTTTCATACTCTTTCTTGTCACTATCCCTGCTCTGACCACAAAGGGCTCAAACTATTTCCTGATTTTTTTTTTTTTTTGTGGTACCGGGGATCAAACTTGGGTCCTTGTGCTTGTGCAGCAGGCGGCAAAACCACTGAGCTAAATTCCTGGCCCTCAAACTATTTCCTGGAAGAGACCTCTTAGAATTGTCCTGTGGTTGTTTCCTCTCTGAATTCCTAAGTGGACTTTGCCTGTTTCCCATATAGGACCCTCAGATCTTCTGAAACTTTCTCTAGTTCCCTGGTCCAGGAGGCCACCCTGACCCCAGCCATCTGAAGGCTAACATGAGCCTAGCCCCTTGGCTCTGGCTCTGCAGGGTCTTCTCCACTGGCCAGGGCTCTGCAGGCAGGACTCTGCCTCCTTTTTTCAGAGGTAAGCAAGCTCAGAGCTGGCCCATAGAGGATTCCCAGCCCCCAGCGTGACTGCCTCTTGAGCTTTGGTTTAAACAGAGGTCTCTGTTGCTAAGACCTGTTTAAGGAACACCTGACTTGTCAATCTGATCTCTTAAATTCCCTTCCAGATCTTTTTATGCCATGGGTTCCCTCTTGCCTTGTCCCTGACTTACACTGTAGCTGCCCAATGCTTCAAGGTAGGGACCCCTGTCCTCTGCATGTCAGTGGTAAATTCCAAGGCACAGCTGGGACAGGTGGCTTGGAGATGTCAGGTGTGGCCAGGTCAGCAGGTGGACCCTGTATGTATCTGGGCCAGAGTGTAGGTCCAGAACCCGTGCAGAAGTTGATGTGGGTCCTAAAGCACTGTAACTCCATACACATGCTGGTTCCTCAGTGCTTATCTGTTAACCTGGCATGGGGAGGGGTCCTTCTAGACTTAAATGTTGGTGTACAACCACAGTACAGATGTTCTGACTCCCCACCACAGAGAGCCACTTCCCTCCATTTCAGAGCAAGGAGATTGATTCTTCTGGGTATGGACAGTCTTCCCTCTAGATTGGGCTCCCAGGACTCAGTAGATGCTGCTCTCTGCCTCCCCCACCCCTCACACAGCAAGCAAAATTGAGTCTTTCTATTGTTTTCCAGGGCTCACGTTCAAGCATGCCCTCCCCTCTCAGATTCCATCTTACTCTCACTCTGGTGGCTTTGGCTGATGGGGCTGCAGGGGCCTCTCAGCTCTCTGCCCTCCTCTCCTCTTAGACAGCACAAGCTGTGGTTGAGCTTGTGGTTGAGCTTGTGGTTGAGAGCACAAGCTTTGATGTTGTGGAGTCCAGATTTGAATCCCAATTTTCCACGTATATAACCTTGAGCAGGTAAACTGTTTTCTCACAGCCCAAATTTCCTTATCTGTTTAATGGAGATACTAACAAATTGTGCATGGAAAGCACTGTGTGCCTAGCCCAGAGCAGGCATTCAGTAGCAGGCAGCTGGTATAATGATGGTGACGAGAGTTTCCTGGCACCACCTACCTCCCCTTTGGTCCCTACTACTAGATCACCTCTATTGTGATCACAGCAGTTGGTATGAGGGAGCAGTTTTCGTTTGGAGCCAAGGTCAGAATGCAGTAACTGAGCAAGGTGGAGGCGGTCCAGGAAGGATCAGAGGGCCCCAATGACTAAAGAGTCTGGAGTCTCGGCACGTGAAAACTCAGGAGTTTCTCATTTCATCTGACAGAATTGCTGAGGTAGATGGAGGACTCTCCATATATGTAGGAACCACATTCACCCTTTATTTTTTAGCTATTCAGAAAAACATGGCATTTTGGACCTATTTTTTAAAATATCTTTTAAAATTAATTTTTGGTACATTTTAGGTATACAATATAATGACATTCATCATCGGAAATTTGTACCTTTACATAATGTCTCTTGGTTCTTACTTTTTCCCCATTCCCCTGCCCTCCCTTCAACCTCTCTTTTGGACCTATTTTGTACCTGCCACTGCCCTAGCTCTGAGGATACAATGGTAAACTAAGAAGACCCAACCAAAGCCAAAGAGTACTCATTTTTTATTATCCAACTTTCTTGGGGTAGGACAGTGAAATGAGAGGTTATTAAAAATAAAAATGATACATGCTCAATTAAAGTTTCTCAGGCAATACACAAAAATACAAAGGAAATTTTAAAAATCAAGGAGGTTAAACAAAATGAAAATCCCACTAGCTGGAAATGTTGACATTTTGCTGAAAACACTATGAACATGTACTTTATTAGATAAGTGAATCATGCTGTTTATACTTTGGTTTTCCCCTTCACGCTACATGGTGGATTTTCCATATTCATTATATTAATATTTTATAGATATTTTGTACTCTGTAGGTAGAGCACACCCACTATAAAATGTCCAGTTATAGAGGTATGGAGTTAAGCTAGTGAATGTTCCCATCATCTCAGACTCAGAAGGAATATGGCTGCTTTACAGGGTTATAGAGTACTTTATGAACATCATAAAATCTTGGCCAGCTGCCCCTTTGTGCATATTAGGCTGTTGTTTCTGATTTTACTTTATTAAAACAAACTTGAGCAAATATCTTTGTAGACATGTGTCTTTAAGGAGAGGGACACAGGGTATGAACATATCATTTTGATACATAATACCAAATTATCCCCCTATGTAGGGCACTGGTACTGTAGCAAGAGAAATGTTTCCCAACCTTATACTTTGTCCAACCTGGATTTTGTTAATCATTTTTTTTTGTGGTGCTGGGAATTATACCCAGGGTACAATCTTGTGCACGCTATGCAAGTGCTCTACTGCTGAATAATATCTCCAGCTCTTTTCAAAATTTTTATTTTGAGATAGCATCTTGTTAAATTGCCTAGACTGGCCTTGAACTTGTGATCCTCCTGCCTCAGTCTCCCAAATAGCTGGGATTACAGGAGTGTGCCTCCATGGCTGGCTTGTTCCTCTTTTTATACTTTGCCAGTATGGTACAGTAGTCCCCCCTTATCCATGAAGGCTATTTTCTGAGCCGCCCCCACCCCAGCAGATGCCTGAAACTGGTAGTAGCAAGTCCTATATATTTTTTTCTTTATGTATAAAGTGATAAAGTTTAACTTATAAATTATATTTATAATTTATAAATATCTACATATAAATATATAAAACAAATATTATATAAATATAAATATTATAATTTATAAATTAGACACAGTAAGAGATTAGAACAATAACTAATAATAAAATGGAACAGTTGAGGCCAGGGATTTAGCTCAGTGGCGCTGCCACCTGCCTCACAAGCGCAAGGTTCTGGGTTTGATCACCGATACCAAAAAAAAAAAAAGGGAATAGTTGTAACCATATGTTGTAACAAAAATCATGAGAATGTGATCTCATACTCAAAATACATTGTTGTACTCTTGTCTTTTCACTTAAAGGAAGCACTTTCAGAGCTTCTCTTTGGCATGCTGATTTGCTAGCACCACTACTCTTGTGCTTTGGGGCCATTATTGAGGAGATAAGGGTTGCTTTAACATAAGCTCTGTAATATTGTGACGGCTGGTCTGATGCTAAGAGATGGCTACTAAGTGACTATCAGGCGAGTAGTGTATACAGGGTGGATATGCTGAACAAAGAACCCTTCATGTTGCAGGAGAGATGGAATGGGATAGCATGTGCTTTCATCATATTACCCAGAATGGCATACAATTTAAAATTTATGAATTAGATTTTGGGTGATCATAACTGAATCTGTGGAAAGTAAAATTGTTGTTAAGGGGAGTCTGCTATAGTAGAAGATTATATACTATTGGGCCTGTTTACACTTATTTTATGATTGGTATCCATTTTGTAGTTCTTATTTTATGATGAATGACTTATTCATGTCCTTTGCCAGGCACTGAGACCTGCACTGTCCCTGAGTAACTTCCCTCCATACTTTCTAGGGCATAATGGAGAGGGGACTTAGAGGACCAGCTGGAAGATAACTGGCCTCACTCCATACTGTTGAAAACTGAGTCCACGAAGAGCAGAAGTTTGTGCCAAACCACAGGTGTGGTTAGGGAAGGTCTGTTGTTCGTCAGCTTTCTGTGGCTGTGGTAAAAAAACCTGAGAAAAATCATCTTAAAGGCGGAAAGATTTATCTTGTCTCATGGCTTCAGAGGTTTTAGTCCATGGTCAATGTGCTCTATTATAATATTTTCTGAGATGAACTTCTGTTCATCCATTGAGGTGGAGGTTTTACTCCATGGTCAGGGAGTGTGAGACAGAGCATAATGGCAGGGAGTGCATGTTGGAGCAAAGGTGCTCACTTCAAGGTGACAGGAAGCATAGACTTTGCTTTTATAACAAAGTCCTTCTCCAAACCCATCCAGCTATGAATCCATTCATGAGGTTAGAGCCTTTATGATCCAATTGCTGTCCCAAAGCCCCACCTCTGACCATTGCTGCTTTGAGGACCAGGTCTTTATCATATGAGCTTTTGGGTGTCATTTAAGGTCCAAATTATAAGGCCCAAGTCTGGGACTCAGGCTACAGACCTTGCCTCCCCAAACCAGTGTCAGCACAGAGCAGACCTGTTGGCATGGTGAGGGGATTATGTGTGCCCAGTCTCAGAGCTGTTACACAAGTACCATTGCAGACACAGCTGGCTGTTTCCCGGCTGTTTCCCTTATCAAAATAAGCGGGCCAGGCTGGTGTCCAGGTGAACTCTGGCTCCATTGCTGAACAGATGGGAATTACATGATTCCTTTGGACTTTAGAGTCATAGAATACACTGGTTCTTAAGGATCACATAATCAAGCCCTGCCATATTTACATGAAGAAGTTGATGCACAGAGAGGGGACAGAATTTCCCTCCAAAGTCGACTCTCTGCTGTGTGAACAGCAACTTCAGCTTTCCTAGATGCTGTGGTGAGCTTGGGCACACAAAAATCCATACCCTGGAAAGGGCCTGTTGAGTAAGCTCTGCAGCTGGAAAAGTGCCTGTGGTCTCTGGTTGCCAGGGACAGTGATATGAAGGTGTGAAGTAGAACCACAGCCTAATCTTTTGGAACTCTGGGATGGCCTTGGCCACAGGCTGTGCTAAATGGCTAGAGGAAGGTGTTGGTAGGGTGGTGTACCGAGGTTCCTTATCTGGCTTCCTTATCTGGCTTCCTTGTGCCTATGGTCTTCATGGTTGACACCATGGGTGTTTTCCTAGAATAAGATAAGCATCGTTGTTGGGATTGGCACTTGGTGCTTGTACTCTCAGAGTCCCAAGTGTTGCCTGCTGGCTGGTTCCCATTGGAGAAGCTCAACCTCAGATTTGCATAATCACCTTGGCTGGTGATACAGTAAGTGCATGTGTATGTGTGCACACACACACATGTACATACACGCACATGCATGTGTGCAGAGCTGTGAGTTGTTGGGGACCCAGCAACTGGGCTAGTTACATTTATTTGGCTGAGGTCTGTGGGTTCAACTTTCTGTCATTAGCATCTCTTCATTGCAATCCTCTTCAGTGTTTTTTACCTTGGTCCTTCTGCTTGGTTGTATTGACATCTCTTTCTCCACATATCAACATTCTGGCTGGTCCTTAAGGCTCAATTCACCTCCTCCTCTGTGAAGTCTCTTCTCTCCAGCCCAGACTGAAGGTCTTGCGCTTTCTTTTCTGAAGGCTGGCAGCTATCTGCTGTGCTCTTACGTGGTATTTGAGCTCATGCTGCCTTCCAACACTCCTTCTCTGGAACTTTCTCTTAAAGGGTGTATTGCTATGATGTTTCATGAGATGAATTCCTGTTGAGCCAGTGAGGCAGTGAACTCAGTTTCCCACCATTTTGTATTCTCATTGGAGTCTGGCACATAGTAGGCTCTCAGGAAATGTTGGTTGCCTGCTGGATTTGGAGTTAGTCAATACATAAATACACAACTTGAAATACTTCTGAGCTGAATGGGGCATTAGATGCTTGCCTGCACATGCTGGCTGCCACTCTGAGGGGTGAAGGCCCAAATTTTAATCCTGTAGGAGGTTGTAATCCAGGAGAAGCCATGTGGCGATGGGCTAGAGAGAAACACTAAGGACTAGGGATTAACAGGATAACATGGAACTGGTGTTAAAAGTCTGGCAACACTTTCTTCAGTTAAAAATCTGAGCAAACAGCACGAGGCAGTGGGTGAGAGGAGAGGGGTGTGGGTGTGGCCCTGGCAGGCAGTAGGTACAGGAGGACTTGACTGCTCTCTCACTCCAGCAGGCTTCTTGGAGGAGGGCTAATGGGTTTGGGATTAGGCAATAGGATGTAGTTCATTCCCAAGGACTCTCTCTGGGCCCAGATCTTTATCCTCTCCAGTCCTGTGATCCCTGAGATTGTACCAGGATGTGTTTTCTGCCTAGATCCTCAGGAGATGCTAATTGCTAATGCTAATTCAGGGTCTGTTTTTGAGAGGGAAGTAGACTGTGCTTGTCATCCATTTGCTCGCTTGTTTATTCACTCTGTGCTGGGCCTCACCAGACCCAGCTAAAAGGTCTAGATGGCACTCAGCTACTTGAAATGCTGAGGCAGCTGGTGAATGTCTCAAGCATGGAGGACATTGAGGTTTAAGTTTGCTGCTCCCTGTCATCCAGGTTAATGCTGAAGCTCCCAAGCATGGCATATGTGACCTCCTCCAGCAGGCTTCAAAGGCTGCTCTGGTCACTGGGTTCTCTAGAGCCAACAGAACTCCTTGCACTCCTTTCTGCCCTGTACTGGCTGTGTCAAGCTGCCATGATTTTGCTCCTACCGAGTCTTCTGCTTGGGACCTCCCTACCTTCTTTTCAGCACAACCTGGCCCCGGTTGTCACTTTAGACTCCTGTATACACCTGTAGGAAAAAGAGAACGGACTTTGGAGTCAGCTGGATGTGCATTTGCATCCTAATCTCACCACCAGTTTACAATGCATTTAATAGCACGAACCTCTCAGGGTTGTCAGGAGGGCTACCTCAAGGGGAGTCATGGATGCACATGCTCAGGACATGTCTGCTCCTTCATTTGTTCTTTCTTAGCTTCTACCACAATTCTCAGTACTAGGCCCAGAGGTGCCTTGTTCCATTTGGGTGTTTGTCTTGGTGGAGCCCTTTCATCAAACAAATATTTGTTGAAACACCTACTGTGTGTGAGGTGCTGAGCACTGGGAATAATTTTTGCTTTGAGTCTATCACCAAGGAATTGTGGAGGAGCATGGTGCTGTGAGACCTCACAATGGTAAGAGATCATGGTATTCAGGGATCAAGGAGGAAGCAATGTTTGAGCTGAGCTTTGGATAACAAATACATCCATGAACTGTGTTAAGGTCTCTGCCTACAGGCAGTATGAAGAATTCTGTGCCGTTTTGGGATAAGATCACATTTGCCTTTCAAAAAAGTAGACTTTGGATGGAGAAAGTCCAGAGAGGGGCCTGGGAGACTGGTTAGGAGAGGTGGTTTCCCAGGGAGAGACTTGGCTGTGGCCATGGAGAGAACTCCAGTGGGTATTTTGGGAGATATTCAGGAGGTTGTGGTGATTAGGGGTGGTAATGTGTGGAACATGCCAGTGAGAGATGAAGGAACACATCTCTGGTTTCTAGCTCCTGTATCAGGGAGCATAGAGAGCGGATTGGGGCCGAGGAAGGATCAGGCCCAGTTTACCTGTTTGGGGGTCTGTGGGAGATGGGTCCTTAGACTCTTGCCTGGGTCCAGGAAGAGTTTGGAAGACTTATTCCTGGCTGAGGTTGGAAAATTAGTCCCTGTCCCTTGTGGGTTAGTGGATCTGACTGTGGACAAGTCTCCTTGACCCTATGGCTTCTTATGATGGGGATTTGGCCTTACAGCATCTCCTGGAGTAACCTTAGTTTCTCCTAGGAGTCACATCCTGGGGCTGGTGTGTGAGCTGGCTAGTGGTGGGGCTCGCACAGCCTCCATGGGCAGGGTTGGGGCTGGCCTCTCTCCGGCTGTGTTGTGTCTAGTGGGAAACAGTTGGAATATATGCATATAAGTGGCTGCTGGAGAGAAATCTACAATTTCTTCCATTATTGGGAAAGAGCTAGACTACCAGAGGCTACCAGATGTTCGGTATCATATAATGTATGTTTTATGGCAAATGAAAAAATATATAAAATCTGTACCCAGAGAGCTCCTTGCTTACTTAAAGGGGACTGGATCCTTCTTTTGCTTCTTATCCCTTTCAGATTTTAGGCAAGAATTCCCTTCCGGGCAATGAACTTATCTGCCAAGTTGGGGCCCAGAGGGAACCCTTGTGGGGGACTCGTAAACCCGTCTTTTGAGGAAATCTTGGGGCTGAGGCCACATTCAGCCCCACATGTTTACACAATAGTCTCTCTCAGCTCTGAGGGGCCATTAGAGTTAATTGGGTGAATAATCTGTGTTTAAAAAGTCCCTAAATACGTATTTACATAATCCACGCTTTGCCCAAGCCTGCTCAAGCCTATTTGTGGAATCTGGAGTGGATCGTGGGTTCAGTCTTCCCTTGTACTTCCAGAGGAGCTTCTCCTCTTGTGATCATCCTTTGGTAGAGATGGGGACAGACAGCTTGTCTTCTGCCTGATGTAATGGCAGAGCTCATGTTAGCCATGTGATTTTTCTGGAAGCTTTCCCATATACACTTTGTGGATTGCTGATCCTACAGATACTATGTGGGAAGGTGGTCCAGTGGTCTAAGAAGTTGGGAAATACTGTATCTGTCTCTTCTCTTGGAGATTCTTTATGCACATTATTATATCAAAGACTCTGATGCTTGGTGTAGTGGTTCATGCCTGTAGTCCTAGCACTTGGGAGGCTGAGGCAGAAAGAGTGCTATGAGTTTGAGGCCAGCCTGGACTACATAGTACATGGTGAGTTCAAGGCTAGGCTGAACTACATAGTGAGACCCTGTCTCAAAAAAAAAAAAAAGACACCAAGAAGTCCTGCAGTAAAGAAACTAACTTTGTTTAATCTAGCATCCTTCCAGTGTATTTGAATCTAAACCAGCCCCTCCCCTATTCCTGATGAACGTGCCATAGAAATATCAGTTTGTAGAAAACATATCAGTAGGCAGCAACAGCACTCTCTTTTGTGTAGGGATACTTGGGGTTTTGCCACCTGTCCAAACAGTGCCCAGGAGGAGTCTAGAAGACTGTTTCTTGTTAGGATTGAGAAATTAGTCCCTGGTCCCCTGTGTTTGTGTTTGGTGCCCTTGACTGAGGCCACTGTGTAGAGTGACATAAGAGCAATTTTTACATGACTACAGCCCTGCCTTGGTTCTTGGAGCAGGAGAGTCCAGGCAGTGAGTAGGCACATGGTGGGGGACTTGTATGGAGCCTCAGTGTTCCTAGTTGGGAGCCCTTCCCAACTGCCCAGTCCTGGGCTCTGTTGGGGTTGGAACCACCTCTGCAACATGGCCTTTGTGGGTTACTTCAGCCCCAGAGATTATCTGCCCTTGGGCTTGGGACATCAAGAAGGGTGCCCCAAACTGGCTTCTGGCAACAAAAGCTGCCCTCTCTCATGCATGGTGACCTGCTCCTTTGAGGAGCCTTGCTGTTTAGTCTCCTCATGGTTCCCAGTCTTGCCTGCATGTTAGAACCACCTGCAGCAATTGAAAAACTAATACTGATGCTCAGAGAGCACCTCAGACCTAGTAAATAAGGATGGGGAATCCAGGGATGAGGTGGTTGTTAAGCTCCCCAGGTGATTCCAAGCATAGCACAGTGGAGAACAGGTGCGCCCAGACCACACCAGAAGAGTGAGTGTTGTATAAAGTGGGGGTGGGGCAGGAATTTGTGGCTCTTCCTGGGGCTCAACCACAGCTGCATCTAACTACCCTTGAGAAGCAAACAAGCCCACAGTCCTTCCTGGGCTGCCCTCAGCAGTGTGACAAGATCCCCAGACAAGGAAGTGGCATCCTCCTACTGTGTTTACATCAGAGGTGAGTAACAAGAAGGCATGATAATGTTATTAAGCACCTACTATGTGCCAGGTATGTGTAATGCATTGCCTGGGAAGCTAGGATTGTCTTTTATAGATGTGGAAACCAAGGCATGGAATTGTTATGGAATGCACGGAGTCACATCGGGGTTCTTAAGTCATGGAGGATGATTTGCATCTGGGCTGTCTGAGGTGAAGAGCCATGTTCTAATGGGCAGAAGTGTGCAGGAGGACAGCTGGGGTCTGGGGAGAGGTCTGTGTGTGTGTGCACTACATTTCAGAGTTGGGAATGTTGTTCCTTGGGGAAAGGGGAAGGAGGTGGGACCAAGGAGGAATAGAATCTGTGAAGTATTGGTTCTAGTTTGCACAGGCAGATTGTGAATATTTGTTCCCAACTCGGAGTTCAGTGACATCTCATTAGAAACTTGAATCAGCCATAAGTGGGAATATAACACCTTAGAAACTGGCAAATATTTCAAGCCAGGTTTTATTTATTTTCTGAGTTGTCTATTAAGCATTTATCAGGGCACCGCTGGACAGAGTACAACACACTAGGCCCAATTCCTTTGGCTTAAGGAGAAAGGGAGAAGATAGAGCCCAGGGAAGGTAAACCAAACGGGAAGCTGTTTGTGAATCGTTGCTTCTAAGGAAATGAAACGGAGGAGAATGAGTTGGGGCAATACTGTAGAGAAACATGGTTAGTGCAACAAATGTTTATTTTTCTTGAAATTGGGATTATTGAGAGACTAGCAGATGATTTAGCAGCAGAGAGACTGAGATAAAGATGAGGGAAGGGCAGGGACCAGTCTTCAAAGATATGCAAACTGATGTGGAAGTTTAGCTGTACTATGACAGGTGAGTTCAGAATCAAGTTGCAGCTTGCAGGTCCTGAGCCTGTGCAAGTCCATTTCCTGAGTCTGTCAGTGGGGGTGAGGGTGGATGGCAGCTCCAGCAGGGAGATGGTTAAACCAGACTAACAAGGGGGTGATTTATCTTACAGCCCCAACATTCCCTTGCTCCCTGCTCTGGCTGGCCCTGCTAATGCTCCCGGGTTGCAAATCTACCTATTTGTCAAGTCCCTCTCCGCAGCCTGCCTCTCTCCTGCTGCTTGTGTGGTTTATTAAAGAGGCGTTTGCTACCTGTCATCTCAAACAGCCTCTTTTATCCAAAACAGAATAATAGAGATATCTCCCTCCAGGGACACCGGATGCAAATGCCTGAGGACAGGTTGCCAATTTGCTACGTGTATTAGGGGAAGGAAGCTGTCAAGGGAAACGGCCGCAATCCAGGCTCTTCTAACAAGCTCATTTCTGGGTTGAGGGGAGACCCAGGCTGCTCGGAGTTTAGATTATGTGGGTATGTGCCTCTGCTTTCCTATGGACAGCTGTCAGCAATTGTTCCTCCCCGGGAAACAAAATTGGCTTTTTCTTCTTTCTCCCCTTCCCCCGCTCACCCTCTGCTCAGGAGCCATGCCCTGCCGATAACTGTCAAGAAGCTGTCTGGCTGCAGAGGCTGCCTGGCCCCATGCTGGAGGTGCCCTGGTTTGCAGCTATGGAAGTGGGTCCTGGCTGGTGGGTAGCCTTGCTTGCGGGGCACCCGAGGGAGAGGGGTTGTTTCCTTTCTCCTTCAAGGGACTTGAATCTGAGCAGAAACCCCGTTCTGGAGGCTCCAGACTGAGATGTTCCTTGGCCTAAAGGGATGCAAAGGTCTGCTTCCTGGCCAGAAATCTCCCACACTTTGTGCCCAGTGTTAGGGACCCCACTTGAGGTCCTTTGATTTGACTCTATCACTTTACAAAGGGGCATTTCCCTGGCTCTGGGGCTGTTCAACATGATACACTGGGTCCAGTGACCTGCTGTTGCAGAAGGCTGGGGCAGTGTGAAGACTCAGGGGTACATAGAGAAGAGTCTTGACATACTCACCAGGTGATTCCTTCATTTTCTCTGCCCCTCACGTAAACCTGTGGCCCTTTTAATCTCAGTTGAGGAAGCTGTGGCCCAGGGGCTTACTGGAAGCTGGCTAAGTGTCAGACTTAGTGCCTGAACCAAGGACAGGCTCATCCCGTTTGCTGCAGAGAGCTCATGGGAGAGGGAGAGCTAACCTTTACCTTCTCGGAGGCAATGGTATATCCCTAGGGGTCAAGATCTGTCTTACCACTCTGGAGGGGCCCGAAGTGATTCCTGCTGTAGGCAAGGAATTTTGCCTGGGCCTGCATGTGGGCCTTCTGGGTCTCTAAGCTCTTGTGACCAATGGGTTCCCTGCTTCCAACCATGCCCGCATCTCTACACAAACCGTGTTCATCTGCTGCCCCAAGATGGAGATCCCCAGGCAGGGCCTGGAGTGCACAGAAGTGGTGCTCTGGGACTGTGGCGGGGGTTTGTCTGGGAGTTGGGCAGATGTGACTCCAGAACTTGAAGGACATCTGCTGAACTGTGCTGCAGCCAGGGGGCTGGGGCTGGACCCCGAAGGGCAGAGCCATGTGGAGGATGAGCTTCGGTCTGGGTCTTCTAGGCTTGGAGCCAGACAATGCCTTGGACTCTTTAGAAATGAATCTGAGTCAGGTTGGAGTCCTGTAGGGCAGGCCGAGCATCTGTCTTTGGTAGGGACCCACACTGAGCTGAGAGGCCACAGGGCTATGTGTTGCTCCTCTGGTCCTTTTGCTTCAGTGTATTTTTGGTAGGTGCTCAATTAATGCTTGTTGCTAGATTACCCTATACCTTTCTCTTTCCTAGTGTTATTCTTTTTTTTAAAAAAATTAGTTTCATTGGTACATTTTAGGTATACTATATAATGACATTCATCATTGGAGATTTGTACCTTTACATAATAAATCTTGGTTCTTATTTTTTCTTCTTCCCCTGCCTTCCCTTCAACGCCCCCATCCCTCCCTATTTAAAAAGACTTTGTTTCCATTTTTTTCATTTTCTCATGTTAATTCCATTCCCTTCTTTCCTTTCCTCTACCCCTCTCACTTCCCCTTCCCCTTTGCATCTTTTCTTCCTATTTCACATTTTCTATTATATATTTTGATCCTTATTTATACTTTCAGTTTCTCACACCAGAGAAACTATTTGGTATTTACACATGTGTGTCCTATTTATTTCACTTAAGAGTATCACCTCAATGTGCATCCATTTAGCTATAAATGTCTCTAATTTTTCATTCTTTATGGCTGAGTAGTACTCTATGTAGTACCACATCTTCTTTATCCAGTTTCCAGTTGATGGGCATTTGGGCTGCTTCCAAGTTTTAGCTATTACAAACTGTGCTGCTATGAACATGGGTGCACATACATCACTGTGGTATGATTCTTTTAATTCTTTTGGGAGTATGCCCAGCAAGGGAATAGCTGGGTCAAAAGGGACCTCTAGTCCTAGTTCTTTGAGGTATCTCTATACTGATTTCCATGGTGGTTGCACCAGTCAACACTCCCACCAGCAGTGGAGCAGGGTTCCTCTTTCCCCACAGCCCCTCCAGCATGTTGGTTGATTTCATGATAGCAGCTATTCTTTCTGGAGTGAGGTGGAATCTCAGGGTTGTTTTCATTTATATCTCTTGAATGACCTGTGATGTTGAACATTTTTTCATATATTTATTTGCTATTCCTACTTCTTTGTCCTAGTGTTGTTCTTACCCCTTGAGGTGTCTCTTAGTCACTACCAAAGCTGATGGGGCACCAAGTATGTTCTGGGTTCTGTGTCTTATTTGGAAGTTTCACATGCTTAGCCCCAAATTCCTACCTAAGAGTAAGGGTCCTGTTTTTCTTCCTTGCCTGTCATAGCCTAGCATCTGCAGCTGCTCTTCCCGAGACTGCCTGCTTAGCCAGCCCAATCTACCTCTCTGTCGACATCCTACTTTACAGATGTGGACTCCCAGAGGGATCAAGGTCAGAGCAGGATTTAAATGCAGGCAGTCTGGCCTCAAAGCCCATGTTTCTCAACCAGGTAGGGCTGCTTGTTGGGGATGGCAGAGGTCTGGGCTAATGGGTTAGGTCTTTATAAACTTGAAGGTCTGGCTAAGCTTGGGCATCCTCATCACTTGGTGATTCTGGGTGTTGACTCTTCTATGAAGGGGATTTAAAGTGCCCCATGTGACTCATAGTTCAAGGCTGCCTGATGGGGAGAAGATCCAGAGAGCAGGTATGAGGACCCACAGTGTGTGGGCCTGGGCCTGTGGAGATGCTGTTCTGTGCTGGGCTTGCCCACTTATGGGGCCCTAAGCTGGCCCTTGGAGCCACCAGCCCCTGCCTTGGCATGCCTTTCAGGGACTCTGCATCAGGGCTTCCAGTCATACATGAAGCAAATCTGACAGAGGCCCCTACGCACTTCTGGCAGGATAACTGATCCCACCACCAGCTCACATGCAGCGAATTGTGAGGCCAAAGAACCCATGAACATTTACCCAGGGTTTCTTGTAGAGGCAGTCCATGCTCCTTAGAGCATACTGTTAAAAGGCAGCCTTTACTGAGGAAGTGGAGGCAGAAGGATTGCAAGTTTGAGGCCAACCTGGACAACTTAGTGAAACCTGTCTCAAATAGAAAATAAAATTAAAAAAGAGCTAAGGATGCATCTCAGTAGTGGAGCACTGGTTTGCCGTGCATGAGACCCTGGTTTCAATCCCCAGCACCATGGCTGGACAGAGAGGACATGAAGGTAGCCTTTGGGGTGAGGGATGGCCAGCCTAGAAAGGAAAGATGGAATATGTTGGTGGAGTCACCCCCAAATGACATTGGTGTACTTGTGGTTATACCCTAATTTGAAGTAGGGCCTTGGATAAGTTACTATTTTTTTTCCAAGCTCCAGTTTTCTCATTGAGTGTCTAACACATTTAAGCAATTGTATTTGTTGAATGGATAAGGAATGGATCTGTAAAATTAGAATTGCCAGTGGACCCTCAAGTTATGACTGGCTTGACGTATGAACGACTTGGGTTAATTAGGTTAATGGAAGATTCGTCTGCCTCTTGTTATCTATAGCATGTACCCAAGTAAACATCCAGCTCTCAGCTGTATTGACTTAGTTACAATCAGCCCTCAGGAACTGATCGAGTTCATAAGTCAAGGGTCCCCTGTATAACATAGGTGGAGTATCTCTCATCTAAAATGTATAATGAGATACCTTAGGAATAGGACCCAAATTTAAACATGAAATTCATTTGTGTTTCATACCTTTATACACATAGCCTGAAGATAATTTTATACAATATATTTAATGTAACTATGTTTTGACTGTGGCCCATCACATGAGGTCTGGTGTAGAGTTTTCCATTTGTGATGTCATGTCAATGCTCAAAAGGTTTTGAATTTTGAAACATTTTGGATTTCAGATTTTTGGATTGGGGATGTTCCACCGGCAGCTCTCATCTTGGAGGATTGTGGGGACTGAATGAGATGAAGGTGGAAAGCACAGGGTCTGCAGAAAGCCCTTGGAAAGTGCTGGCGGCGTTTTCTGTAGCTGAGGCTGGGGGAGCATGGCCCTTGCCCTTCCATGATGCCGCCTGCTTGTTTCAACTTCCTCTCTTCACCTGCCTTCCCTCTGCTCTGGGGCTCTGAGGCTCGCTCTAGAGCACAGGTGCCATAATTTCTCTGGGGGAGAGTTCCCAGGAGCAAACACCATGAAGTCCCGGAACTGATGTGTGCATGCCAGAGCTGGCAAGGCCTCCAGAGGCATAGTGGAACCATGGATCACACAGCCCGATGAGCCACACAGATCTGACTCTCCTGCCAGCTCTGTGGCCTTGGGGAGACTGCCTCTCCTCTCTGAGCAGGGTCCTCAACAGTTTACCCCTTAGGGCTTTTGTGAGGTGGAAATGAAGAATCTTTGTAAAGTGAAAAGCTGTGCACATGTATATTAATGTGTGCAACTCTATGAAGAAAAGGTGCATCGTTTATTATCTTTTCCACTTCTTCTGCTGAGGGGGCTCAGGTCCCAGATGCCCTGTCAGGATAGAGTGAGCCAGGGCTGGCCTGGGAGAGGGCAGGCAGAGAGGCTCGTACCTTTGGGGAAAGCCAGCCCCAAATAACTCCCAGATTCAGCCCAAGCTGTGCAGGTGAAGGCAGGTAAGAAATTATAGGCACTTGAGGCTTTCTCTCCCAGGGACTTGATTAAAGCTGAGGAGTGTTGGAGCCCAAATAGCTGGGAAAAGTACCCTTTGATATGTTCATTTGGTTTTAATTTTGGGGGGCACAGGGCAGCTCCAGCTTGTTTTATTTCTGCTTCCTTTTAGCGGCTTTCACTTGGCTCCTATCCCCCATTTCCAGCCCCTCCCCTGTTGGAGTTTGTGAATTTCAAGGTCAGCTGAAAGTCAAACTTTACCATGTTGGTGATGAAATGCAAGCAGATGTGGCTGTTTTGGCTGATGGTGGCCACACCCTGAGAGCCACGCTCAGGCCTGGGTGTGATGCCTGACAAAATTAAAGTCTGATCGCTTACAATTCTGGGTTTCCATCTCTGATATTCAGATTTCCGAGAGTACTCATCAGTGTGTGTTTACCTAGAGCCATTGAGAGAAATGGTGCTGGTGGGGAAAGGTATGACTGTCTCGTCCCTGTGTGCTGGGGAATGAGAGCACTCAGAGCGAGTGCTCTGCTTGGGTTTGGGCTCTCTCATGGAGTTGGCTTTGCCAGGATGCTGCTGGACCCCCTTGCTGGGGGAACTGGTAGATTTTCCAACACTGGTTGTGACATGCGCTTGCCCAGTTGCCTGGTCCCCTTTATGTGGGTTTAGCCAGTGGCCCATGCCTGCCACGTGAGCAGGGCTGTGTTGGCAGTGACCTCAGGAAAAGGTCAATTTTCAGCTTGGCTTCCTTGAGTCACCCACACCCCTTTGTGACTCAGAAAGTGGCCCAGCCGGCTGCTTCCAGTGTTCTGATTGATATGGTGGGGGAGGTTCTGATGGAACAGCTTTCTAATGGCCTGGCTACTCTAGCAATGAGCCAGATTCTACCCCTCAGGCTCCACGGAGGGTCTCACACTGTTCCCCAGCTTAGGACCAGAAGCACATGGAGATTGGCCCTGCTGTGACATGCTGGGACTGGCTCACCAGGAAAGTAGAGAGACAGCAGCCTGAGTTTCTTTCTCTGACTTCACCAGCTTTTCCTAGGCCAGCATCCTGTACCCATCATCTCCTAAAGCCTGGTCACAGGGTGGAACAGAAGTATGCTTGAGAGGTGGGTGAGCTTAGGAACAGTGTTTGGGAGTCAGTGCTATGCTGGAAACCCAGCTCCATCAGTGGTCAGCTGTGGGCCCCTGGCCAACTGCCTGAGCTTCTCTAAGCCTCAGTTTCTTTGTCTGTAAGAGGGGATAATGGTGCCCACCTCACAGGGTTGCTGTGAGGATTAAGTGAAATGATGCATGTAAAGTGCCTGGCACAATGCCTGGTACATGGTGCTCAATAATATCTGCTATTATAGCTATTGTCCAAATCCTGGGAGAGCAGTGCTGGAGAGCATCGTGGGGAAGGACCTGCCCTGGCTTCTCTGTGGCCTTTGGGTTTTCCTACCTATAGAGCCCAATTACCCAGGTTGTTCCTCATCCCAGGCACTCAGCTTCTCCCTAGGGTGCTTTCCAGCTCAGCAGGGAGCAGAAGCAGATGTGGATGGGGAGTGAACCTGAAACCACCCTCTCCACCTTGCTGTTTTGAGTGGCAGCATGCTACAGAGAAATGACATTTAGAAAATGTCCCTTAAGTTGAGGAGTTGTCTAAAATGGAGCTGGTTTTTGCAGTGCAGCCATTTTTGGGTAACAAAGCCTGAAATGAGAAAATTCTGAATGCAGAACAAAGCTGAAGAGCCTGCCACAACAGCACATGTGAGTCAACCCGCACTGCCTCGCAAACAGCCTGCCTTGTTAAAATCAGTCCCTTGGTGCAGGGGGATTAGCTCTCTGCAAACTTCCCATCCCAGACTTGCCTGCATTTTTACTTTCCCGGCTGCATGGTTCTTGCTGATCTTCCCCCTGACACACCCGGGGGATTTCCCTGCACATAATGGGGGCCGCTCCCATTGCTAAAATGATGGAGAGTTTTTTCCTTTGCTTTGGCAGAAAAATAGTAACTTCTGCTGGGAATACAGAGAGGCAGAGACATTATCTGGAGCATCCCCTCCTGCTCTGTTCCCTTGGGTACTTTGGAAGGACTGTCTGTCGAGAGCTGAGCAAAGTAGGTCCCTCTAGCTAACTATGGAATTTCCAAGGGTCATTCCTGTTTCTCTTCTTTCTCCAGGAAGTCCTGCCTGGTTAGTTTTGCAGAAAGTTGTGAGAGTTGTTGAGCAATGTTGGAGCCACCGATTTGGGGCTCAGAGTGCAGGGCCCTCCTGTTGCACAGCTGCAGGACCATTATTCACACGTGGCACCCCTGAGTCTGTGCACTGTACAGTCCTGTGGAGCAAGGTAGGTATAGAGAAGCATCTACAAGACCTGTTGGCTGCCCTTGTCTGGGTTGCCACCTACTTTTGTGGCTTGTGGGCCATGAGAAGTATGTTCAAGATGGAGCAATGAGGCCACACCCAGAAGGCTCTAATTCCCCCTTTGCCCTGCAGCTACTGTGGCATGATGTGTTCACAGAGGCAAGGCCAGCAGGCCATTGGCCTGAGTTCTGGAGCCCAAGCTCTTTCTATCCTCTTTGCTGAGCTTCCCCAAGCTTTGGCTGCTCATTATCTCTCCACTGGTGGGCTGAGGGAGGACCAATTACCAGGCCCTTGCTGCCTTGTGCTGCCTTTGGATGCATTTTCTCAAATGGCAAAGGTCTCTTTGGGGAGAGACAATTTGTGGGGAGCTCAGGGCAGCATAATTTATGGGCCCCCTCTTGCCCAGTTAGGAGTGAGTTCGTGGTGACTTAATTTAATTAGTTGAATTTAAGCTGAGCAGATCACCAGAAAGGGCTCAGCATTCTGGTGAACCAGGCATACTTCTCCTCTGAGCAAATCGTGGGCCAAAGAGAAAAAGGTCTAAAGTTACTTCATTCGTTTGGATTTGTTGGTTAGAGGTGACTTCCAGTTTGAAATAGAAATCCACTTATTTTCCTTAACGGGAATCCAGCCCATCAGCTACTCTGCTTGTGCATTTAATGGGAATAATTGAATGGAGCTCAAATTATCATAACCCAATACTCTGCAAGTCAGATCCAATGGCGTCACATTTTTCCTTCAGGGAAGTAAGTACTATGCTCAGCTGTGTGGAGAGGAGCCACCAGCCTCACATACTGCAGCATCTTTTTGGTTGAATTTTAGGGAGCACAGGCCATCAGGCTGGCACTCTGAGGGGCTGTGAGCGGAAGGGGGCCAGGGCAGCAGGTCTCCCTGGCTGTGGCATGTAGCTTTCAGTTGAACAGTGGACTTTGTATTTTAAAAGGATGATCAGGGTAGGACCCAAAGCTAAGCTAGAAGGAACCTCAAAATGCTAACAGTTTAAATGTAGTAGCAGTCATACTGGTAATTAGGATAACCCCCTTATTTTACAGTTGAGGAGACTGAGTTCCTGAGAAACTATATGATATGCTGCCATGACAGGTTCTGGATCCAGTTTTTCAGACTTCCCAGAGCACAGAGGGATGGCTCCAGTGTTGCAATTTAGAGACCCAGACTCTGGAGGGATTCATGAGGAGGCTTCTGTCACCAGCCACCCAATCATGGATAAGGCCCTCTGAGCCTCACTTTCCACATAAGTAAACTGGGGATCCTCCTGCTCTAATTCCCTCACAGACTTGGTTTGTGACTGCAGAGACAGTTAATCCAGGAGTGAGGATTTAGCCAAGCACTGCCTGTTTGAACCATCCACCTGCAAGGGGGAAGCTGCCTGACTGAACAGTGGCAGCATTTGTAGTTTTTCCAAAAGACCAGGTGATCAGAATGACCATAGCAGGGATGGGCTGCTGACTGAGAGCCCTGGATTGTACTCTGTGTTGATGCTCTAATCTATGGAGGAGAAAGGGAGTAGGGAGGAGGTGAAGGACCATCTTCAGGCTCGGCCCATAGCACCCTGGATCATAGCCATCATAGGGATCCTGCGTGGCAGGATAGAATGTGTTGTTTCTGAGATGTTCCCCAGTGGTTCTTGCTTCTGTCAGCCTGCCCTATGAGGCAGGTTTTGGGGAAGCCACCTGTGAGGGATGCATGCAGGTGTGTGAAGGGGAAGACCAAGACTTTTACAGCCAAAGTTCTCCAAATGGAAAGGAAGAGGGGATTTATTCCCAGGTTACTAGTAAACCCTTTATTCCTTTCTTTTTTTGCCTTCCATTTTTATTCTAGATCTTTATGCAATCACCAGGAAACCTGTGCTGGGTTTGGTGATAGTGCTGGGGCTTCAGTTATACCATATTGGGGCTACTAGTGGCAGTTGCTGGACACACAGTGGACAACATCATACTTGTCTGGCTAGGCTTGGACATTTAGGGTATTTGCTCACTGCCTATAGAGAAGCTATGCCTGGTGTCCTGTTTACAGATAAAGCAACGACAAAGCGGCAAAAGTGTTTCAGGAGACCATTTTGGTGTTTCCCCCAAGAGGATTGCTTGGTTATCCTCTTGTTATTTACAAAAGCAAATGGTGCCTTAGCTCTTCAATCACAAACTGTGATGTTGGCGACTTCAAAAAAAAAAGCAGAGTGAATATTATTCCAATATTTATCTTAGCACAAAACTAACATTTCAGGGCCTGTGCCCATAATTCAAATGTTGATGGGGAACACATTGTGTGAATGTGGTGCAAATATATACAAGGGGGAAGTTGCTTATATTTAATAGGGAAACATGAAGTAAACATTTTTGAATAAAATGGTAAAGACTTGAGTTCTACTAGTTGTAATTTCTCACTTTAACATACTTAAATGGCACTTTGCAGAAGGTATCATGTGGTCTGAGAGTTCAGCAGGGCTAAGGTCAAGTTCGTATCATTAAGGATGCTTCTTAGAGCCTGAGCCCACACTTTTACTTTCCTGACATGCTAGGCTCATACTGGTCTAAAAGTTAGTCTGTGGCTCTGGGGGAGTCCAGTGCAGCTTCTTTTTCTCTCCACACGTATTTGCTGGCACTCGAATGCTCATCAGTGGCAGAAGCCCTTGTAAAGCCACTTGGGAAAGGGAAGAGACCCCTTGTTAAGGGCAGTGGTCTTCCAGCTGCTTTACCAGAGGCTCCCCCAAACCAGAGGCTGTGCAACTCCTTGGGGCATCCTTGTTAGGGGAGAGAGGTTGTGTCCCTGTGGTCTAGCCCTAAGAATTTTTATACAGTGGAAACTGGGCTGGTGTTGCATCTTGCATAAGGCAAGGAGGGCTTGCAAGCTTTATGTAAACACTCAGGTGCCTGCCTGTACAAATGTGGGGCCTTGACACTGACAGGCTCTGTTACTACTGCAGGGTAAAGACATGTGGGCACTCGTAGTTCCTTCTGGCATTCTCCAACCTGTGTGTCTCTGGTTGGGGAAGCAGTTCCGGGATGGCACCTGCATACCCAGCCCACAGCCCCATGCCTCTGGCATGATTTGGCAGGTGATAGGCTTACAGAGGGCGTGTGTGATGCTGCAAGTTGGGTCCTGGGGCTTCAGATGCACTTCCTAAATATGTTTCTCCTTCAAGGAGAATGTCTTTGTGACTTCTCCAAGTGAAGAAAGGACAACTTGTGTTTGTCCCATCGCTTTGGTCATGATCATTATCTTGGTTCCTAAAATTTTATTTCGTCAATGGTTATGCTTAGTATTTTTAAGGGCTTCCTGAGATAGGGGAACATTACAAACACTGGTGCACCACTTTCCAGGGAACAGAAATAAAGTAACACTCAGAGGAAGTTCATAGCTTTGGGGATGAGGCAGGGAAGGACCTGCTATCTCATTGGATCAATTTAGCAAACATCAGGACATCTGATGTGTGCCTAGAACTGTGTGAAGCGCTGGAATGAGGGTGAGAGGGAGAGGGTAATGGTGTGCAGGGCAGAGAGGGAAGCAAATTTAGGTCAACTGTGTTTTTAAATGAACAGACATGTGAACACTCACAGTTCCTTCTGTCATTCTCCAGCCTGTGTGTCTCTGGGGCAGAAGTTAGGATTTGACACTGATAATTTAGAAGTTGTTTGTATTAGGGGTTGTGCTCTGAGGCCTAGTGGAAATAATAACATTGCCTATGAACGTAACAGAAATTGTTCCAGGTATTTTACAATATTAATTTGTTTAGCCCTCGCAATCAGACTATGAAGTCAAAATTATCGCCTACATGTTGCAAGTGTGGGTAATTGTATTTTGTTCAGGGTCACACAGGCAGGGTGGTGGGGCTGGTTCAGACCTCAGGCAGTCCAGCTTCAGAGCATGGACCTTTAGTCACTTTAGTAAAGACCTGGATGCTAAGTACTGAACCCACTTCTGCAAACTTTTCCCTGGAGACTTGGGGTTTGGCCAAAGGATCTGCCCTGGGTGTTTTCCTTCAGTGCCCAGGGATGTGCAGGATGGCATTTGGTGTTGAGAGAGGAGAGCTGATCAGAATGTGACTTTTCACTGTCCAAATTCAGCTGAGCAGACCTCCTTTTGGGCTGAGTCTGGGGCACAGGGAAAAATGTGGCATCAATTCCTTCCCCATAGATGCTGAGACCCTCGTCCTAAGGTAAAGTGACTGAACTGAAGTTATTCTTATGTTGACAGTGACTTCCTCCTGGTTTATTCAGGTTCTTCACCAGGAAGTTGATACCTCACCCTGCTGCTGCCCAGCTTGCTGATTCTGCTCCCACAGGTAGGGATCAAACATGCAACCCAGGCCTAACCTATGTTGTTGATTCCTGTCTTATAAGTAGGCAACATTTTGGCTGACTTGCACCTGAGAAGCAGCTGGTTAGAAGTCCTTTGTCCATGCTGTGGTTGTCACTTGATATGTGGTTACCCAGTGAGGAGGAGACAAAGTAAGGTGGAGCAGGGAGGAGGGGAGAGAAGCTGCAGAGGCATGTGAAGGGGAAGATGCAGTGCTGCTGAAGTTGAAATGAGATGCCAGTTTTGAGCATTTCCTAATTTGAGGCATCATCAACAAAGCTGTGAATCTTTAGAAAGGGTGTGGCTTGGGCACATATGGCCAAAGCACATTGATTCTTCCACTAGATGAGTGGTTGGGGAGCGTTCAGTCTAGAGTCCATGGCTACTTCAAAGATTTGTTGGGGAAAACCAAGTTTGAGAACTGCTGTGTTAAATGCTGGGCCAAGTGGTTGTTGAATCCCAGGAAAAATGTGACACACGGGGACACTGGTTAAGAAGCAACATAGAGCTTTATATAAAATGTCTTCTGCCCCAGAAAGCCCCCACCCCTCCACTTAAGTATATTCTACTTTGCAGCAGGCTTTTAGTCTTCTCTAGGGATAGCTTGGGAATACATATCATCTGGGAGTGATCTGCTATCCAAGAAATGACTTGAGAGGCTACCTGGTGTGACTTCTGAGCCAGAAAACTGAAGGAGGAAGGAAAAGCAGAGACCTCTAGCAAAGTCTCCCATTGCTTTCTTTTTTTTTTTTTTTTTTGGTACTAGGGATTGAACTTGGATCCTTGTGCTTGCGCAGCAGGCAGCGAAACCACTGAGCTAAATCCCCGGGCCAAGTCTCCCATTTCTTGATTTCATGAAATGAATCCATTGATGTTGCCATGTTAGTGCTGGTGAAGGATGTGTGTGGGTGGGGCTCTCATTTGTGAGGAGACATCCATGTCTCAGCTGAGGAAGTAGAGGAGTTTTCTTGGGGGACATGGTGACTGGTCCTTAAGGTTTGAAAAATACTTGAACAAAGGATGGGTGGTTCATTTTAGCTGACCTTTGAGAAAAAGAAAAACAGTTTTTGATTTACCATGGCAACAGCTAGAGGGAAGGGGAAAGTGGCAGGAGAGGAGGCATGTGGTGGCAGAACCTCCTTTGAGAGAGGCAGGGTGAGGCCTGACCCTGTGGCCTCTGTCCTCTCCCTTTCCTATACTTGGCTTCTGCATGGAAAACCTCCCTCAAGGCCTGGCATCGGGGAGAACATGCCCCTATGTGGAGGTGTAACGCCTCGATTCCTCATTCCTCAGAGTTGTGGGCCAAGCCCCATTGTCTTTGCTTCTCCACTACTTTCTCTCTTCCAGACTGCCCTGAATCCCCCAGCCTCAGGTAGTCATCCACCCAGTGTAGGGTGACAGGGAGCTGTGATGGCTCCAGTCCTCTCAGGGCCCCTTCTTTTATTTTGGCCTCTCTTCCCCTAGGCCAGGTTTCCCCAGAGCATGGTCTGTGTGGGGCCAGTAGCACACACAGTGACTGCATGAAACCCCCTGAGGGACTTTATTTGAAGTCAATAGTCATGGCGTGTTTGATGTATATTAGAGACCTGTGTTTTCTTAGGTACCAGAACCAAGAATGAGACCCTGGGTCTTCAGGTGGCAGCAGAGTCTCCTGGATCTGCTACCCCTGGAATGTGAGACCCTGTGCTTGCTGCTCCCTGTATAATTTGGGGATAATAGATGCTACCTGCTAGGTTCTTGTGAGAATTTAGTGAGTCAATGCACAGGAAGCATCTAGAAAGTTCTTGGGATGTAATAAGTACTCTATTGGAATTAATTTATTACAATCATTAAAGGTATCTAAAGAAAAATGTTGAACAAATAATAGAGCAGATAGGCACTCCCAAAGTCAAGGTTCTTCCTGCACAGACAATCCTGGATTAATATGTCAGTGCTGCACTTGGTATTTGTATACTTGGGGGAAGGATATCTTGATTGATTCCTCCACGTATCCATCTGTGCAATGGAAAATATAATGCTTTCCTCGTAGAATTGCTAAAAATGAGACTCACCTGGCATAGTGATTGTCAGGAGGCCTTCGTGGGAGATACTGTGATGCTGTTGGGATGGTTGGTGCTGCTGCAAACCACAGTACTGCTCCTGAAGGATGTGGCCCTATGTCATCATTTGGTGCTCAGTATGAGAAGATGGTAAACAGACCCAACAGGACCACCCTTGCAAGGGAACAGGCCTTTTCATGAGATGTGAGGTGGGGAGTTTCCACCCAGGTTGCTCAGATTGCCTCACAGAGAGAGACTAGAGGTGGGCTCAGAAGGGTGGTGGTGGTATTTCAGGAGGCAGTCTGTACCTGCTTATTCTTGGGAAAGTGTGAGGAGAGAGAGGGGCCCAATCCCCTGCTAAGCTCTACTGGGCCATGGAGGCTCTAGCCTGCTCTTCAGGGCCCATGACCTGTGATATGTGAGTTGCAGTTATTGTCTGTAGGGCCCACTCTGGGGCCCATTAACTGAGCTCTTTGTGTCTGGTTGGAACCAGGCTGACCTGAATTCTCTCTTCCCTGGCCACTGGAGTCACCTAGCTATGACCACCCTCAGGAGGAGCCCTCTGTGAGGTTGACACCAAGGGCAGCCGGGCCTGCTTTTGAGACTCAAAAGAGAAAGAAGAGGCTTCTGAAGGCCTCATGTGGGAAACCAAGTCTGGGACTAACCCATTGGCCTGATGAAATGTAGGGCTACAGGGTTGGGAACACTTGAGGGGACCCTTATGCCACATTGTCCTATGGTTGGGGTGGGGAGCATAAGGCTCAGTGTCCTGAGAGGGCTGGGAGGCCCCTTTCAAGCAGCCTGGAGCTCCCTCATAGGCAGAGAAAATTAGGGTTTTGAGCTCTAGCCTCTGACCCCTGGTGGGAGTGGCCCTCACTTGGCTGCATGCAGACCATTAGGGCAAGGAGTGAGGCCACAGTTTTCCAGTCACAGGCTGTGGAGCTGTATGAATTCCATGGTTGCTCTTGTGAAATTACACCTATTGCCCTCATGTTTTGTTCTTGTGTAAAGGCATCATTGTAGACCCCAGACTCTTTAACATCTTCAGTCAGTGTGCCCCAGTTTTATTCTGTAGCTATGTTTGGGAATGGGCATGGAGTGGCCATCTCTGTGTGGGAATAGTAGGAATCATCAAAAGATACTGCTATTTATATAACTACTACTACTGATAATTCAATATCTACATCTCTCTGAACTCCCCGTGCACTCTAGGAGGCAGGTATTATCTCTGTTTTACAGATACAGAAATGAGTTTCAGCAATCCTTAGGGGCTATTCTCATTTGCTGCCATTAGTATTATTTAAGAGCACATGCCACAGTTTAGTAAGTGCATTCATATGCAGGACTCCCTGAGTCTGTGCTCTTAATCTTTTTGAATTGCTTTTATTTTCTCTTGTTCTTTGTCATGTGAGGGTACACCAAAGCAAGAGAGGATCCCATCATTCCATCTGCCTCCTGGGCGCCCTTGCTCTGTGCCAGCTGTGTGCTGGCTGTTTTTCACACTTTCCTTCCCCTCTGCACCACTGGTCAAAGTTCTGCTGGGGTTTGGGTATGAAACATTTGGGACTTTTCCTGCCAGTGACCCCAGAGATGGTGAAGCTACACTGGGAGATTGGCCTGGGCCTACAATACATCCAGGAGGGTTGCTATTGTGGCAGTGGGTACCTGGGACCCTGTCCCTGGCCAATGGGTGAGTGCCCAGCCTCTGATTCCATACCACACCTTCCTGAGTTATTCTAGACATCTGGGCTCAGGTGACTGGTCTTGGTCCTTTTGATGCTACCTTTGGGCTCTTGGTAAATCATTGTTTCTGAAAGGCCTTGTGACAAGATGGATCGGGGTAACGTGAGCTTTGGTTCTCCTCACTCCCTGCTTAGCCCCAGTGGCTGCATGGTCCTGAGCTCTTGGTCTCTACCTCTTTCTCTACAGAGTGGGAATGGTGATCTCTGGCTGGCCTCTGCCACAGGGTTGCTTTAAGGACTGTCAAGATGAATGTGTGAAGGATATGTTGTATCTCAATGTAAGAGGGTACTGTGCTTTTGATGCCCCATGGGAAGACTTCTTTGATCCCCCTCCTCACTGGGTTAGAGCTATGAGTCCACAGCCCCTACTGCTTCCTCTATTATAGTTATCATCGTATTATAAAACTGCCAGTCTATGAGTTTGTCTTGCCCATTTGAGAGTTCTTGAGGCCAGGAACTGTCTTGAAAACCACTGATGGCACAAACTTGATACACAGTAAATGTTTGTTAAATTAGTAGATGATTAGGTGAATCCTGAGAATTGGCTGGTTGTGCTTCCAGTTCTGATGTAACCTCTCATTGGCAAAGGAATTCTTCAAAAAGAGGGTTAGGAGTGAAGAATCAGATGTAATGTTTCCTTAAGGCTCTTTATCTGAATAGTCTGTGGGTATACCAGGTGTGGCTTGATTCAGAACCCAGACTTTGTCCCCTTACCTTGGGTCCTTTAAGCAGAGAATTATTTATTTATTTATTTTTGGTACCAGGGATCGAACTCAGGTCTTTGCACTTGCGCAGCAGGCAGCGAAACCACTGAGCTAAATCCCTGGCCCTAAGCAGAATTATTTTGTGCTTAGTTCCCATGTGGTTAAAAGATGGCTGCAGCAGTTTTATCCCTACATCTCATATTCAGTCCAGTGGGGTTGGGGTTGGTTGAGAATCCTCATCCTAGGATTCTTAGCAGAGATTCTTTGGGTCACTCTGATTGCACTGGCTTTGGTCACGTGTTCTCCTCTGACATAATTACTTGGCCCAGGAAATGCCATTTACTGATTGGCTTAAATTTGGAACTAGCACCCACTCTACATGGAGAATGTGGGAAAGATGGATCCCCAACAAAATTAGAGCTGTTGCTGGAAGAAGGGGAGATGGATATGGGGGGGAATATAAAGCATTTTCATCATAGTTAGCAACTTATGTTTAAAAAGAGTCTATGCATCAGTGCATTGATTCTGAGTTCCTTCAGGCTAAAAAGATGTGTTCATTTTTGGTCATCTGCATGAGCTTGTACAATCCTGTCTGTGGTCTGAACTGTGTGTGTATCTAGCTGTAACCCAACTTCCCCACACCACAGATCCAGCTCAGGGCCTGATAAGGGCTAGCTGTTGGCAGCTCTTTGGGCTTTTCGGTGCTATCTGGCTTAAATATCTTTAAATCTGCATGTGTCCTTTGTGAGATGTCAGTTGGCTGGTTACTTAGAGGTCATTTGTTCCAAATGTTCAGCTGAAAAAAAAAAAAAAGAAAGCCCAGAGATGTGAAAGCTATTCTCTGAAGGCATAGCCAATAGGTCAGAGCCAGGATCAGAAACAAGCAATCCTAGATGCCACCTGAGCTCTCTTCTTCATACCTTTCTGTATTCTCTGATGCCATTTCTACCTGGAGAAGAGATTTAGAGTTGCAGACAAAGAGAGAAGACCCATGCAGGAGGCTACAGGACTCATGATGAGAGCTGAGGTAGCAGAATAACACCTTGTGGGACAACTCAGTCTGTAGACACAACCCTGAGCCACCATGGCCAAAGGTGCCCCACCAAGAGTCTGTGGCAGGCCTCTGGTTTTCAGAAAGCCCCTGGTTATGCTGGCCAGCCTTTGCATTTCTCTTCTTTGAGCTGAATGATTAGGGTTTTTAAGAGAAACCATTATCTGCACGACTTGGGAATGCATGTTTCTCACATATGCAGCCCTTCCAGAAAGACTGAGCCTGGGATGAAGCAGATGAGCTTTACACTGAGGGCAGATACCAATCATTTTTACAATTGTTTGCAACAGGAGAGGAAACATGAGCTTAACAGTTCTGTTGTGGATGGATTTGGGGGAGAAACACGAATGAATTGTCAACAGGATGGCTTCTGCTTTTATCCTGGGATTTGCTGCCGTTCCCTGAGATCTGGCTGCCCTGCACAGAGCCTCAGGATTTACAGACATTCTTTGCAGGTGGGGGCTCATTGTGCGGTGCAGCCTGGGGCTGGGCCTGCCTCTGTAGAAGAGAACATGTCAGGTGTGGCTGGGAGGGGAGCACACTCCTCAGCGGGGAATTTGGTGCAGCCTCTGCACTTCCCCCAGTTGGAGGAGGACCTGAGCAAGGAGCTTTGACCCCAGTGGGCACCTATGGGCCTCCTGAGTTGGTCTAAGCCTCTCCAATGTTTTCAAAAGCTTGAGACAGCAGTTACCAAGAGGAGCAGCCTTTTTAGCTTCCCGCCAAGAAAAAAAAAAGTCCTGCTCAGAAATCCATTTGCGGGAAGTTTGAAGTTTGAAGCCCTCCAGCTGCAGGCTGGCGGCCTGGGTGGTCGGGTGGTGGGGCGGGTGTCCCCAACTGGAAGCAGAGCAGAGTGTGGGGCAGAAAGGAGGGGGGATTTAATAGCAGCAATGGAGGTGGCATCTGATGGACCTGGGTTCCAGTTTTGGCTCTGTCCTAAGCCAGCTGCAAGATCTCAAGCAAGTTACTTAACCTCTCTAAATCTCAGTTTACTTATCTGTAAAATGGAGATAATACCTCATTATCTATATTCTCCATAAGAGAATTAAAAATGGCATATATGTAAAGCCCTTGGCACAGTGTTTGGTACAATTAGTGGAGGTGGTTGTTGCTGTCATTATTCTCCAAAAATATCCCAAATAATTATATCCATGCCGAAACAGTATTTACTCTGTGCAAATCCAGCTTCCAGACAGGTTCCTAGCCGTACTCTTTTCCAGGCATATTTTTATTTTTACTTGGCATAATATTTGTACATATTTACGGGGTGCAGTATAATTCAATACATATATACAATGTGTAATGGTTAAACCAGGTTAATTAAAATGTCCATCTTCTCCAACATTTATCGTTTCTATGGGTCGGGGGCCTCTGGACTTCTCTAGTTATTTTGAAATTTATCATAAATTCCTATAGACTGTACTCATCCTATTTTGCTCTAGAGCACTGTCACTTATTCTTTCTGTCTAACTGCAGTTTAGTACTCATAACATCTTTCCTCACCCTGCCCCTTGCTCTAGTGACTGCAGTCCTACTCACTTCTATGAGATAAAATTTTTAGCTTCCACAAATGAGTGAAAACATGCAATATATGTCTTTCTGTGTCTGGCTTGTTTCACTTAATGTCTTCGAGTTCTATCCATGTTGCCACGGATGCCAGAACTGCATTTTTTTTATGGCTGAATAATATTTTGTGTATATATCCCATTTTCTTTATCTATGCATCTGTTGATGGATATGTTTGTTGGCTGATTCTATAGCATCTTAGCCCCACTCCTAAGCAGGTGGCTACCTGTAAGCACGTTTGTAGAAATTCTGGAACCATCACTCATTAATATTGGTATAGACAATAACATTTCAAAATAATTTGCCGCTTTCCAGATGTTTCCAGCTCTGAGTGCCCCGATACAGGGCAAATGATTCCTCGTTGAGGGAGGAAGAAGTAGATGGGAACTAATCTCACCTGTGCTGGGGTTGTCAAAGGTGGCACAGGTGGAAAGATCTGTAGCGTGGGGCAGAAATTGGGGCCTAGGATGGTTTCCCATCCCCTACTCCAATAATAATTAGGAAAGGAAGGCAGGGGGATGGGAGTCATCAGTGGACAGCCTCAGAGGTTTGTGTGTGTCTTAATTTTTTTGTTTATATGATATTGTCACTGCCCCTCAGCTGACTGTTTTATTTCCATTTTATAGAAAAGGGACAGATAAGTGATTTTCTCCAAGTCTCATTTGAAGGAAGGATAGAGCTGAGAGCTAAACCCAGGCCCGGGTCTACCCTCTCCTAATTTGTTCTGTTGGAAACAACTATTCTTGTTGGGAATGACGGCCTGGGATTTTCAGAAAGCCACCAGGACCTGGCTATGAACAGTACCTGGTGATTTGAGATCCCTCATGGTTTGGGCATTGCTGGGCCCATGTGTCCCTTATCCTTGTGGCTCCCAATTTTTCCCAGCCAACACAGCTACCACACACACTCACACTCCCCACCCCCACACTCCCCAGGCCATACCCTGCCCCACCTGGTGGCAGTGAGGCCCCTGAGCTGGTGGTCTTCTATGGTGTGGGGTGGTGGGGGTTCAGCTGGGCTGGGGCTGGCTACCGGGGTGGTAGCAAGCTTCTCTAACTCTTAGTGTCTGGGTCCCTGGCCTCCCAGTTGGGAATATGCCCCAGTGTTATCACTCTTGCCTGTGGGCTTCCTTTTCATGGTATTTACCATGGTTGTGATACCACTTCAATTGCCTGGTCATTTGGCTATCAGCAACCCTCATGCTAGGATGTAAAAGCCATGATGCTAGGGCTGGTACTCGGTTTGTTTAGTATTGTTTCCTCAGAACCTAGCACCGTGCTTGCCACTCATTGTTTCATTCATTCTTTTCTTATTTGATGTACATATATTGAGTACCTTCTGTTTTGATCTGTGTGGGTACTGTGCTGGGACTGGGCATTGTGGATGCACAGTGGGTGTAGCAGTGAACTCTCCTGTTGTGTCTTTGCCTCCAGGGAGCCACAAGCCAGTGGCAGGCATATCCTGGGAGCTCAGGCTGGCCCGATGAGTGACAGTGATTGTATGCCTGGGCTTGGAGCTTTCATGGTCAGGATGTGGGGGCTGGCCCTCAATCTCTCTGGGCTCCTCTGGGCAGTGAGCTGCAGGATTCCAGAGCTCCCCCTCCTGAAGGTGGTTGGGTACCAGAGCTCTGCTCTCTGATGAAAAGGGCTGGCGAGGAGCCCAGGACTCACTCACCTGACCTGTTGGGGTTTCAGATTTGTTCCATCTGAGCAGTCAATTAATTAGTAACTGGAGCTACCCATCATCCTGGGCCCTTGCATGAATTGCCAGGTGCCCCCTCCTTCCTTTCCATTCGCTCAAATTGAGCAGCCCAGTTCTGTGATATCATTTGAAATGTGGCCAAGAAGCAATTAATGTGCTGTTTGCTGACAAGGATTTGCTGCCACTGCAGGAGCAGGGGCTGGAGATGGGAAGGCCCATGCAGGGGAGAGGAGATGAGAGAGCAAACAAAGGTGCAGATGGTGGCACTGCTACTGGTCTTTGCAGGGCACTACAGCCAGACCTTCCAGCCTTCTCTTGCCTGTCCAGACCTGAGTGCTTCGGGGAATGGTCCAGAGATGGAATGGGATAGATTTCCTGTGGACTTTGATGATGATCATTCAGATTGCAGCTGCCCATTCCTGAGTCCTCAGAGTGTGCTCAGTGTGCTGGGTTCATGGTCCCATGCATCTGCACAGCAACCCTGAGGGAGAGGAATCATGGCCCCACTCTATAGGCAAGGAGGCTAAGGGACCAGAAATGCCAGCACCAGCCTTGGGTGACCCAGGCCGGTGGTGGGGTGGGATCAGAGCTGCTAGAAAAGCCTGCTTGTTCAGGCAGGTGCTGGCAAAGATGGAAAGGGTCAGCCCCTGGGCCCACCGCCAGGTCACAGTGACTTGCATGGGGACATGGGGCTTGATAAATGCAGTATTGTGTAATCAGTGGCTACCTCTGGAGGGTGGTTAGGAAGATTTGGGTGGAGTGGCCAGACCCAGCCCAATTAACGAGACAGAAGAACTGGATGGAGAGAGGGGCCACTTGCAGTGTGGCTGAAAAGGGTCCCTTCCTCACCCTACATGGCTGAGCCTGTGAGGTCTGGGGATTCTCACAGAAGTCCTTGCACATGGAGGTAGTCTGACCCCAGGGGGTCCACCAGGCCCCGCTCTCAGTAGCTGGGTAACACTGTGGTCTGCCTTCTCAGCCTTCTTGACAGTCTTTAGGGCCAGCCTGTGGGAAGCCTTGTCTGCCCTTACTGTTGACTCTTCCTGGGTATAATTATGTAGAGAAATTAGTCAACAGAGATCATTCTCAGGACCACAGTCAATTCACTGTGGGTACCACACAGGCACCATGTCTGTCCTGGAGCATCTTTCCAGACGCGGAGTGCTGGCCTTTATGGATGTGTGCGTCTCACTGAACAGCAGTACAGCTTGGGGCTGGGGCCTGGCCCACTGCCCCACAACCTTTTCACTTAGACCTGGGGTTAGAGGGAAAGCTCTGGCCTTGCCGGCTTGCCAGAAAGAGGCAGAGACTGATGGAATGGAAATGCTGGCCCCTCCCCACCCAGTCCCTTCCCAAATAGCTCATGTGCCAGGCATGATGGGGGGTGGGTGCTGAGAATATAGGGAAAATAGCACATAGGTACAGTTGTCAGGGAGTGTCTAGGATAGGGTGGGAAGAATCTAACAAATGAATGTAGGCAGAAGAAATGCTGTCCATAAACAGGTCTGCTTGTTGATTTCCTTAAAGTAATACACATACATAGTCAAACTGTCCTTGGGTATGTAGTATAAAAAGGTAGACTATGACATCTAGGTCTCTCCACCCGAAGGGTATCCTTTATGCCTCCAGAGATGCGCTATTCAAGGGTTTAGAGGTCAGTGCTTGTATTCAATATATCTTGACTTTCCTTTTATATGAATGGCAGTGTATTCCACACACTGAGCAGCTCATGGCTTTTCCCTTTGTAACATTTGATACATTTTTGGCACTTGATCCATTTTAGCTCAAACAGAGCCACCTCATTCTTTTCAGTAGCTGTGTTCTTCCATCACATAGATGGACTATCCATTCTTTTGACCAGGGCCCTATTGATAGGCTGTGTGGTTGCTGTCTTTTGCTCCAGTATAAGCAATGCTGCTGGAGTAAATGTCCTAATGAACATGTGCACCTAGAAGAAATTCCTAGAAATGGAGATACTGATCAAAGTACTATGTCATATTACACTGATAAGGGGGTTGGACCAGTTTCTTCTCTCATTATTGAGGTGTCTTATTTCCCCATATCTTTACTTCACAAAATGGTATCATCAAACTTGCTTGTCATTGCCAATCTGATAGGGAGAAAATAGTATCTCACTGTGGTTTTGTTTTGCACTGATTTGGTTGTGTGTGGTGAAGCACTTCTGTGTGGCTCCTGACAAGGGTTAGACAGGGTACTCTGTGATTGGTGGGTGCGGCCTTCCCTTCCAGACAGTTGTCCTCTCCAGGGGCTCTGACTGGTGTGCATTTAGCTGCCCATTCATATGGGCAGGAAAGGAGAAGGGGGGCAGAGGCTAGGTGAGAAGCGATGCTGCCTTGAGTTCTGGAGAGGACGTGACAGTGATTTCACTTTTCTGCTGAGAAGGAGATGTGGAGCAATGCTTAGACCAAGGTAAGAGTGGGGGCAGCCTTCTCCCTGCCTGGCCTGGGGGTCAGGCAGCCCACTTGGAGGCAGACAGGGAGACACTGTGTTGTCTCTCAGAGCTTTCCTGCCCTTGGGACCTGGTGTTAGGACAGCTGTTTGTGGAACATGCTCCTTACTGAGCCGCTGGGCTCCAGGTCTGGCATTCTCCTAGTCCAGAGCTTCCTGCTCTACAGTGCTCTGGTGTCAATCTGATGATGGACCTTCTCTCCCTGCCCTTGCAAGCCACCTCATTCATTCAAAGCCATTGTTCCCCATGCTCTGCCTCCCTCCCTTCTATGCCTGTATCCCCAATGCAAGGACAACATCCCAGCCCATCACCGGGGGTTCCTCTTGACTCCAGTCTCTCCTAACTCACCTGACTTGATCACTCTGGTGACCTTAGCTAACTCTTTGCCCCTTTTTGCCAGTTCTGGGTCTTGTACTTTGTGCATAGAAGTCTCTTTAGATAAAGACCAAAGGCCAGTGACACTCACTTCTATGACTGGCCCCTGTCTTCTGCCCTGGTCTTCACATTCAGTCTCCATACAAATCTGCCCATTCATTCTGCCCCAGGCAGACTCCATGCCCTTTGGCCCCATGGCCTTTGGTCACTCCATTCCTCTAGCCTGAGACCCTTCTCTTTTTTACCTTCCAGCAGTGATCACATCACTAGAGGTTAAGGTTAAGAGCACTGACAAGGATCTGTTCTCATAACACTGATTTGCTCTCTTTGCCTAGGGGGTCCCTTTGGGGTCCAAGTGTCTCCTACTGAGGGACTACTAGTGGAAGATCTGGCCTTCATCTGGAGAGCAAGGGCCACCTCCCCATTAGCTCATGACCTTTGTCTGTCTGGCCTGTCATTACGACCATATCTCCTGGCAGAGTACTTGGCACATGGTGGATATGCAGTGGTGTTGAATGCATGGATGAGGGGATGATGAGAGCCACTGAAGGCTTATGAACCATCAAAGAGTCACCTGTCGTAGGCATGAAGAGACATTTAAAAAAGTGATGAGATGGGGCGTGGATTTAGCTCAGTGATTTTGCCACCTGGCTCGCAAGCACAAGGTCCTGAGTTCCATCCCTGGTTCCAACAGTTCAAAAAAAGTGATGAGAGAATCAGAGGGCTAAAGACCTGGGTCAGTGAGGACAGCAGGGGTGGACAGAAGAGGCTCACTTTGCCTGATACTTTCTCCCCATGACCAGGCACAAGTCTGCCTACCAGTCAGCCCTGCTGAGTGCAGAGACTGCTGCTTCCTGCTAGTGTGTCTCTGCATAGCACCTTGCCAGGGCCAGCACACAGGGGACAGGTGCTCTGGGGATGGGCTGGCCAGGACTGGACCTGGCCCCTGAATCCTGCTTAAACTGGGAGAAGGCATTCCCAATGGGCCGTCTGTCACCCTTCCCTCTCTCCAACCCCAAATGAAGGCCAGATGCAACAGGGTAGAAGTTGGGTCCCTGGAGGCAGCATAGTCTGGGCACTGCACTCCACATAGTACCCATGGCAAGCTGTTCAGCCTGTCTGTATGATAATGATGAGGGTTATAGTGAGGATCACCTAAGGCTCTGCACAGAGCCTGTCCCTTGTGGCAGTAATAGTAGGAGTCATATTGAGAGAGAATTGGGCTCTGTGAACCTAACAGGCATAAGTTAAGAGTGTGGGAAGACACTCTAGATCAGTCTCCTGAGTACCTACTCCTTGTAAAGCTCAGGGGACACCAGCCACATTAGCAGAAAGCCAGTCTGGCTGCAGTTATCTGTGACCTCTCAGTGGAGAGGGTTGGCAGGACATGGTCAGGATGATTATTTTGTGCCCTCCATGCCTGTCCAAATATGTGACCATGCCACCTACTTGCCTTCCCTTCCAGCTGTCCTAGATGGTGGTGGACAGACTGGCTAGAGGCTGGCATGTAGAGGGCACTCATGCTCAGCTGAAGCTGGTGCCTTGAGTGTGAAGGGAATCTTAGGACCTGGTGTGCAGCCAGGGCTGTCTGTGCCAGGCTGATGTCACTGGGTGTGAGACCTGTCACTAGGGAAAGGAAGGTCTTGGGAGGCCAGGCAGCCATTGTTGGCTAGCTTATCTGGATTAGGCTTTTCGCGTGAAGGGAAGAAAGGAATCTGCTTTGTTGCAGCTGGGCGCCAGGCTGGAAACACACTTGGTGCTCCTGGCAATCCCCACACTCTCCAAAGCTTATTTGTTGCTTTTCCGAGACGCGTCCAGGTGCTCTGTGTTATGATAGCAAGTGGTGACACAGAGTTAGCTTGAAACAGGATACACAAACAGACTAAAAATAACTGGATTTGGGGTGGATTGGCACTGAGTCTCTCGAGCAGGCTGTCATTGCTCAGCTGAAGGGTGAGGGTAGGCACCATCAAAGGCTCTGCTGTGAGCTAAGGGGGCTGGGTGTGGCAATGGCCCTTTCTCTTGGCACTGCTTTCTGCCACCATGTAGCTAGAGGCCGCCTGAGGGTGGAGGTGCCAGATGGTGCCTGAAGCCCAGGGGAGGGGTATGGTGGGCCCGGATGTGAGTGAGGCAGTTTATGTCTGTTTGGAGGAAGCTGGGCCAATGTTTGGACATCTTTATGGTTTGGGAAGTTTCTTGGCCTCACCCAGAGGAGCCATGGTTGCATCAGAGTTTGAGGTCCTCTCCTCGGTGGCCTATGCAGAGGGAAGGAAGAGGAGAGAGAAATCCAGCGTCTTTGAGAAAGGATGGGGAAACGAGACACTGTTTTGATGCTAGGCTCCAGCTTCAGGCCACCTCTGCTGCACGAGGGAATCTAGATACGTGTTTGGAGGCCAATCTGGGAAGGGAGGGAGGCTGGAGAACCTGATTCTGATACACAGGCCCCATCAGTGAGGTTGCCGTGAGTAGGTGAACATCGTGATAAAAGACCTAGCAAAGAATGGACTCACAGTAGGAAGAGAAAAACTTTGCCATTAGAACTCTACTTACACTTCCATTGCCAAGTGGAGTCTGTGCTTTTGTGAGAGACTCAGCTCCTGCTGCTCAGTGAAGTTCCTCCTCCAGATCACAGGCCCACCTTACCACAGTCCATTCTTCAAGGCGGCTACCCAGCAAGCAGGCATTTGCTTGGTGCTGGTAAGTCCTGTCGACCAATGTGTGTGATTTCCTCCTGGCCATGGGGTAGGGATATACTTCCTTGTCCCTTTGATCTCATGGCCAAGTGATCTGTTTGGGCCAAGAAAGTGTGAGCAGACATGGTATGTGTCACTTTCAGTGGAAGTTGTAAAACTCAGCATGTGATTGGCCTTATGTTATTATTGTTTTTTTGACATGGTTGTTCCAGATGTGGCAGATCTGTCTGCCTGGGCACCAGAACAAGGACAAGGCAGGCAGACACTCCAGTGAGATTTTGGGATTGATGTCATTGCAGCATAACCTAGCCTGTTCTGCTTGTACAACCTCATGCCTGGCCTAGAGTCAACGCCTGAGAACTTACAGAGGCAGAAAGTGGCTTTTCTTCAGAGCCTTCTTGCTCACGGAGTGCCTGCACACCGGTCTTTCTGTTGCTTGAACAAGCCACACACACTCCCTAAGGGCAGGCACCATGGTGTCCCTGTCTTCTCTCTCTGCTGCCAGACAGCTCTATATGTGGCAGGAGTGGGAAAGATGGCAACCTGGACCGTACCCATTTTGATTTACCTGGCGCCAGGATCCTGAGAGCTGAGAGAGGAGGCATGTCAAACTGGACAAGCCTCCTAGGCTGCCAAGCAGAGCCGCATGAGTTCTACCAGGGGAGAGTGAGTTAGCGTGGGGTCTTATGTTTGTCAGCAGTGAACGAATGAGTGAATGAATGAATGAGTGCTGGGCACCACCAGGGCCAGTTTTGCAGGTTCTCCAGGCAAGAGAGTCCTTGGGTACTTGGGTGCTGGGAGAAGTGAGGAGCCCCGGGGAAAGGTAAGGGGCCTGGAGCAGGAGGCTCATGGGGTGGAGGCAGTGGTGGGAGGAGGGGGATGAGGCCCCCAGGCCTGTCTGTGTCTGGCCTGGTCTTTGTTCTCAGAACCCACCGGGCCTGACCCTGCTGTGTACCTGCTCTTCCCTTTGCCACGTGGTGACTTGATCCTCTACTTCAGGTCCATCTGAGTGTGGCCTCCTCTCTGAAAGCCACTTTGATCCCTTAGAATTAGTGGTACCCTCCTCTGCTCCGGAAACTCTTAGTCACCCTCTGCAACGACTGAGTCACTGACCCGAGAGGCCTCCTTTTGAAGTCCTTCCTTGCCAGGCAGCTGGGCAGGGCCCTTATCTTCCTTCTCTCTGTATCCTTCACTGCCTGGTACACGGCCCCTACCCAATTACTGATTATGGAGTGACGAGGGACCTGGCATCTTCTCCAGGGAGCCGAGGGGCACTCAGCTGGAAGCAGAAGCCTCCTGATGGTGTGGCCTCAGGGCCAGGGCCTGGGCTGTCCCTTGGGACCACTCTCATGTTTGAGTGTGTGTGTGAGCAGAGGTGGCATGACCTCCATTCTAGAAGAGAGGTTGAAGCATTAGATTTTCCAGCTCATTGTCAGAGGTTTTTCCAGGTGCTGCAGCCTGGGGTCTAGAGAATCTTTGGCACAAGATAGCTGTCAGGGTTGAGGTGCTAGGGCCTTGGTGTATGTCAGATAACAATGATGTGACCCAAGGGTCCCGGTCCTGATGGGAGCCTATACCACAACCCAGCAGGCAGGCCGTACCTCATTGAAAGTTGGAGCTGAGTAACTTTGTCAAACTTCCCAGAGCCCTGGAGCCCTGGAGACTGGAAAGGAAGGGTGCCCAACCCATGCTGGGTGTGAAAACATTTGTTCTATATCCTCTGCAGCAGGTTGGACAACCTGGGCAGTGCCATGCCACACCCTGGGCCTGCACCCTTTGGATTCTCCACTTTCCCGTGCCTTGGTAGGGTTTCCTGAGGGAAGAAGCCACCCTCGTCTCACAAAGCTTGGAGTCCCCTTTGCAAATAGATGATCTTTTCTTTAGTCCTACAGCTGGCTCTGGAGGACAGGAGGAGGCAGAAGCATCCCAAGAGGGCAAGTCATTGGTACATAATGGCATCCCTTAGACTTGATGCTTCTACAAGCCACACACCAAAGCTCCATGCAATGGCTGCTGTTCTTGATCCCAGGGATGCAGTTCTCCTGCCTGTAGCTTCAGGAAAGCCCTTGCCTTTTCACTGTGCTGGCCCTGACTGGTTAACTGTTAAATGACAACATCCTGACCTTCCATCCCCAGCTCAGCCCCCGTCAGCATTAGTGGGCCCTGGGACCAGGGTCTTTATCTCTTGCTTTAACCTTTAGCTAGTTCTTCTCCCCTACCCTCTCCACTTGGCTTCCCTGCCTACTAAACATGCCTTTCTTTTTCCATCTCTGGTTTTGTGCTCTCTAATATGCTTGCTGCAAACTCTTGCTGTGTGTGACTTCTAATAAAGGGGGACTCTGAGATGTTGATCTAGGATGTGTGCTGTGGACATCTATAAAATGAAAGCACAAGTTGCTGTCTACACCCACAACCCATGGCAGAGTTTGGCTGCTTTGTCCATGGGCAAGTTGTGCCACTCAGAGTAGGGCCAAATGTGAGGTGGAAGGCCAGTCAGTACATTCTGGTCTGGGGGACCTGCCTGGCCCTGCAAGAGGTGAGGTGCAAATTGGTCAAAGCTTCTTCCTTGGGACATGGTGAACATGAGCTTGACCCCTCAGTGACCTGGCTCTACCTTTGTTGGATCAGCTACTGGATGAGGTTACTGGGTCTGGCCCACAGTCCTGGTTGCTGGGTGTGGTATGTGATCAGCTGTATTGAGATGGGTGACACAGTCCTAGCAGAGTGGGAAATGAAGAAATATTGTGGTGAGTGGGGTGAAAGGAGGTGACTCTTGTCTTGAGAAGATGGACAATGGCTGGGTCAGAAGCAACCTGACTTATTAAAAGGGGAGCCTAAAAGGACAAAGCATAAGTTTCTTGCCCTATCTGGGCATTACTGTTAATCTGGACAAAATGGGATTTCCTTCCTTCTACCCCTATATGAGGATGGCTCTGTTTTGGGGCTGAGTTGGGCCACATTTACAGCATTTTCTTCTTTCTGCTGGCTTCTTCACTCATTCAGGGAACCTACTGTGTGCTAGTCATCACACGGGACAGACGTGGGCTTGGCCATCATGGATTACCAGGGAAGGTGGGAAGGGGTGTGGTGGTCATGTAAACTCACCCAGAGGAGGGGAAGGAGGCCTTGGGTGGCAGTGGAAAAGGTATAATCTATCTCTGGGTTGAGCCTCCTAGAGTCATCCTAGATTATGAGCTAGAAACCCTAGAAACTCTGGCAATTCCTTTTTTTTTTTAACTCTGGCAAGTCTTGTGAGGCTGCCCAAACTTTTGGATCCTGCAGGCCCTTCCTAGTTCAGTGAAGACAGCTGTGCTGGGATGCTGGATAATCCTGCCTCATAGTACAATAGTTCTCTTTTCTAGATACATTGTGCTAACATGGACTTGTCTGACCCTGAGGCTGAGTCTGATATGGCCCTCCAGCACTATCGTGGGGCTTGTCTACATTGCTCTTGGCATCATCTGAAATGTAGGTTTGTTCATTTCTTTCTTGTTTCTTGTATGTTTTCTGTTGCTAATGCACTAGAAGGGCATGGTCTTGTCAATCAGTGTTGCACCTTCTGAGCCCGAAATAGGCCCAGAGTAGGGACTCAGCAGGCATTTGTTCCATAATTGAATGAATGAATAAAATGCAAATTGGGGTTTTATAATGGTCTGGTAAATTAGATGGTGGTGTTATCCTATATTCCAGAGGAGGGAAATACGGCTGAATGAGATGGGATGACAGGCCGATTACCTCGCTCAGTGGTGGTGAGCCTACATACCTAGCTGGTAGGTCCCAGGGCTGGCACTGGAATCTCCACGTTGACACATGTCAGGTGGGCACAGGTGTCACCCGGTTGCAGTGCATTAGGTAGACTTTGCATGTGTAAGAGCTGTGTGCTAGCAGCAGTCATCTTATTGCACGTAGCGTGTCAAGATGGAAAGGCTTTGCAGGAATTTTACTTTATGGGCACATAAAGGCCTTTATTACCCATAATATGGACATGGGTCCAAAGAGGATTCAATTCTGCTTTCTACCAAAGGGTTTATCACAGGTCTCTGTGGAGGCCTAGAGTTCTGAGGAGTCTGGATCCCAGGGAGCAGAAGAACTGGCAGCTTGTAGGGCCTGGAGCAATGTGGGGTAGGAAAGGATGGGGTGGTGGCATTCCTAGGGTGAAATGCAGGTTTTAGCAGCCTCAGTGGGAAATGTGATGTTATGTAGCTCATTAAACCCCACAGAAGCCAGGAGAGCTGCTTCCAATTATCAGGATGAAAATTAATAGAATAAAACCTCTAGCCAGGCTTCCCATTGGTGGAGAAGGCAGGGCTTTCCCTGCATGGTCAGGACTGGCCAGGAAGTATTTGGGGGCAGTCACACTGCAAGGCAGGGGGAAACACTTAACTGTCTACGAATGAGTGGGCTGGGAGAGGGGTCATTGCTGGTCCCCACCGCTTTTCCCCTTGACCCAAAAGAGGAAGGGAAATGGCATTGATATGGAAGCTACGTGGCTTGGTTTGTAGAGATCTGACACAGGAGGCCCTGCTGGTGCCCTGTGCAGTCCCCAAGAGGCACTGGATTTGGCCTCCTGCAGAGCTGCACAAGGAATTGTGACAAGGGCTGCCTGTGAGCTTCAGTCCTGGGAAAAGCTGAAATGGAACTTGAGGGGCTCACTTCTGAGGACTTGCCTGAGAATTTTGTCCTCAGATGACTGGGTGAAGCTAAGGAGCCACTGTGAAGGGCCATGAACACTGATTCAGCCATGGTTCCTGAGGACAGCTGTGGAGTAGCTTGGTTGGGCAGATTGTAGCAATGGTTAGTCCAACCATTCACTACTAATACACCTGAAAAGAGGATGGTGCAGGCCTTGGAACTGAGAGCCATAGGCTGAGAAGCCTGGTCTTTGGGTGGATCAGAACCCTTTACTTGAGCACAGGAGTGATTCTGGTTCTCATCTGCCTTCTTTCCAGCCCAGCTGTGTGTGGCATTTCTGTTGTGTTGGAATTCATTTGCTCCAGTGTTGCCTGAGCCCTGTCCACCACTGTTGAGCCAGTGTGCATTCATAGGAGTGAATAATTGGGCTGGGTAGACAGTCCTCTCTCAGGGGATCTCACCTGGCTGCCTCTCAGATTAGACTATGAATACTCAGTACACATTAATTATTAGTAACAACTTAGACTGATACTTATTGATAAAGAAACTGAGGCTCAGAGAGATGAGATAACTTGCCCAAGGATACATAGCCAGGAGGTAGTAGACTGGTACCTGGGCAGTGATGAATTTCAGAGGCACAGTGTCCAGGTGCTGCATTCTGCTGCCTTCTGGGATGGATGCAGCTGCTACCTTTCTAGGATTTTAAGCCCTCCTAGACTTCTCACATCATTCTTTGGAGGTGGTGAGGATCAGGCATTCTTAGCCTTACTTGACCAGTGAGGAAACCAAAAGACTAAGTGGCTTATAGGGCTCACAATGCACACTAATGGGGTCTTGTCCATGGAATATGGTACCAGGATGATGGGTACGGTCATCACAGAGGTTCTTTCATTGCTCTTGGGTAGCTGGTTGTCCAGTGCCTGGAACTCAAGATCTTAGGCTCATGGGTACCTTGGTGGAGACTCTTTCCTGGGGAATTGCCCCTACTGATGGGTCATCCAGGGTGCTGCATGGCAGGGTCTCCATCCTCAAGCAGCCCTGGACACAATGGGCAGTGGGATGCTTAGGGTGTGGTTGGCCCATCTGGACTGTTTTCTTGGATTGTTGTGTTATATTTATTCTCACTAATCTACTACTTTTGCCTGTTTATAAAGTACAAAGATCTAATAAAATGCATTTGAGGCCAGAACAAGTGAAGAACATTTTGGAAAGAAGTACAAAAGGAAAGAGATCTTGGAATACCTAGCTAATCTGAGTTGCTCCCTCCACTCTGAGGCCTTGACTTTGAAAGCTCCACTTTTGCTCCCATCTTCTGTAAAGCCAGATAAGATTTCTTGACATTAAGCACATGGTGGTGCACTGCTTTTGGTGTAAGCTTCGCACACGTGCTGGATGAGAACAGGCCTCTTCCCAGCAGTGGATGCTGGCATCGTGGCTCTTCCATCTAAGGATCCCTGAGGAAAGGCGGCTGATTCCATCACTGACGTGCCAGGACCCCGGATGCCGGGGCAGGGGAATGCTGCAATCTAAACATTTACATTCTAAAAAATGGGAAATCATCCGCTTAGATATAAATTAGCCAGGGCCTGACGGGTTTATTACATCCTGGAATGCTTTCATGAGGCTTTCAGAGAGTCCATGGTGCAGGCCCATGTCTCCAGCTGGGATTGCCTGTGACATGCTCCCGGGCCCCTCCTGGAAGACACAGGCAGGGCTCATGTCCTCATATTCTTATGAACCCATCCGACATGGGGAACAGATAAACGTAAGGTGGCACTTCCAGCAGGGAGGCACCCTGAGCACCCAGCTTCTTGCTGCCGATTGGGAGAAGCAGGTCGGGAAAATAAGTGGGAGGAGCCAGATGCAGAGGTCCAATCAGAGGCTGGGGATGGACGGATGCCGGAACAGAAGGACGCCCTGGGATTTCAGATGCGGACAGTGTCTGTCATTGAGCAGGAAGAGGGCAAAGGAGTACAAGGAGAGAGGTCCAGCAGGGAAGAATTGTGTATCTTTCCATTCTCAGGGGGGCGTTTTCAGACGGAGTTTGGAGTGTAACTCCGGAACAGTGGTGTGAAGTCAGGCAGGGTGGTGGCTGGCTCAGCTCCAGGCTCACCCTAAGTGGGCTGAACAGCCTTTGCGGCACGGTCCCTAGTGGTGGGCTGGGTATGTCCTGCTCAGGGAATTTATGAGAATTCAGCAAGTAGGGGGGAAAAACACAAACATAAGCATACACGCATAATTATATAATAAGTTGTGAACTTTCTTCCCTTTATTGTATATTGTCTATACTCATCTGTGTAGGTATATGCAGATATGTATGGAACAGATACCAAATAAGTGATTTTGGAGGAGTTTGATTTGATGCTAGTGACGAGTGATGTGTGTGACATCAGCTATTTATTTTCTGGTTTGGAGGAAGAAATCTGCTTTGTCTTAGGGTTATTATTTCGGGGGATTTTATTTAGAGCAGACGTTTTCAAACAATATTGGATTAGAATCACCTGCAAGGCTTATTAAACCATTGCTGGTCCTCTGCAGTTTCTGATTTATTAGGTCTGGAGTGGATCCTGAAAATTTTATTTTTCACAAATGCCAAGGGCCCACCCTTTGAACACCACTGATCTAGAGAAGTGTGTAAGCTTTGGTGGGTGACCCAGAGCTCCCTTGAGTCTGAAAACTTATCATTCATGCCTCTGATAGAATGAAAGATTTCTGGGTATTCATGGGACCATTTCTTTGTTTTGAGAAAGAAGCCAGAGCTTTCTATAATTTGGGCAGAGCCAGCTTTCTGCCACACAGTGTGGTGACTGCCTTTGTGAGTTTACAGATTCATTTATTGGGCATCTACTAGCATTGCTCTGGGCTGGGCATGACACATCTTCAGCATTAGGAAAGGCTTGGGCACAATGTTGCTAGCACCATTTAATCTGAGAAGTGGTGGAAACACTTGGTGTCAGTTGGGCTGCCAGTGTGGGGGCTTAGAGATGTAGATGATGTAGTACTTGCCATGGGGATGCTGTTCATCTTTGCCCCTGGACCTACTCCAGTTGCTAGGAACAGCATTGCACCCCTCTGAGAAGCCAGGTGCTTCCCTTAAAGGCTATGAGTCACAGCAGACTCCCCAGGCCAAATGTCTTAGCAACTGGATCTTAGCCCTGCCCCTCGGGGACAAATCTGACCTTGGCGTTTGACCACACATCATATGACCTAGTGTCTGTTTCACATCTACTTGCCACCAAAGCTGGATTTTGAGAACCTGTGGGTAGTTCCTCCTCCTTGCAGATAAGTCAACCCCAGAGCTTAGGTGAGGACAAGGAGGGGGTCCAGAATGGGGTGTACCTGAAGGGATGCTGGGCCACCTGGGTTCCTGCTGTGTGGTTTCAGGGAAGTCCCTTCTCTGATCTCAGCTTTCTCCTCTGTCAAATGAAGATGCTAATATCTGTCATGCCCCTCTTCTCACGCTGGAAGACTCAGAGGGCCTCTGTCCTCAGTCTCCCCCCAGAAACATTGGAAGGCATTCAGGATGAGGGGCAGCACCCATAAAACATGTGCTGAAGTTTGGGTGCCCACTGAGGTTGAGGATAAGAAGGATGGAGCATCATAGGGAAGAGCAGGGCCAGCTCTGAAACGCCACACAGATCTGAGAGACAGACTGAGCACCTTGGTTCAGATCCCTACTCCACAGCCTCGCCCACCTAGGGATCAGGGTGCCACAGTTCTTCATCTCACTGAGCACTGGCCTTACCTGGGAAAAGAAGATAATGCCCAGCTCAGTGGGTGACATGCTCAGAGGTACCTACTGAATTAAGAGTTAGTTCATGGTGGTGATGATGACAGAGCTTACTGATGTAGCTTCAGCTGTTGGTCAGAGGAGCAGAACATTTGGATAAGGGACCTGAATTTCCCTCCCTATCATGCCCATGCTTCTGCTGGAGACTGGCTGGTCCATGGTTATACTGTAGAGTCAAGTAAAAATCCAAGGAATGCTTATCAGGCTGAGGTGGTGAGGGAGTGGGCTCTTCTTGTGCCTGGTTAGTTTTTAATTTAATTTTTATTTTTTAATCAGAGGAATGTATATTCATAGTGAAGAAGCAAAAAGCTTGAAAGTTGCAGCCCCTGCCTTGTGCTTCTCCTTGGTTTCTGCTTTCTAGAAGTAACTGTTTTTCTTTCTTTTAGTAGTTTCTTTTGGTATTAATATGCATGGCTATGACTGCATCAGAGCCATGTAGCATCCTGGGATCACAGGATTTTTTGTTTATTTGTTTTTGGTCTTTGTAGATTTTTTAGAATTATATATATAGTACCTGGCTTGCTTTTTCATTTTTTTTAGTTTTTGTGTGTGCACATGTTCTTGATTTTCTTTTTTCTTTAAAATATTTTAGTTGTTTGTACATGTTTAGAATACACAATTGTAATTTGATCCATGCATACCATATGCAATTAGGGTAATTAGCATTTCTATTTCCAGAGATATTATCATTTCTATCATTCAAACTCTCCTCTTCTAGTAGGGCTGGGAATTTAGCTCAGTGGTACCACTGCCTGCTTCGCAAGAGCAAGGTCCTGAGTTCAATCCCTGGTACAAAAAAACAGGGCTGAGAGTGTAACTCAGTGGTAGTATACCCCTAGGTTTGATCTCCAGTACTGCCAAAAATGTAAAACAAATACTTGACTGATTCCATATCTTAGCTATTGTGAATAGTGCTGCAATAAACATGGTTGTGCAGCTGTATTTTTGAGGTAATGATCTCATTTCCTTTGGCTATATACCTTGTACTGGGATTGCTGGATTATATGATAATTCTATTTTCAATTTTTTGAGGAACCTCCATAATGTTTTCCATAATGTATGTACTAATTTATATTTGCATCAGCAGTATATCAGAGTTCTCCTTTCTCTGCATCCTCCCTAGCATTTATTATTGTCTTTCATTTTATTGTTTGTAGTACTGGGGATTGAACCTAGGGTCTTGCACGGGCTGGTAAGTGTTCTGACACCCCCAGCCTATTATTGTCATTTTGTATTGGATGTCCTAATTGGGGTAAATTGACACCTCACTGTAGTCTTGATTTGCATTTCCCTGATGATGAATAATAATGAGTATTTTTCATATGCTTGTTGGCTATTTGTATATCTTCTTTTGAAAAATTTCTGTTCAGTTATTTGCTGATTTTTAATCAAGTTATTTGATTGTTTGCTCTTGGCTTGTTTTAGTCTCTGATATATTCTGGGTAGTAACCCCTTATCATATAAATAATTTGAAAAAGTTTCCTCCTGTTGTGTAGTTTGTCTTTTTATTCTGTTGTTTCATTTGCTGTGTGGAAGCTTCTTGGTTTAATAATATCCTATTTGTCAAGTTTTGCTTTTGTTGCCTGTGCTTTTATGGTCTTATAAAAAAATTGCCTACCCTAATTTTTTTTTTTTTTTTTGGTACTGGGGATCGAACTTGGGACCTTGCGCTTACCCTAATGTCTTGAAGTGTTTCCCCTGTGTTTTCTTCTAGTAGTTTTAGAATTTGGGGCCTTACATTATCAGCCTTTTGAGTTGATTTTTATATAAGGTTAGTGGTAGAGGTCTTGTAATTCTGCATACGGATATCCAGTTTCCAACAACTTCATTGAGAAGACTTTTCATTGTCCAGTGACATTCATGGCGCCTCATTTGCTTAGTTTTCTGTTACTGATTACTCTCCAATTTTGACTAAAGAGGAAGTACTTGCTTGTTATGTACAGAAGGATTGGGTGATTGTTCCTTTTCCCCTTCTGTCTGGAGGTTGCTGTCTTGGAAGTAGCTGCTCCCCTGAGACCTCCTTTTATGTCCCCTCCCCCCAACTCTCCCACCCCTTGGAGAGTCCTGGTGGGTCATCCCCCTGAGTTCTGTGCCTTACTCGTTGCTCACACACTCCCTTCCTTCAGTGTTTTCCCAAAGGGAAGGGATCGATACATGGGAGGCAATATTTTTGAGATCTTGCATGTTTGAAAATATCTTTGTTTTACTTTTATACTGGATTAATAATTTGACTGGGTATAAAATTCTGTATTGAAATTGCTTTCCCTTAGGAACCTCCCATGTCACTGTTGAAAAGTTAGATGCTATTCTGTGCTCCAGTCCTGGAATCTACCCATTTCTGCACTGCCTGCCTTTCTTCCCACCCAGAAGCTTCAAGGATCAGCCCTTTATCAGCAGGGCAATATCACCTGCAATATCACATCTCCTTTGGGCTGGGGATTTAGCTCAGTGGTTCCGCCACATGCCTCGCAAGCTCAAGGACCCAAGTTCGATCCCCAGTACAAAAAAAAAAAAAAAAAAATCACATCTCCATTGCTCAATATTAGTTTTTTTTTTTCCTTGTTTTGGGTACTTGATATAGATATTTTAAATCTGAAAACTTCAGTTCTAGGGATTTGTCTTATTAAATCTTGCTCACTCTCTTTTTTCTGAAATCCTTTTTTTCAAATGTTTCTAGCCTTTTTCTTAATTTTCGTATTTTTGTCATTTTAATTTCTAACTCAGCAGTTCTTAAATCTTCTGGTCTCTGGTCCCTTTTGTTTTAGGACTTTGTACGTTCTTACAGGTCACTGAAAATCTCAAAAAGCTTATATTTATGTCTATTGATATTTACCATATTAGAAATAAATACTGAGAGATTAAAAAATATGTATTAATTTAAAAGAAATTAATTACATGTTACCACACATAATATAATTTTATGGAAATATAAATATAATTTCTAAAATAAAACATTTAGTTAAAAAATAGTTTTATATCTTTGCTATTCTAATATGTGTTTTAACAGAAGATAGTTATATTCTCAGCTCTTTCTGCATTCATTCTGTGATACATTTTAATTTGAAGTATGTGAAGAAAGTCTGATTTCATTCAGATATGTAGTTGGAAAATGCAAAGAGTATTTTAATGGCTTTTTCAGATCATTGTGAATGTCCTTTAATTTTATAGCCAAACCCAACAATGGCAAGTTCTTACAGGTTAGTTGTAGTGTCAAATTTTGCCTATGACTGCTTTCGTACCACTCACTGGTCAGTTGGCAAATATCAGTTCATTGAGTGATACAGATCTTTCAAATGTTGACACTATTCTTTATATAATATCAGATAATCAAATTTGTAAATATTGCCACTGATCTCAACTGAAAAGTACACATTTGAAAGCTCTCTTGCTCATAGTAGTAGATGACTTTTGTATAGCTCTAATTTTGCTTGAAAGCTTGAATTTTGTCATTATGTCAATGCTACCAGTTATTTTCCTTGAATTTACAGGCTCATGCCATTCATTTTTGAGAATATGTTTGCCCAATACCCAAGTATGGATAACCATAATTCGACTGTCAGGTTGTGTGTGTGTGTGTGTGTGTGTGTGTGTGTGTGTTAAAAATGGCACTCTATGCTAAAAGGGGCTGGTTTGTCTTGCAACTCAGTCATCATACAAATGCTTTTCTTTGAGGAGATCACCTACTATATGTTGGTATGTGGAAGAAGGGGTTTACGTGTACCTCCTATTCTGTCACATAAAATAATAAAAGACATGTACTCAAAGTTTAAGAATGAATAGAATAAGTTACTGCTTCATCAAGTACATCTTTAAGTGAGATGACACTTCCTTGTGTATGACAGTGAGTGTATGTGACTGCTATCACAGCATGCCGCCACTGCCTGTGTTTCTGTGAAGGCACCAGAAGTTTTACCTACGATTGCGCTGCATCATCAGTGCAAATGTCAATACAGTGGAAGAGGCAATTAACTGCCGAGTGTGGGAGTATGAGCATCATTTTGAGATCATGGACCTTCTAAAAACCTCAGGGTGCCTTAAGGGTCTGAGGACATTACATTTCGAATTGCTATCTAGACTATGTTTTCTACTTTTATAAACTTATTTTGTAAACTTATTTTTTACCCTATTTCTATATATTTAGAGCTCTTTGTTCTTTGTAGCTATCAATTCTTTCTCATTTTATAAATAAGATATAATTGAAAAATGTAGTGAATGTTTAAATTATTCAAATTTATTATAGTAAAAGACACATTACCATTAATCCCCCTTAAAATACTCTCAGCCCGTTAAATACACATTCTATCATTCTTACCACTTTCTGAAGTGGCTATGGAAGTCCTCTTTCATAAATGTCTTTAGTTGCTTGCCTTGATGTTCTGAGTATTCAAAACATTTATCTTTCATAGTCATTTTGACTTTGGGAAAGAGCAAATCACATGGCACCACATCCAGTGAATAAGGTGGATGAGGACATACAGCAATGTTTTTAGGAGCTTGCCTCTCCATTGGATGGCACTGGGCAGCAGTGTTGGCTGTATTTTTGATCATACTTGTAAAGACCCTCATGAATGAATATCCATTGGTGAACAACAGTATTACCACAAACTTTAGCAGCTTTAAGCAGTACACATTTATTATCTCACAGTTCCTAAGGGTCAGGAATCTAGGGATTATTCATCCATTTATTCACTCATTCATTCTGTCACTTACCCAATGTTTTATGAGTGCCTGCTGTATGCTGGGGCCTGTGTTAGGTGCTGGGACTGTAGAGATGAACATGATGCAGTTTTTGCGTTTGAGGAGCTAGGTTGGAGGTCGGGGGCAGGGGTAGAGGGTCCTGAAAAATGACAAATGAGGAACAGCAGAGCTTGTAAACCAACGGCCTGTGGACACATTTGTTTGGTTCATCAGGTGTTTTAAATTATTGGAATTAGTTGCTGCTATTAAAATTGGGAGATTTTATCTAAAACTTGGATTTCTGACTTCTCCAGAGACATAAGATTTGCCAGCAGTCACCAGGAGCTACCCTCTTTACATGGATGTGGATATGTCCACTGAAAGGGAGAATATGGTAGAGTAGGAGTCCTGTGTATATCAAGGCATGGTGACTGCACAGGTTGGGACAATCTTTTCCTGTGCTGCTGTTGTGGTATGAGATATGCCACGGCCTGGTTTCACTGCTCTGTGTCACTGCTCGGCCCAGAAGCTCCTGGGTTTGTGACCCCTCCCTCTCTGGATCCCAGTGCTAAATAGGGGACAAGGGGATTCAGGGGACAAGGGGCATGCCATATGTCTTGGATCATCGGTGCCTCCTCTACTTCTTAGGTTGTTATAAAGAGCAGTGGAGCTGGCCAGCCTCCATGGAAGCCTCTGAATCACTGGCTGCAGGCAGGCCATTCAGTCCTCAAAACTTTGAGGGCTGGACACTGTACTAGTGAAATGCTCTGTAACACAGCCTATCTAGTGCAGCTCCTTGAGAGCAGAAGTTATTTTTGAGCATGACCAGAACATGTTGTGGGAATGGCTGTTGGGTCCAGATGGCATGAACCTTGCTTGTGCACAACCATCAGATCCCTGCAGGGTCTGGAATCTTTATCCTTTTCTGCCACTAGTGTTGCAACCATCTTGTAGCCCTAGGGACCTCATCATCCTATGGAGACACCTCTTTGTGGAGGGTCCTGTCAAGAGAGCCTTTTAGGAATGGCATCCTGGTGGGCTTGCACTAAGTGTCCCCACCTAGACCGCCTAAGGCAGCTCTGGGGAGGGCTGGGGAGTCTGGGTACTTACCTCACACCATTAGGCTTATAGCAGTGCTGCTAGCAGACAAAGGCTTGAAGGGGATTAGGGGCAATTACCAGGCCAGCTCTTTATTCCCAAGGTTTAATGGACTGCCACTGTAATTGTACCTGCTGGTATTGGGCTGTTCTCCCCCATCCAACAGCCAGGCTCTGGGCTGGGGTGCAGATAAGGGAGGGCAGGTGCTCTTGCTTGCCCACCTATGCTGGTTGGCAATTGGAGTGTTCAGGGGCCTTAGGTAAGTTCCATATGGCATAGCAGCCAACAATAGCTGATAGAGATTATCTTGGGGAAAACAGGGAGCCCACAGCGTGCAAAGGACCTCTTGATGGCGACACCAGGGCCTCCCCTGCTTCTTAAGGTCTGAGCTGCTTGTGGTCTGGTCCTTGTGTGGGGTTATCTCTGGCCTGTGGTGTCTGTGGTTGTGTCTAGAAGGCTGGGCATGCTCAGCAGGGCAGTAGAGGATCCTTTCCAGCCTTGAAGTAGAGCCTGCCTTAGGGATGAGGGAGGGATGGGGCTCTGTGTGGACAGAAAGGTGCCAATCTGTCTACTGTGTTACACTAGGGGAGTGTGGGACCCAGGCAGGTCCAGCTGTGGCACAGGCTTGGGCTGGAGGGCCATACGCTTGCAGCCACTCCTTGGGCACTTACCTTGAGCCACAGAGGCTGCAGTCTTCTCCAGGAGATCTCTACTTGGTCCCTCTCCCCTTGAGGAACCTTCACATCAACAAGGCACAAGGAGAGTTCAGCAGAGGGCACTTGACAATTCAAGGTATGCATGGTTTTAATCCTTTCAGGGAGCCTGTAAGGTGATATTGATGGTGATGTTTTTATTTCTTAGAATTATTTTTCCAGTCATTCACGTGAACTTAGAGGACCATATCAGTTTTCCACCCTAAGTAAGAGGATTAAAAACATTGCATAATGCAGGGCCTGAGTTAAGTGCTCAGGCCCCAGCGCCTTGTCACATCATGTAATTAGGAGTAATTGCTGGTGTGGGGTTTGAGGAAGGTGCCTGGTGGGGTGGGGTGAGGATTGGTGAAGCCTTGTTGGAGCCCTTGTTATTCCAGGGAGGGCAGGTGAAGCTAGGAGCCAGCTGAGTGGAGAGCTGCAGTGTGCGCCCTACCTCACCTGGCCTTGAGCATCTATTGCTGGGTACCATCCGCAGGGAACATAGGTTGCTCTGAGAGTGCTGCAGGTGTATGTATGGGAAATGGGGACAAAGCTGGTTCGCTGAGGGCAACCTGGCCTTCTTCCGAGGAGTTCTTCTCCTTGGCTACTGCCTCTTCACTTTGAAGACAGGAGAGGTACAGGGACCTGTTGGGTTTGACCTGAGACCCCCAGTCTCTGAATTGACCCCTGCTGTAGCTTTGGCCAGGTAAGATTGAGGTTATTTTCTGTGGGCACTGGAACGATAGATTGGGGTGGATGGACTTGCCTTCCAGGGGTGTTGCTCTTTCTAATGAGGCATTTTTTAATTTCAAGCCAAACCCAAGCTCCAGATCTTGTGCAGTACAGTGGCCTTCCCACAGATATGTGGACACCCCTCAGTGCTGGAGCTGGACCTTTTGACGGGGCCCATGGGAGGAGGAAGTGAGGGACGCATGTGGAAGTGAATCTGGTTTGGAATGGCCCCTCTGGTTAGATACTCTTGTGACCATTCAACAAGCTGTTCCTGTGTCTCTGTGGTCACTGTTCAGCCATCTATGTCACCTGCTGTCTGCAGGTTTGTATGCTTTCTTCCTGGAGTAGAGGGAAGCAGGAAGCAATGTATCTATTCCTCAGGAGTTCCTTGCTGAGTGGTTTATGGCAGCTCCCTGGGGAAAAGTAGGATTAGGAGGGGGCCTAGAGATGAAGCTGGGTGAAGAGCAGTGGGTTGTTTCCTACAGATTGCCACAATGTTGCATGAATGGGAAGGCAGAAGGTGTCTTGGCTTCCTCTCTCTAAACTGGTCTCAGTACTTCCCCCTGTCCCAGGCAAGGGGAGAAGAGATCAGGGCCTACCACAGCCATAACCTCTCTGTCCACAAAGACACAAGTGACGATCCTCTTAGAAGTAGAAGCAGTTATCAATAGCAATGAACATGAGGTGTGAGTCTGAGGTCACTGCCAACCTGCTGCTTTTCAAAACATCGTCCCAGGGCCAGCTTTTGGAGGTTGTTGCCTGCAGCCTAGCCATGCATGTTTTCTCAGTAGCTCTTCTTCCCTAGGGAGTCAGAGATGAGTGAGACTCAGCCTTTCTCTCTAAGAGCTTGTGGGTGAACTGGAACAGAACATGTCACCCAGGCCCTCATGTAAGGCAGAGTGGGCTGGGCATGTGAGAGGTTCTGGCACCCTCCAACACTGTGGCTCAGAGATGACAGGCCAAATGCCATAAGCCACTCAGCCCCTGAGGCAGCCTGGGCTAAGTCCTGGGATCGTCATTCTCAGGTAGATGTCCCAGAATGCTTGGTATAAGTTAGGTGTGGTTAACCAGGGACCACTCACAGGTCATGATATCTGAGTCCACTGGGGATGAGATGAAATTGTGTGTTCTGTGTATAGTAGGGAGGCAGGGAGTGTTGGCTCCTTGATTCACTTATTGGTGCCAGTCACATTTCTGGACTTTATGATCAAGTTGGTTTTGATTTTTGTCTTTCTGAGTCCAAGAAAGTTAGGGAGGGAAGGAGGGGACCCTTGGTTTCTAAGGTCCTGAGTTCAATGGCTCTCAGTTGGAATCTGACATCTTCCAAGTTCTTATTGGTAACTTCCCTTATGTCTCACCCTCTAAGTCAGAAGACTCCCTGAGGATTAAATTCCCTAAAGTGTGATCTGGGAATTTCTTAAAGAAGAAAATTTCAGAACTGTTTTTGTGGTGGGATCCATTTTTGCAATTAAAATTAAAACTCTAATTAGAAATCAAGTCTCTTTTTTTAAACTTGAGATTCCTAAAGTCCAGCATCCAAAGAAATTCACTCTAACGGTGAGGACTGGAGCCATGGTAGCTGTTGGAAGAGATATGTTTAAGTGGAAAGAGGAACATGCTTCACATTCTTCTAGTTACCTCTAGGTTAGCCCAGCCATTGTGGGCAGTGACCTTGTTTGCAGGTGAGTCATAGTGAGGACTTGCCTCCTTCCCCAACTCTGTCCCACCACTAGAGTTGAGCAGTTAATCAGGGTGTTGAATTGTGTCATTATTCTGCCTTTGGGACAGGAGAGGTGGCTAGCTTTCAGTCCAGGTTGTAGCAGAGCTCTGATGAGAGGAAGGTGGGTGGTAGCCCAGCTAGAAGTTCTGTTTAGAATGTCTTTAAGACAGATTTGAGAACTCTTTCTAAGTAGGGGTCCCTGGCCTCATGTACCCTCTGTGTCCTCTACAGTGGGACCTAAAGGATTATGATAAGCAACATCACATGGGTGTTTGAGTTTCTCTCCCATTGGCTTTTGGCTATACCCAGGACATCTCCTTTTATCCCCATTGTACAGGTGGGATAGCTGTGACCTGGACAGTTGTTACTGTTTGAGTGGCTGATTCAGGTTCAGAACATGTCTCCTGACCATGCTTTGAGCTTTTGAGAGTTGGCAGATCTTCCTGAGGTTGGCCTCAGAGGGAGTTGGGATTACAGTGTGGAGTGGGGCTGTAGGACTGCAGGCATGCACACCTAAGAGTGTGTTCCACTTGTGCCTTTCCCAGTGGAGAGGTCCCCATCTGCCTCATTGATCCAGGAGCTGCTCCAGTTCCATCATGTCTACTGTTTAGTAGGTACTCAGCAGAAGTTATTGAAAACGTGAACAGTGTTTGGAGGTATTTTTCAAACATGATTAAATTGCCCAGTGTACATTGAAATTGAACCATCACACACACACACACACACACACACACACACACACATACATGCACACACACATTGCTAAGAATGATGGGACAAGTATGTTCAAAGCAAGAGGGAGTATATTGAGGGGATTAATGACAATATGTCTTTTACTGTAATAAATTTTTGAACTTAAACACTCACCATAGTTTTTGATCTCCCAGTGTATATTGCATAATGGATAGAGCTATATGCTCTTCTGTAGTGTAAAATGATTAAATTTCCATCAGGGTAAAAATAAAGGACTGTCAATTGAGGCATCTTATGAGAGTGCCTACCTCTGTGACATTAAGTAATCTATACCAGTCCCCCCAAATCTTGCCAGCCTCATCATTGTAGACCAGCATCTTGGTTCCTCTGTTCTAGGAGGAATTTAGACTTAGAAAATAGGTTGGCCTCCTAGAATGTTTTTTAGAGTAATTGCTGTCCTCCCTTGGCCACTGTTGTTGTGCCAGCCAGATAGTCAAGGTGCAATGGGAGGTGGGGAGATGCGCCCTCTGAAGGAACTTCCGGATTAAAGGCTTGGTGGCCTCAGCTTTCTAGCTTTCCTTAAGTTCCTTCTGTGGTTTGCTTCTGGGGCTACTAGGGTGCCCATTTCTTGCAGTATAAAAAAGAAAGTCCCTTAGCTTCTTTGGGCCCAAGACCCCTCATAGACTTGTTTTACATATGTAGACCTGGGGCATGGGTTAAGGCTGTGGTCTGTAGAGCTCAGCTGTCTTGCCTAGAAATGCCTCTGTTCAGCTGGTGGAGCTTTTCAAAAGAGGGAAACCATGGCTTGTGACTTCCTTTGGAAGGTAAATTGTAGCACTAGGTACTTGGATGACTTTTAGAATTATAGATTCAGCACTGCAAAGGCAACACATACTCATTGGGCACTCTGATGTGCCAGACTCCATGTTAGACACAGGGGATCTGGGCTTGAGCACTGAAGAGGGAATTGACATGTGTCTTGCCTTTTACATCACCTGGGCTGCCTTCTGCCAGCAGCATTTTCCCAGGCCAGAGCCCCATGCTCTGTCAGATCCTGTCCTATAGACAGGCTAGAGTTGGGCTTGTGAAGCTGGCCCCTTAGGTCATGAGGACAGGGGAAACTGTTTGCCACGTACTAGGCCAATGCTTAAGGTATCAACTCATCAAATCCAAGTTTGGTTTCATCTTGAAGAAATTTCAAAATTGAACAAGCTTTCTAAATAGTTATTTCACAGATATTTCAAAGTTGGAGGACCCAAAACCCTATCCTGTCACCCTATCCTGGCCTCAGCTAGGCCAGACTTGTACCTGACTCCTTACCCTCTTCTCTATCCCTTACTTCTTGCTACAGCTCTGTGGGATTGGCCTCCAGGTATAAAATCTTGCCTGATCTTGGGAAGGGATCATTGGCTGTGCTTAACAGAATGTCCTAAGAAAGGGCCCCAGGCCTCATCCCCTGCCCTATGCAGCATCCTTTCAAGGTAGCCAGGGCACTGGCCTCACTTGGCTGATTGTGGGCAAGTCCCTTTTCCTGCAAGTCTTGGACTTCCTACCTGTACAACAGTGTTGATGGTGTGGATTAAGCCAAGGGCTTTAGTCAGGCTGTGGTTCCAGGCTCACTGTTCTCACATAGCCCTGTGCACATTCCCACTTCTCTGTTTCTTTTTTTCTGGTACCGGGGATTGAACTCAGGTCCTTGCGCTTGTTCAGCAGGCGGCAAAACCACTGAGTTCAATCCCCGGCCCATTTCTCTGTTTCTTAAGCCGCTGCTCTTCCTAGATTGCACCTGGGCAAACTGGAGCAAACCTCACTTCCCTTTCTTGTCCACTCCAGCACACAGTGCGTTTCCTTCCTTGGGATTTCCACTGACCCATTCACTGGACACACATCCTACCTTGTGCATAATCTGTGGTACATGTGTATATTTCCCATCTAGACTGAGAGCCTATTTTCCTTCATATATGTCTCCTATAGTCCTGGCCATGGTTTGTGGACATTCTTGAAGACTAAAAACATGACAACTCAGCAGAATCATGGTGACCTATGGAATGAAGCATTTCCATGGATGAGATATTTTTCCTTGAATTGTATCAGATTCCCTTGGGACCCATCATTAAGTGAATTTGGGTTTTTTTCCTTATGCTCTGGCAATTGTCTTTTCCACATACAGATTGCCATGGTGTAGTTGTATTCTATCTTGAGGTGTGCTGGGACTAGAGAAGTATAGAAATTGGGACAGGGGCCCCTAGAGGTCATTGCCTACACTCTCATTTTGCCTATTGATCTCTAGCCCTTCCTGGAGGTAGATCTGGGGTGGATCTGAAGGAAGCGGGGCAGCTCAGCCAGTGCCATGCTTTAAGTCATCTTGCTGGACCTGTCTATGCACAAATTATGGAGATACAGCCTCTTTCTTCCCATCTTGGAAATGGGTCCCCAGGGAGCTACCACCTGCCGCTTTTGGGAGGATGGGAGGAGGCTCAGATACTGTGAAGTCTGCAGGTTTCACTCAGTTGGGATTTGTCATCTGGCAAACAGTCAAGTATCTGCCATAGCTGTCCATGTCAGCTGCAGCCTCCATGGGCAATCCGCATGATGAAGTATCCAGTCAAGTTTTGGCAACTCTGAAGGTGTGGCAATCTTGGTTCTTGCAAAGGGCCAGTGGGGAGCATTGCGACAGAGGCCCTTGTGCTGGGCCTGCAGGATGCTCCAGGAAGAGGTGGAGGGTGGAGGGCACCCTTGACAGTTGACATCTGTGTCAACAGCGCCCAGTGACACACCGGGGGAGGATGAGCTTGAGCTTGGCAGGCCAACAATAGGCTGATTGACAAAATGAACTTTCCCCTTAAAGGCCCCACCATTGCCAGAGGAGCCTGGGTTGACAGTGGTCTGCCTGCTGGCCCGTTAGGGCTCCACTGGAAGACACAGAGCAGGGGTTAGGGCTGGGATAGGCTCCTTGGGGTCATGACCTGTCCATAATCTTCTGGGAGCCTGCTGCAAGGTGAGGGGCAGGCTGGCAGCTCCTTGGCAAGCAGGAACAAAGATCTGGCAGACTGGGGGTGATGAATGTTGTATGGGTGGGAGTGGCTGGACCTGGGTGGGTGATGTACCCACAGCGCCTCCTACCCGGGATGATGTGGGAGGAATTTCATGAACTGCTAGGGAGATATGTTTACTCTCCTAAAAACATGGTCATGATGGCAAGTATCCCCTGAAACCTCAGCAACACCACATTTCTGAGCTCAGTTCAGTATCGTGAATGAATATCTTGGCTTCCTGAAGTTCTACCCCACCCCTCCTTTTACACACATGCACGCACGCACGCACACATGCACGCAGCTGCCTTGTCTGCTGAGGCTCCGTGACTCATCACTGGGAGCTCAGATTGCCCAAGGGCATGGTGCTGTGAGGCTTTACCTCCAGGAGTGGACATCAAAGCCTAGCAGGCTTCAGGTGACAGGACCTTCTAGTTAACCCTGCCAACAGAAACTTCCTCACTTTTATTTCTGTGCTGTATCCCCAGATGAAATAAGCCCAAATAGACTTGTTACTCAACAGGTCCTTTAAGCCAGACCACTGTCCTTCTCAGAGTCTTAATGTGACCACTTCTCAATGGGGACAAGAGTATCAGTTCATCATGGACCTCAGAGTTATTATGTAAGTTCCTAGAGAACAAGGTGAGAAGATCCTTTTGGAATTAAAAAAGGAAACTGGAATAATTTTCCAAAACTCAACTTTGTCCTCCACTCTGGTTTACAACCTTTAAATCTTCTTCAGTGATAACTTTCATTGGTTCTCAGGACAGAGTCCAGTATGCTTAACAGAATCCAGTCTCCACTCATCTCAGTTTTTTGTTGTCATACTATGTTCTGTCCCATTTCTTTTCTGGACTCCAGCTCTGCTGGCCTCTTTGTATACTATCTAATGTATAGAGGCCTGGCAGTGGAATAGAGTATGAAGCTTATGGGCTCCTTTGTTAGGAATACCTTTTATTCTACATACCCCTTCTTCTTTTTTTTTTTTTAGTTAACTCACATTAGTCCTTCAGGTCTTAGAGCAGTTGTTCCGACAGATATTTTCTTATTTGTATATTATGAGTATTTACAGACTGAAAGGATTCTGTTATCTGAAGTGTTATGAATCCGATTCGGTTGTTTGATTTATGGTTTCTTACTTTCTTGTGTGCCTGGTTATTTTTGACTATATAGTAGTCATTAATGTTAAACAATTATTTTAGAAATAGGTCTTTCAGAGATGATTTTCATTTGCTTTTGCTTGGCTTTGGGATACTACCAGTTAATTCAAACTTGAGATTTCTTAACCTCCCATGTTATTTAAACATGAAGTGCAGGCTCACAAGAGGACTTCCTTATTTCTGATTCACCCTCACCCTGAGAGTGAAGCCCTTTATGAGATCATCTTACATGGGTGGGATCTTGGCTTTGATCCCCCTGCCCCCAATCTAGGAGATCACCACCAACTTTTTCTTCTGGATCAGAAAATATTCTCAGGGTAAAAGTAGCTTTGAATGCTTGCTTACAGTTTTATGTATTTTTGTAGATTTTGGCCTGGTAATTCTTCATTATCTTGTGAATTTTTTTAGTCTTTTGGGAAGATCAAAAATATTTTATTTCGGGTTTTTAAAGTGTCCTCTATAGAAAGTTAATTCAAATTAAGGGCTGGGGATTTAGCTCAGTGGTGCCGTCTGGTGTGCAAGCTCAAGGACCCGAGTTCAATCCCCGGTACCAAAGAAAAAAAAAAGAAAGTTAATTCAAATTAGCTAGCTGTTCTTCAGGGAGCAGTAGTCTCTTGGAATAATTGTAACTTCCCTGAGACCACCTTCTCTGACCTTCTACATGGACTGGGTTTCTAATTATATCCTCTACTGGCAAAATGAGGCTCTTTCCTTATTAGTTCTCACAATAGTCACACTCTTCAGTTCATTTTTGTGGTTATTTGGTTAACACTTCTTTCTACTCTACCCTTTCAGTCTATGTAGGCAGGGCCATTGTTAGTTGCCATTGTTTTCTAAGCACCTAGAGCATTGCTGGATACAGTATGTACTCAAGAACTATTTATAATTGAATGACCTCTATTTCTTTTACTTGGTACAACAAGTTTTTTTGTGTGTAACTTTTTGTCCATTACTTTGAACATGCAACTGAATTATCCTCTACCTTATATTTTGGGTCTCGTAAGGACTAGGATGACCCTTACATGCATGTAGTGGTTATGAACATGAACTTTAAATTCAGGAGACTTGGGTTTTTAGCTGTATGATCATTTGTGACCCCTTTAAACTCTCTGAGCTCCAATTTCCTTATCCATAAATTAGGAAATAGGAATGTCTATTTAAAAAAAATTATGATGATTAAATGAAATATAGTTACACAGTAGGTGACTCAGGTGAGTGTGGTGAGCTGGCACTCAGAATCTTTTCATTATTCTTCTAATATGATTTCTTGTATGAAGTGTTAAAAACTGTATCTCTTAGATTCTCTGTAGCTAAAGTCTGAATGCAAATAGGTCCTACCAGTTAGATGCATTTATGCAAGATTTGGAAGTCATAAATGAGGCGGGGAGTTCCTATTGTCTTAGCATACATGACCATGAAGATGTTAAATTTTCCAGCTGGTCACTAGTTTTGTGATTCTTTTTTTTTTTTTTTTGTAGTACTGGAAATTGAACCTAGGGTCTTCAAACTAACCTACATCTCCAGACCTTTTTTCTTTCCTCATCTTCTTTTTCTTCTCCTTTTCTCTCCTTTCTTCTCTTCCTTTTTTCTTCTTTCTTCTCCTCCTTTCCTTCTTCTCCCCCCTTCCTTGTCCTTCTTTCTTGTCCTTCTCCTTCCTACCTCTTTCCTTCCTTTTTCTCCTTTCCTCCTCCTCCTCAACTTCTTCTTTCTCAATCACCTCCTCCAGTTCCTCCTCTTCCTCCTCCTCCACCTCTTCTTCCTCCTTCAACATCGTCTCTTAAGAGACAGTTGTGTCAGTGGCAACAATTTTATATGCCTGACTGCAGCTATAGCAGTGTGTTCTTGGTGTCAGTAGTTCCAATGGCAGCTTCCTGAGTCCTTACTGAATCAGGTATGGGTGCATCTCTGAGTCTAATCCCTTAGGCACAATTCCACTTCATGTGTGAACCTGTGGAATTCAATGAACAACTTTTCTTCTCCAAAAATACAGTTGCAACATATATAGAGGATAACTCCATTCAGTTTCATGGCTTCCTCTGTGATTCTCTGGATTCAAGTCTCCACCGTCTGAATTATCCTTCCTTATTCATTAAAGGTAATGTATCTGGGTGTGAAGAATTTTGTCAACCTGTTTATTGCCTGGAGAATCTTGGAGTCCTATAGTCTTCTTTTATTTTGTCCTCTCTCTGCCCTTTTCAGCACAGCTGGTAGTGTTTCTGCTACTAGTATAACATTTTTTAAGAACCTGGTAAGTTTCCTCTATAGGTCTTTTCTAGATAACCTCATCTCTAGCTTCGGTTCTGCTGAGATGGCTGAGGGAGTACAGGAGTCACACATTTAATCTTTAAAAAGAGCCTTTTGTGTGACTGAATGCTCTGATCTGATGTACTAACAAAAGGTTGTCCAGCCATACCTTCAGTTTTTCTCCTAGGACATACTTCTTGATAGTAAATCTCTTAGTGCTTTTACAGTCTGGATGGGTGGAGAATTTCCTTATATTGTTAAGTCCTGATTCCTTTTTATTTAACAAGTCTTCCTTCAGTTTCTCTCTTCTCCTTTGCATTTTACTATAAGCAGCAAGAATAAACCTAGCCACACTTTCAGCACTTTTCTTGGATGACTGCTCAACTAAATATCCAAGTTCATCATTTACAAGTTTGACTTTCAGAAGTGCCCCCTCATAACTGCAGGGCACAGTTCCACTGAGTTTTTGCCACTATTTAACAAGGATCCTCTTTCTTCCAGTTTCCAATAACATTTCCTCATTTCCTCCTGAGTGCTTACCAGAAATACTTTTTAACATCCATATTTCTACTAATGGTTCATTCACAACAATTTAAGACCTCTCCGAAGTAATTTAGATTTTCTCTACCACTTTCTCCATTCCTTCTGAGTCCTTACTTAATAGCGTTATTAACATACATATTTCTACTAGTAACTTGTTCCAGGAAATCTAGGCTTTTCTATCATGTTCTTTAAAATTCTTCCAGACTGTATAACTACTTGATTGTAAAACCATCCCCGTTTTAGGTGTTTTTAGAGCAGCACCCCACTTCTGGTAGCAAAGTCTGTATTAATTTTCTATGGCTCCTGTAACTAATGATCACAATAAAGTAGGTTTGGAGGTCCAAATTGCCAAAATGAGCTAAAATAAAGATGTCAGCAGGGCATCATTTTATTCTGGAGGCTCCAGGAAAGAATCTTTTTTTTTTTGCCTTTTCAGCTTCTAGGTGCTCCCAACATTCCTTGGCTCATAGTCCCTTCTATTTCCCAAGCCCACAGTAACTGGTTATATCTTTCTCACATTGTATCACTCTGATACTGATTCATCTTCCACATTTAGAATCTTTATAATTTTATGGAGTTCACCCAGGTAATCCAGGGTAATCTTCCTACCTTAAGGTAAGCTAGTTTACAACCTTAATTACATTTTCTACCTTATTCCCCATTTGCCACAAAACATCAGTGTTCATAGATTCTGGTATATAGGACATGGACATTTGGGGGAGGCTATTATTCTACCTGTCACATCTGGCAGGAGTGGCAGGAATTCTAGAAGTTACTTCTGAAGGCCTGCTTATAGCCAATTTCCTAACCTTTTCAATGATTTGATAAACATCTAGTTTCCTGACCTGGGGTAAACTCATTTTTTAGTACTGCCTTTACTCTGTTGGCATCATGGGGTGATAATATCATGATGGTGAAATGGCAGCAGAGAGTGAAGAGTGCTCTCTCTGCCTTTCAAGCCTGAGGAAGGCATGCTGTGGGCATGTTGCTAACCAAGAGGGCTTACAGGAGGTGGCAAAAGCAGTGAGAGTCTAGGAGTATCTGGAGCTTGTGGGAAGAGTGGAGGATACTGAACACCTACTATGAACAGCTACTGGGCTGGGCTTTTTTCATTTAACTTAATCTATGTTGAAAGAAATGTTCTGTCATGTGCTGCTCAATGTGATAGCCATTAGCCACATGGTTCTTAATCAGTTGAAATGTGGCTAGTGTGAATAAAGAACTAAGTGCTTAATTTTATTTAATGTTCATTTAAATTTAAATTGTGAATGTGACTAATCACTGTATTAGATAGCACAGCCTTGATAGGTCAAGTTGTCTGTGGTCTTAGCATGTGGCAGAATTAGGATTCTAACAGGGGGCAAGGTGTTGGACCTGGGAAATTCTGACCATGTGCCCATTTCTTCCTGACCTCAGCCCTGGCCTTGAGCATTTCAGCTCCTTTAGCTGTCCAGCCATTGGTTAATACCACTCCCATAGGCCTTCTGTGTAACTTACCCATAGCCAGACCCAAAATTGGGGTCTTCTGTAGTCAGTGTATGGTGTTAAGAGAGCCAGCAGGAGATAAGGGTGTGGATGGGGCAGCAGAAGCATCTGTACTGGACATTGGCTCTAGGTAGGGGCACCTCAGATTCCAGGCAGAACCTTTGTCCTATGTGGGCTGAGGCACAGTCCTAGAGACTGCCTTCTCAGGTGCCATCACACGTCACTTGTCAGTTCAGAGCCACTGGTGTTTGCCCTCTTGGGGTCTCCATTGCCACCGTGTGTGTATAATTGCTTTCTTGGCACAGGGAAGAACAGGTGGTGTTGTGGGGGTGGAGGTTGGCAGGGCTGTGCAATGGGGACTCAGGGCACTGGGGACACAGGCCTCTTGGAGCAGGCTGCTCATCTCCGAGCCTCTGCCTGTACCACTCCCCCTGGGTAGGTTGGCAGAGCTGCAGAACCACACGTGACAGAAGGGCCTGTGGTTGGTGAGGGTAGGGATCCTGGCAGAGGCCCACCAAACATTTGGTTTAAGGTAGAGGTTTCAAGCATAGGGTTGAGGGGATGTGCCTGAACTAATCCTGTTATTAGCTGGATTATCTCTTCAAACTGAGAACCAGCTTCTGTGGGTCCCTGGTGAACCACTCAGTTGGGAGCCAGGGTGATGGGCCCCACCCAGGGCGTGTGCTTGGTGTCAGTGATCCTGCCACCTGTGTGGCAGCCGGTAGGCTTTCGTTCCTACTTCAGCCACTGGTTGATTCACTGGCTCATTAATCCATCCAACAGACCCTGGTCCTAGTTGGTTACCAGCCACAGAGCTAGATGCTAGGGACTTGAAGGAGAATGAACTCCGAGGGAGTCTCATGGACTTCACAGTTGAGAAGAAGAGGCAGAGACAAGAGGAAGACTGTAAAATGGTAAAACAGAGGTAGGCACAGAAAGAGAGGGGCATTCAGAATAAAAGTCAGACATGGGGTGGGGGAGGTGGATAGGGAGCAACATGTGTGGAGGCCTCAAGGGTCCTGCTGTGAAGGCTAGCATCCATCCATTTCAGAGGTGGTCCCTGACATGTTTGGGGAGAAGAGTGTGGGGATTAGTTGTGAATAGGAGAAAAGGTGGGTTAGCGGTATAGTATCTGGGTGAGACCAGTAAGAAGGCTATTCATTCATTCATTCATTCATTCATTCATTCTCATTCATTCATTTATTTTTCATTCAGCAAATATTTTCCAGGATCTGTTCTAGGCATAGGGATAGATCACTGAACATGTAGACAAAACCCTTGTCCTTGAGGAGCTTACATTCTCAGGAAGGAAAGTTTGGGTGAGAGAGATTAGGGGTTGGGGAGGGAGGGTGAGGAGGATAAAAAGGAAAGGAGGGAATTGAGGATACGCAGTCCAGATAAATAAGTGGATGATACATTATGTCAGAAAGTAAGAGAAGGCAGATGCTCTATCACTGAGCTACGCATTTAGCCCAATATTTTAAAATTGTACAGAAAAACTATCAGGCATCTTAAAATACTCTGTTTATCACTGGTTTGAAATTATAGTACCCATAAGATCTTACTATTTAATGCATGCGCATCACTATACTGCACAAGTAAATGAAAGCTATTTCAGTGTAATTGGTTTTATTTGTAATGCTGGGTAATTTTTATGCATGTAAAATACTCCTGTGAGGCTGGGTCCATGGGCTTTGCCAGACTGGTTGGAAGGGGGGATGGTGCGAGGACAGTATGGAATCACTTGTGTAGAGTCTGATACCCCTCCCAAGGAACTTGAACTTTGAGGGAAATGAAAAGCCTCCACATGGTTTTGCGCCCAGGTATGAGATCTGATTGGCATTGTTGTTTTTCTTTGGTACCAGGGATCGAACTCAGGTCCTTGTGCTTGCACAGCAGGTGGTGAAACCACTGAGCTAAATCCCCGGCCCCTGATTGGCATTTTAAAAGTGTAGCTTTGGTTACTCTCTCACACCACAAGTGAGGAGGAGGCCATGGCAATAATCTAGGACAGAGACAGCAGTGGCAGGAGAAGTTGTGAGGAGGGGGTGAATTCTGCTCAGCGAAATTTGGTTCGAGTGCTAGGCGTTGATGGTGAGTAGATGTAGGGTGAGAGGTGTCAGGAGTGGGGCTGCAGCAGTCACCTTGCCCCATGAGAGGATGTGACTCTGAGGGTGTGGGAAGTGGTTGATCAGCTGTGTTGACTATAAATTCTGCAGCGACTCTGGGGATGTGATGTTCCCACCCTGGTGGCCTGGGAGGCTTGTCTAGGATTTAGCACAGGTCCTCATTATACATTAGTGCAGTGCAGCCTTTCTGGCTTGGGTGCTAGGAGGAGTGTCTTTGTCGTGGTAGGGTCTTGCCATTCAGGGGAGAAAAGTGGGCAGGAGTTTGGTGATATTTAACTTCCCAGGGGACATGGCTTCAGCCTGTGCCAAGAGAGAAGGAACCTCCTCTCCCTTTCCCTCTCCTCCCCTCTTCCCCCTTTCCCTTTTGATAGTACTGAGAATTAAACCCAGGGTCTTTGTACCGAGCTACATCCCAAGTCCTTTTTTTGTTGTTGTTTTCTGTGTGTAAATTTTCAGACAGGGTCTTTCTGAATTTCCCAGGGCTGTCTCACATGTGTAATCTTCCTGCCTCAGCCTCCCAGACAACAGCCTCGCACCACCATCCTGGCAGGAGGGAACTTTCTGTAGCTGATTTAGCTCTCTGTTTAGCTGGGGGACTGATTGATGGCAGTGGTTTTAATAACTTCATAACCCAGGACTATTCCATGCAGGATGAATTTGGTTGAGATGTAAATATTTTATATCAGAGTATTAACTGCTTATTAAAAGTGTATTGAGATTTGTATGTTATGTGGATATAATTATAGGCATCACAGTAGGGTCATGGGTTGCTGGAAACATCTCTAACAGAGCTGTTAATCCGGAAATGTGTGTTCTGCAGTCAGCTGGACTTTAGGTAGAGCATTTTACTTGTCTTACTAAGCAGAAATTAAACACAGGTATAAATGCTCCTGCAAATGCAGCCCCATTCTAGAGACCCACCAGACGCAGGCCACATGGGACTGCCAACCCCTGACGTGGCTCCTCTGAGATAAAAGAGGCCAGTCTGTGGCTGCAGGGTGTTTCTGGCTTGTGATGGGAGTGCCCAGGGGAGGTGGGGGATTTTGCTCCTCAGGTGGTGTGGAGGCTGACTGCCTAGATGTGGGGGGAGGGTCTTGCTGTTGACATCACACTCCTGTGCTTAGAGGTAGATATTTGCTCTGTCCTGAGCCCAGGGACTCTGCCTTGAGCTACCTCCTCAGCCCTTTATTTTATTTTTTATTTTGAGGCAGGGTCTTGCTAAGTCACTAAGTTGCCTGGACTGGACTCAAATTTGTGATCCTCCTGCCTCAGCCTCCCAGAATGCTAGGATTACAGGCATGGGCCACCACACCTGGCTGGACCCTTTTTCCTGTCGCTTGGACAAGACACTGCCACACTGGGGACAGTTCAGAGCCTGATATAGGCAAGTGATCAATACATAGTTTTTTTTCTCTCTGAATATCTACAGCTTCCTCTGCGTGATAAATGTGATTAGTTAGAAACCTTGGAGTGGATGACCCATGAGAAGACAGATAGTTTTGAATGACAAAAGGATATTGACTTTAGTGGGGAGCTTAGAGTGCATGCATCTACCCATTCTGTGTTTTGGGTACCAGATACTTCCTAGGCACTGGGGGTATAGTGTGAGTGAAAGAAAACCTCTGCTGGCTTGGCACGTGAATGTCCCTAGGGAAGTCAGATATCACACAAACAGGCAATGTGTCCAGAGATCAAGCTGCACCTGAGGGTAGTTTTGTCAATCAAATTTAAATGATTTCTCTTTTTTGTTGTTCTAAATGTTGTTGTTATTGTTTGTTTTTAAATACATCCATAGATCCATACACTCTCAGTTTGCCCATGAGAGCCACCTCTTGGTTTTCTGGAGAGTGGGCAGCTCTTGACTGTCTGGATGGCTCATAATCTTCCTCTTACGGCCCTGCATGGAAATCTTTCACGTTTTATTGGATTCCATTTTCCCTATTTCAGAAAGCAAGAGAGCATGTGGCACACTTTTGTGGTGACTTCAGGTTGCTTTCCTGTTCAGGGCTGTGATGAGCACCACTCTCTGAGGGCGGGGCACACTGTCTGACACTGAGTGGTGGAAGGGTTTTACCTTTTGGGTCCTGGGGCCTGCTCTTCATATTATCTGACTCCCTTTGCTGGCAGTTTGTCCCTCCTAGTTCATGCCCTTTCCTCCTCTCTTCATATCCAGATGGTTCTGGCATGCACACAAATACAATTAAATGTTGGCTTGTGTCTTCAAAAAGAAGGCCAGTTAACAGATTGATAAACATCATCATCATTTTTGCCTCGAGGTTCTAAGACTTGTTTATGCACAGAGTCTTAGGCTGTGAACATAGGCACTTGTGCGTACATGTTGGGAGACCTTTCCTGGTCAAGGCAGCTGTGAAGTTGGCACAGTGGGTGGACTGTGACATTTCTGAACTAGAGCTGGGGAAACAAGAGGTGCTGTGGAAATAGAGACCTGCAGGGAGCCTTCTGGGGGATCGCTTGCCCTGGTGGCATGGTGGTCCCAGCTCCTGTAGGTGGGGCACATCTTTTGTTAAGGCCCCTGAGCACGTGGGCTTCCCAAGGTCTGGCTATATCCTGGAGGATCTAGACCTGTACTGTCTAGGTTGATGGCCACTAACCATGTCAGTCTTTTGAGCACTTAAAATATAACTAGTGCTACTGAGAAACTGAATCTTAATTTTAAAAATGAATTAATTTAGATTTTTAAATACTTGTTATAGCCTGCCAACTAGGAGGAGAAGAAACTATAAAAACTCGACCCAAAGATTCAAAAAGTTATTGGAAAATTTTTCAGTATGCCTGAAACAACTTGGGTATGTGAATTTACTTTTATAACTATAAATTTTAGGAGGTTTAGATAGCAGTCAAGTATTTGAGAAAATCTAGCACCTGAGTTGAGATGTGCTATTAGTGTAAAATATGTAGTGGAATTTGAAAAAGAATATAAAATATCTTATTAATTATTCTTAAACATTTATTACATATTATAACAATAATTAGATTAAATAAAATATATTGCAATTAGCTTTACCTGTTCACTTTGTAACACGAGGCTTCAGGAAGACTTAAAGGTATGCATTATTACTTGCACTCTGCTTCTGTTGGACAGTGCAGATCTAGAGCCTTCTCTGACCCTAGCTCAGATCCAAGGCTCTTCCGTAATCTCATATGGCTTAACGTACCTTTGTTGGACACTTCCATGTTCCAGACTCTGTGCTAAGACTTAACATATTTTAAGTCCTCCCAAGAGCCCTAGGAGAAAGATACTATGATCCCCATCCTAAATTCAAGGACATGAAGTCTCAGTGTGGTGGGGTAATATGCTCAAGGTGACACAGCCATCTGGGAGCAGGGCTGGGACCCTAAAACTAGACAGATGTAGGCTAAAATCCTCCTTGAGACCATTCTGCCACAGTACCCTTCTCCAGCCCCTGTCTTTGGGCTTCAGTATCCTTGCACAAGGATGTGGCCAGAAAGTGGCCTCCAGGACTTGAAGCATCTTTGGGAATCATGAAATGGGATTTGCTGTGTCACTCCTGCATTTCTCCTTAGGGCGGTCACTTTGAAGAGGAGATGAATCCTTAGGGTACCTGGGGAGCACCACCACCTTCTTCTGATAGGTGAGAGGGGATCTGAGGGCACAGTCTCCAATTCCAGCTGCAGCTGTGCCCCTTTTGGTTACAGAGTGTTGTCACCAGTATCATGACCTGGCAGGGCCAACAGGATTGTCATCTCTATTTCATATAGGAACAAACTGAGGCTCAGAGGGGTGAGATGACTTCTCTGAGATCACAACCAGAACTGTGAATAGGACATAGTGTTCTGGTTCCAGACTCAGAGATCTTTCAACTGATTAAATGTGGCTCCAAATGCACAGAAAGTAAAAAGTGCCATAGGGCTTGCAGTTAGGGAGAAAGTCCCAGAATATGTCCTTAACAGTACCCAAACCATTGCCTTCCATTAGGATGTCATTTCTTTTGGGAAAGTCAATCTTTTTGTTTGTTTGTTTGTTTTGTTTTGTTTGGTACTGGGGATTCAACTCAGGACCTTGTGCTTGCGAGGCAGGTGCTGGAACCACTGAGGTAAATCCCTGGCCCTCGGGAAAGTCAATCTTGAGTGATGGGTTTCTGAGATCTCCTTCTGAATGGGTAAAAGGCGATGGCAACAAAGCTCAGTGCAGCCATGGGCGGGATGGCGAGTGGATGAGGCAGGCAGCACAGAATGGGAAAGGATGAGGTAGTGGAGCAGGCTACATGCATGCAGATCTATGTTTGGCCTTCATCATACTATGCCTGAGGCTAGAAAACTTCTTCCCAGGGGCCTCTGATTTTCTCCCGAGGGTTCCTGGGAGAAAGCAGTTCCTAGGCTTACTTGGGTCTTGTCTCTGGGCTTGTGTCACTTAAAGCCCTGGGCAGTGTCCTGGCCCTCCTATTTACCAGCTGTGTGTTCTCTAGCTGTTACTTCACCTCTCTAAACTTCAGTTTCCTCGTCTGTAAAATGGGAGTTTGCCTTGCAAGGGGAGGGTTAGCCCAGAGCTCATGAAACACCTGCACCCAGCCTGGCAACTGATGGTGCCCTAAATGCTGGGGCTCCATCACACACAGACACCTAAGGCTTCTCTGAGACCTCTTTGTCTCTTCATGGGAAGTTGGCAACCCAGAAGAAAAACCGCAGCTTGGGGTCCTAAGCCTGGAAGGCAGAAAACTGGGCTGTGGAATTTTCTCTGAGTACACATTGAATGCTCAGTCTTGGTGCTTGAGTTTTTTCTCCAAAAATTTGGTAGTGCTACCAGTATGCTAGAAACGGGTGAGCCGAGCTTCAGAAATTCAAAGGGTTCAGAGCTTGCTTCTGCTAAGTTGAAAGGCAGAGATCTCCTGTGAAGACGTGTGCCTGGTGCTATCTTGATGCAAAATGAGTTTCTCCAGGGCCTGGCTGGCTCTACATGACAGCTTCTCAAAAGTATCAGTAGCCAAAGGGAATTCCTTTTTTGGTCTCAGAGTCCCCAAGGGCAACCTTATTTCCCAGAAGAGATTACAAATTCTGGATTGTGTAAACACTCTCTGCCCAGGAAGCGTCTATGACAATCTTCCTTAATCTAGCCAGCTTGCCTTTGAGGTAGAGAACCTGGCCAGGTCTGTGAGAGGAGGCCCCAGAGCTAGCCTCTGGGGCTTGGGGTGGCCAAATCTGCCTCCTTGAACCCTTGGCAAGCCCTACTGGCAGAGGCTGGGAGGCCAATCATTGCCTATGCCCAGTTGGTGCTGAGCACAGATTTGTGGAACCCCTGCCTCCCTTCTGACCACCTTCTTTGTAGTCACTGGGCATCCAAAGGCTCTTCCTGGAAGAAAGGATTTGGCTTGGGGAGAAGACACAACTTAGCTCATTTGAGTGCTCCCACGGCCATATCTGCTACTGTTCTGCCTCAAGTTAGGACTTCTCCTGAAAGTGAAGCTCCCCCAAAACCTAGAAGAAATGCTTTCCCCTTTTCCTGTGCCTGGGGTCCAGACAAAGGGGCCAAGAGCAGACTGACAGCTGATAGCAGGGAACCCTTTAAGAAGCTCGTCTCTGGCAGGCCTGGATTCATTAAGCTCAGGCAGCTCCTTGGCTCTGCTGATGGTCACTGGGTGATAAGTGGTTGTGCCTGGCCCTTCTGCCTTTGAACTGCATGTTCTGTCTGTCTCTTGCCTGGGAGTCATTTTGAACTGTCAGTTCCTGGGATTAGATGCATCTTTAGGCTGGATGAACTCATGAATGAAAATATTTTGCTTCATGGTTTCAGTAACAGAGACCTGCACAGTGGGGCCCACTTTCTCTCTCTCCTCTCCCTCAGCACCACCCAGACAGGCCCAGCCTAATAACAGGGTCCATGGCCCTTCCAGCAATACCCAAGCTGCTGCATGAGACTTTGGATGGGGCCTCTGTGCTGTGATGAAACCAGGCATCCCTGTAGCCTCTGGGCCAGGTAGGAGCAAGGGAAGGGCTGGAGAGAAGAGTTGGCTCTGGGCTCACGTGCTGCAGCCAGAAATGATCTTGGTGCCCCTGGCTTCTTTAGCTTTGAGAGGTGTGGGCCATGTGGTTGGAGAAATGAGTCAGTCTGTCATCTTGGATATGTGGGTTCATCTGAGTTCAAATCTCAGCCTCTTCTTCTTGTGCCTTGAGGAACTCGTGTAACCATCTTACATGGCCCATTTACAGATGTGGATAGGGGTCCCACATCTTCCTTGCCAACTTGCTCCAAGGGCTGTCAGTATAAAGTGCCAGCTGTGGTGCCCAGCATGGGGTTGACACTGCACTGCTGTCCTTTCCTGCCTTGTTCTTCAGCTTGGGTGTGCCAGTAGCCCGGGCCTACACTCATTCTGTGCTTCCTCTACTCCAAGCCCAGGGAATGAGGAAGATCTAGGGAAGCTTCTGGGATCTTTGTGATGAAGTCAGCAGATCCTAAGAGAATTAGAATCTCTGTGGTAAATAAGTGGATGCTGCTGTTGACCAGGTTCCATCCATGGCTGGCTCCTACCATCACTTGGCCCTGGTATTGCCCAGTAGCCTGAGGACAGTGGCTGCTCTCCAGAATGCTGTCTCCCAGTGCCTCTTGCACTGGGGACTTCCTGTAGAGCACATGGGCTGGTGACTACAAGGAATCTGTTCTGGGGTGCAACAGATTGTATTGCTTAGTAGTGAATCATTTCAGCTGAGAATCAAAACAAGCCTTAAGCTGGTGGCTGGCGGCCTGGCATGGCTGGGCGGGCAGGTGTGAGTGTATGTATATGCCTAGGTGTATGCCTTGATGCCAGTGCATGCACACATGTGTATATGTGTGGTGCGCTGGGGCTAGATTTGTTGTTGGACCTTTTCCATCTTAATTTCTGATCTATGGCTTTATCAGTGAACAGTTGTTTTAAAAGTGATATTTTGCATAAGTACTATGTATTAATTTTAGAAAAATTGGAAAAATATAATCATTAACATTTTGAAGTCTTTTCGTTCATCACCTCTGTGTATACCTTTTTATAATTTGTTCTCCATAGTGACCTGGTTGCCTTTTATACTTGGCACTATCATTTTTTTTTTTTTTTTTGGTACCAGGGATCGAACTTGATACCTTGTACTTGTGAGGTAGGTGGCAGAACCACTGAGCTAAATCCCTGGCCCGACATCATCATTTTTGTTTGTTTGTTTTTCCTATTTTGTATTATTTTTATTTTTCCTTTTTTTTAAGGATTTGGGGTTTTTCTCTCGCTTTCTTTCTCTTCTTTTTATCTATTATTTTTGCCTTTTATCTTTTCCAACTTTTTTCTCTTCTTTTTTCTTTATTTCTGTTCTTGCTTTTTTCTCCTTTTTCTTGTTTATTCTTTTCAATGACTGTTCTCTATCATGATTAACTTTCTTTTACTCCTTAATAGGACTTCCTATCATATTTTCTTTCCTCCTTCATATACTACCAATTAATTTTTCAAATCTTACTTTTAAAATTTTTTCCACTCCCTCTATTCTTACTAGAATAACTACTAAGCTTTATGAATTTCTAGATAAATAGTTAACTTTACACTATTGCTGTTGAGTAATACTGTGCTACTGTTAGTAGAGGTAAAGTTGGTTCATTTAGTAGATATTTACTATAGGTCAATAGTGGGACAATGTTTGGTTTATCTGAGTGCTCATACTGTAATTATACATTTGTATGGACAAGTCTGTTACTTTATTGGTCATTAGATTTTCCAATATTCAGTTTGTATTTAATGCTATATTGATGCTGATTTTAATATTATGCCCAAAGTGTCATAGCTGTTGCGATTAATTGGCTTTCTTGTGGGCCCAACATGTAGTTTGTTGAGGGGCCATTACCAATACTGTGTCCCATTCTGGGAGAACTGGGTCCTGGGCCAAAATGCTGCAACCTTTCATCTCATGTAAATGGAGGTGGTTGGACCTAACTGCTGTAGTCTGCTGCATCTTTTTTACAGTGACTCTTTTCACTCTCCCCGTGGGCTTCAACTTTCAACAATACGCCTCAGAGAAGCCCTTTCTCTGCTGATCACCACTGTGCCATCTTCTGGAGCGCATAACAATGGCCTTTTCTGGCCCCAGGCACCTCTGCCCTGGTGAATCCGTGGATCTAGATCCCTAGAGGAGACTTCCAGATTGGAGCACCACGGCTCCCAGGCAGCAGAAGGCTTCTGGGTAGGCGTGCTGTGGCTGACATTACCATTTTTGAAGGCTACATGGTGCAGATAGTGGCCCATGGGATGAAATCACTATAGTTTTTAAAATCACTCTTCTACATTTAGATATATGTTATTTCTTTTTTTCTTTATTTAGTACCAGGGATCGAACTTGGGTCCTTGTGCTTGCGAGGCAGGCGGCGGCGGAACCACTGAGGTAAATCCCCAGCCCCTAGATATATGTTATTTTTGAGTGTCAGCCCTAATGAACCACATTGTGACAAATGTTCTTGAATGAGCATTGTGGTGTACTCAACAACTATTTCTCTGAGGCAAGACTAGAGACTGAATTCCTGGCTCGAAGGATGTCTGTGCTTTCAGCCTTCTGATACCTTTTGCCAAATTAATTTTCAGAAAGTTTGTGCTGAGCCAAGTTGATGGAAAACTGTCCCTTTCCCTTTCTGTACAGACTCTGTACTCATGGCTAGAAGTTTCTAAAGGAGCAGAGGACAGGGTCAGTGTATCAAAAGGCCCTCAGGTCTCCTCAAGGTCTGGGAGGGTCCTGAGTACATTTTATAGGTAGGGTACAGAGGCCTAGAGAGGCAAAAGATGAGTGTGTGAGCCTAGGAAGGGCCTGAGAACTATGACCTGAGAGAGTCTGGCTGGTCTGGCCCAGGGAGCTGAGAGGCAAAGGGAAGGCCATTGCCTGCTGGTGAGAAGAGCCAGGCACCCTCCGTAAAGTGGGGGGTTTCTGTTGTCTGAGGAAGTGGGGGTGCTGTGAGATTGTTCTTTCTGCTGTTTATCAAGCCCTGACCATGGGCTAGGGCCTGGCCTGGGAAATGGGCCTGCAACTTAGGAAAGAGAGGAAACTGGCCTCTAGCCTCAGGGAGTCAATCCCATGGGGATTACTGGTGGGGACAGGGCGTAGTGACCAGTGACTACACTGGGGGTTGTGGGGAACAGAGGACGGTGATGTAGAGGAGGCTTCCTGAAGGATGGCACCTCTAGGCTGAGATCTGAAGGAAAAGCAGGACTGGGGAGGATATGGAAAGGCCTGGATTGTCAGAAGGTGGATATCAGAGGCCAGATAATAAGTGGCCTCTAGCAGGCCTGGTAGGCTTCCCAGGGAGAGCCAGGTCTTTTGAGAATGTATAGGACACTGGTCTCAGCATGCAGGCTGATCTAAGAACAAGGCTAAGCAGCACTAGGAAGCTAGGGTGCTGCTCCCTATGGATGCTGTTGGTGTTGTGGAGCTACCCTCTGCAGGCCAGGTGTGGCAGGTGGGACAGTATTTGGAGGAGATGACATGGTAGTAGCATAGGAACCTCACAGCCCCTCTCTGCTCTGGAATATGCAGTCTCTGTCCACTCTGAGTCCTTCAAGTCGGAAACACCATTTTTCTTTGTTCCGAAGCTCTGTGTTCTGCACCTTCAACTTCTTGGAGAGCTTGGGGACTCCAGGTGATATGGGAGGCAGAGGCACTCTTGCTGCACAAGGAGATGCTCTGGGAGGAAGCCTGGTCCCTGACCGGTTTGCCTCATCTTACTCCCTGTAAGCCTGCTTGTGAAGGCCACTCCTACCATGCCCCATCTGGCACCTCTGGAAGGCTGGTCTGACTCTTCTTCCAGGTACGTAGGCCCTGGGAGGTTGCCTACCCTGAGTTTCTGCTCATCTAGCCGTTCAGTCTCTGCCTGCCTGCCTCCTCTCCATTGGACAGTGGTGCTTCCTACCCCGCACAGCTGGGCTCTTCTTGCTTCCTCTTCCGAGGTTCCTGTCTCATTTAAGTCCTGCTCATTCTTCCAGGCAGGAAAAGGTCCCCTTCTCTGAGAAGGCCCTTGAGCTTTCCAAATGCTTTTGGGAAGAGCACAGCTGTCCCTTCCCAGGATGCACAGAGCGTGGTCTATGGGCCTAGTGCTTGTCACCTCCCCACTGGTGCCTTGGTGTTTGAGTTGGCTCTGCCAGCTCAGGACTATTGGATAAGGGGTTCTTCTAGCCAGCCTGTCCCTTCTCTGTGTGTCCCCATGGGGCTTGGCACTCTGACACTGTAGTGGCTTACAACCCTGTGGCTGGAGTGGCACTTTGTCCAGAACTGGCAGGCATTGTGCAGCATTTGAAAGCCCAGCACAAAGGGTAGGCCTGCCACCTTCTGAGTGCCTGTGTGTGGCAGTTTTTAGTGAAGCTCAGAGGACAGGAAATGGAGAGGTGTGGCTCTGCTCCCACTTGTTGTGTGCCCTTGGCAAGGCACTTGACCTTTCCATACCTTGTTTCCTCATCTGTCTAAAGGAGACAAAAGTATACCTTACAGGGGTGCTGTGAGGCTTTAGAGATGATGGGTATGATTCTCTAGCACCAGAGCCACACGTGGCCCCTTTTGCACAACCAACTAGAAGTAATCAGAAAGCTGTCCCTTTATTGTCCTTTGTCAGATGGAAGGTAGGGGAGCCCTGCCTTATGCTTTAGCAGCACATGTGCCCCTGGCCCAAGCAGTTTCAGGCCACCGGTTGCACTTAGGGGCTCTCCCAACCCCCAGCTCTTTCTTTTCTCTATTGTGCTCCCTACTCCAGGTCTTTACTCCACACATCGGTGGGCCCAGCCTCCCAACCAAGCCTTTCTCCAGGTTGGTCCTTCCTCTGTCCTGCCTTTTAGGCTCCTGATTCTGCTTCCTACCAAGGGCAGGAGTGACTGGCAGATGCTGGGGATGCACACAGATGAGTGAGTTCAGTCAGATGTGCGCAGCCCCATCTGGATGCTCAGATGTGTGAGGCTCACAGGCCAACCCATTAGTGTGTATTGGAGCCCCTTTATACACCTGGGACCATGTTAGATCTTAATTTCTAAAGAACTCTCTGAGGTGGGTGACATTAGCTCTGTTTTGCAGATAAGAAAACTGTCACTGAGAGCACAACTGGTAAGAGCTGGGGTATTTGTCACCCCCCCCCATGGATGGTTATTAAATTCCAGCTGGGTGCCAGGCCTGGTGGGGAGCTCTCTGAGGCAAGGGAGCTCCGTGGAGTCCTGCCCTTGTCACTGGGTCTGATGGGGAAGCTCATTTGGGTGAGAACAGGTGACAAGCAGGTCCTAAATACACAGGGTTATATATTTACATTTGGCAAAGACAAGGGTTAAGTACCTGAGGCAGGCAAAGAGAGAGCAAGGAGGTGGCTGCTGGCACCCCAAGAGCTTGAGAAAGCTGCAGGAAAGGGGAGGATCTCTACGGGGTTGGGAGAGGGGTGCAGAGCCAGAGTCAGGCTGCATCTCCTGTGAGAAGGGCAGAGTGTGTGGTAGCCAGGAATGTGGGAGCCACATAGTTTTGTATAATTAGGTCGGCTCCTCTGCAGCAGCTGCAATTAGCTGCTGGCTGGAGACAGGACTTCCTGTGACCAAGGCCACTTGTGCACCTGGGGCGGCTTACCTGGGCTCCTGGTGTCCAGGTTTGGGCCTCATGTATTTCTGGCAGGGGTAGCAAGATGCAGGTGGGCTGTTGGGACTCCAGAGTCACAGCAGGAGGAGAGAATTGTCCTGGCTCTCCCCTGCCACTCAGCCCTTTTTACATCCTCTCTAAGGCCCAGCGGGAGCAGCTACCCTTGCTCCCTCTCCTCACCTGTCACAGAGCTGTTTCTAAGGCTTTCTTGCTCTTGCTGTCTGTGGATAATACTGTCAGCCTCTTAGAGGTGATTAGTACCCATGACTGCCAGTGAATGCCTTGTATACCTCCTCCCACAGGGAGCTCAGTGGCAGGAATATTCTGAAAATCTGGCATTTGGAGGAACTCAGTCTATCCTGCCTTAGTGAAAAATGTCAAAAATGAAATGATCAGTGCTGCCACTTTCTCTTTAGTGTTCAGGGACTATTACTTCATTTGTCTAATTTTATTCCAACCAAAACAATCATTTTCTTTGTGTTTATTGGCCTATCCCTGTCTTAAAATTGTGACATAGTAGATGTGAAAATTTGGGGTGTAAATTATTTCCATTTTGCAGACAGGAAAAAAAACCCCCAGAGGTTAGAGAAGTAAGAGGCCTCAGAACTATCTGAGGAAGCTAGTTGTGGCCCAGGGCCACTGATGGGCCAAGTGACACCATGCTCAGCTTTCTGCATCTCAACTGAGGCTGAGCAGAGACTGCAGTCTGGGTCTCTTCCACCACATCAGGCTGGGAGTGAGAAAGTTGCTGGTGGCTGTAGTCCCAGGAAGAAAAGTCACTGCAGGGCCGGGGATTTAGCTCAGTGGTTTCGCCGCCTGCTGCGCAAGCACAGGGACCTGAGTTCGATCCCTAGTACCAAAAAAACCCCCCAAAAAACAAAAAAAGTCACTTCAGCACCCACAGAGAGGCTGTAATGCCCTAGATGAGCTGGGGCTCAGTGATGCCCACCAAGGTGGCTTCTGAGCCTCTCAGGCCACTCACTATCTGGGCTGGGCTAAGTTCCTGGCTCCTCCATCTTCCACTCTGCAACTCAGAGCTTGAAAGTAGTCTGAAAATCCTAGGAGCAACAACGTTTCCCAGCCAGCCCCTGTTATTCCCTGAGAAACCCAGGACAGTGAGTGTGCAACCACTTACTGTGTGCAACACAAGTTCCTCGGGCAAAAGGATGAAAGCCCCTGGGCATCCCAGGAACAAGAGAAATGATGAACCACTGTGTGATAGTTGTGTAGTGTTTAATGTGTACTTGGCTCCGAGTAAGTGTTCACATAGCGTTAGCGGCCATTATTATTAACAGTGCTTCAAAGAACAAGACAACGCTCTATAGTGTGAACACCTGGGACCAGACCTGGGCTGGGAAGATAGCACTCCATGCATTGTAGCTGTCCTTTGCAATGGATTCTGCATCTCTAATCCTGCGTCCCTGATAGACCTAAGCTGCCTTCAATAGCAAGGAAACTCCAGTTGGTTCTTCTCCTTCACCATAGTGATTTTCTACAAAGTCACCACCAATACCAAACGAGCCAACACTGAACTACTGCTCTTAAGGAATCAGGGTGAGGTTCCAGTAAGCCTCTGGTCACAGCATTTTGGTCACCTGATCTGTACATAACCCTGTCCTATGTGTGTTTCTATTTCATGCACCTTAATTAATATGCTATTGGTTCATTAACGTTGAACTCATGGCCAATAGTGTTGTAACTCATGCTTGGATGAAGATTGTCTAACATATTTTTTTCTGTAAGGCACATCACAACTTTCTTGTATTTAGGAATACTAAGAACATTTAGGAACACTTTGGCACTATGCTTGGGGCCATCTTAAACAGTGACATCACCAACAAAAACCCCCACAAAAACAAAAACAACATGGAACCACATGTAGTAGAAAATACACTTGTTTACAGTAGGAGCTAAAACAGAGCACTTTGGCTTGCTTGACTTCAGTGGGGAATGTGCACATCAGATGACTCAAACTTTTCACTATTCATGGCTGCAAATGACCATGAAGGCACCATAGGTATTGATTTTGGGGATTACAAGTAGTTTAGTGAGTGTACGAATTTATAAATATGGAATCTGCAAATAATGAGGACTAGTTGCATATGGTAGACACACCAGATTTTCTGATTCAGCCAAGCTATTGGGCATAACTCATAATCGAGGGTGGCAGACGGTACCTCTGAGCTATACAGGAAACATGGAGAACAGGGAGGTCCCCCAAAGGCTCTAGGGCCAGCTGCTGGCCCAGCCCCAAGCTGAAGGGGCCTGGTAAGGCTTTGTCAATAGAGATCTTGATGGGTTTTCCACACACAGCACTTCAGCTGTTTATGACAATGTGTTTATGTGAGTGGAAGGGATGTATTCATTTTTACCCTTTGGACATATTTTGAACCCATAAACAAGAAGAAACTTATCTTTACAGGCTTTTCACTTTGTGTGCCTCCTGTGAATCCTGCTGCCCATAGGTTCCACAGGGCACTGGCAGAGATGGCATAGCATTTGGGTTGATTGTATATCCAGTTAGGAGCTTGAGCATCTGTGTAGAGGAAAAGGAAGGACAGAGGGGCTGATGGGATTTTCCCAGTAGAGTCCAGCCAGGCCCAAGCCGAAGGAGATGCAGGGTGAGAGGAGGCTGAGAAGGAGCAACACAGCGTTCCCCACCCAGCCCCCAGTCTGTCAGGCCTCTTGGAAGATTCACCTCCCACGAGTCCTCTGTAGGTTGTGTGTGAGTCCATGGAGGGGCTCTGGGTTGCAGCCACCTCAGGTTCCAGGTGGTAGGTGAGGTCCAAAAGGGGAGGTATTTTACCTATCACTACACAGCAGAGCAAGGGTTGTGCTCACTCTTGCTCAGCACAGGGCCACTGCTATAGCCTCACACAGAGGCGCTCAGTGGATGGCGAGAAGGGTTTGTTCCCTTATCTGTTAAGGACTGCCTGTGAACAGAGTATGAGCTTGGACTTTGGAGTCAGAATGCTCAGGTTAGAATCTTGGCTTGGTCAACTATGGGCTGTGTGACCACGCAATTTAACTTCTCTGTGTCTCAGTTTAAGACAAGAATAACCATACCTATTATTCAAGGTTGTACTAAATATTAGTTAATATTTGAAAAATATTTAGAATATTATCTAGCATAAAATAAGAGGTATCAATTAACAAAATTTATAAATTTGCTTTGTATCTGGGCCAAGTTGCCCCTGTTAAGCCTCAGTTTTGTCATATAAAACTGGGACAGTTAATGACACCTATGACAAAGAGCTGTGATGCCACCATGTGATGAATATGAGTTGGAAATGTGTAACAGTAAACTTTAAAAGTCTGACCACAGTTTTAATTATTGTTGTCATCATCAGTGGCACCCTTCTCTCTAGTCTCCATCCTGAGTTCAGATGAAGAGCAGGGAACTCAGAAAAGGATAGGCCAGGAGGGGACGGGAAATGAGTAGACTGTTGAGGCCCAATTTTGAAGAGGCCTTTCCTTGGCAAAGACCCCAAGACAGCTGGTGGCAGGTTCTTAAGAATGAATGGAGAGCTGTTATCTGTTCTCCGAACAGTCCCCTGCCGGGAGCCTGCCTTCTCTCCTGCAAGAGATGGAGCCCAAGGTGCTCACGGTGGTTTCTTCTCAAGCCTCCCACCCAGGCATCTGGGCAGATGTTTGGCCATGGGCACTGCCAAGCAGTGGGAATGTCATTCAGAAGAAATGAGTGTGTGCAAAAATTCCCTCCTCAGGTTCCTCTGAAAGGCTCAGGATAGACTTCACAGGAAGCGTCAGCACAATTTTCTAATCAAGTTGAAGTCCATGGCCCGTAGTTAGAAACAATAAATGAAATGCAATTTGAGCCAGCACTTTGCCTGAGCCTCCATTTCTGGAAGTGGGTGTGGGTGAGAAGCTGGTCTTTCTGAGGGAAGAACTTGACCCCCGACCCAGGCCATTTTAGGCCCCAGCCCCACCATCAGCTTGGAGGGGTGGGACTCCAGGACTTTATTTTAGGTAATCATTGCAAATCCTGATTTTGATCTGTCAGGTCAAAGTCCACACTTCTCTGTAAATCAATGCACACTATTAAGGGGACTGTTTTTTCTCCTTCCAGCGCCTTCTACCTACTATGCTTAGAGTTTAGTCTTGGAGATCATTGTTTAATCAATATTAAACCATTCACATAGTTTAAGTGTTTACTTATGTGCTTTGAATCATTGCTTGCAGTAAGAACAAGTGATGCCCCTAATCTGCCTTCACTACACTCCCCAATACCCTAATTATGTAATTTAGAAAAGAACATTTCCTGACAGCAGTTTCTTAGTGCACAGCAACAAATGCCGACTGGGGACGGGGCCCAAACAACCCCATAATAGCTAGCACATGGAGCTCACTGCCTTGGTCCAGGCAGCCCTGGCTTGGGGCGGGCGCCCGTCCGTTTGGGTTAAGGCTTTCAAATGATGGCATATTAGTGCCAGTAGAAGTAATTCCACATGAAAGGAGCTGAAGCTAATAGCCCATCTCTAGTCTCTCTTAGTTTGCCGAATAGACTCTCACTGCAAATTGTTACCGACCCAGACAGTCCAGAACAGATATCTCACCCAGACTGTGAGATTGATGCAGCCAATGATGTGTCCTAGGGGCCAAGATTTAGACTAAGCTGTTCCTTGTGGCCTTGCCAAACCCCATATCTCTGGTCCAGAGGTTGGTCCTACACCTCTCCAATATTTCCTAGCTGCTTTTAGGGGGAGTTGAAAAACAAGTGTGCCTATTTCTTCAAGGAAGTATGTACTTAAGGGGCTGCTGGGTGTCTGGTTGGCAGAACCCATGGTTTCAGGTACATCTATACTTAAATACCATCTACTCTCCTGTGGCTGTTTTGGGCAGAAGGGACCCTAAATGCCTTTTTCCTCACCAGCTTGCCAGTGTTGTGGACCAAGCATCTCAAGCCCACTGCCACTGTGTGCAGAGCTTGGCTTAGCCTTCTCTGAATGAAGTCTAAATGCTCCCTAAGCCAGTGGCTTCCATGCAGGGATGCAAGATGACCTTCCCAGCTTCCCCTCCCCCACAGAGATCTCAGTCTGAAAAAAATATTCTGTTGCCATAGAAACCCAGGAGAATCCTTGGGGGCTCACCTGTCTCAGAGGGGTGGTCATTCCTGGTATTTGGGGAATCCTTGAGCAGCCTCTCCTCATGGGCAGAATCTAGGAGCTGTGGGCCTCTGTTTGCATGCAGTCATCCAGCCGCCTGGGGCCTGAGCTCCTGAAGGTCCCAGAGGAAGGGTAGGGGACAAGTGAGGAGCAAACTGAGCTATGGAAATTTTAATTTGGCTGTGAATCTCAAACCAGTGTGTTAGCCTTTCAAGAAGCACCAGTTGCTATGGTGATGAAAGCTGTGCCAGTTTTGAGAGTTGTTTTTGTGGTTAGAGTGCCTGTCTTAGACAAAGAGAGTGAGGCCAACCCAACAGCCCCAGTCCTCACTCCCTTCCAGAGACTGGATATTGTCAAGCCCTGGCCTCAGGAGGAGGGTGATGGTCTTTCAGAGTGGCTATTTTCCCTTAGCATTATTCTAAGTCTTCACCAACTTGGCTGGAAAGGAGTGGTCATCTGGCATTCCAAGAGAGAACCCACAGGTGGGCTTACCCGTGGAGAGAAGGCTGCTCAGTTACAGCAGAAATTAGAATTTTAAAATTCTTCTGTCTTGGGACAAATTCACAATAAAGTGTTCTTTATGGAGACTTCTGCCACCCAGAGCCTGGCTATGGGCCCGTAAGGGTCTGCTTCTTTAGGCCACATTTTGATTTGGGCCTCAAATATCAGCCCCCCTCCATACCCCTGAAATTTCCTAAGTGACGAAATGGAGGTCTTTTCTGTAGCCGGGGTGCTTGTGTAGCTCGTTAACTCTCAAAGTGTTTTACAAATATTTATCCACCTTAGGTCATTTGCAAACCTAACCCCTGTCATCCCACCTCAAGTTTGTCCCCTTCAGCTTGGTTGCCCAAAATGAAGTCAGAAGCCTTGGACTGGGAATTCCACATTGGTGGATTTTGAAAAGCTGTCCCGAATGGTTTGTTTATTTCTCTAGTCTGCCCTTCTTAGAGCTCCAGAGTGTGTCAGGATTGCCCAGCCCAGACATGCAAAGCCCTTTGCCCTCCCTGCTAGAGGTAAGAGTATTTTATTTATGAATTCATCTTAAATCACTTTTCAAATCACTTTTAATCAAATTAAGACTCTTTCTCCAGGATTATGTCAAAGCATTGGAATAAAGAGGCCATTAGTAGGAGCGAGGTATTTGGGGACAGGTAAGCAGTTCCCTTGCCTTGCTTTTCCAGCTGGCACAACAAATAGAAAAGGCCTATTTTGTGCTGCTCTCTGCAGTCCCTCAAGTGAGAGTGTGTCCTTGAGAATCGGAGCAAGGTCTCTGGGAACTGGACCCCTGGGTCCTTCCCAGGGGTGACTCTGCATACTGGATGTTAGTGATATTTCCCCCAAGACCCAACCAGATGATTTCAACCAGAAGACGGCCCTCCCCATCTTCCCAGCAACCTACCACCCTGAGTTGTAGCAGGGTTACCGGCCTCAAAGTCGCCCAACCTGAATTTGCCTTGGCTCCTGGTCTCAGAATTTCTGACTAATGAAGGCTGACCCCTGGTGAATTTTCAGAAGCCACGACTTGCCCGCACCGGGCTTGTTCAGTTGATAAGATAGCCTTTTGTGCAGAGCAGGCAGGAGGGGAGCAGCTTCAATAAGGTCCCTGATCAAGGTGATACCAATCATTTGGACTAATGTTTGCCAAATAAATAGCCTCATTAGGAAGGGCTATAAAAGTCTGATAAGATTCTTCTAATTATCCCCCAAAGTACAAATTCTTGGAGTTTCATTTCAGCATAATAAGAGACTTGGAGAAATGAGGGGCCAATGTGTGTGAATGAATATTTTTTTAACTACGGCTTCAACCCTACCAGTGATACATCCAGCATTACATATTTTGCTTTTGCAAAAGCACCCAACACAAATTGCTGAACACAAGAAAAAAAAAAAGACAATGACATATTTTAGGTTACTATTTCACCTTTGGAAATCAATATACAACCCATTAAAACTACATTTTTCCATGAATGATAAGTGTAATTACCTCTCTCGTGCCATAAAAACTTGTCCTTATTAAATGTAAATATTTAAAAATGATTGAAATATATTTGAAGGGCACTTTATAGCTTGATTTTATATGCTGACATCTGGGTTGCCTTTCCTAAAACACTCTATTTCTTGGAGAGTTATTAAATTAGTATTTTGAAAGGACTAACACTAGACTTGTTCCTTGTTTCAATTTTAATTTCGTACATATTTAGATTTACTGGGAACTCAGACTTTTTACTTTTAGCTAATGCATCGTTATATTTGTAGAGCTTGTACACATAGAAGCCATGATGTTATTTACAGAGGGAATCTTTAAACAATTGGAAACTCCATCTCTCCATTTATTTTGTCCCCCTGGAAAGCATAGAGTATAGAAATTGAGATTCCAAGATTCCTGCCTGTAAATGTTTAATTTTCCAATTCTTCTTTAGAGCAGGAAGATTGTTTTAAATATTTACTTTACTTTTAGTTGTGTATCATTTCAGATAATGAACACACGATCAGTTTTTTTTTTTTTTTTGTAGATCTATCAGACATTACTTAGGTTAACTCTGAGAAAGATGAAGACTGGAATAGTTTTTTTCAGCTTCACTCTTTGGAAGAAAATTTTTTCTTTAAAAATTGGTATTTTTAGTTTCTTCACTCAATCTTTATGAAGAGTTTAGATTGTTCAGGGTTTTTTTGTTTTTTGTTTTTTTTTTTGTCTTTGAGAGAATTTCAGGCATTAATAGGAAATCTAATTGAAAATACAAGCCTTGCTAGCGTACTTAATTCCAGATGGCAAAAAAGACTTTGCCCAAAAATGTGCAAAAATTCAACATGAATGGCTCAAATATTTTTTTTCATGATGAACAAATATTTCTGGGATGGATGTATTCCTGAGCTCTGCATAGGAAAGCAACCATCCATGCAAGCCGTGCTGGGCTAACCTTCAAGCCCTCTTCACTCTTTCCCTTTCACTCTGTTAAATCCTTGAGATGTGTAAAGATGTTATATGATAGGCGGTGGGTCAATAATCCGCACATGTAGCTTTTTATAAATTTTCCTTTGCAAAGGAAAAATTTTCTTCAAATAAATCCCCCCAAATAAATGGTTTGTAAAAACAAAAGTATATTTGTTTTGAAATTGCACACACAAAGCCATGTTATAACAATATCTCTTTTTATTTGAGTTCTGCTTGAGAAAATAAATTTACCTATAGTCAGCGATTTCCCTCATGATAAGCCTTTAAAAAAATAAAGTTGTCTCTTGGGAGAAAATAAACATCAACGAAATGTAGATATTTGTAATGCGGTGCCTTTATTCACTTGTCCAGTGGAACTGTTTAATCTTTGTTTTCTTCCTCTCTTTCTGTGGCTTTTTTCTTTACAGTTCTGTTCATGCAAATTCCTGAACTTAAGCATTTTAGATATTTGTTTCTTTTAATCACAGATACTTCTTGAATGAGCAAATATTCCATTTTCTCCCATGTGAAGTAGAATTTTTAAACAAGTCTTGAAATTAAAAAAAAAATTTTTTTTTGGCCAGAACTCCTGGCAAAATGTCCGGGGTTTGGGGCCATGTTCACAGTGCCACTGAAGGTGAACAGACAAATGGGAGAACCCGTGCCCATCAGAGCCAGTGACTTGGGGATTTTTCAGGAGGCATATTTTCTTACGGTAATGCCTTTGTAGATTCCATTGCTGTTCAGACATCAAAGGGTGTGCAATTAATAATGGACATCTGGAGGGCCGATCACATGCTTCCGATGTTAAAGTGGTGAACGACAGGAAAATCTGCGTGGTCAGGTATTAGCTGTAATCATTTTTAAACAACAGCATTGAAGGCGTCTCTTTTGTGCCTGTGCTTTCAGAAAGGCAGAGGCACACATACAAAAGGTTCCCGCAGACGCCTTCCTTCTGGTGGATGAGTGAGTAATAAATGATCTGTAGACCCACGTCGCCAGGGTTGATTCAAATAACCTTAATTTCTTCAATAAATGTAAGCTTAATTTTGTGTGAACTTCTCCCCAACACAGACACATGGCAACCAACAATTGAGTTTCCAGTTAATTCTTAAAGGTTTGCTCTTTATTTGTTTGCATTTTCCAAAATAAATATTTTCTAGTACTAGGGTAATAGTAACTTTCTGATTGCTGGAATTGAAGGCGTCCTTACAGGTTATTTATTTCTTCTCTTTTATGGTAGCCTGTTTATCTTTTCCAAAGTGATATATGTTACCCAACCCCAAGTAATATAAGATAGGTAAGAGTGTGTTTAAGCTTAACAAAAATGTTCCAGAGAAATATGGTGCTTTGGGCTCTAAATACTCCAGCAGGTATAAAAACCTGTAACTTTTTAACAATAATTCTCATTTGAGTGGGTCACAGATAATAAAGGAAAGCTTGTTTCTGGGAAATTAAAAAAATGACATGAGGGAGAAAATATTTATTTGCTTTCTACATTGGTCAAATGACCAGTGGATATTAAAAACCTGTAAATAGACAGATGCAACCAATTCTCTTTCATTAACAAATATTGCAATTTTACAATAAAGTAAATGCACTTAAAAATGTTTACACTTCTGAGGCGCTGAAATTGTCAGAGCTTGAGCCTGCTTTAAATGTTAATTTGATATGCTAATCGGTTGAGGAGAAAAAAAACATTTCCTGTAAATCTTTAAAGAACCAACTTGAATTTTAAAGGCTGTTCTGTCATTCAGGTAGCAAAAGATCCCATCCATGTTGTGTATGGTTCTGTACAGTTGCCTTTTGACTAGGTCTGCTCAGGCGCCAGCTTTGTTTTCCTTCTAAGCATAAGCAGGATCGGCAGCACGCTTTAAAGTTAATTTGAAGTAGGGTCTATATTACCGTCAGCAAATATGTTATAAGCTTATTATTTAATAGTGATTCCGGGGTAAGGCCATCATCTCCTTTCTAAATCCAAATATAAAAGCTGAAATCGTATTTGTTAAAACTGTCATGTTGAATTTGTGGCCCAGATTGTTTTCCCGAGGCGCGCTGGGCCAGAGCTGAGTGCTGCTCCCAGCTGCGGACACCCCAGTCCGGCAAAGCTGCTCCGGCGGGCAGGCGGCTGAGCCACTCCACTGCTCAAACCGCCTGCCTCCCCCAAACAGAGCTGCAGCCCAGTCTGCTCTCGGCTTTTCCACATTGTAAAATCATTTGATTTATTTGTTTGGTTTGGTTTGGTTTTTAGAAGCACTGCAGAAATTATTTCCTACTGGCAGAGAGGGCACTTGGTGTTACACTACATTAGTTTCACATCATTAGTTTAGGGTTCTCAAACTTAAAATTGGAAAGTACATGGAAGGCTTCTAGAGACCTCAGTTCTGACCAGAGCAGAACAAATTAAAGCTGATGGATTCCTTTCGCTGTCTGTAACGTGTGGGGCGATACATCATAAAGTGCTGTGGCATTGCTGAGGGGTTCCCTCTGTCAGCTCAGGAATTTGGTGGTAGGAAATGTTATTTATAAAGAAGAGAAATTCCACTGTTACCAATCCGGTTTAAAAAAAAAAACCGTAATTTTATCGTCACTCCTTGTACCAAGAAACCAAGAGGGGGTGCTGATGACAGCCACGACCCCATATCTCTGGGCAGTTTCTCTCACCTCCACCAGCCACTTCCCCTCAGACTAGCTCTTTACAAGTAATTCCAAACCCGCCCTCGGACAAGTCCTGATTGCACAGCCCTGGCTTGGGGCTCAGAAGGAATAGTGGGGTGCTAGCCCGGTGGGGCTGGGTCCCCCGCAGTGATCCGCTCAAAGTGTGGTGTGTGCCGCCAGCCTAGAGCGCCTATGAGGCGCGGGGAAAGGAGAGGACACTGGCTCGCTGCTCCCACCACCAGGTCTGCGCCTCTCTCGCTCGCTCTTCAGTCCCCAGTGGCTCCCTCTTCCCCAGTGCTCAGTGAGAGCCGGATCTCGGCCTCCGAGGGCTGCGGCGGCGTTGGGACCAGGCGCGGCTCTCAGGTGAACGCTCCCCGAAGCTCTCCTGCCACCTGTTGGCCGCCGGCGGTGCTGACGCTGCCTGAGAAGCAGCACTTTCTTTCAAGCCTGCCTAGAATTTTAAATGTCTTCTTTGCGCCCACCCTCTGGGTGTTGGTAGACCCATAACCATGTCCCAACCCCCCCAGGCTGTTCTACCTGAGCTTCCTGGGTCCCTATATGGCCAGGCCACCACGACTGAGCTACAGGACAGTTGCGTCCAATCTGCCCAGAAGTATCATGTCCAGGGGCCTTCCCCTCAGAGAGCCATGGGCCTGATAGAGGCTGAATGGTGTGTATGACAGCGGAGACCAGACCATCCCGGGTCTTTCCATGGCAGTGTCTAGGGAGGGGTTGGTGAAGAGCCACAGTGGGAGACTGGGGTGAGTTGTCCCTTCCTCTGGACTCAGTCCTCCTGAGTGGTGGCCCTGCTTGGCCACCATACATTGTGGAAAGGGAATATGAACCAGCTTATCTAGCTTGGCTTTCTTACTCCTGGGTGCAGGCTTTGCCTAGGCCCCTCTCTTTCCTTTTTCATAAGGAGTCTTCCAGAGTCTATGTTAGGGCAGCATGGGGAATTCTCTCAGAGGTCAGAAACAAGGGTGTAGGAGTGTCAGGGTGAAGAAGAGTGCCATACCTTCTCCCCATTGTCAGGCACGGGCCACTCCCACAGGTGAATAATCCTGTTCTGAAGGGTTGGATGCTTACTACAGACAGGCTTGGATTCATCCGCACAATAGCTCTGCAAGGTAGTCTCTAGAGAAGTAGGGATCTTGGTGGCTTTCCAATATGGGGTAGCAGCCACATTTTTGAACCATCTGGGTGCAAAAGGAAACATCCTTCTAGGTCCTGAGTGGACTGAGGCTGAGGATGGACTTGGCCTGACTTTGAGAATGTCTCATTTGGTTCAGCAGGACCAAGGGTAGTGTGTGTTGATGGTACTTGCGTTCCTATTTTAGGGAGGGAGGTCTAGAGCCATGTTTTCCCCCAGGCCCTGTTGGAAACAGATGAGATTCCCAGCTGCTGTTGGCCCACAGACAGGCCTTTGGCCCAGTTGAAGATGCAGTGTTTCTTCATTCCATGGTGGTTTTATACACAAAGGTTGCATCACTCTTGACCCCACCCGCCTACAGCATGCATGAGCATTAAACATGGCATCGATGCTTGATGCTTGTGGGGCAGGGTGGACTGCATGGAACCCTCATTATGAGAACATAGTCCAAGCAGTTTCCACCTGGCCTTCAGCAGGTAGCAACTGGCCAACTTATGTCTAGCCCAGACACCTTTTCTTGGCCTTAAAGAGGAAGGTTGTCTGTGAAAGCCAAGGGAGCTTGTTTGTAGGTGCTTATCTCCTTGCTTATCTGAGACCAAAATGTTCCTACCTCCTAGCCTCTGAAATCATAGAGAGGCCCTCTGGTATTTGGCCAAACGGTTTGTTGAGAATCCAGCCCTGAAAAGTTATTTTCTTAGTCTAGGGGCTCATGTGAACTCTGGACTAGAGATGATTTAGTTGTGTTTTTTCAGCTCACCTCATTATTTAATGGAGAAAAATTTGTTGGCATGTTTCCTCTTGGGTGCCAACTGCCTTCAGAGCAGTTCTGTGTGGAGTGATGCCCCATAGACAGAAATCTTGTCATGCTAGGTCTGTGCTTTTGGGAATAGCAAGTGGCTCACTGGACTCTTTTAGATCTGCCAGTCAAGGGGGAGAGAAATCCTATGTAGCCAGAACTCACATTTTTATGGAGAAGAAGGAATGTTAGGAAAGTCAGTAAACTTCAACCCTCCCAGCCCTGTGAACATGAATAGGAGAAGAAGAAAAACCCAAGGCTGATTATTTACCCCCACCACACATGTCACCTCCCTCCCTTTTATTTCTAACCCCTCTGACAGAAAGACATGACTGGTCTAATGTGCCTTCCATCAATACTGTCTGTCACGCAGGTACAGGGAGACCAAAGGTAAGTCAACTTTAAACACACCTGGCACAGCTGATTCCCGCCTTTGTACTTGGAATGGCCCCTAGCCAGCTGGCTGCCCTGTCCTCATTCATGTGCTGTCCGGAGGAATTCTAACAAACTGACTTTTTACAATTTTTATGGTCAGGTATTATTCTAAAATCAGGCTATGCAGCTGCCTTGGGGGTGCTTGGGTGACCTATCTGATAAGTAGTCCTGCTGGGTCTTGGAGCTTGCAAGAGCTTAACCCTGCTCTGACAAGAGAATGATCTCTGATCTGGGAGATGGAAGCTTCTCTGGGGTCCACATTCCCTTCTTCAGCAACAGATAAAACAGGTTTTCTAAGGCCCCCAGATGATCCCAACTGGTCAGTAGCTGGCTGTGCTGATGGTGTCCAACTAGCCCCTTGTGGATTCCTTGGAAGAGGGGGTAGGTGTCTGAGCTGTGGACTATTTTCCCAGCTGGATGTATTGGGAATGGAGATCCCTTCTCCAGAGCTGTGACAAATAGAGAAAGTGCATTACTGACAATAATCTCTTCAAAGCTATGTCCCTTTCTCTTACCCCAGGCAACTTTAACATGCCACTCAGCTTCACACCTTTCTTGTGCCTGGGGAGGAAATTTCCCTGAGCAAAGAGAAGAAGACTGCTGAGTCTCTCTCAGTCTTCCTCCTCAATGGCAAGTTCATTTGTTTTAACTTTCCCTGTCCTGAGATAACAAATTCCAGAGTGAATAGAAGATGTGGTGTGTGGAAAAGTCTTTTAAACGGGATATTCTCGGTTGTGAGGCCGAGCTGTTCTGGAGACACTGACACTCTCCTAGTTCTCAGAGCTGAGGGGTGATGAGGCTGTAGTGGTATTTTGGATTTGGGGCTGATAGGATTTTTTTTTTGTAAATCACCGGACTCCTGATTATCAGCTGGGAAATTCATGGTCGTGTTTATCTGTAAAGGAAGGAGAAGACAAAATAGGCTTCTCAACCGTCAATTGGGTGGCTCATTGTCAAACAATCACTTGGAGAACATTTGCTTTGGCCCCTGAGTGTCATTGCTATTAGCCACTTGATCCCTGTGAGAGGCCGTGCTCTAGGTCACCCCCATTTTAGAGATAAAATTCGGTCCTGCTTTTCTTCTCTGTGTGATCCCAGCAGAGGCAGCTGAGCATTGCTCTGACTCCAGTGAGCAAACTTCTTTCCAAGTCCTCATTATTAGCTTGAACTGATAATGCTTCTTGGCGTCAAAAGAGATTCAAGTGCATAGGAACAAATACTTTTGGAAGAACTAAAGGAGATGACAAAGTTGTCATCAAAGACATCAGGCCCCTGTCTTTGAATTTCCATACCCTCTTCTCTCTCTCCCACCTCCTTCACTCCTGCAGGCACCATTGGAATCTTTTGGAGTTCACCTGGCTAGGGGAGAGGACGTTGTGAAATTCTGGAATTGCTGCAGAAACTTGAAGACATGGAAAATGCAAACTCCTTACTTGGTCTGTCCTGTCTCCTGCCAATGTGGTCTGACAGGGCCTGTGGGTGTACTGATGCCAGATATGAGCCAACTAAATAAATCTCTAAGAGAGTAAAAGAAAAGCACTCTTGCACTTTCCTTTTGTTGTCTGTACAAAAGCCACTCTGGGTATGTGTATAGTGTCAGATGCAATAATCCAGAGTAAATCTCCAGGAAGAGAAATACATCTGAATGGGAGTGAGCACTTATTTCCCATTTCCCCACCCTCCCCCTATGTCATGTTGAGTGAGTCAGTGGGGTGGCTGCTGACAGCTCCTGCTGGCTGGCTAGGATTGGGGGGTGGTCACAGGACCCCGGGGGTTGCTGCCAGATCCATACAGGTCATTGAGCTTCAGCTGGGGAGAATTTTGGGTCTTTGCCCTCTGGGCTGTGTCCATGCTGGCTGAGGGTCAGAGGAAGACCACACCCTTTGATGCTAGGCTTCCACAATGGCTAAGGCTTTTCTAGGGGACCCAAGGGGAATGTTCTTGCCAAGTGTATCCACTATAGAAGTCTGGAAGCACTTAAATTATACATACTCTTTCCGCAGACTGAACTTGATGATCTGAGGGCCGCCTTTCCCTGGTCTTCTCATGGAACCCCTTCCAGTCTGGCTAGGGAATACCTGCTTATTCACTGGAAAAGGGCAGTGTTGCAGAGCTGTTGGGGGAGAATGCATTGTGCTAAACCAAGATTTTGTAAGGCCCCCTTCAGAATTGTAATACTTTTGCCACAAAATGGTTCATCTTAACCCTGTATTATTTACTGTACAGTCCATATTCCAAAAATGTCCTTTCAGTGTAAGATCCAGTCCATGCTCATGTATTGCATTTGTCTACATATTGTCAAATCTCTTTCAATAACCTTTCAGTGGGAATGGCTTTTTAGCCTTTCTTTGTCATGACATGTGTTGTTGAAGAACGGATAAGAATCTAGACTGTTCCTCAATTTGGGTTGGTCAGATGCTCTTTAATGCTTAGATTGAGATTCAGGCTGGAACCTTGCATACTTCAGTATATCTTATCTGGAACTACATGCTATCTATCTGCCCCTCATTGGTGATACAAGCTTTGATTTCCTGGTCAAGGTGTTGTCTAGTTACTGCATTGCCTACTCATTATTTTCCCTTGAGCTAACAAGCAACCTTTGCTGAGACACTTGCACTTTGACATGTAAATATTTTGCTCCTCTTCAACCCTCCCTCTGCCCTGAATTTAAAATCTATTGATAATTCCTACCCCAACCATTGTTTATTGTGATGATCACAAAATGGTGATCTTTCTACTTCCACTGCTTTGTCAACATTCTGGTGAAGAGTTATCCCTCTTTCCTCTCTCCTCCTCTTCCCCCCTTCCTCTCTTCTGGTATTGCTGCTTCTTTGTCAATATAGTCTCATAGATTTCTATTTTATTCAATAGGTTATAATATATTAATATCACTATTTTGTGCTCAAATAGCCCCAGATTTAGCCTGTGAGACCCCTTCAGGCTTGATTCCCGCCTCCTTTTGACATGCCGTCATTATTTTGAGTATTTTTTAACTTTATGGCACCGACATGATGTTTCAAGCTTACCTTGTACTTTCCTTGAACAGATCCTGGAATCAACCATGTTTTCTAAAAAGCCCTGGTTTCTAAACAAAGATGTAGAAATGTAGTTTACCAAATGCTACTGGAGGGATTTTGCTTTGAGGTCCTTCAAATTTAGGATGGATACACATATGTCTGTCTGTCTTAACTCTGAAATATACACATTGTATGCACACATACATTTAAAGTTATCTATACATTTCTGAATACCCACACATTTTTATCAGTTCATGCTGTTATGTCCAATTCTATACAACAGAATCATCAGTGCCCCCTCCCTCCCTCCCTCCCTTCTTTCCTTCCTTCACTGAAGATTGAACCCAAGGCCTTCACATGAGCTGCATCCCAGCCTTTTATTTTATTTTTTATTTTGAGATAGGGTCTCACTAAGTTACTAAGTTGCCCAGGCTGAGTCTGAACTTGTAATCATCCTGCTTCAGCCTCCCAGAGTGCTGGGATTATAGGTGCGTGCCACTGTGCCTGGATTCATCTCATATGGAAATTTCCCTTCTTCCATGATTAAGAACCCAGCTCCAACACTCCTGTACATTTATTCATATTCTCACTCCTATACTGCAGTTTTAAAACTGGCATACCCATACATACCATTATGAAAATAGGTATAAAGTCTTTACTATTAGTTTGAGGGGTTTTCTCCCTTTATACAGCAGTGTCTACAGTCAATGTACTTTGTTCCCAGATTACTTGGATTAGTTTTTATTTCTTTTTTCTTCTGCCTGGTTTTCACTTTGGGTTTGTCAACTCTTTTCTCATGCCTGTGCTTTCCAGTTTAGTGTTTTGTTCTTCTCATCCTGGTTAATTTGATTTGATGCTTAGTTCTGAATAATCCAAGTATGCTCCCAAAGTCAAAGCTCCATAAAAAAGTATAATGTGTTTGCTTATTTTTACAAAAAAGGAACATAGGAAGGAAAAGCCAGAAAAAAAAATCGGTATTTTCAGAGAGTCAGGGAGGAGATAGTGAAAAGGATTTGGACAAAGGGCCATTTTTCTGTGTATACATTTTTTGATAAGTTTTTTTCTGTACTGGACTTTGAACCTAGGTCCTTTGCATTGAGCTACACCTTCCAGACATCTTTTGTTTTTTAATATTGAGATAGGGTCTCACTACATTGGTTGCCTAGGCTGGGCTTGAATTTGTAATTCTGTCCTGGCCTTGCAGAATGCTGGGATTATAGTTGTGTGCCACTGTATGTGGCTCTTTAAAAATTTTTTGGTAATTTTTGAACAAATATGTTGACTGTTTTTCCTTCCTTTGTTTATTCTTTTGGAAAAATAAGTGGATAGTCCTATATTTTTCTATTTCCTTTTTATATGAAAGGTGACATAGTTTATGTGTTTAGGTATACGTATGTTGCACTTGCCTCTTTTCTCTGAACAATATTGTCTAGAAATCATCCTGTTGAGTTCATAGAGTCCTTTCTCATTCTTTTTTACAGCAGGATGTTATTTCATTATATGTGTGTAACATAGTTTTTATTTTTCCAACAAATTTCCTGTATTTGCAAATTTAATTTCCAGTATTGTACTGGAATGACTAAACTTGCATGTGTGTCATTAGCAGTGGTGGATATTTACGGTAATTTCTTAGAAGTAGGAGTGCTAAGTCAAGGTAAATGAATAAATAGTTCTGTTAGCATTGCTGATTTTTCCTTCATAGGAGTTGTACAGTGTGCATTCCCACAAGCAGTCCATGAGCACACTCGTATCCAGTTTGCCAGCAGTCAAGAGTGTTAAGATACCAAATTGTTGCCCATCTGATGAGTGAGAATTAGTATCTTAGTGAAGTGTTAGTTAATTTGCATTTCTCTGATTATGTATGAAGTTAAATATTTTTCATAGGTTTCAGAGACATTTTTATGTCTCAGTGGTGAATTGTCTTTGCCCACTTCTTTCTAGTATTTTTTTTTGTCTTTTTAAAAGGTGTATTAGTTGCCTATCTGTGATATATGTTGCAAATATGTTCTCCCAGTTTCATGTTTGCTTTCTGATTTTGCTTTTGGCATTTTTTTTCTTTTTGCTATGCAAGCTTTTAAAAGCTATAGTCAAATTATTAATTTTTATTTGACTTAATTTGAATTTTGATTCATAACTAGTTTAGCTACAGTTGGATTGTAGAATAATTCACTTACATTTTCTTGTAGTATAGTTTAATTTTCTACACTTAGGTCTCTTAAGTTTATTTGAAGTTTACTTTTTTGTGTGATGTGATAAATGACTAATTTTATTTTTTCCAAGTATTATTCCCCTGTACCAACATCATGTATTGGAGGATTGTCCTTGCTTGAGTGATTTGAGATACAATGTTTATCATATAGTAGGTTTCCACATGTGGCTCAGTTTATTTCTGGACTTTGCACTCTATTTCATTGGTCTATCTATTTCTGTGCCTTTACCATACTCTCTCTCTTTTTTTTTTTTTTTTGGTACCGGGGATCAAACTCAGGTCCTTGCGCTCGCGCAGCAGGTGGTGAAACCACTGAGCTAAATCCCTGGTCCTATCATACTCTCTTAATGATGGAAGCTTTGTAAAATTTAAAAATATGTGGTAGGCCTAATTCCCTCCTTGTAGCTTTTTCTTTCCTGAGTTTTACTACCTACTCTTGCATGTTAATTTTTTTTTTTTTTTATGAACCTTAGTATCTACTTGTCTAGCTCCAGGGAAAAATTTGCTTAGAATTTTCATGGGCTCACATTAACCTTGTAAAATAATTGAGGGAAGACTACAGTGTTATCTTAATGATGTTGAGACATCCTGACTGAACCAGGGGTGTCTTCTATTGATGCAAATCTAATTTTGTATTTTTTAGGAATATGTTATAGTTTTTTTCTCCATATAAGTTTTCAACATTTCTTGTTTTATTTCTAGGAATTTAATCTTCCATTGCTATTGTAAATGGGAATTTCTCTTTTATTACATTTTATTAGTTATTATTGTGCCTCTGAAGGCTGAGTTTTGGTATTCATTTTATAATCCTACTATCCTGCTAAGTTACTTTATTGATTCTGTTAGTTCAGTGGCTCTCATTATGTAATCTGGGTACCCGTTAGAGTTTTCTGAGAACCTTTTAGTGGATTTGTAAGGTCAGAACTATTTTCACAATGATAAGACATGATTTGTCCTTTAGCTTTCATTCTCAGTTGAGCATACAGTGGAATTTTCCAAAGGCTGAGAAATACCCTAATAAAACTATCATGGGTGCTATCAGAACAGATTGAATGCAGATACAGATAGGAAAAGCCCACTGTTTTCTATAAACCTTAACAGTAAAGAGATATATGAAAATGTAAAATGATGTCATTCCTTTCCCTGAAAGATGTTTTGTTTATGATTATTTAAAAACATGCCATTTATGTTCACACATTTATTTTTATTACTTTTAAACATTTGAAAATTCTTTAGTTTAAGATTCAAATTCAGAAAATGTTAATAGATACAAACCATATAAACAGGAGCAGTTTGAGGTCCTCAATAACTTTTTAGTGTAAAGGGGTTTGGAATATAAAGGACTTTGAGAAGATATTGAAAAGTTATGAGTTTTATCATTTATTTATAGGTTTTTCCCTAGATAGCTCACCTTATTTTCTAATTATCAAGCCCTTCCTTGGTTTCTCTTGTCTTCACTGGCCTGGCTAATTCTTCCAGCACAGTGTTGGTGTCCTAGAAATGAATGTCTGTGCTTCAATCTTTCCTCTACTGGGAATGCCTCTAGGGTTTCCCCAGTGAGTGAGATGCAGACTTAGGACTGTGTATGTTATGGTTTATTTACCGCATTTTCATGGTCCCAAAATTCTTTTGGAGTTTAGGATTGTTCATATTATTGACCTATTGGTTGCCATTGTATTTATACCTTTTATAGTGGCTTTAGTCACCCCTTTCTTAGTCGTTACTATGTAGTCTGTCAGTTCTATGTGGTATCCTTTGACTCTCACCTATTACCTAAGTAACAACCAGCGGTTACATTGTATTTTACTTTTCCCCTTTCCCTGCCTTTTGCTATCATTTTTAAGGTTACAGTCTTTCTACTTTGTCAGAGCATGTCATGTTCATGGAATCAGAAGATTGTTTTCATCTCAGTTCTATCTTTAATGCATTATATGCTCACCGTCAGTCCTTTTGCTGAGGCTTGGTCAGTTACTGCTTGGTTGGATTAAGGCTGGATATGAAACCCTTGGCTTGTGCCTCTCTCCTTGAGTTTATTGAAAACCTGCCCCCTTTTGTTCAGTTCCATCTGTGGTTTTCAAGAAGTTTGATGTCAGTCTGAATTTCTGACCTGAGTAAGAATTTGATCTTTTTTGCCTGGAAGTCCTGATAATTTTTTGTTACTAAAGTCTAATAGTTTTATTAGGGTATTTCTCAGACTTGATAATTCTAGATCCGGGCTGATTCGGCGTCTTCCGCGTGACTCAGGGCCTCGGTAGGGCGTGCACAGACCTGCCTGTCTGCAGAGGGCTGATTCGGCGTGTGTTCCACGCGACTGGGGACCTCGGCAGGGTGTGGGCAGACCTGCCTGTCTGCAGCGGGGTGATTCGGTGTCTTCCTCTAGATCAATTTTCCAAGTAACACACTAGGCCTTTTTAACACATTGATTTAGGATTTATTTCTGGGAAATTTTCTTAGATTATATTTTCAAATATTATTTCTTTACCATTGTTCGGTTTTCCTTCTTCATGGACTCCATTTATACATAAGTTAGACCTTTGCCCTCTACTTCAACTTTTCTTTCCTTCCTTCCTTCTTTTTCCTGCAATATTGGGAATTGAATTCAGGGCCTTTTGCATTGAGCCACATCCCCAGCCCTTTAAACTTTTTTTTTTTTTTTAATTTTGAGACCGAGTTGCACTGGCTGGGCTCAAACTTGCAATCCCCCTGCCTCAGCCTTCCGGAGTGCTGGGATTACAAGCATGCACCACCATGTCCAGCTACTGCTTGTCCTTCTTAATTCTTTTTCAATCATTTTCATTCTTTTTTTGTTTACTGTTTTTATTAATCTCATAAATTTTAATTTGAACGTATTCTCTCTTGGACATGTTGTATTTATTCTTAATTTCTGAGATAGTTTTGACTTTTTCTTCGATTTATTTCCTAATATTGATCAACTCTTATTGTATTTCTTCCTGATTTTTTTAGTGCTTTTCTATTAGTTTTATATCTTATTGTAGGCTTTAAAAAATATTCATGTGTTCGTTTTATGATATTTAATATTATACTACAGTTCACTTCTGATTCTTAATTTCTAGGGCAGGAGAATTTTCACCAGGTTCAATTCATATTTTATATTTCTTATTGTAGTTTAGAATGGAGTTTAAGTCTGAGTTGCCCTCATTCCTAGGTATTTAGTGGAGTGTGCCTGTTTCAAGAGCGCCCTCTTCTGTCAATACAGTGAGGTGCAGTTTATTATCTAGAGAGTTGGGTTGGGGGTTGTGAATTTTTTTCTTTTTTTTCTGCAGGATTTTTAACTTCTTATTTTTCTTTACTGCCACAGAGCTAAAGGGCTCTGATTTAATTTCTTCTGTTCCCCAAAGCAATGCTTCTCTGACATTGCTATTTCTACCTATATTCACTTCCAAGTACTTTCCCTATGGGCAGTAAGTACTCTGTGAACTACTAAGTTTCAGACTTATATTCATTATTTTGGATTTCGTGTTGGATTTTTTTTCTTTGTGCGGTGATCCTGTCTGTGCTTCTTCTATGTGCTCCATTCCCTCTCCTTTTCCCTGTGGACTTTCTTAAGACTCCCCTTTTGTGTCCCCTGTAGGCATAGGCTTACAGCAGTGCTAAGGTACTCTGAATTTGGTACTTACTCCTCCACTTACATACAATTTCAAATTTATAGTTTTATCTGGCTCCTAGTAATGCTGTAGGCATAGGTCATGTGTAGAGGTTTTTTTCCCTTGTTGATCTAAGTTTTATTTTGTTTTCAAGATGTGAGGAGAGGTTTCCAGACTTAGCACTACTTAAACAGGGCAAACATTGGTTTTTCAAAGGAAAGTTTGTCATTTACACAAATGCTTTTAAAATCACTTGGATTAATATATTTGGTGCTTATGAGACCACTAAGTATGTTAATCATGTTTTCATTTATTATTCCCAGTGGGAGAAAGTCCTACCTATGGAACCTTTAGAGACATTTTCTACAGGAGAAGATGCAAACCTCTTTTGGGAGAAAAAAGCCCCTGTGGACATGGAGCTGCCCCTCCTATGACACTTACCTGCCAAAGCCACTTCCATTTTTAATGCTGGCATTTTTTCACTGGGCGTTATATTTTAAAAACTCCTGTACTCAGTGTCTTTGATGGTTATCAGCATATTGTTAAGCATTTGTTAATATTTTAAGTATCAAAAATTTTTCTGAGCTCTTACATTTTTCTGTGGCTAGAAATGACTTCAGCCTGAGCTGCTTCCTGTTCTCATCTGTGTAGGTGAGAAGAGCCCTGGTTCTCACATGTGGCTGCTAACAAGGGGCTCATAAAATCAGGAGATTGTCTTCCTAATGAGGTGACCACAATTTGATTGCTTTGTGGCTCTGCTTACTGGGTGTTTTCATTACTCATTTTCCAATAAGTGTTTTTTATCCTAAAAGAATCTTCATAAAAACTGGAGCAGTGTAGGCAAAGGTTTTTTTAATGAAACACAAAAACTGTTAACTGTACAGGAAGATAAATTTATAAATTAGATCATATTAAACTTTCAAACGTCTCTTAATCAAAAGATACCATTAGGAAAATGAAAAAGTAAGTTACAGAACAGAAGGCACATGCAAAACCCACATCTGATAAATGGCTTGTATCCACAATATATACAGTGGATCCTTGCGTCACGACTGGCCTGACATACGAACAACTTGGGTTATGACCAGAATTTTAGTTTTAACTTAGAAACAAAGTCTTGAGTTATGACCCAAATGTTGGCTACTCGTGCTTCCAGATGGTCTCAGATACAGATTTAACCCTTAAAGAGTTCTGGAAGGAACATTACAACATTCTTTCCCATGTGGGGTCAATTGAGAAACCCCAGGCCAATGTCTCTCTAAGGACACTGAGATCTGCCTATGTACAGGACAGAGACTTGGAAGGCTGTGTAAAGGAGTCTGAGCCTTCACTGACCAACTTGAGTTACAATCAGCTCTCAGAAACGAATTGAGTTCATAAGTAAAGAGTCTACTCTAACATGTAAAAGTGATAAAAAGACAACCCACTATAAACATGTACAAAAGACTTTAAAATTTACTTCATAAAAGGTTAGGCAAATAGTCAAACATTTGAAAGGGTTTCCAGCTTCATTAGTAATCAGGTAAATGCAGATGAAAACCACTATGAGATATACTACATTTCCACAGCAATGAAAAACCAACCACCCCAGAAAATATGCAGGTGTTGGCAAGGATGTTGATCACTAGAAATCTCCCAATTGCCTGTTTGTCAGCATCTACCAACATTAAATGTATGCCTTTTTATGATCCAGCCGTGCTGTTTGAGGTGTGTACCCCACAGAAATGCACGCATGCCAAGGAACACCAAAATACATTTGTTAGAACATCTGTTAACAACACCATTTGGAATAGCTCCAAACCAGAAACCATCTGAATTTCTATCCAGAATAAAAAAGATCAATGAATTATGGCCTAACTTCACACAGTGGAATATTATACTGTCAGAGAGAACAGTGTATAACAATATGCAACAATATAGAATGAACCTCACACCCATAAAGTTAAAAACTCCAGGGGCCGGGGATTTAGCTCAGTGATTTCACCACCTGCTGCGCAAGCGCAAGGACCCAAGTTCAATCCCCGGTACCGAGAAAACAAAAAACAAAAAACAACTCCTTCCATCCCCTTGCAAAGAAAAGGAACAGACAAAAATAGGTTGAGCAAAGCTCAAAAGTGGATGGGAGGTATACTTGTATCTTTGTGTCAATAATGAGACCTTCAGTATTCAGGACAGGTGGGCACAGATGGTGAGTGCCACTTGGCCCTGGCCCCATCCACTGAAGGGAAGAACAAGGTCACCTAGTCAGCCCCTTGCCATGGTACAAAGCTAACTGCAGGGAAAAGCTTTGATCTGGTCCAGACTAAACACAAAGGCAGGATCTCCTCATCCTCAGAAGTTCTAGCCTTGAAAATTCCTTTGTTTTTAATTAAATTTTAATTTCCCAGACAATATAGAGATACAGTTTCTTTGTAAGTTCAAAACACATGAATGATGTCTTGGAGCTGCTTTAAAATACCGCAGGGAAGGCTATACTTCCAGGGACCATGTCTATAGTTGGTAAAACCCTGTGGGGTTGGGGACTGTGTGAGACTGCTTGAAATGAGGTTGGCTGTGAACTGATGATTATTGAAGCCATGCAATAGATACCTGGGACCTTGTTATGCTATTCTATTTAGGTACATGCTTAAAATATTTCCAGAATGGAAAGTAAACAGTCAGGTACAGATTGACCCAGAAGGCTGAAGTTGCTGTAGATCCTGAGCCTCAGGTAGCAGGGTCTCCTACCCCTACTCCCACCCCAGTTAACCTCTGCTGTCAGTTCCGGTTTGGTCTTAGAGGAGGCAGGGATGAGCAGAGGAGGGCTGATTACAGGACCATATGGAAGGTGGGCGGGGCTGCCTGGGAGCACAGTGTGGCCCTGCAGAGCTCACCTTTGGGCTCAAAATGCCAGCTCTGGAGGAAGAGAGTCTGGACACTTGGAGAGGAGCTTTGGCCCAGGGAGGTGATCAGTTTCCAGATCCCATGGCAGGGACTAGGAGAATACATACAGTGAACCCTTGATTTAGGAACTCAATTCATTCCTGAGGACTGGTTGCAACTCAAGATGGACAATGAAGGCTCAGGCTCCTCTATACAGCCTTCAAAGTCTCTCTGCTGTATACAGGCAGATCTCAGTGTCCTTAGATATTGGCCCAGGATATCTCAATTAACCCCACACAGGAAAGGATGTTGTAATGTTCCTTCCAGAACTCTTTAAGGGTTAAATCTGCATCTGAGACCGTTGGGAAGCACAAGTGGCCAGCATTCGGTTTGTAAGTCAAGACTTTGGTCATAAGTAAAAGCTAAAATTCCAGTCATAAACCAAGTTGTTTGTATGTTGGGCCGGTTGTAACAGAGTCCACTGTATTCCAACCTCATTGTCTTTCTTCCTTTGATTTCCAGCTGGTGCTTCCTATTGGCTCAAAGACCAGGGAGCTCACTGATTTTTTTCCCCCCAGCAGGTTCAGCCATGCAAGACACACAGCAGGAGGGTCCTGAGGACGGGGAGGGGTCTGAGGGCTCTGTGCCTTTACCTAGGTACTGATGAATCCAGAGACACTATGGCGTTTTGTTTTCATTGCAATTTAAATATCCCTGGGACCATGCAGCAGCCTGATGCAGAGTGTGCCCTTCCCCCTCTTAAGCTCCCTGCTGCTCTTGGCAAGCTGACACATCGAGACCAATCTCAGTCTTTTTTTGTAGCTGGTGGTATCCCTCAGTGTGGACATGCTGGAGTTTCTTTCCTTGACAACTTATGTTGCTTCCCTCTTGAGAACTTACTGTCTTCACTCTGGGAGCTCTCTTAGCATCTGGGGAAATCTGAGAAATTGCTCTATTCCATGTCTTTAGCTCCCACAGAGACATACTTGGTGGCATATGTACTTTAACTGTTCCAACAACCCTGAGCTTTGGCAGCTGGTACTGGTGGGAAGAAAGGCAGGTGGGGAAGGCAATGAGGATGGTCTCGGGCATTGGAAGGCTTGGGTTTGAGTTCCAGCTTTGTCACCACTTTGCTGTGTGACCTTGGGCGAGTTACTTAAGGTCTCTGAGCCTCATTTTTCTCATCTGCAAACTGCAGACCATACTCATGCCTGCTGAACCTGCCCCAAAGAGTTGCTGTGAGGGTACCTGAGAGGGAGGATAAGAATATGCCTTGTGAAGATGCAGCCTGGAATGGAATTGAGTAAGTCAGCTGAGTCCCCTCTCAGGATGCAAGGCTTGTGCTCCTCCCTGCAGCTATGACAGTGACAGTGTCGCCAAGCAGCGTGCACTCTCCCTGCACCACTGCCCTGGTCCCTGGCCCACAGCCATTCTCAGACTCAGTTTCTCTTAATTGTAAGGCTACCCCAACAGAAGACAGTCTGAGCCTGTACTTTTGGGCAGTCTTTCCCATGAGGCTAATTTTTTTCCTCATTTCAAGTTTATTAATAGTTTAGCAGTACAAATTATCCAGGTTGTAGATTATCAAAAGATCAACTCAATGAAGTTCACATTAAAAAAACAAACACAAGGCTGGAGATTTAGCTCAGTGGCGCCACGCCTGTCCACCAAGCACAAGGTCCTGAGTTCGATCCCCAGTACCAAAAACCAAACCAAAAACAACAAACAAAAAACAAGACAGACATAAAATAACCCCCAAAACAATGAAAACAACATAAAGGATATTCACCAGCAAGTCTCTAAAACCTAACTTTTGAGACAGAAAAGAAATAAATTTACACGACTCACTCATCTACTTTTGTCTTCATCTCTTTCAGGACTTGATTCATGATCAAATTTTTTGTTTTTATCATGTACATGGCTATTTCTTTTGGTACTGGGGATCGAACTTGGGACCTTGCACTTGCGAGGCAGGCGATGGAACCACTGAGCTAAATCCCCAGCTACATGGCTATTTCTTAAGCCTTTGATTTTTGGTTTTCATTTTCCACTGAAGATCTGGTCTTCTCATTCTCCTTGTTTTTCAATGTGGAGAACTTTAATTCACTGTTTAGCTGTTTTGTTTTATTTTTGAGAATGGACTTTGATCTCTATCAGCCTTTTCCCCCATTACTACTTGAGCTCTTATCATAATTTTTAGAGTACATTCTTTTTTCACTCTCAGAATTTCCTTTTCTGGATGAGCTCTTACTTTCTTTTCTTTTTTTTTTTTTTTTGGTACCAGGGATCGAACTCGGATCCTTGAGCTTGCGCAGCAGTGAAACCACTGAGCTAAATCCCCAGCCTGAGCACTTACTTTCTTGATTTCTATGTTTTGCCTTGTTTCTGCTTTGACTTTCTTCTCTCTCTGAGCGCCAGGAATCTCTCCTCCTCCTCCTAGCTTTACTTCTCGATCTTTCTTGTGCCCCTCTTCTCTCTCAGTTCTGTAACCTTCCTCTTCTCCTGTACTCCTATCTATGGAACTCCTTGCTTCTGCTGCAATCTCTCTCATGGCTTCTGGACCACATCCTTCTGCTCCTGTCCCTACTTCTGCTTCTTTCCTTTCTTCTACTGTTGTAAACGTGTTTACCTTTAGCTATATCCCATTCTCTGCTCCTGGACTGTGTGCCTCTATCCTTTTCTTTACTTTTGCTATGATTGTGCTTGTCACTTTCTGATTCTTTCTGCTCAGACTTCGCTTTACTCCTACTTCTTTCCTGATCTTTTCCTTTAGAATCAGATTGCTTTTCTTTTTCTTTAACATTCTCACGATCCCTTTCTTTACTCATTGACTTCAACCTCTTTTTTTCATGGCTGTTAAGTTTTGAATCTCTTTCCTTACTCTTTGGAGTTCTCTTTGCTTTTCTATGTTTAGATTTGGCCCTTTCTAGCACTTTGTTTTTATTATATTTATCTTCTTTTTCTGAATTTCTTCTGATTTCTCTCTGACTGTCAGATTTATGGTCTTTAACTTTCTTTTCCTTTTCATTTTTTCTGTTTGGACTTTCAGACATGTGCCTGTGATAAGTTATTTTTCTCTCTTTTACTCTAACTGGCCTCCTTTGGGTTTCTTTCATTTCATTCAATTCACTCTTAACCATCTTTCACCACTTGATAACCTCTTTCACTGAGCTCTCTGCATCTCTTCCTCCAATGTGGAGGAGTCTCACTATGTCTGAAACAATCCCTTGATCTGGATTTGGAAGGAGTTTGATTATACTTTGGCCCTCTTCCTTTAATTTTCCTGTCAGACCTAGTAACTAAGGAGTTAGGCACATTACACACTCTCTTGTTCTGTTTTTGGTTTTTGGGTTTTTTGGTACCAGGAATCAAACTCAGGACCTTGCATTTGCCAGGCAGGCATGACACCACTGAGCTACATCCCTGGCCCTACATGCTCTCGTTCTGTTTTTCCATTCCTTGTTGTCAGGCGTTAAGAGGACTTTTCCACATGAGAAATCTATTTTCTGGTATCGGAGGGATCTCTTTTGGATGCCCAGTAGACTGGGATTGTGCTTCAGCCTCACTTTCACTAGATGTATTTTTCTTGCTTTTTTTTTTTCTTGTGTTTTTGGGAATTTTTTTTTATTAAATTCTTTTATTGGTACATTGTAGGTATACAGTTTTTGGGAATTTTTAAATTTCTCTTCAGAAGAACTTTCAGAATCAGAATCAAAAGAGGACTGAGAATCACTTGAGCTCTCTGAATCACTGGATGATGACAATGAGGAGGATGATTATCATAATGATGATGATTTATGCTTTTTCTCTTCTTTCTTAACTTTTGGATTTTGGGATCAGCTCTCCACAGCTGAGTATCCATACCTCAGCAAACGGTTTGCTAACTGCATCTATTTTCTGGTTTTCTATCTGTCTCAGAAATTCTTGACCAGAGATCAGTTGTCCAAAAGCAATGTGATGCCCATCTAAATGAGGAGTTGGTTTGGTTGTTATGAAGAGCTGTGAACCATTTGTATCTTTGCCTCTGTTGGCCATTGACAAAAGAAATTCTTTTGTTGTGTGTAACAGCAAAACCCTCATCTTCAAAAAATCCTCCATAAATAGATTCCCTTCCTTCTCCATTTCCTTCATTGAAGTCACCACCCCGAGCCATAAAATCCTTAACAAGTCTGTGAAAAGGACAACTCTTGTAATTAAATGGCTTCTGAGTTGATTTCCCTGTCCCCTTTTCTCCTGTACTAAGACAACAAAAGTTCTCACATGTCTTGGGGTACACATCAGAAAACAATTCAAAGACCATTCTTCCAGCAGGTTGGTTGTTAACGGCAATAGCAAAAACAAAAAAACAAAAAAACATTGAGGACACTGAACCTTTATTCCCATGGTTTCAATACTTCAATCTTTAAATGGAAACCCCCCCCCCCAACACCAAGGATAATTGAGCCAAGCCAATCTTTTTACTCCATTCTGAAGCATCAAAAATGGGTCTAGCTCCCCAGAGTTCAGACCACCATCACTGTTGGCGCATTACAACTTGTGTAGCAAAATGTGTCAGGAAGTGGGGTGCCCTGAAGGGCAGGAGAAGAAAGGGCCATTTCCTGGGCCCAGGAAGCTAGGCTGGAAACCACCTACTGCTGCCCAGGGCGTTCATCTGGCCTTGGGCCTGCTGTGGGCTCAGGCAGTCTATATACCTCAGGGAAAGGCTGTTAACTCAGCCCCTCTCCCGGGCCCTTCCTGCTCTCCTATCCGGACTCCCATGAGGCTAATGTGCTGTGGGATTTCCACCCCTTTTTCTTGGAAGACAGAGTGGCTCCCAGGAGTGGAGCTTTCTTTCTGGTTGGAAGACCACCAGCTAGTCTTTCTCTCTTCTCTGACACGGGATCAGAGAGGCAATGTGAGCCAGCATCAGTACCTCACAGACATGATGGCAAGCTAAGAAATGGGTGTGTGTCGGGAACAATGCTACATAATTTTAGGGAAACATAATTTTAGGGAAAAATCATTTGGTTAGCCTAGTTCTCCTGCCTACAGTCCAGCTATGGAATTCCGAGACATAATTGCATTTTGGCCTCTGGTCACAATTGAGACCTCAAAGATCCGGTGATTCTGTCCGTGATTCTCCAGGACAAGAAACATCCTGGGAGCTGAGAACATCCTGGAAAAAACAAACATCTACTCAGTTCCTCCTTGATCTTAGATTGTTACATCTTATTTACACAGGATGTACTGAACTCTCTACAAGTCATTTGTTACATTTGTTTCTCCTGATGTACTAAATAAAAGGTGCGGTAAGCTGGGGGCTTCGTCTTTGCTGCCCAGAGCAGCACTGATCAGACCCAAATCTCAGCTTCTTCTCAAAGTCTCATTTTTCTACTTTTCCTATAATTCGCCTTGTGCTGCCTTGGCTCACAGGAGACTAAGACTCACTGCAGAGGTTCTAGTAACGTCCCCTTTCCCTGTTCCCTACAGGTGTGCGCCCCTTACTTCTAACAAAGCCTCAAAACTTGCCTTCTCCAGCAAGAATGGTGATAATAACCTACAGTGGCTGTTTCCCGAGCACTCACTCACTGCCAGGCATGATGCACTATCTCATTTAATCCTCAAGAGACACCAATGGCAACTGTTCTCAGTTTCACAGATGAGATCTTCCCTCAGAGAGAGAAGGTATAGGTCACACAGTTAGAGACAGTTAGGATCCAAACCCATCTCTGACTGTAAATTTCTGTTTCCTGGCTTGAGGATTCCCTAGTTCACCCCACTGCCCTTGATACCCTTCTTTGTTTTCTTAGATTTTCTGTGTGATTTGACCCATAACATTTACTATCCATGTGTGCCTTGCTCCCTGGAATATAGTGAATGTGTTTCCTGCTCTTTGCTCCTTCCCCAGAATGACTAGGACAGAATTGTGTATACAGCAGGAGCTCAGAGAATGCCAAATTTCTTGTGAAAATCTCATTGGAGGTGCTGTTGGCAGGCTCTACATACCAAAAAGGCTGCTGTGGCCCTTTATGGAAGTTATCAGGAAGATGAATAAGCCTTGAAATGCGAGACCCTGGCGGGCTGACTCAGACCTCACAGCATGGCTTGCTCTGGCCTTTGAAGAGCTGAGAGCTATTTACATCGCACTAATGGACCTCTCTGGCGGAGAATGGGCTGAAGCTGCTATACAAATAGCCAGTCCAGGGCTGCAGAGTGTGTGAGGACTGGAATGCAAAGAGAAGTCCCCTCTTCATCCCTGGGCTCTTCTCAGCAAGGGATCCATGGACACCAGAAGCCAGGGAGGCCATGGGTCTAGTTTAGTGAGAAGCCACACACAGCAGGCCAGTGGGTGGTGATGGAATGGTTCTTAGCTGGAATGTGGTATGCAGAAGTTTCTCCCGGAGTGAGGTTCTTTGCATAAATAAATGGTGACCAGCTGTTAGTCTTCCTATTAGCATGAACATCCATCACCGCTTGTTTCAAATATAAGTCTGGAAGGGAGAAGCTCTGACTCCCATGAAAGGCAAATGTTACAATGAGAATCCAGTGCAGTTTGGCAGACATCTGCCTACCACAGCTCATAGGCTGGAAACACTAGTTAGGGTCTGTCCAGGGGGCTGGGTGCAGGCCCTGATTTTCTCTCCAGGTGCCTACTATCCAGGGCACTGCATTTTTGTTCTACATGATGAGATCAGGTTCTTTCTGGGAGCCTGTTTGGTGGGACCCACACGAGGCCGATGGATGCTGTCCTCTCCTGGGTGCCCTTCCCCCACAACTGACCTTGACCTACAATAGGCCTTGACAAGGTGCAGGTGGCCTGGCAAGGGACTGGTCTCCTCTCTCACGGCTCAGATTCCAGCCCACACCTGGTAGTCAGGGACCACTAGCTGTCTGAGATGCTCTGGTTTGGGGGTAGCTGGTGACAGGCAGGGCAGCGCTACCCTCAGTCCTATGGTGAACACTGCAGTGCCACCCTCTGTCTGCCCCTGCCAGTCTCTCTAAAGAGGCAGGAGCCTGTCCTGCCTGCACTCCACCTCTAATCAAGAACACTGTCGCTCTTCTCACTGATTTTGGATGATGCTCAGTATCTCTCTCTCTCTGCCAACCCCTCCATTTAACCATTTATTCATTTACCCTTTCTACACATATTATGTACCTATGCTGGGATGTGGTGGGGGGCAGATGTGGTCCCCATCTTACTGGAGCTAATGTCTCATTGGAGGGGGACCCCAGTTGAACAAAACACAAAAGACTACAAGACAAGGGCAAGTTGGAAACAGTATTGTTAGAGAAGCAAGCAGGAGATAGAGGATGACAGGAAGGATCTAGTCTAGGTAGAGTGGCTTTTCCCAGGTGGTGACTTTCAAGCTGAGGCCTCTGAGAAATGCCAGAAGAGGGCCAGCATACGAAAAGGCCCTGAGATGGGGGTACAGCTTGGTTTCCTTGTGGAATTAAAACCCATCAGTGTGGTTGGCATGTGATGAGTGCAGATGAGCTAGGAACAAGTCAGGGTAGGCTCTGGGCAGCTTGGCGTAGCCTCTGATAAGGAAGTTGGGTTTTTTAGAGGGTGGGGAGAGGGTAGTATGCTGAGCATGTTGCTTTATGTGGATTATTACAGAGGCATTTACTTGGAGCCTAGTGGTTACCAGGCTGAAGCAGACTAAATTTAATTTGCCCTCTCTCAGAGGCAAAGAGGAGCCCCTAGGGCTGACAATTTGTGTGACAGGGCTAAACATGGAAATAGAGCAGCATCCCTGATGTGAATGACTTCCTGTAAAATGGTTTCTCAGATGCCCACACTCTTTTCTGTCTCCCAAACCACTTCTGTACCTGGCAGGCTGGGGGCTCAAGCTTGCTTGGGCTCTCACTGCTCTGCATAGCAGGGATATAGCGCCCTGAGACTGTGCTGCCTGAGCCCAGGAGAACTGTCCTTGGGAGGATGGCTCCGCTCTGAGGACACAGAGAAAGCACAGAGGTCTCAGCTGGAGTGCACCTGGGCAAGGGGAGAACCCCTCCCCAGGCTACAGAACAGGTGTGTGCTACTGCTTCCCCTGGCCACAGATGGAGAGCCTGAGGCCTGGAGAACCAGTGTCAGTGTTTCTTGACTAGCTGATCATTGCATTTTCATCTCCTGTTTGGAAAGTGCTCAGAGAAATAGATGTTTTTCTCTGCTCAGCTCAAATACCTCCTGTTAGCGCTGACATGCCAGGGAGCTCCGTGACTGCCTAGCAGCAGACGCCTGGGGAGTCCTCTGGCTTTGTACCTTGCTTCCTTTGTTCCTCCAGAATGGAGTCATCTCTGCCTGAGGCTTTGCACCCTCACATTTTTGGAGGGATGATTTCTCATCTCTTGCTTTCTTTGAAGCTTCATGTGGAATGTTTGTAGTGTCACCCAGGTGAGCCTTCTTCAGCCTGGTGGGGAGTATTGTCAGTACTTATTTTGCCTTAGCATATAAGATTTGAGGGGAAGACAACAAACTGTGGAAGGCTATGGCCTTCAGACTTGTCATGTGGATTGGAGAAGTGACTTAATTCCATGCCTTGGGTTCAATGGGAGAAGGGGAGAAGAGTAGTCCGATGGTGATTCCTGTGATGTGCCTGCCTGCGACTCTGACCAGGTTCTTATTCTCAATCACCTGCCCACAGGTGACTCTCAAACCATCAGGGTGTAGCAGACACACCTAGGGGGCACATGAAGCACAGGTGCTGAGCCACACTCCTGGAGGCTCTCGGTCGGTCGGTCGGTTGGTCGGTAGGTCTGAGGTGGATAAATGGCCTTCTCATTAGCGCCCGGGTGATGTCATGCGATTGGTCCTGGGAATCACTTTGGGAATCACTGCATGAGCTCATTTAATTCAGTCACCCCGGAAACCCCCTAAACAGAATTGTTGCTGTCACTCTGTTGATGTGGAAATGAAGGTTTAGAGGTTTAAGTACCTTGTCCAGGGTCACACAGCTAGGCGGTGAAGCTGGGATTCTAGTTCAGGTCTGAGTCATCCCAAGCCATTGTTTTCACTCTAGGAAGGTGTGTGAGTTCCCAGCATGGTGGCTGGCTGGCAGGGCCAGGGGGCTCAGTATGGACTGGCTCTTGTCCCTCTGCCACTTAAGGCACAAATAGGCTCTTCTCTAAGATCATACTTGACAGCAAATGGTTTTCAGTATCAATTTGTGATAAAGCAGAATCAAACAACACTCAGAAACTTTGGTGAGGAGGCCCAGGCTGAAAGGATGGTGGCTGGAGAGGCACAGATTCACAGAGTCCTAGGCGCCCAAGGCCACCCGATGGTGAGTCCCTGTCCACCCTCAGTGTCCTGCAGTAGCCACATCAATCGGTCTTGGCCTTGCTAGGAAGCTTATGGTGGTGGGGGCTCCCTTTCCCTCCTCTGCTACTGGAACAATGAAAAAGGACTTTTTCCTATAGATTTGTTTTGCCAATGTAAAGGCTCTTATTTTTATTAGTATGTGTTTATGATACATAGATTCATCTTGGGGAATTCGTACATATACTTATTGCATCTTAAGCATTTTTATTTCTCCTTCCCCTTCCTACCCTCCAGCCTCAGGTCCCTTCCCATTGCCACAGAGAGGATTTGAAATACTATCAACACAAAGAAATGCTAAGTGCTAAGTGTTTAAGGTGATGGATATGCCAGTTACCCTGACCTAATCACTACGCATTTGATACACATATTGAAACCTCACACTGTACCCCATAAATATGTATAATTATGTCAGATAACAACAATAGCAGTAATAATAATAATGAACTTCCCTTTTTAAATGGAAACTGGTCTGGTGGAGCCAGCCCAGGCCAGCAGAGAGAAGTCTCGGTGTTCTGCTTTCAATGTCACTTTCCCTAACTGGAGTGGGGAGCTGGGGCCCAGGGGGACAGACTGCACAGAAACCCCAAGTGCCTGCGAGCATGTGCACTGCCTGGAGGTCTGAGCTCCAGAGACAGGGCGGGAACCTTTCTGCTGGACCTGGCAGGAGGAAGGGCTTCCGACAAACAGTGGGGAGGGCACTTCTGGCCAGGTTCCTGGTAGAAGCAAAGACCCAGAGAGGGCAAAGTGTGGATGGTACGCTTAAGGCATATCACTTGGCCCACCCTACAGATCCAGCCTTACCTCCCCAGCCATGTCCCTCATGGAAACTTATGTTTTTCTCTAGTCAGACCATGGGCAGCCTGGAATACCAAGTGTTCTAGAAGGAGATGTCCCCACTCCCCAAGCTCAGCCTGAAGTTTGGGCATGTTTGGGTGTTAGAGGGGACATGTTACCTTTCTGAATTCTTAGTCTAGATCTGCAAAATTTCAATGAGAGCTTCCTAGAAGCCATGGAGTCTTCATGCAGCATGTAGTTCCTTCTTTGTCTCTGTCTCTGTCGGTTTCTCTTCCTCTCTCTTTGGCAAGAAGGAACAAATTTGGGGAGAGTCATTGGTTGTCTTTCAGGCCTCCAATCTGGAGCAGGCTCTGTGTAAACTGGTACCTTCATCTCAGTAAGCTGAGCTCTAAACTCTCTGAGTCTTAGCTGGATTAAGGGCCTAGATTGTTGCTGAGGAGGAAGGAGGTACCTCTTTAATTGCTGTTTAAATCTACCTAACAATAGCCACATGTGGAGCCAGACTTGAGCATTATTAAATATGAGGGCCCTTCTTCCCAGACATGCCATTGTTTGCATAGCCAGGCAACATGGGGAAGGGGAGAGATAGAAAGCTGCAGAGTCAAAAAGGCTTCAGAGGCCCAGTTTCTGGGAATGGATGGGTCTTAGTTTCGCAGAAAGCCCTTGGGCAGCCCTACCCTGGGCAGCTCACACTCTTGGGACACTGGAACCGAACACCTATAGAGCTTAGTGCTGAAGTCCCAAGCAGGGGTACTTGCTTACGCAAAACTTAGGGGCCTTTTCCTAGCACCCATGCCTATTTTAGGGGCTTATTCTCCTGTAGCAGCCTCCTGCAGTCTTATAATGACAGAGGAAAGAATGGAGCACTGTGGGTAGCCCTCTTACCTAGCCCCTCTTCACCATTCAGCTTCTCCTACCGGGGATTTAGCTCAGTGGTGCCACTGCCTGCCTCGCAAGCACAAGGTCCTGAGTTTGATCCCCGGTACCACACACACAAAAAATTCACTTCTTCCACTTTTTCCAGAGTGGGTGAAGGGCAAGACAGGTGTGTTTGGTAGGTCTGTTATTGGCTCCTGGCTTTCCTTGTGGGGTGGAGGAAAAGCCAGACCTCAGTGTCCCTGCTCTACGTTGTAAGGCCTGTGAGTGACTGGGAGCTGCATGGGCTCTTCTTGATCAGTTCCCCTTTGGTGACATGTGCTGGTATGTGTTTCTGAGTGAGGGCAACCTGGGTCATGGGGAGGTTTGGAGTAGTGTGCTTCAGCCCTGGGCCTCCCCCAAGTGAGAGCCAGGCTCTCCTAGCTGGTTCCAGGGCCCTGGAGACAGGACAACTAGTGTTGGCTCTCTCACTCTAGGGGCCTTACAGCCATCGCCTGCCCAGCTACCACTCTCAAGACATATGGTGGCCTTGCTGCCTTCGACTGCCTCTCTCATCACTCATCAGACATAGTGGCATCCTCAGCTATGGAGAATAGAGTTAAAATCCTGCAGGGAGCTGTCCTTGTCCTAAAGCTCTAAATGATAGCTTTATGCAACTTTGTAAACTAGGCAATTAAAGTTGAATTTCTAGAAAAGAAACCTAGAAAATAATAAAGATAAGGATAAGCAGAGAAATTACATTTGAACCATATGATAGACCAAAAATACAGGAGAATTCAGAGAAATAAGTAGAATTTTTTAATTTGTGAGGATGGTATGGTAGGAATCTCACATCATACTGAGTGGAAATGGCCATGATATTTCTGAAAGACTCTTTGGCAAAATGTATTAAATACCTTTAAAACCTGCACAACATACACAGGACTTTATCTGTTTCTACAAGCTTCTGTGTTTCACAAACTTTATTCCTGAGTTTCTATTTTCTCTTTTGATAATAAATTGTTGAATTTTTCTTCTGTTGGGTAAAACTATGTAATATATTTAACTTGTTCTATTATAATTTGTATTGAAATGCTGTTTGTAGATGTTTCTACCCTGTCACAGTTCATGTTATTAAGATTTCTAGTACTACTTTAGTATCGGGGTCTTCTAAACTGAATTAAATGAAAGAATGAGGACGGGGTGGGGGAGAAGGGAGAGAAAAAAGTTTATGCTTTGGTATTGTCAAATACCAGACGTGCTCCTCTCTACCTGTGTGGTTTTAGGTAAGTTACCTAACCTCTCTAGCCTCTGTGTCTGCATCTTTCATAGGGTACTAATGCTCACCTGGGGATATTGCTGTGAGAATCAGATGAAGGAATTCAGCAAAGCCCTGTGCACTGCACTGTGCCTGTGTGTAGGGAGTGCTTGGTGAAAGGGGCTATTGTTACTAGGTGAATAGAGTTCCTGTGACTGGGGCTTAGTCACCTGGGCCCAGGGAGCCTGACTTCCCTTAGGCACAGACCCCTGCCTGATTTCAGGCATCCCCAGGAGACAGCAATCTGCCCCATCCCAGCAGCCTCAAGGAAAGGAAAGCCCAGACTCCTTACTAATGCATTCCAGGTCACACCCATGGAGCCAGAGTTCTCCTGAGTGTCTGCATTTAATCCCTGTTACCAGATTTGAAGCTCTTTCCTCTTGCTGTTTCCTTAAGGAAAGAAGACTGAGGTTTTCCTCTTGCAAGAAGATTCCTGGTACCAAAAAAAAATAAATAAATAAAATAAATAAAATAAAAAAAGGACTTCTAGGGCAAGCAGCTCTATTGTGCAATCTCCCTGTGAAATCACCTTATAAAGCAGATTTCACAGGAGGAAAGGAGGTGCTATGGAGAGAGGGGTGTGCCATGGAACATCCTAGGACAGTGATGGGAACCTCTTAGAGACTTCAGTGACAACAGCCTACTGTGGCATGAGTGGTTCACTACCACCGTCCTAGGACTTAGCCCTGAACAGCTCTTGGAGAGAGACCCTGAGGATTTCCATGCCTGTGTCTTCCTGTGGGTCTTGTGGTCTCATCTGGCCCCTCGGGGCCTCTACATGAACCCTGACCTTCCACCCTGACTCCCCACCTCACACCGCCTCCAGTGTCCTCATCTCAGTGAATTCGTCTCTGTCTATCCATTTACATAGGCAGGCACTTGGGTGGCACCCCAACATGTTGTCTCTTTCTAGCCTCCTTTTCCAGCCCATCTCCAACTCTTATCATCTCATATCTTCTAGCTCTTGGATCCTCCTCTTCTGTCCCTTTTCAGGCTGTCACTCTGGTCACCTCCATTTCCCCCTGGATAGCAGTGTCCCTACTGGCTGCCCGCTCTCACCTTTCTATCCTGCTGTCCTTTCTCCAGTCAGTACCCAGAACCATCCTTCAGAACGCAAGGCTGCCCATGGCTTTCATTGTTTAAAACCCTTTCATGGCTTTGTGTTCTTTGTATAAAAACTCAGCACCATAGCATTGTGGACAAGCCCTCATCTGTCATCCTGCTACTGAGTGGTCATCAGCCACTTTGGCCTTCTCCTCTCAGTTCCTTAATGCCCCATGTTCCCATCTTCCTGGGGCCTTGACACTTGCTCTGGCCTCTTGTTGGACCACTTGCTGTCTTCCTTTTTTGCCTGGTTAGCTGTCATTTATTCTTTAGACCTCAGCTCATCGTTCACTTCCAGCAAAGCTTTCCTGAGCTTCAGGCCAGGTCAGAAGCCTTCATCAGAAGCTCTTCTAGAACACAGGGCTCCTTTCCTCCAAGTCCTCAGGGAGGCTGCTATTTGGTGGATATCCATCGGAACATCTCCCTCACTGGCACTCCAGGAGAACAGGAGCCATTGGATCTGCTCCTCATCTCACCCCGTGCTTAGTATAATGCCTGGCATGCAGTAGGCACTCCATCCACACATGCCTAATGAGTGTTTATCTCTGAGATTCAACAAGGACCTCCCAGAACTTTTCCAGCTTCCCCTTTGGGGATTACCTAGGAGCCCATGCCCACTTTCCTTGGCATCCTTTCTGTGGTTATACGCACCCTCTTCCACCCGCTTCTCTGGTGTTTAGACCGGCCATCAGAGTTGTCAAGTCCTGACTCAGTGCACAGCTTCCTGCTTCTGAAAGGCTGGGTGTACTCTGAGTCTTTGTGAATGGGATTATTCCCAAATGCTGGAAGGGCTTTTGCTATTTATAAGAACCCTGGGGTAAAGGGAAAACAATCGTTTGGTAAAGAAAATAGTTTGCAGCAAACAATTACTAGCTAATTTGTCCCCTTTGTGACTTAGTTTACTGTAGGTACTAAAAGAGCTTTGTTAACTACCTAGTAGAGAAATGAGTGACATTAACTGGCTAAAAAGTCTTTGTGAGAGTAGGCTCAGGGTCCTGGTGGTAATGGTGTCTTATTATCCCCTGGCTCTCCCTTCCAAGTCTCTCAGAAGTAAGGTAAAGACTGTTGTGGATTCCGCAAATAACTTGTCACTGTTCTTACCACCCTCTAGAGTTTTAGACGGTTGATTCTCTCTCCACACTCCCTCTCTGAGTATGTAATGCCCTCTGCTAGCTCCAGCCTGTCAGTACCATTGGGTTGTGGGTGACAATGCCAGTTTGAAAGGCAGGTGTCCTATTGGAAAGGTGGGTCTGAGCCCCCCCGCTTGCCCGATTTAGTCACTGTCTCACTGTGTAAGTTGGAGCATCACTTCCCCTCAGAGTCACTTCTGACCTCAGTCTCCTCCAGCCTGATGTGTCCCTCACACATGTATGGGATTCACTCTGGGATAGTGGATGCTCTGAAAAGTGCTTTTGGGGAGCTTTGAAAACTTGAATATGACTCAAATCCAGGGAGCCCTGAGGTCTAAAATTGACCAGATGACAAATGGCTAGTTTTCTAGTATTAGGACATGTTAAAGGCTTAGTGTCCTGTTATAATATGCATAGGTTCACCTTCCTTCCCTGAGCCTCATGCTCTAAACTTCTGAAACAAGTCAGGTTGATTTTGGGTTGGAAAATAGGAGAATTAGGTGCAGTCACACTTTCACTTCCCATGACAAAGGCAGACACCACTAGTGAACTCTGAGAGCGCAATCATCAGCAGAGCCTCCTGGATAGCCAGCCAGAACTACTCGATCCAGATTTGCATAGGGGAAGATAACTGTTTGCCAGTTATGGAGAATGATGCTCACAAATAATCTGACAGGTATAAATAGGAGAATCAAGTCACATTTGGCTTGTCTGAGAGTTGGGGAGGAGATGCATCTCTGAACTTGCAGCTTGTGTTGGAGAAGTTGTTTAGATGGATTCTCATGTTTGGGACATATGGACCAGATCCAACCAGGGCCAAAGTGGACTCCTTCCTTTGTTTCTCTCTTGCCTTCTTCAGAGATGGCTGGTGGCTTTGTCCTTTGGCAGAAGTGGTGCGTGGATTCCTTTTCCTATCTGCCTCCTTCCTGGCGAATCTCGCTAGACTCTGTGGAAGCAGATGCATGGCTGTGGTCCTCTGTGGGGAAAATGGGCTTGGGGCTGGGTGCCTTGGAGGTGTAATCCTTTGGAATCAAGCTGGTTTCTCATTGTTTGAGGTGCCTTTTTGCAGATGTGCACTATGCAGAGGACTAGGGTAAAGAGAGTTCTTTGGTGGGGAGGAGCTGCCTCTCTGCATATGGAAAGCCTTGGGGAGCTAGTCAGTGCTCACTTTTCCTCCCACTCATGTTGGGACCCCTGCAAGAGTGTGACTAAGGGTGGAGTGGGGAAAGGTGCAGCCTACCATGTGGGGTTTAAGCTGAGGAACCAAGGGGCAATGCGGGTGTTTGGCTTGGGCTCCTGAGAGCTGCAGGCCTACACCTGCTCTGTAGAGCAGGGAGCTGGCCTTGCAGCAGCAGACCTGCCTCCCTGTGGGATGACTAGAGGTCCTGCGAGATAGGCACAGGTTTTCTCTTTGATCTCTGTACCTCTCTCCTACTCTTCTCTTTATTTTTTACCTTTTGCTTAGGAAAATTAGCAAAGAGATTGTGCAGTTAAATAGACCAGACCCCAAATATGAGCGAGCCCAAACCCAGGCCCCCTCCCCAGGTACTTCCCAAGTGGCCAAACACCCCTGCTTGTGAATTCTGGGCATCTCAGACAGGCACTTTCTTCTGACCTGGTTATACTGTTTAACAAACTCATTTGGGGGCGAGCGCAGAGATGAGAATCAGAGAAGAGAAAGAATTGTCTTTTCTTCTTAAGTGTCCCCAGGACACCCTGCGCAGGCTTGGAGGATTCGCACTAATCTAATCCCTGTCAGAACAGGAATGATAAAGCAATTCGGGCTTTAGAAGCCAAATCCCCTTCCTGCACTTACACTGTTGCTATAGCTCTCCCTCACTATTTTCTTCCTCTGCTGTGAAGCTAAGCTTTGCTTTCTCAGTGAGGGTTTCAGGGATAAGGGTTTCATATTTTGCTCTTCATATTTAAATTTGCCTTACTCTCTGGTTTGACTTTCCACTGACCCTTGAAGAATTGGTGTATTTCAAGAAGGGGGAGAGATCTCATTATAGGAAATGAGAAAAATGGAGCAGAGTTTTAAAACTTTTAATGACTAAAACACAGTGTTCCAAGTCAGTATTGTATTGGGGTTGAAGTCACTGTTTGGTTACAAGTCTTTTAGGTCTAAACGGGGTTGATGACATCTGTTTAATTTTAGATGTCTGGAATACAGTCTGAAAATAATGAAATCCAAATGTATGACCAAATTAGAGAACAATTTTATCTGCGACAAAGAAGTTTTTAAAATAAGAGCGAACATTTTGACCAAACAAAGCCTTAAAAGACCCATCAAGCCTTTGGTCATCTTGCCTTGACTTTTCCCAGTGGGTCTCCCTGATTGAGAGAACATTCGTTTTCTTTGTGTGTACATCAGACATTATTATGTCATTTTATACCCATTTTATTTCTCTGGGCTCATGCTTGACACTGTGCCATCTTCCTTTGAGAAACCATGTCTAGGCAAGTGAGGACCCTTTACTGGACAGCCCCATTGGCGGAGCAAAGGGCTTTGTCACAACACTGGAGGCTTGCTTGTCATTGTTGCATAATAGGCTGAACGACCTTGGGAGAGGTCCTGGGGCAAACAAAAGTATCAAGGCCTTGCTTGAGGATGAGGGGGAAATGAGGGTTATCCTTGATTTTCATTGTGCTGTGTTACCCAGAAGGTGTCTGGCCCTCTCTGGGCCTTGCTTTCTCATCCAGATGAAAAGCTTAGGCATTCAGCGGTGCTGGGAGGCTTGCGTGGGAGGCATCTTTCCAGGAAGATCCTTCTGTAGTGAGGAGCCCTGCTGTTGGGGTAGGCACTGACTAATTCCTCCTACATTCCCTAGGGTAATATAGAGATGGTCCATGTGGGTCCCTTTTATTGTCCCCATCCTGAGACATCTTGTGAGGTGGTGTTGGCAGAATGACATTCCCATGTCCACTCCCTGCAAACATATCCTCCATTCTTGGCAAGACTTTGATCTATCAGTAGGAAGGCAACTATAGTCAAGGCTTTGCCTGATGCCTTAAAATACTTGATTACTGAGCAAGATAATTCTGACCCTGCTGGGTGTTTGTGCCTTTGTATACTTACGAACTCTTTTCACCTGCCCTTGTCCCAGCCCTCCAGGGTTGGCTCAAGTCTTCCTCTGAGAACCAGACCCTTCTGTTGAGTCCCTCCAGCCCCACCTGCTTTGGTCAGGCATCAGCTCCTAGAACTGCAGTCCCATGGAGCACTGCTTATACACCTTTTTCACTCATGCTTGGGCTTATTTGTTGCACCAAGGAGTGGTTGAGCTGTTGGCTGCTGTGATTAGGTGGATGGATAAGACTGAGGTGAACCCAGGCTGCTGGGCTAGGGTTTGTTCATTTTTTCTGTCAGCCCCTTACCTGTGTCATGTGGCCTTCTGAGGACTTTGTTTTGTAGTCTGTCCTCTACCTCAGTAGGAGGTATGCTGTGTGCTGGGCTGGGCTGGGAGATGATCTGATTGCTGTGATATTTGGCAAGTATATCCACATACGTTTGTAGAGGATCCCAGTGGCCTCATGGTTAAATACATAGTCTGTTACTTGAAGGTAATGGGCTGAGGCTGGAAAGGAGTGAGTTGTGGAGAGGATAGGATGCTACCTTCAACAGATAGCTGCTGAGGAGCTGTGGCTCTGTGGCTGTACAGGATGCTGGGGTGCAGTTTTATGTAGGTGGTGAGTGGAGGTCATAGAGCACTGGTCTGGGAGTCAGGAGACATGGCCCATGGCCCCTGCCTCTGATACTCCGTGTGTCCTTGGCCAAACCAGGAACCTCACCGGATCAGTTCAAAATCAGTAAAACATGGAGTTTGATACCAGCCTGAAAGGCTGATGATGAAACTCAGATAATTTGAAAACAACTCTGAAGGTCTAGACAAGTATAAGCAGTTTTAATTTGTGTTGTTACTAATAAAGATATGTAAAAATTGGTCCATCTCTATTGATTTTTCACCCTTTCAGGATAGAAAGGCTGGAATGAGTCAGGGCATTGGATTTCTAGGTTCCTCTTATTCAACTCTTGCTCTGGCCATGGGCAACTCTACATGTCCTTGTGTCTCAGTGTGCCCATCTGTACAGAGGATCCAGCAGCCCCCACCTGCCTTCCTCCCTGAGCTGCTCAGGTGCTGGGGGGAGTGGTGATCCAGCACCTGGGTAGGCTAGGCAGCACTGTGGAAACAGGTTTGACTGCCGTCGATGGCCGGAAAGGGAGTTTAGGCCAGGAGAGTTTGGTGCAAGACGGATCCAAGGGCCATGCACACCTTGCAAGCTGTTCTGAGCTGTACATTTTCCTGTGGCCTGGTTCAACCTGTGAGGCAACCAGGCCACAGGGCTCAGTCCTTAATTCTTGGGATGGCAGTGGGGGGCTGGGTGGACCAAAGGTTTGTCAGTGTGACGGTAAGTACACCTTGTACTCTTCAGGTATTAAGTATAGCCTAATGTTCTCCATAAATTCATAACATCTAAAGCTGGGTTCAGCTATTTGGTAGGCTGAAGGCATCAAGGGGCATATCCACATTTTGCCAGACATGTATTGGGGACAAGCTTGATGCTACATTTTCACTGGTTAGGATACTGTCCGTTTGAAGGGGCCTGTGCATGGGCTTTTCATTCTGATATCTAAAGAAGCTCCATGGGCCCGGGGAGCATGATCTGGCCCCAGCCTTGACAGTAGCTGAGCCGTCTATCCTCTTAAAGCTTTGGTGTCAGGGGCATTAATGCCCTGTCTGTCATCCTGTGTGGGAGCCGCTTTACTCTTGGATGAGGGGTGCAGGAGAAACAGTGATATCAGCATACATGGGTTCTGTTATTTGTTTGTTTGTTTGTTTTTTGATACCGGGGATCGAACTTGGGTCCTTGGGCTTTCAAGGCAGGCGGGGAACCACTGAGCTAAATCCCCGGCCCTAGGGGTTCTGTTATTTGTAATGTCACCTTGTCCCAAATTCACTTGAGGTCCTGTCACTCCACTGAGACAATCCTAAGGGATAGGAGGTGGGGCTGTTTGAACCTGATGGTGGAATCAGCAGAGTGCTGAGGTCTCAGTCTTTTTGTTTCTTTGTTTGTTTGAGGTAGGGTCTTGCTGTGTAGCCCAGGCTGGCCTTGAACTCATGGTGATCCTCCTACTTCACCCTTCCAAATGCTTGGATTACAGGCGTGCACTACCCTATCCAGCATGAGGTCTCAGTTTTGACATGCATTGGCCGGGTTTGGCCCTAGTTCTAGGGGGAGCATGTGTGGAACCCCTGTTCTCTCTGGGGCCCTATCCAGAGTCCCACTGTGACTAGTAGGATCCAATAGGTGATCTGGTAGGATCTGTAACTTCTTCACCTCATGGAGCACATGCCCTGTACCCGGCCCTCCTCACAACCATTATCTCACAGGATTAGAGCAGCCCAAGAGGAAGGCGTTCTTTCTGTCCCTGATCCCAGATGAGTAAACTGAGGATCAGAGCAGTGAAGAGACTTGCTCAGGGTCCCCTGCCTGTCTGACTCCAGAGCTGGTACTCCCAACTCCAAGCCTTCCCACCTGGCAGTAAGTCTCCAGGCTCAGGTCAGGTGTGACCTAGGGCTGCCTGGGTAGGCCTGGGCAGTGGTGAGGTAGGAGTGACAACTAGGGCCAGAAGATAAAAGGCAGCCAGTATGAGTTTCAGTCCTTTTCACCCCAACCCTAAGCCCTGATGTCATCGGGACATTTGATCTTTACTATGTGGGGATTGAATCTCACTGGAAAGGCCAAGGCCATGGGGGAGGAGGGGTAAGGAGATGGGAATGAGCAGCCTTTCATGCCCAGGAGGCTGAGCATTGGGCCTGAGAACAGTGCTGTGTTGGATGCTAGGGACATAGTGGTTAGTACAACAGGTGAAGTACTTGCCCTTCTGGGGCTTGCATTCTCCAGATATATAGACTGTCATATGTGATGGGTACACTATAAGGCATTACAATCAGGTGATGTTATGGGGGGGTCCAGGGTGGTTTTCCTAAGGAGATGACATTTCAGCTGAGATCTGCATGTGAGGCAGATCAAGGTAGGGCCTACGTAGATAAAATAGCATGTGCAAAAGCCCTGGGGTAGAACAATTGTGGTACATTCAAGGAGCAGGGTGGACAATGCAGGTGGACTGAGGAATACAGAAAGGAGTGGTAAATGATGACATGAGTGAGACAGGCAGGGTTTAGGTCACACAGGGCTGCTGGAGGCCAAAGTCTAGAGGTTTGCGTGTCATCCCAAATGAAATGGGAAGCCGAGGTGCTGATAATGGTGACAAGATTTGTTTTGTATTTGAAAAAGATCCCTTTGACTGTCAAATGGACCCTAGATTTCAGAGATCAAGGGTATAGTCAGCAGTGTCAATTTGGAGGCTACTGCAAGAATCTAGGTGCAAAATGATGCTGATTGAGGCTCCAAGGAGGGCTGTGGGGATGGAGAGAAGGTAAGGAACCAGGTGTGTGTTGGAGGTGGAGTCAGTGGGGCTTCCTGATGGATCGCCACTATCTGTATAGGGGCTCAAGCCACACGCTACTCCTATCCCCCCCCCACCTGCCCCCGCCTCCTTACTTCTGCTTACTGATATGTAGGAGGAGTAGAGGAAGTGCAGGTTTAGAGCTGTGGGTGTCAGGAGTCCAGTTTCAGATGTATTAGGTGTGAGAATCCCGTTAGAAACACAAGTGAAGATGTCAAGTGGGCTCTGTGAGTAGGGAGCTGAGAGGAGAGGTGGGGGCTGGAGACAGACATGCTGAGTCACTGGCATGACAAAGCCACAGGACCAGCAGAGATGGTGGATGCATAGAGGGGAGAGAAGAGGATGCAGGAGAGTGTGCTTCAGACAGTGCAGATCTCAGACTTGGCAGAGCCAGTGGAGAGACAGAAGGTGCATGTGTGTGAGGGGTCATGGGAAGTAGAGGAAGGAGGGATGCAGGGGATGCCTCTGAGCTGGCTTTGATCACCCCGAAGCTGTTGGTGATCTGGGGAGAGCCAGTTCCATGGAGACACGAGGATGGAGCCAGCCAGAGAGGGAGGAGAGAGGTCAGATCCATAGAGCTCTCAGGGGGATGGGCCAAATGGGAAGCAGAGGAATGGGGTGGCAACCAGAGATGGATGTGGGGGTCAAGGCAGGAAAAATCACAGCACATTCATATGCTTTGACCCAGGAAGGAGGGGATATTTATCCAAAGAGAGACCTGCACAGGAGTGATAGCTGAGACTCGTGTGGGAGGTTCAGTCGGTGTGGGGAGGGAGAGGCTGGCCTTGACTTGGAGCTGGGGTTCTTCCTTCACGAGGGTCCACTAGAGGGAAGGCAGAGAGGGGGGGACTTGGTGAGAAGACTAAAATTCTGATGTCTGTCCTCAGATCTGATCTCTCTCCTGATCCTTGCAGCCTTTAGATGTCTTGGCCACGAGTACTGCCCCCCCCCCCCCCCAAAGGCGGATCCTGTATTATCCACTTAGGTCTTCACTTCCTCAGCTCTCTCTTCTTCAGCCCACCTCTGGTCCCCTTCCTCCAGGGGGCCTTCCCAGGTTACTCCAGACCACAGCTGCTCTTCCAGCTAATGATCCAGAACCCAGACAGACTCCAGGTCAAGCACTAGGCTCCAAGGGCCATGGGAGGAAAACTTCCTTGTCACACCTCTTGTGTCACTATCAGGTGGCTACAGCTAGGAAGCATGCTGTGAGTTTGTGGAGGAGAGAGGAGAAGTTGAAGGCTTGGGGCCTGGAATCTCACTAACTAGGGCTCAGGTCAGACATCCTTACTCATCCTGTGAACTTTGGCAGCTTGTTTATTTTTTTTTAAACTTCTCTGAGGCTCAGGACTTATCTCACCAGTTTTTGGTGAGGGTTAAATGAAATGAAATGATGCATATAAATTATGCCTGGCACAATACTAGCAGTCTAGAATATTGTCAGCATTATCCTTACGAATGCTATTTTTGTTCCCACCACTTCTTCAGTGAGATGCCAGGGAGGTCACTTGAGTGCTCTATGACTCAGTTTCCTCATCTGAGATATGGGGGTAATGGTGGTGTTCTCAGGGGACTGCTGACTTTAGCAGTATGTTAGCAGTATGCAAAGAGTTTAATACAACACACAGTAGGTGTCAAAAAGCAGAGCTTGCTACTAATGATGATGAGGACAATGCCAGCAATAGCTATTGGTAGTTATTGCTCTGTGTTCCCGTTTCCCTTGCTGAACTCCACACTCTGTAGTGGCTGGGGGCTGTGGAGCCGGTTGCCTGGATGTCCCGCCTCTGCCATGTGTGGCAGTGATGAGCGTCCCCCTCCCGCCCTCCTTGGCTCTGCTCTTTACACAGTGCTGCTTGAACTTTCCCACAAACCCATTCATCTCTGGCTGTGAGGTTATGAGGCTTTGGAAATTAATTTAAAAAACTACACCCTTTTGACCCTTTAAACTTCATTTTAAATCCCCTCAGCGCCTTAATGAAGCTCAGGCTATTTCGGGCACCTTGGAGAGGTGTGGCTGACAGTGCTTTTTTAATTTACAGAGCTGCATAAGAACTCACATGGCCCCAAATATGTATCTGTATAATTAAGAATAAAAATCATAATCCCCAAGGCAGGCTGTGTTAGTGAGCATCAGGTTTAATAGAGGATTAGGGGGTGGAATTAAAGTTGCCCAAGGGGTACACTGAGAGACTTCAAACACCTTTCGGAAAACAAATTAACGTGGCTTTCAGAAACCCTTTTCGGAGGGCGGCAGAGGGTTTTCCTCAGGCTTCCTTGCTTTCTTTTGAAATGTATTTTTAACACTTGTATAAACAGTTTGGGCCGGTGACACGGGGCTTCCTGTGCTCTCTTCATTAGCTGGTGTCTCTGGGAGAAGAATTTGGCTCATTATTAGGGTGTTTTGATCTCCCTGGCTGGACCAGCCACTGTCACGTTTTTTTTCTTTGCTGTTGCCCAGTGGTGTGGGCTCCATTGGTTTGTGGCTCAGCTTCATCCGCATCTTCCTGCCAAATCTGCTCCTGGGGGAGCTGGACTACCCAGGCAGAGGCAGGGGCTGGAAGGCTAGTCCTTCCTGCAGCTCAGCCTAGAAGTGGGTAGAATGGGCCATGAGCACTGGCCGCCTCTAACTCCTCATCCATGCTCAGGTGCCTCTGGAGTAGACAGGAATCCTCTGCTGGTACTGGGTTCCCTGGCCCTGGAGGGGTTCACAGAGTGTCCAGCAGTGATTTGGAGGGACTGTGTGCTCAGCTGTGGAGTGGACCTGGATAGTCATTAAGGTTCCTTGTAAACCTGAGATTGTGCAATTTACACTTTACAAGCAGAGTCTGAGTGGCCTCGCTGGCCTTTACAGCACACAGGTACCCAAGACGAAAGGTGTGTGCATGGCTCTGAACAAATCCTCTCCCTATTTTGCCACCCTTGCTTGTGGCACAGGAGACAATGCCCTGTTCTCTTTGGGAGCCCCCAGGCTACACTCAGCCGTAGGATTCCCAGGAGAGGTTTGATCCTGCAAGGATGTGGGACCAAAACACCAAATTATGTCTGTCCAATTTCCCTTTTAAAGTCCATGTCCTTCCTGTGTAAATGAGGGTAATAAATAATAATAGCTAACACTTATTAAGCACTTATTATGTGCCAGACACTGTTTGAAGCATTTACTTCATAACTTCTGAGGACAAGGTGTTATTATTGTCCCCATTTTTCAGAGGAGGAAACTGAGACCTTGGGAGATTAACTAAGGTAGGCCGCACAGCTGGCGAATGATATTCGCACCTGGCACTTGCTGGGGACCTGCTGAACTTTTCACAGGAGAGGAGGTGCCCTTCCACATGCCCTGGGTCCAGCTGGGAGCCTCGCTGCCACAGCCCAGCCCTAGTTCTTGACCTCCTAGAGCATGGTATCACATTGGCTCCTTTCAGCTTGGTTAGTGCCTTGTCTCCCTTCATCTGCCCCAGGCTGCCAGTGGCCTCTCCTTTCCCAGAGCAGTGGCGTTTCCATGGGCCCGTAGCCAGTGGCATCAAGGGAAGATGCATAGCAGAGCCATGTTCTAGATGCTTCTTTCACCTTTGCAAATGGGCTGATGGGTGGAGGTGCTTTGCCAGGCTGATTCACCTTGAGTTCATGCAGGCCCCTTGCCCCACACGGTCTGTATACTTCCTGCAGCTGCTGGGCAGGTCCCTGCAGGTGCTTGTGATGCAGGAAGGAGGGAGCACATAGTTCCCTGGCCTTTGGGTAAGGACACAGAGAGACCCTGGTGACCATATGCTGCTGCTGCTTTTTTTTTTTTCGCTGCTGCTTCTAATTGGAACTGTGATGAGTCACCTTGCACACCTTGCACACCTTGCACAGAGCTGCCTGCCCTGCTCAAAACAGGGGCTCTGGTCTTATGTCATAGAGCCAACGTTACCAGGTGTGTGCTGCAATATAGAGAATGAATCGGGATTGAGGCCACGCCTTGAAACAGGGAAGTTTGCATAAGTTGAGAAGGGGCTGATGTGGGGCACATCCTTGGGTTAGGCACTGTGTTGAGCTTATTTCATGCTCCCGACAGCCCTGTGGTATTACCTGTTGGTGAAGGAACAGAGGTCAGGTGGACCGAATAAGGACAGAGCTCCTGTGTGTGCTTTTCCTGTAGCATCTGGAAAGCAGAAGTTATGTCAAGGAGGCTGGCAGGACCTGGTGGATTTGGGAGGGAAGAGTAGAAGAGAAGAGGAGGTGACAGAACAAGAGGCTAGGATTGGTGGTGGTGGGGAGGATTGTATATCCAGAATGTTGTGTGTGTTTAACAACCAGCTCTCCAGGTAGAAAAGGGAGAGGGGAGTACTGGTTGGAAGTACTTGCCAATTGGATGCTGGGAGGATTGGCTTCATCGTTCCGCTGGCCTCACTGCTCAGGATCTGGTGGGCAGGGTGTGTTCAGGAAAGAGCAGAGAGGTGGCAGGAAGGGAGGCAACTTTGTCAGGCCTTTCTTGCAAAATGCAGCTCTCAGGGTCATCTAACCTTGGGAAAAGAGGCTGGAGGATGAAGCCAGCAAGGCCAGTGCTGTCTCTTGGGAAAGCAGGGGAAGTCAGGTCCTCGGAAGGAATAGGCCTGGTCCATTGCACTCAGTGAAGAGAACGTCTGTCTCTCTATCCAGCATCTCAGGAGTCTCTTGCTCTAGAAATGTATTTCTGGGGGAGAAGCTTCTGGAAGCAGTGAGACCTCAGTGCCCCCAGCTCTTCTTTCCCCTCTGAGGTCAGCTTGGGCCTAGATCAGTTTCACATGGGAGCATTTGACTTCTTTTGTACATGTCCAACAAGTTAAAAACAATAACAACAACAACTTATATTCCTTCAAGAAATGATCTGGGAATATTCATTTGGAAAAAAGGATGTTCTTGGAAAGAACTGCAGTTGGGGAATTCAGGACAAAAGGGGAGAACAGGCTTTGTGTGCAGCTGAGATTTTAGGACATCCGGGGTTGGCAAGAATCCAGTGAGGATCTCCTGCCTGGCTCCTGCACAGGCAAGGCAACCATGGCAGTGGGGCGTGGCCAGAGGGATGGGTCAGGGCTGGCCCAGAACTGGCAGCCTTGGCTTCCTGAGAGAAAATGGGCTTAGCTGCCTTGGAAGCATGGGCAGGCCCTAGAAGGGGAGGGGTCTCTGTGAAGGGGTCTGAGAGTGGCTACATGGATGCTATTTATTTCTTGGCTGTCAGATCTATTGCCTGCCCTTGTTGTGCTCCGTGGCCCAGGGGCTGGCCTTGCAAACCACAGTTCCCAGGCTTCCTTCACAGTTAGCTTTGACCAATGAGAGGCATTGACAGAAGTTTGGCGGGGAGGAGGAAGGGAGAGGAAAAGGTCTTTCTTCCCTTCTCTCTGGCTTAGGCCATGCCTCCTCCATGGGCTCAGCTTGCCTACACTGAGGAAGGCTGTAGGTGACTTTACTTTTTGCTTGGTGGCTCTCATTTCTGGGCTCTGGAGTCCCATTCTTCCTGGTGTTTTTCCTCCTGGCTTCTGCCTGCCTCACTGCCCCTGCTTGTCTTTGAAGCTCTTCCAGTTTTTACCCAGTTCATTGTTTGAACTAATGGTTATGAGCTCTGGACTCTGTTTTCCTTCTTGCATCCAGCCTGTCCCAGGAGTGAGAAGGGACAAGGTAAGGTGAGGCTTCCTTAAGGTAGAGTCCTCTCCTGTCTATACACTGGCCAGACCAGATGCCTGCTGGCCTTCCAGCTCAGCTCTAGCCTGCCTGGGTCCCAGAGGCTTTGATGACTTTGATGACTTTCAAAGTAGATTCTGAATCCCCTGTTGGCCACCCCACCAGGGCTGCCTCTTGGACACTGGGCACTTGACTGAAGACCCAGGATGACTTGTTGTCTCGTAGTTCTTTCATCTGTGGGGTCACGAATGGCTCCTTGAGCCTCAGTCAGTTCCCATATGCTGACTGGTAGCTCTGCCTGTCCCTTCCTCCCTCACCCTGCTCTGCCCATCGGAGAAGAAAATGGACCTCTGGGCCCAGTCTCCCTGCTGTTGCTTTCTGTAATCCTGGGTCTGAATGGAAAGAAAGGCTGAGGCCTGAGTTCTGTCTCGTGAAGGGACTCACATGTCCAAAGCTATGCACTAGCGACAAGAGGACTCAGCTCCCTGGGCTTCCAGGTCCCAAGTAGCCACAGAAGGCTTTGGGTTGAGGAATGCCCAACCTTTGCCTATGACGGGCTCCCCTTCCTCGAAACTCCAGTGCTTCCAGGAACAAAGTTGAGAATCCACTAGCCTAGTCCCAGCTTCCCTTTTGTGTACGTATACACCGAGACCCAAGAAGAATGGACTTCCCCAATGTCACATAGAGCCAGTGGCCAAGGAGGGGCTCAGTCCTTGGTCCCTTGGACCAGCACCTCCAGGTAGGTGCTCAGTGACATGGGGCAGATGAGAGCATGTGGTTAGGAGACAGCCCTGTGTCAACAGAGCCCTTAACCTGGCCCTCATTCTCCAGGAATCCCTGCACCCAGGTGTCCTCTTCAAAGCCTGTCCAGTGCCCACGTGTGTGCTTTGCTGCCAGTCGCCGGGTGCAGCCCATGTGCATGTGTGGGGACCTGTCCTGGGTGGGGCTCGCCGAGAAATCCTGGAGTCCACCCTGGCACTGCCAGGTGCCAAGTTGTGCAAGAGCTGTGTGGCTGTGACTGTGCTTGTGTTGCTGTATACAGACCCGAGAGGGCTGAGTTTCGGTGGGAGAGGGATGACTCAGCAGTGCTGGGCTCTGTTCAGGAGTTCGAGTTGGGGGGGGGGGGGGGAGATGGGCCACTGGGCCAGGGCAGAGGCTTTGTGTGCTGAGACCTGCAGGGGGCTCAGCACCGTCCCCTAGCAGACAGCAGTGACCCGCTTGTGCATCAGATCCTCCCCCTTGCTCCCTACCCCCTCAGCTGATTGCTGTTCACTCCCCAACTGGGGTTTACACACATTGGAAATCTCAGGGACATGGGCAGGTGTTTCCAACAAAACAAGGATTCAGGACAGTATGTCAGTGCGTGGTCCTGTTTGAGTGAGAGACACAGAGATGTCTGGGAGGGGAGGTCACCCATCACTTAATCACACAAGGCCTCCAATGACTGGCCTGCCTACACATCAGGCTGTGGAAATAGGCAGCCATTGAAAGTTTTGAAGGAGGTAAAGGTGATGCCAGGGATGTGCTCCAGGAAGGTAGAGAGGGAGCCCACAGAAAGTGTGGAGAGGGGGTGGGGTGAGTCCACACGGTTTCTAACACAAGCCTTGAAGAGGCCTGGCTCAGGGAAGTGGCACAGAGAGGAAAACCAGGCTCAGTCGTTGTCCCTCTGCTGCCCCCCAGGTTCCAAGGAGGAGCTGCTTTCCTTACAGCAGACGGTGTGACTCAGAAGCACGGAGTCACGGTTAAGATCACTCTGCTGCATGTGTGACTCAGCCTCCTTCTGAGCTTCAGTCATCTCATCTGTTAAGTGAGGCTAATAGTACTTGACAGGATTGTTGGGAGGATGGAATGTACGGAGAAGCCCTAGTGCAGTGGTAGCCAACCTATGGCACGAGTGCCACAACTGGCTGTTCGTTTGTTGAAAGCTCTAAAAGGTTCACCATCACTGCTTTCGTGGCTCTGGATACTAAAAAGTACTTAGTAACTGAAGCCAAAGAGGAGGCCATTTATTTATATGCTAGTTAATGAACGGTCCCAGGGCCTCATCCAATACCCAACTTCTCTAACTCCCCACACATCCTCCCTCCTGAGACCTCTTCTCTTCACAACCTGTCTCAGGCCCCACAGGGTCAAGGTGGGTGACCACCAGGTTCCTTCTAACCCGAGGTGAATCCTCCGGTCTTATGTGCCTGTGACTTGGCTGAGGCAGGAACCAGCCTGCCCTTTTTACCTACTAGGTCACTGAAGGGTCAAGGCCAAGGATGCCCCACCCCTAGGCCATGGGCTGCATCCTGGTTGTCTCTTCATTCAGCCTTCTGGCTTGGGGGGCTGGTGGTAAAGATTTGTCATGGTGGGGAGCTTACCAGCCTGCTTATATTTGTCCTTTATGAACTTCCCCTCTAATGACAGTAATTGTTAGGGAGGTTTCTTAGAGAAAGGACTTTTAGTGAAGAGATATGAAAAGAATGTAGCAATTAAGAAAATAGTTCCTGGGAGGAGCCCTGCTTTCTTTCCCCTTGAGAGTGGGGCCAGGATGGGGAAGCCATGGTGTAGCGCCTCTTCCTCTGGGACCCTGGTGTCCTTTCATGGTATTGCAGCTGAAAGCTGGGGCCTACTTGTGGGCCTCTGACACTGTGGAAGAACATAGAAGCCTCCCTGAGCTCAGGTGAGGGCTAGGTGGGCCCAGAGCCAGGTCCTGGGGGCCCTTGGAAGGGACCCGCCCCCCTTGGGAGGTGGGTAGTGCTGGTACTGCCACTGGCTGATGAACTTGTCCTAGACCCATTACTCCCTGCTATGCCTTGGACTGACCTGTGAGCTGTTCCCAGCTGACTTGGTGTCTTAACTACTTTTCTCTCATTGCTGAGACAAAATACCTGACACCCAAAGTTAAAGGGGGAAAGGTTTATTTAGCTCACAGTTTGCAGAGGCTTCAGTCCATAATCAGCTGGCTCCAAGGCAGGGTGCCATTAAAGAGAAGAGTTCATGGCAGGCAAAGGGTAGCAAAAGCAAACAAGCAAGGGACCTTAGCAGCTTTTTTTTCTACTCCTTTTCTACTCTATCCAGGTTACTGAGATTAGGGCGGTACCAAACCAATCAGTGGAGTGATTTAGTAATCATCCACTCTTAATCCCAGCATTGCACCATAAATCAATCACACACTCTAGATCCCGCCACCTTTGAAAAAAACCCCATTATCACCACATGAGGCTTTGTGGGGGACAACTAGACACAAGCCATAACACTTGGCTGCCAGGTCTTTGTTTCCCTACGTCCCTGGTTTCACCCTTGACCTGAGTGGCGAATGAAGATGACCTGACACAGAACAATGCTTTCCCAACAACAAACGGGGCCTGCCCTCCTCTTAGAGACCATCTGGGACAGGAGGGAGTATGCCAGGGCAGAGCCTGTGCACAGGAGAGAATGGGAGAACCTGGAGGTAGGTAAGAGGTAGGTAAGAGGCTGGCCCTCATGTAACACAGAGAGGAGCCAGAGCTTCATTTTCTAGCTGGGGGCTCAGAGAGATTCTGATGAATTCTTCCTTCAGCATAGGGAGGATGGGCTGAGGAGAGTTCACCCTTCCCCTGGACTATTGCTGCATTGGAGACTGAGGCAAAAATGAGGAGGAGAACTGGTTTTGTTCAAGATGAGGAGCTGGGTCTAACAAGGATCCACTAAATTCTATGGTTTTCCTGGGACCTGCTTGCAGGCAGAAGATGGGACAAGATGACCCTTTGGCCAACCAAACATGACATCTGTCTCACAGGTGGCAGTCTTGGCTGCCACTCTGAGAATGGGGGCAACTTCAGGATGAGTGTTTGGGCAGGATGCCCAGTCTGGCCCCACTGTAGAGTGCTCCAACTGTCGGCAGCCACCCAGCTGTGAGGCCCAGGATTCTGAAGTTCCCCATAAAACAGAATCATGGTGTTCTCATCCATATTTGCAGGGGAAATAAAACGAACTGAAGAGAGTGGATATAATATTCTGAAGTGTAAGTTTTTCTCCTATAAATTTTTAATTAAACCTTTGGCACCCATTATGCCTTCATGCCTAGAGAGCCCAGGCAGATGCCAGAATTATAGGACCATTTCAAACGTGTGAATCCAGCAAGATGATCCACAGTCCCAGGTGGGCATGGCTAGGATTGGAACTTAATAGTTCCGTGGTGGCTTCACAGTTGCATTTTCAGCTGGTAAAACTGCCTGGTCTGTGTGCTGTGTTTGGCATTTCACTGCTTTGCTTTGGTAGCAAGTGGCTAGGCTGTAGAAGAGGTGAAGAAATCAATGGCCTGCTTCTTAGCTCTCAAGATTTGCACTTCCATTTTGGCAAATATTCATTAAAATTCATACACTTTTATCAAGATGACCTGGGTAACCACCTTATAATGTGGATTTGCTAGACAGTTTACTAAGCCCTTTGTCTTCATGATAGAATGTGTGTGTTTGATTACTAATGTTTGCTCAAAGGGAAGGCCCAACGTTGCCATGGTCTACTGTACAAAGAAGTTCCGTTTGGTTCCTTCACTACTGATAGAGAAAAGCCAGGGTAGAGCACAGCACATGCCAGTGTGTGGTGCAGAGGCCGAGGCATCTGTTTGCCCATATTATGTTCAAATGGCCAACAGATCCTGGCTTGACATGCAGCAACTTGATGGAGTTCATTGGCAGTAACTCTGATGGAGGAGACTGCTAGAATTAAGATTAGAAGAAATGCACTAAGTGCCTTTGTAAGGCAGACCTTAGTACCACCATGAGGCTAGGGTGGCTTCAAATGTACAGGACAACTTTACAGTTATCAAGTAATTCCTCGTTAAAACCAATGCCTCAGGGTTATGTGTAGGATTTGGCTTTTGTATCAAAGCTGGTTATCTGAAGTTTAAAAACAAAGCCTTGAAGTTGTTAATGCCACTTTGTCTGTTTGCATATGTCTACTTGCAGCCATTTATTCCTTGCATTGATATTAATTAAATCAAAATACAGAAACAGAACTGGTCTGAGGCCACATCTTGGCAATTATAAGCCATTCTTGGAAATTTGCTTTAGAAAAGCACATCATCTAGTAGTTTTGTTTATGTTTAATTTTTAAATTTGCTTTTCATATGTCCAAGGGTGATAAAATATGAGGAGCAGTGTTAGGATGACTCTAATTTTCATTTCTGTATATATATATTCATTCATTTGGTATGTTTACTGAGCTCCTGCTGTGTGGTAGCCATGTTTTACAGCAGTGAGTAAAGAAGATGAAATCTCTGTTCCTGTAGAGTTTATAATCTAGACACAGACCAACCGCTCCCCCCCATAATCCCTAAGGAAACACACACATCTCACAAAGAATTAAATATACAGCACAATATCATAAAGAGATGAAGGAGAAGGTAGCTGAGGGTATTCGTGAGCTTTCCCATCACTGGGACACAATACCTGACATCTACAATTTAAAGGAGGAGAGGTTTAATTTGGCCCATGGCTTCTAGGGATTCAGTCCATGGTTGGCTGGCTCCAAGGCAGAAACATTGTGATGGAAGGATGTGTTGGAGGAAAGATGCTTAGTCATGGTGGATGGGAAGCACAGCAGGGAAACAGCATCAGACAGAAATGGTTGAAGGACCAGATGTAGATCCTAAGACAACATCTCCATGACCTACCCAGAGATACCCAGAAGTGTGCTCCACCAATCCCCTGGGTGGATCCCAAAGCCTTGATACTCCACTCTTATCTGCCACATTGGGTAATTCCAAAGAGGCCATGTGATACAAGGGAGTGAGGCATGTTGAAACTGACAGAGTGAAGAGAGTTCCAGCTTAGGAAAGGCAGGAGCAAAGAACTTGAGGCAGGTGTGTGATCAGTGTGTGCTGTATAATTTTTAAATTATATTGTGGGTGAAATTTTTATATTCAACACATGGCAAGATTGGTCACTTGGGGCTTAGAAAGTGGAGTAGCCAACTTGGTGTGGGGGCCCAGGAAGAACCCAAACCCAGACAGAGGAGAATCCTGGGGGACAGAAGAGTTCTGTAAGACATGCAGAGAGATGGGTGCAGCACCTTGGACTGAGGAGTAGCAGGGAGCTGGATGGCACCCTTCCCTCCAGTAGTCTGTGCCCTGGAAAGGTCATCCAGAGTAGTGGTGCAAATGGGCTGCCTCAAAATCACCTAGTAGGCTTGTGAAAGCACCTCATGTGGAGCTCCACCCCTGGGGTTTCTGATTCAGGAGGTCTGGGTGGGGCCTGAGAATGCAGTGCACCCAATTTCCCAGGTGATGCTTGTGGTGCTGTGTGAGCCCAGGGGCACACCTTGAGAGCCTCCCTCAAGAACAAACTATAACACACTATGCTGGGATTTGTCCAGAGTGACTGGAGGGAGAATGAAGCAGGGAGTCTTTGGCTAAAGAAACTTTTGTGTTACACAGAGAGAACTGTCTGGCTCATGGGCCTTTTTGAAGAGTTGTAACTGTGGTCCTTGAGTCCCCTAGGGGCATGACCTGGTCAGCAGTGTCCCTTGCTGAACACCATTGTGTGTGACAGACACTGTCCTTGCATCAGGGAGTCCATGCAAGCTGCTAAGGTTCCTACTGTCAGGGCCCTCATGTTCAGGGAGGACCCTGCAGCTCATGATGGGCCAGGGTGGGGATGGTTTTGGAGCAAAGCCCTGGATAGTCAGTGCTCAGTAAATATGGGTTGATGCCAAGAAGCGGTGGTCCTGGTGCTACCACCTAGAGAGTCTCATCTCCATCCTGGAATCTGCAGTCCAGCAACTGCTGCCTCTTCTCTCTCCCCCATCCTCCTATCCCCCACCCCACGCTGACTTCTGAAGGGGCACATTTAGGGGTCCCTAGCGAGTGAATTTGTGCTCCCGGAAGGTATGAGGTGGCATTATTGGAGGTGAAGCCCTGATGCCTGGACTGATGTTCCTGGTGAAGGTTCTCTCTCCTTCCCAGGGCTACACCTTTGGGTGTGGGTTTATGTACAAAGGGAGGAGGAAAGAGAAAAGAGGCAGTGGTTGTGCTTGCCTGGAAGCACATAGGGAACTGATGGGGAACAGCTGAGCCAATGGCTCTGTGCACTCAGAAAATAAATCCTAGCTTCTGAAGAAGCTGCTGAAAATTGATTTTTCTCAGCTTCAGTGGTCATCCTGAAGGATTTGGTAGGGTGGAAACTGGGCCCATGTCTCATCTCCGTGTTCACTGGGCTTCTCCCAGAGGCAGAGAGGCCTGGATCAGCACCTAGTATGATTCCTTGCAACCCCAATACTCTGTGCCAGTAGGAAGGGGCAGAGGGCCATCTGTCTCAGCTTACCCTTAGTGTTCAGCTGCTTCTTGCCTGGCGCTTGCCTTTTGTGCCAGCTACCCTGGACAGGAAAGGTATGTGTGTTCATGCAGCTGAGCTGGGATTAAGGCTTCTGCAACGAAGCTGTGAATCTTGGTGTCTGGGTTTAGGGGACAGGATGAGGTGAGCATCTTTCGAGCTCAGCCTCTCCATAGGTGTCCAATCCCTTGGTGAGTGCTATCAGTGGGGAGATGGCAGCCAGGTAGATGGGGCCTGGCATAGCCTTCCCCTGGGGCACTGGGCAGGGCCTTGTCTGGGAACTGCGGCTGGCCCCTTGATGTGTTCTCCCTGCACGTATGGAGAGTGCATTTAACCCAGGCTCGTGGGAGCTGCAGATTCCCACAGCCAGGGAGGAAGCTGCAGCTACAGTCATTTGGTTCCCGAGCGCCGGTTGCTTTGGATGATTTCATGGAAAACTTGGCCAGGCTGCTGTGAGGCAGAGCCATGACCTTTTGGCTCAACATCTAGAGTGAGGAGTGGCTTAGCCTCTAGAGACATGCAGTGTGAGCTCGCTACATCCTTCCCCTGGCCCTGTGTCAACTCTGTTCTGTGGACAGTGGCCCTGGGCACGTCTTGTACCTCTTTGGTCCACAGCCTGCCCCTTAGCTGTCAGGAGGGACTGATTCCTACCTTGCTGGGCTGCCATGAAAACCCAATTAGAACAGGCCCAAGTGTCTGTCTGTGGAGGTAGAAATTAGATCCAGAAGGAATCAGAGCACCCTTGGGGACACCTTTGTTGAGATTTGAAACATAGATCACTTTTCCTAGTGGATCCTGCTAATGTGGTAGGTTGGTGTCTTTTTCTCTGAGCAGCACTGCCTTGTATTGTTTGAACATTTCCATCTTGCATGACTTATTGAAAATAGCAATAAGTGAATAACTTTCCAGAAATTATCAAGCTCATCCAGAGGCTTTGATGCTAAAACCCATAAGAAGTGGCCAGACTTTCTCTTTCCCTGTCTAGTTTGTGTTGCAGGGCCTGTCACTCAGACCTGAGGCCTTGGTGCTTGAGCTGGGGGGATGCAATGGGGATGTGGGAAGGGAAGAGGAGGGAAGGAAAGAAGATATGAGATAGCTTATCAAGATACAAAGTGAAGATATTTTCTTTAGGTACAAAGGCAATCTGCCCGAAGTTGGAAATGATAATATTATATAATAATAATACTGTATGATGATGATAGTGTGACGGGTCATCATTTTCCTCCAAATTTGACCTAATCAGGGCTTAAATGCACTGGAATTTCATATGTAACCGATAATGTTATGAATGGTTATGATCATTAAAGAAACTAACTTTTCCTAGGTTCTTTTTGGCAGACACTATGCTAAGCATTTTAATATCCATTATTTCATTTGGTTATCTCAGAAACCCCCTGGGTGATTGTCTTAGTCTTTTTTTCTGCTGCTAGAACAGAGTACTGCAGAGTAGTTAATTTATAAAGAAGAGAAATTTTCTTGGCTCACAGTTCCAGAGGCTGGGAAGTCCAAGATCAAGGCCACATCTGGTGAGTGCCTTCCTGTTGTGTCCTAGTGTGACAGAAAGCATCGCATGGTGAGAGAGCAAGAGGGAGATAAACTTGTTTTTATAAAAAAGCCACTCGTGAAAACAGCATGCATCCTCACGATCCAATCACCTCTTAAAGGCCCCACCTCTCAACACTACTGTCCTGAGGATTAGATTCCACCACAGGAACTTGGGGACACATCCAAAACACAGCAGTAATTGTAAAGTGAGGGATTTGGAAGGTGCAATGACTTGCCTGAAGTCTGTTAAGACAGGGCAGGGCTGTCAAGACCTTGGGCTGTAGGCTTAGAGAGACCCTAAGTTTGCCCTAGTATCCATTCCCTGAGTGCTTGGTTGTGGGACAGAGCAGGAAGCCTGAATGCTTTCATTGTGATAATGATGAACCTGAAGATTGGAGTGGTGATGAAAGGCCAAAGCTCCGGAGCCAAACTGCCTGAGTCCAAGTCCCTATACCCTGCTTTATTAGCTGGGTACCTTGGGCAAGCACCTCAGTGTCATCTGTGCAATGGTAATGACAACTCTGCCTATCTCTGGGGTGGTTGCACAGGTTAAATGATTAGTCCCCATGAAGGGCCTTGAAGAATGCTGCTAATAAGCACTGTCATTTGTCATTGTCACTACCTTCCTTGGTGCATTCTCCTATGTCCATACTTTGCCATACAGGAGGCCCTTGTGGGTTAGGATGGTAAAACTGGCATGTAATGAACGTCCAATAAATATTCCCTGGTTGAAGGACTGGAATTTACCAGGTAGCCTGGAGGCCTCCTGCAGTCATTAATCTTCTTGTACAAGGATCCTCCCCACAACTTCCGCCAGAGGCTAACCTGCAAGTGGGGAGCGTACTTTTTTTTTTTAGGTATTGGGGATCGAACTCGGGTCCTTGCGCTTGCGCAGCAGGAGGCGAAACCACTGAGCTAAATTCCCAGCCCCGGGAGTATTCTTCTTGTCCACACTGGCCAGCACACCTTCTGTGGATCTGCTTGTCAGGAGGGTCACAGTCCTGCTGTCCTCTGATGCCGCTGGAGGCATGAGCTTCTTCAGAATGTGATGGCAAGCCCAGCTCTGCAGCCTTCCAGGTGGGAGTGGTAGGGAAGCCCTTGTCTTCTGAATAGAGGGGCTGCTCTATGTGGGGGTGTGAGCTGTGGAATCAGAGCCCTTCCCCCAGCCTCCTGGGAAGGGGCTTGCAGAGAGCGCAGGAGGCTGCAGAGCCTGTCAAGGTTAACAGATAGTCCTTGGGTCTCCCCTAGGAAGTAATTCAACTTCTCCCCTGACTCAGGCCACATTGTTTCAAAGCATGTGGTATAAACTACTGACCACTGGGGAATTGCTTGAATTAACAAACTCATTTTCCCGAGACCTGAAGTTGAACTTGAGTGAGGAGTTCAGGGCTCTTTTGCAGAAATCCAATAGATCAGGAGAACTCATGTTACACTATGTTTTCGACCTTGATCAAATGCACATTTTGCATGCTGGGCCCTTCACGCCTGCACTCTTTCAGCTGCATTGGTTTGCTGGGAAGACTCACAAACTAGGGAAATAGCTGGTACTGAGCTGGAGTTTTGGAAAAGCCTATGTTGGAAGGAACTTCAGAACAGTTTTTCATTTCTCTTCTCTTTCCCTGACCCAACACCCCTGTACCTACCCTTTCAAATGCTGTTTACTAAGAAAAGATATGAAGGTTTTTCTTGGACAACCTTGGAGTTCTGAGCTGAGTCACAGGATCCCACCTCAGTGTCTCTACCTGGGAAAGCCTTCAGAGACCGCCTCCCTTCCAATTGCGTGTGTCCACCATGGGGACCACCACAGAGGCACAAGATCAACAAAGAGCCAGTCTCTCCACTGCCAGCTCCACCCACACAGCCCTGGCCAGACCTAAAACATGAGTGGAGCTCAGCAGAGGCCCAGGAATAGTTCCTTAGAGGACTCAAGCAGGGCTCTAGCAAGTCAGGAGCTTGTCAAGAACAAAGGTTCCAGGTGTGATAGAGGCTGAATACCACAGGGGATAGTGGATGTCCAGGGCTTGGGGACAGTGGGACTCAGAAAATTCAGAGGAGGCTAGGCTCCCTGAAGAAGGCTGAGAGGCATTCAGAGGCCCTAGAGAGAAGAGAACAAGTTTTTCCAGATTGATATGGAACTTCTAGAAAATGACTTTGCTCTCTCCACTCACCTTCTGCCTCTGTTTTTGTGAAGCACTGGTATATGGCCCAAACTAGTGGTTTCTAACCTTGGCCCAGCATCCTGATCATGAGCTTTGTAAGACTGTAGATATATAGCTTTACCTGAGACCTAGCCCTCCAGGCATCCTAGGGTGGCTTCTAGCCAACTGTAATTAGAAGTTCCCCAGTGGGCTTTGCTGCAGGGCCAGCCTCAGAGGGCCCTCCACACTGCATGGGTTGGCTCTCCCTAGCCAGTCTCCCTCCCTGCCAAGGAGAGGTTCAAGGGCCCCAGCTGATGGAGAGCTGTTTGATAGACACTCCTTGGCTTCAGTGCACCTGTGGCCCAGCTGTCACTTCCCGCTTCAGTTCAAGCTATAGGAGTCCAATTCTGGATCAAAGTGGCACGGGACCTCAGGAGTAGAAGTGATGGCTTAACTACTCCCTATGCTCTCCTTTGTCCATCAAATGGTGGCGGGCTTTCTCTTCTCTGTGTGGCTTCCTTTGCCCCTTGGCTTTTGTTTCTTCAATCTAAGAGAGTCAGGGGCTGCTAATTTAGGAAATAATGTTATTTTTCAGCTTTATCTGCTGCTATGCTGCAGCTCTCTTGGAACTCAATGTTCTAGGGTAGGGAGTCTGCTTGGTCCAACTTGGGTCAACTTGGTAGATGATCGTTCATAGATGATTCCCCAAGGGCAGGTGAGAGGACAGAAATAAAACATGGTCTTTAGTGGGCTGGGCAAGGTGGGCAGGCATGGGTGTGGTGGAGAGAGCCTGAATTCTCTGCAAAACGAAAGCCTGGCAGAGGTGCCCACACCAGGGAAGGGCCTTGGTTTCCACATGCAGGCTGGAAAACAGAAAGTTACAAACTTTCTTACAAACTCCATTCCTTATTTACATTTTGACTTTGAAGAGGTCATGGCTTTAGCGGGGCACATACAGAGAGCCTCATACCTTCTCACGGTTCCCTCTGTGGTGGTTTGGAGTTTATGCCCCTGGGAGCATGTTGCTTTCCCCTTGTCCCCAGTGGGGAGTCATGAGAGCTTGATGGACTGTGTGCTTCAGGGATAAAGAGCCTCCTTTAGTTTCATGGCTCTTTGGGAGACTCTAGGCTCAAGCCAGCTCAGACTCCTGTCCAGTCTTCCTCTCTTGGCTACCTAAGTAAAGGTCAACCTTCCAGGGCTTCAAAGGGCTCTCTTAAGAGGACAGACCAGCAGTGAAGCCCACGGCACCCTGTCCTTAGCAGCTGTCACACATGATATTTGTTTTGTTCTGAAGAGGTTTTGACTGGGGACACATCAATTCTTCTGGTTGAAATTCCAGAAAACGTTTTTCCTGATGGTGGCTTTGGTTCTGACTGTAGGTGCTATCACCCTCCTGCAGTCTGTGCTTCATATGGACACTTGTGTACTATTTATGTACCTAATAGGCTTCCTTACGGAAAGTGACATTTACATGCCATAAAAAGTCCATTAACTGAATTTAAGCTTCTCCAGAGATGATCCAGCCTAATTTGTACTTAGTATTTGACACCAAAGGAGCTGAAAATCCCAAGGACCCTTTCTGCTGGGCCTTCACTAAAATTAGAAGAGCTTTGCTGAATGAATAGGTATATGAATGATGCATGAGGTGAGTAAGTGAGTGAAGGATATCATTGGAACCAAGATTTTGTCTCATAAGGCTCATGAACAAAAAGTACGTTGTTTTCTTGGATGAGTATTCAGTAAATAGCCTTTTATTTCTAATGCCAAGTAGCATGGTCGACATTCACTATGGTATCAAGATGATTTTGTTAGTTTTGAAGATCAAATTGTCTTAAAACCATTCCCTGTTCTAAAGTCAATGTTCAGAAAGCTTTCTTATTTTGGATTTTTGGTTAAAGACTTCATTAGTTGAGAATGAGTACAAATTTATCTTTTCTTAGTAGTACATGAAAAGCCTGAGTGTAGGATTGTCTCTGGACTTTGGCCCATCTGTAAGCAGGGCAGTTCAGCTGGATCCCTCTCCTGCCCTGGGAAGGTCACTCAAGTTCTTGAGCCAAAGTGGGGATCAGGTGTTTGAAGCCAGGTCTCTGCTGCTTGGATGGGCTATGGCAGAGCTCAGGTTGAGTCTCTAGTGCATCCTTCAAGGCTTTACTTGAAGAACCACCTGGCCCAGATACCTTCCCTCCTGGAGAGGATCTACCTCATGCCTCTTGGGTACAATTGAACTATAAGTTTCCAAGGGCCAGGCATGGACCTTTCTTTTCTGGAGCCTTTTACTAACCCATTTAAAACATCTAGAAAATTCATTGATTGACTGCCTGATGCCACCATCTCAACTAGCACATTGGGAGGTGGGGGCGGGCATAAAGTGACAGAGAGATTATAGGAGGTAGAGAAGCACAGTGGGAAAAACCAGAGGCTTCAGAACCAAACCATGATGAGCTCGACTCTTGGCTTGGCTACTCATTAACTGTGCACACCTGGTCAAGGAATGTGACTTGTTTGAGCCTCAGTTAGCTCATGTGTAAGATGAAGATGATGACACCCTTCTACGCAGGTTTTTGTGAAGGAATTGTGAAAATGATGAGTGTTAAGCAACATCTACAGCACAGATGCCTGAAAGCAGGATCTTAACAGCCTGTGCCGGGCCGGGGATTTAGCTCTGTGGTTCTGGCGCCTGCCTCGAAAGCGTAAGGTCCTGAGTTCAATCCCCGGTACCAAAAAAACCCAAAACAGCCTGTGCCAGGTGTGGGTACACTCCTATAATCCCGGCACTCTGGGAGGCTAAGGCAGGAGGATTACAAGTTTAAGCCCAGCGTGGACAACAGAGTAAATTAGAAAGACTCTGTCTCAAAATAAAAAAATAAAAATGGCCAAGGATATAGCTCAGTACAAAAACCCTAGGTCCTATCCCCAATACTGCAAAACAAAACAAAATACAACAAAAACCAAAGCACCTTAAAAGTCTGGATTTTAATCCTGCACTATTGAATTATTAGAGTGGACAAATGACTTGCTCAGCTTCCTCTGTGAGTCCATGTGCCAACACCTCCCTCCTGGTGATGCTCCCATGTTTCAGGCCCTGAGCTGAGCCTGGCAGTGGTAATGATCACACAGCCAACCCTTTCTGTCATCAGCTGGACCAGCCAGCAGCAGGTAGGCCACCCCATGGGCTGCAAGCACCGATTAACTCCTATGCACACGTCAGGGCAACAATAATTTCAACACCTTCTCTCTCACCCCAGGTTTGGGGAATTTGGAAGAGAAATGTTGTAGAGCATGGCTTGTGTCCTGGGGAGCCCCAGGGGTCCACCCAATCTCTTGATGGCTAGCAGGCCTCAGGACAAGCTGGGCTATGGGGTTCGGCCTGGCCCTGACCTCAGTCCCTGAACCCTACTAGTGCCCTGCTTGTCATCCACAGCCTCGTCAGAGCCAGCTCCCTGAGCCCAGGGGCTGCCCTGTGTTCCTCTGAGCCCTCGGCTGAGCATGCCGAGTTATGTAATGCTGCTGAGCCAACATTTATGAGTCGCAGCCAATTTGCTAGCCTTGAGTTACACTGTGCAGATGCTCTGCGTTACGGTTTGCTTTTGTCTTGGAGACCGTAAGCAGATAGCATAACCCCCCTTACCATTAGACGTTTTGCAAATCATTTGGGCTTGAGTGTGCCGAAGCCAGACAGTTCATTTATGCTGCAAAAGGTGTGATTTGTAAAGTAATAAATTTCCCATCTCTCTGCCAGCAATAAAGTATAGCAAGCAGGCAAAGCCAAAGCTCTCCAAAAATACACTGGCTTCCAGCGAGACCTGAGGGAAAGCTTTCAGGTTTGGCTTCTCTCTGTTCCTGAGTTCACTGGATTCTGGGAAATCAGGTTTGGGCCATAAATCCCCTCTGCCATCTGGGTGACTCCAGGTCCCAGCACGGATTTGTTATTAGCATGAGTAATTGGCCCCTACCATGACACATTTGTCACTTCCTGGGCCCCTTTTGGTTCTGGCATTCAAGGGAGGGACTAGACAGACATCATTTAGCCTGAAATGATGGAAAGTTGTTGACCATTCTGCCCCTCTTTGCAGCTACATGTCTGCCTGGGAACGAGACAAGGCTGTTTCTCACATGAAGCCATAGAGGTGGTGGTGGTGTGAGTCGACAGGAGCTTTTTTCAGCCTACCACGAAGGCATGTAAGGGCAGGACCCTTGTCATTTAGAAAGGGCTTTCTATTGCAGATGTGGCTGCTCTGAGCAGGAGGTCCAGGACAGAGGAGAGCTAGCTCTGGTTTCCTTCTTGGTAGAGGGTCAGTGGATGGTGAGCACCTGTGATTAGCAGACACTTTTACAGAAGCAGTTGTCATGGAGACCCTAAGGCTCCAGCCCAGCTGGGGTCTGGGACCCTTAGAGGTGAGCAGGTGCCTTGGAGTCCCCATTTTTTGGCCAGTCCCTTTCTTCTTATCCCAGGTGGTAGCCTTTGACTAGAACAGCCTGGCTTTGGCCCTGGACTCTGCTTTAGATGATGGCAAGGCTCTCCCCAGCTCAGGAGCACTGCTCATCAGCCATGTCAGAGTCCCCTCTCTGGGGAAAGTGGCCCTGAAAATGGGCCTCCAGGGCGTGAGCACCCTCACACTGAGCTCGGGGTTTCCTCCTGCCCCTTTCCTTCTCTGCCTTCTCGTCTCTGGTTTTGCCTCTTCCTATTCTCTTCTTTTACCTCTTCCTCCTTTGATATTTGCTACTTTGTCTCATTGAAAATTAAATAACCCTAAATATTTAGGGGCTATGTAAAAGTAGCCAAGGAAAGTTATCTGTAGTGCAATCACCCAAACAGTCACCATAGTCACCCCTATGGGTTGAGGTTTTCCAACTGAAATTTGGGAACCCTGCAAAAGGACGCCCACCCTGTGGTTTGGGCAGCTCTGCTGTCACATGTGGGCACCCTGGGCTTTTGGAGGGTTCTTTGATTTAAGGATGGGTGAGGGATTTGTGGGAGGAGATGGATTCCCTCTTCCTGTGGTGTGAGGAGCTCTGTTGTCTGTGAGTTGGTTCCCAGCGTGGGGTGGGGGAGGGGTGAGCTGGGAGAGCTAGGGGTGGTGGGGCCTCAGGGATGTCCCTGCCCTAGTTTAGTCTCCAGAGAGCATAGTCTCTGTTTCGTTTCACCCCAGCTTCCCACTGGTAGTCTTCCATTTCCTTCCATCTCCTTCTAGCCTTGGGGGCCTCGCTGGGCTCCATCACTCACTGCAGGTTGACCTCTGCCTGCCCTGGGGTGGGGGTGATAGTTCCTGCTTGCTAGGACTGTGGTGAGGATTAAGGAGATGATCTGGCATGCAGAAGCTTTCAGCAAATGTTGGCCAACAGTGTAGGTCCCATACAGGCACTGGGCACAGGGCCGCCTTGTTGCTCAATCCAAGGAGGGTGCCTATGCATTCTGGTATATGAGGCAGGAGAGAAGTTTATTGCGGGACATAAAAGGTAGGACTTGTGTCTTTCAATCTTGTATTATAGGAGAGTGGACAGGGGTAGTTGGGGTGACCCAGGCCCCCAGGGAGGACACTACTCATTACAATCTGTAGCTCTTCAGGTAGAAATGAGGGCCAGAGAGAAAATATGGTCAGGACCTACTGGCGAAGGGACCCTCCCATCCCGTGAAAAAGGAGGGTCTTTAGTGCCTGCCTGAACTGCTGGGAACTGCCAGGAAGGAAAGCCTGAAACTGGAGCTGAAGCCACAGTTGGATAGGAGTCCTAGGATTGACACCTACGACCCAGGTGCCCTTTCCTGCCAGAGCTGCAAGGGAGCCCAGGATCCAGGTCATCTGGGTGCCACTGAGAGGGTTGGTGGGGACAGACAAGGGCTCCCTGTGCTTGCCTGGGTGTCACTGATCACTCTCTTCTCTCCAGTAAAATGCCAAATGCTTGTTGAGCAGGTACAACCTGCTGGGCTCTAGGAGGGACTCGATGCACGTTAACTCTTTCATTTAATCCTTACATCAGCCCTGTGCACCAGCATTAGAATACACAAAACCAAAGCTTAGAGATGTTAACATTCACCCAAATTTTCTCAGCTAGGGAAAAAAATAGAAACAGGGTTGTAATCACTTCAAACTTCCACTAGACTATAAGGGACATGAGGACAGGGACTGGGCCAGGTCTGCTGTCTGCTGACTCTCCACTGAGCATCAAGGAACCTGGAAGACAGCAGGACTGAGTGAGTGAGTGGTGGGCCAGGCTTCGTGTTTCTGGGCCCATACCTGAGACTTCGGTGTCCACCTGACCTGTTCTTTCTGCTCTTGGCCAGGGCACCCCTCGTTGGGCGAGGACCTCAGCTTGACAACACCCTTCTCCAGCTCTGTACTCCTACAGGCCCTGAAGAAATGATTGAGACATAGGCTTTTCTTGGTTTTGGTGAGTCGTGATTCATGCTTACAAAGAAGGCAGGAGACTGATTCATGTTGATTTAATAAATCTATGAATATTCTCAAGAAGTGGCTGATAAATGGACAGCTGGCAGCCCATTTGCCCGTGGCTGCCAGCACCAAGTGCTCAGAAATCACCAAGTTAAACAAATCTGCAGAAAATTCAGTCTTCCTGGTGTCATATTCCCATTTGAGCTGATAGTGTGAGGCACCTTTCTTCCGGCACTGCAAGGTGCACGGGAGCCTGTCAAAGTCTTGGAGGAGAAGGGGAGAAAAAGCTTTCCATTCAGCAAGCCCCTGAGCCTGTCCCATGTGGGACCTCTTGGAGCTTATCTTGTGCCCTTGCAACCAGGCTGTAACTCAGGGAAGCCAGCCCTGGGCCCAGCACCAGAATAATGCAGTTAGCGGGAGTGAGTGGCCCCTTCTCTGCAGGTCACTGAGGACAAGGCCAGATGTGTCGGCTCGAAGACACCTTATTCGGGCTGCTGTGCTCAGGTTGCTCAAGATAAGCAAATGTGGAAAGGGGTAAGCCAGAGGAGCAGGCAAAGGTGGCAGGGAATGGGTCATTCTACAACACTCACATGTGACAGAGGGAATCCCTGGCACCTTGCAGGTACTGATGTTGGGGTTAATTCTATTGGTTTATGGCTCCATGCCAGTTTTCCATGTACCTTGGCTACAGGATGCTCAGGCAAGAGGAAAACCTCAGAAGTGTGTTTGCTGGGCCAGCATCTGTGTGGGGGCCCAGCTGAGGTCACCATCCCTTGGTTTGAGCTCTGATTCCTTTCAGAAGCTCCTGAAAGGAGAGGGTGGGAGGACAGACCACTGGGAAAAGGAGGCCAAATTTATATGTGTGTGTGTGGCTTTTTTTTTGGTATCGGGGATCAAACTTGGGACCTTGCGCTTTCGAGGCAGGCGTCGGAACCGCTGAGCTAAATCCCCGGCCCAGGCCCAGTTTATATGGAAGAGGCTTTCCAATGTGTTCTCTTACTGCCAGTTCTTATGTGCTGAGTCTGGAGAAAAAGCCTTCTGCCTCTGTAAGTCCGATGCTTGGCTGCAGTATAGCCCCCACTCCCTTCAGTTCTGCCATCTCTCTAAAAATAGTGATAGGGTGTGATAATGCGTGTGTAAAGCATCAAGCAGCACAGTGGGCTCAATAACTGCTAGTTTTTATTATTGTAATGTTTTTGTTATTGACATCTGGACACCAGGCCAAAAAAAGGTGAATAATAGCATACCTTGATGAACAAGTTCCAAGACACTGGAAGTCATAGATACAGTTTAGTTTCTCTTGTTATGCTGCAGAAGGGGCTGCTGAGGCCCAGAGAACTAGAGAGTCCTGGGAGGAAAATGTCTCACAGTAAGGGTGTGGCTAAGCTAGCCTAGAACCCAGGGTCTCTCTGCCGTGGCGTGTGCCTGTCACACGGGGATAGGGTGGTCTGAGGAGGCTTCCTGGAGGAGGTTGGTCTTGGAATGAGACTGGCAGAAGAGGAAAGGAGAGATGGGCCAGAGTATAGCCTGGCTGGTGAGGAAGGAACTTCAAGGAGACAAGCACATAAGAAGGCTGGAAGGGATGGGACAGTCATCTCCATAGCATGATTTGAGTGCTGCTAGGAAGACCTCTCTGTACTCAGACCTTTCCCTCTGTCACCACTAGCAGGTGCTTCCTCCAGACTCAGTGGCCCTGGGCTCAAAACTTGCCTGCCTCTGTGCTCATGCTCACTGAGAACCCAGGGGTCCAGGCCGGCAGTCACAGGTCCCACGAAGATGCTGGACACATCTTCCCTGGAAGAAAACACTCCTTCATTCACAGTCTGCCACTAATCCTATATATTACTTTCCTAGGGCTGCCATAGCAAACACAAACCAGGTGGCTTAAAACAATAGGCATTTACTATTTCACCATTCTGGAGGCTAGAAGTTCAAAATTCAGGTTTTGGTAAGGTTGGTTTCTCCCAGTTTGGGATGGCTGCTGGCCCTCTTGGTGTCTCTGGCTTGTAGCTATGTATAATTCCAGTTCTGCCTCCATCTTCACATATCTGCCACCCATGTTGTCTCCTTTTCTTATGAAGACCCTTGTTATTGGATTTAAGAGCAACCTGGATATGTCAACATGATCTCATGTCAAGATCTTTAACTTAATTACATCTGCAAAGACTATTCCTGAATATATTCTCTTCCATAGTGCAACAGTGTGGCCTCAAGATTTAGGTCACAGGTAATTTTATTTTGAGATGGAAAAATTAGTGTGAGTGAGACACTTGCACTGGGGGTACTGGGAGAACTCCCGGAACAGTTTGGGCTTTGACTGTAGGGTTTTTCCAAGACTGAAGACTTAGCCCAGCTTAGAATAGATAGCAAGGGATGTATGGGCATCCAACAGGTTCTGTTGAGAACCTCCACTGTATTGGTGACGGATCATTGTGACTACAGCCCACTCATGATCCAAAGTCTGATAGAACCTTCTGCAGTGATGGGAATGTTTAATGTCTGAGTTGTTCAACACAGTGGCCACTAGCCATGTGTGTCTGTGGAGCTTTAAAAGTAGCCAATAAATGTGGCTGGTGAACTGAAAGCACTAAATTTTTACTTCTATGTCATTTTAATTAAATTTTAATATAAATAGACCTAGATGACTAGGGGCTGCTGAATTGGGCAGCATAGCTGCAAAGTATCTTGATTTGACCCTTTTTCCTAGTCTGTTCTTCATTTCACTATCAAAAATAGGTTTCATCATACAGAGCTAAAATTACCCTTCTGCTTTTTATGTATGTAATGAGTTTTACCTTTTGCATTTCACTCTCAAAAATAGGTTTCATCATACCGAGATAAAATTACTCTTTTGCTTTTTAAGTATGTAATGTTTAGAGTTTTAACTTTTGGCTTTGAGACAGAGGCCAGATGGAGTTGACTGGTTTTAGAGCCAGTACAAGAAAGAATGGCTTCCTCTCTGAGTGACATGGGAAAGGGAAGCACTTCCCTGTCCATATTCCTGGTATTTGGCCACTGCCTGGTAGTTAAGCTGGGGAAGCAACTGATGGGGCCTGGGTAGCATCGGTGGTCACTGGCAACGCTTCTCAGAGCCAGAAGGAAGGGATGTCTACACCCCTAGTTTGTGAGTGTGGTGTTCTTTGCTTTTTTGTGGCTTCTGGAAAGTCACAGGTGACATTTGCATCTGACAGAGCCAGATCTCCTCCAATTATTCCTTGTTTTTTCTTTCCCTGATGGATTCTGTCTTGGTAGGGTATTTATTTATTTATTTTTTAAGAGTAGGAAAAATTTATTGAGAGGAAAAAAAGCTTCTAAGAGCGACAGAAGGGGGACTAGAAAGTGGGTTGCCCACCCACCCCACGTTTCAAAGATGTTTTATACAGCAAAGCCATGTGGTGAGGCGGGTACAAAGTGGGACAAAACTATAAGACCCAGTGGACATTTACAAGATGGGCATGAGGTGGGACAAAACCACCACCAACCAATAAGATTACAAGTACAGTCACCCAGGTAATATTGATTAAATGGGCATCAAATGGGAAAACAAGTCACATACAAGGAATTTCCCATTTAGAATATCAATCACTGCTATCTATCTCTAGGGGAAGTAGTGCCTCTTCTTTTTATAATGCTAACCAGTGAACGTGCCTCAGTTGTTCTCCATGTTGGTTCCTTGCTGAACTGTTGGCTCCTGGAGAGCTGGTCCTGCCTAACCGCCTACAAGATATCTAGTTAACTTACCTATCTGCAATATTCCCCCCTCTGAAGAAGTACCCCTAACTGCTGTGAGGAGGCAAAGGGGGAAGACCATTCTGACTACTTCCCAGCTGAAGAGGGTCGTAGTTGTGATCAGCAGTTAGAGTTACTCTACAGAGTCTATCTAAAGGCCCTTGATAGGTGCCAGGCATTGTCATCTTGGTAGCCATATAGCTTTGAGTCTGGAGGAGACAAAGCCAAATAAACAGTTAATACATGGACCAAATTCTAAGGTCAGCAGGATTGCTATGAATATAGCCAACAAGGGTCTCCACCAGGAGGAGCTAGTAATAGCCTCCCACAAAAAGAATAAGGACAAGGTCCAGGGGACTTCAGAATCCCAACATAGAAGTCGTACTGTATAGGTTAGCAGTCATAAGCTGTTTACAAGGTCAGTCTGGTGGATAGGTATTTTTGTACATTGTTTAGACGTGATTTTTTTTCTCAGTACCAGGGATTGAACTCAGGACCTTGTGCCTGCCAGGCAGGTGCAGCACCACTGAGCTACATCCCTGGCCCTTAGATGTGATCTTAAGTAACACTTCATTTATCTATATGCTCACATGTTTTGGACCCTCTTGCATGAAAAATAAAGTTCTTGCCCAAGAGCAGAAAATCTCCAAGGAGGTAGTTCCTGAGGTAACAAGATCTTCATCGACTTTGACCACCTTCAGTGCACTCTCTCCTCTTGCTTCCTCCTGGCACATGCACATCCAGTGTGGGCAGCTCCAAGGCTCCTGGAAGAACAGTCCGTCTGCTTGCTGGCTTATGTGTTCGTGCTCGAGGGAACCCAGGCGTCCTGGCTGGAAGTTACAGGCCAGTAGAAGGCCAGAGAAGAGAAGGTTGTGGGCCTATGCAGGAAGATCAGGGAGATAGGGATTTATTGAAGAGGCTATAGCTCAGGGTCACACAAATAAGACATTGTGTCCATGGAAGACGCAAATGAGGGATTTAGAGGGGAGAAAGCTGTGGGTGTTGCTAGGCAACCTGGCTGCAGGCCTGGAGGTAACACAATCTGCCTGGGAGGAAGCTTCCTAAGGACAAACCTGAACTTCAGCAACAGCATCTTCAGTGGCTGGCCCCGCCTGGCCTGCCATGCTGTTATAGAACCTGCTAGGAGAATGATGTATCCATGGCTCTTGTATTTGCTTTTTTTCCTTTTTCTTGTGTATTTATTTTTACCCCACCTGTACAAAAGAGGATCTGAGGTGGCTCAGATATATAGACGATGTAGCAGGGTACACATTCAGTAAGAAACTGGGCAGAGGGAAAAGAAGGGTAAGAAAATAGGGATGAGGGCGGACACTTAGCAAATATTTACCATGTGCCTAGCTCTGTAGATACAGCAGTGAACAACCACCAACAACCAGTCATAATTCTTGCCTCCTGGAGCTTACGGTCTCATTTGAGAGGTAGGAAATACAAATAAAGGCCACAGATCCAGTGACCTTGCTGGGAGTAGGCTACAAATTAGATTCTGAGTTTCCTAGCAGCCAAAGCAAGAGAGGAGCACAACTCCAAGGGGCTGGGTGTGTTATCAGTGTTGTATTAGTAACAACACAGCAACAGTAGCTTGGTCCTCCTGTTCTGGATATACAGATCCACCCTAAGTCTTGTGCCTGACCGTCCCTTCCCCTTGGAATACAATTTGTTTCCATTACTGCTTGCTCTTGTTCCTTCCCATTTAGGGCCCTGGGTAATTTTTAAAAAATGCATTACTGTTTATGAGTTATACAGAATAGTGAGTTCATTTTGGCATATTTTTTACCTGCATATAATATACTTTTTTTTTTTTTTGGGTACCGGGGATCGAACTTGGGTCCTTGCGCTTGCACAGCAGGTGATGAAACCACTGAGCTAAAGCCCCGGCCCTTGCATATAATATACTTTGATTATTTTCAGCCTCCCCAATACCCTTCTTCCCCAACTCCTCTTCCTTTAATAGTCTCCTTTCTACTTTCCTGTCATCTTTCTTTTTAAAAAAAATTGTAAAAGTGCACTTTACTGACAACCTCTCGATATCTCTTGATACTTCCTGCAGCACTTGTGAGCTGGCCATGGTTTTAGACATTTTACAAGAAAAAGAAGCAGAGACATAGTGGGCAGAGCAGTTTGCCTGGGTCCCTGCAGCTTCAGGGCCCATTTGACCTTGTCTTTGGCTTCAGCAGACTTAGTACTCACCATTACGCTTTCTATAGTAGGATCCCAGCTTGCATGTAGACTCAGGGACAGCCGAATCCTGCAGCCTCTGGCATGCCTTTGATCCCCTTCCCTCACGGGAGGTGGGTAGCAGGCATTGGCATCTGGGGGATGCCCCCGTGGGGCAGCCCTTTTGTTTGCGTGTTTGTTCATTCATTCATCAACTGTTCCCTGGGCTTGCCCTCAGGAAGCTCAGTTTAGTTGAGGAAGAGGATCCACATGTGTTAAGAGTAGAATGTGGAGAAATGTGTAAGCATATTAGAGTGCTAGTCAACAGCAGCAGAAATCAAAACACAACCAAGCTAAATTCACACAGACCCTACAACCATGTCATATGTCCCAGTACCATCCTCCCTTCATCCTGAGCACCCACCAGAGGGCTCACTCTCATTGGGCAAAGTCCACCTTAAAGTCCAAGGGCCCAGAATGCAAGGCGCTCTTGTATTAGTTACCTATATAGAAGCAAGAAAAGCCTCACCTCCCTTGTTCTTGGAAGTATACTTTTATTAATGCAACCATGATTTATATCAGCCTGGTAGTATGAGAGCACCTTGAAAGGATAAGTCTATGATATCAGCTTGTCATATAAGAAGAAACTTCTGCAGTGCTTGGAACTGTGGGGCCTGCTTCTCTCTGAGGAATGGTGAAAGAATGAGAACATGAGAGCAAGGGCCACGTGCGTTTCCTATTAATGAAGGCTGCCTGCACTTGGGTTACACAGCATTACTCTTGGATGAATTTCAATGTTTTGATCCCTCTTGAAGAAAGTAACCGCAGCTATCCCAGTTATGAATTCTAAAATATCCCTTTACAGCCATTGGGGTGGGGAAGCTGATTGGGCCACTGTTTTATCATCCCACACATCTCCCAGAGATAAAGACTTGCATGAATAAGTAAAACCATATTTCTGCTTTCCAGTCTTCCAGGTATCAAGCCAAGGGACCATCAGGCTGGCTGCAGAAGCACCACGGACTGCACTCAGACTGGGTAAGTAGCTGCCCACTGATAGAGGAGATTAAGGTGCATTTGATCTTTCTCCCCCTAATGGTAGTGTCTCTCCTTTTTAAAATGACTCAATGAAGTCTTGCTTTGATCAGGCAAGAGACTACTTCAAGAAGAGCAAGCTCTATTCTAGACAGTGTGTCTGGGAAGGATGCTGCTGAATTGTAAGTGAAGTGAGGTGAATTTTTCCTCCTTCCTAAAGATTGCAGCTTTGACCTTTAGCTTCATTAGCTGATGACCCACAGTGCACTGCGGCTCCTCACTTCTCCTGAGGTAAGGCAGCCTGTGGAGGCTCCCAATCCCTCAGGCACTCTCACTGGACAGTCATGTCTTCTCCCTGCCTCTGCCCAAGGAGTCATCTGCATCCTAGTCCTGCTGGAGATAATTGCTTGGCTGCCACGCTGTGCAACCTTCATCCGGTCTTGGCCCTGAGCCTGTTGTGTACCATAGATGGCCTGGAGAGAGGCGCCCCGTAAAGAGACAGAATGATGCAGGGCTTTCTGGTGAATTAAGTCTGGGAGGAGCAATTCCTTGTGGAAGATGCATGTGGATGGGGGGGGGGCTCAGTCTTGCGTATGTGGAGAGCTATATGAATTAGTTGAAATTCAGATGTCAGATCAACAATGACAGAAAAATTTAGTTTAAGTAAAAATTTAATCCCTCACTTATTCCTTCATGATATGGAGGTTAAGAGTGTGGACTCCAGTATCCAGACTATTTGGGTTAACATCCTGCCTTCTGCAGTTAGTAGCTGTGTGGCCTTGGGCAAATCATTTAATTTCTCTGAGCATGAATTTCTTCATCTGGAAAACAGTATTTAGCTCATCAAGTTTTGGAAATGAAATCATATGTGTATAAAATACTACTTTCTTTACCTGCTGTGTGTCCAACAAATGTTGGTGTAGCTATATATATATATAATGTTTTATATAGATAACATTATATATATAATGTTTTGTAGCTATATTCTGATGTTATTCATGCCTTCGTTGGTTGTGCACAAACCCTTCTCCGCCTTACTACAAGCAGCCCCATATGTAAGCAGTTGTGAAACTAAGGATGGAGGGCAAGATTTCATTTCAATTTCGTTAGAAAAGAATAAGCGCACAAGAAGTGAAAGTGTCTAAGAGTACAAATAAATGCTGTGGTGGCTAATTGATTGTCGAGTGGGGAATGCTAGGTGAATTGAGTCAGCATGATTCTGGGCATGGAAGACTGATTTTAAGGAGGATTGTTGTCAGAATGATATAAAAGGAGAATGGGAGGGAAGGATTTCAGCTGATTTTCCTCAGAGGAACTTCAGCTGTTCTCTTTGGAGGAGCTTTAGTTCTCAACCCTTTGCCTTCGACATTGTCTCCTGGCTTTCAGCATGGATACTTCAGGCATAGACTCTATAGTTTCTAGTGCCGACCCTTTGACCTCCACACCTAGACCCCTTGTATGCTGCCTCGGATCCTTCAGCCTCCTGATGCAGACTGGTATGGGACATTGCTGTGGGCTCCAGGCCTTTGGCTGGATCCTCATATCTCTAGCACGCAGACAGATCTTTTGTACTGGTCTACATTTGACTCCGTGGACGACCATTGTAAGCCAATCTTGTAAATTTTTGTGCTCTGCATTAAACCTGATTCAGTGCATGTGTAGTCTTTTGAGGAGCCTTGGCCCAGCCCTGCAAGCTCTTGTAAGCACTAGTATACATGCCAAATAAGATATCCATTATTAATATTCATATTAATGAGTGTCCTCTTAGTAAAAGGCTGTGAGAATGTAGCTTCCACCCTGACGATAAAAAAGCCAGGTAGTTTACAAAACCATATTTTTAAGTCTGTCATAGAACTGCCCTGAGGACACAAAGCAACCTAATGAATTAAAAATGAAAGAATGGCAGTTATTTCAAGGAGAAATTGGACATATGATTATTTTACCTTAGACAGAGCAGCAGGAGGAAAAGGTAGCCATCAAAGAAGGAAATAAGGAGAAAACAATTGAAATTGTGATGAATTTATGAAAGCCAAGTATGGGTCACCATTATTATTTAGAATTCTTGGAAGCTGCAGACCCAGGGGGTATAACCTTGCTCTCTCTTATCCATGAGCCTTCACTGAGAGCCCACAAGAAAGACTGAGGACAGACTAGGAGAATGAAGAACACTCTGTGGGGTTCCACCACTCCCAGCCCAGAGGAAGGGGCTTCCAGGCCACCATTCCATTGCTCCCAGGGCAGAGGACACTACTGTTTAAACTCTCCAATGAAGTTGAAAGGGAAGCAATACTCCCAAATTCATTCCTGGAAGCAAGCATCACCTTTGCCCCCAAAGCAGAGAAAGACAACCAAAAAGAGGCCAATCTCACGAATGAACATAGATGCAAAAATCCTCAATAAGATACTGGCAAATAGAATACAGAAGATCATCAAGAAGATCATACACCCTGACCAAGTGGGATTCATCCCAGGGATGCAGGGATAGTTCAACATATGCAAATCAATCAATGTAATACACTATATCAATAGAGCCAAGGACAAAAACCATATGATTATCTCCATAGATGCAGAAAAACCGTTTGACAAAATCCAACAAGCATTTATGTTGAAAACCCTACAAAAAATTGGAATAGATGGTCTCTACCTCAATCTGATAAAAGCCATCTATGAAAAACCAACAGCCAATATCATACTAAATGGTCAAAAACTGAAATCCTTCACACTAAAATCAGGAAAAAGACAAGGATGTCCACTATCACCACTCTTGTTCAATATAGTTTTGGAAACATTAGCCACAGCAATTAGATAAGAGAAAGGAATAAAAGGAATAAAGATAGGAAATGAAGAAGTCAAATTGTCATTATTTGCAGATGACATGATACTCTATATAGAAGAACCCAAGAATGCCACCAAAAGACTTCTAGAGTTAATAACCAAATTCAGTAGAGTAGCTGGATACAAGATCAACACACAAAAATCAATAGCTTTCCTCTACACAAACAACAGACTCATTGAGACAGAAATAAGGCAAACAATTCCTTTCACAATAGCATCCAAAAAACTGAAATACCTAGGAATCAACCTAACGAAAGAAATCAAAGACCTCTTCTCTGAAAACTATAGCACTCTGAAAAGAGATTGAAGATGATATCAGAAAACGGAAAGACATCACCTGCTCCTGGGTAGGAAGAATCAATATAGTGAAAATGGCCATACTTCCAAAATTGCTATATAGATTCAATGCAACCCCAGTTGAAATCCCAGCAGCATACTTCATGGACCTTGAGAAAACAATCCAAAAATTCATTTGGAACAAGAAGAGACCCAGAATAGCAAAAGCAATTCTAGGTAACAGAGACATGGCAGGGGGTATCACAATAACAAACTTGAAACTATACTACAAAGCTACAGTGATAAAACAGCATGGTACTGGCAAAGAAACAGACCTGAGGATGGGTGGAACAGATTAGAAGATGCTGAAACAACTCCAGACACACTCAGCCATCTCATCTTCAATAAAGGAGCCAAACACCCTCACTGGAGGAAAGATAGCCTCTTTAATAAATGGTGCTGGAACAGTTGGGTTTCACCTTGCTAAAGATTAAAACTAGAACTATGTCTCTCACCATGCACTAAACTAAAATTGAAATGGGTGAAAGATCTAAATATTAAAACAGAAACTCTGAACCAGCTGGAACAGAGGTTAGGTAGAACTCTTGAAGACATTGGTGTAGGAAAAGATTTTATGAACAAAACCTCAGTTGCTCGTGAACTAGCACAAACAATCAACAAGTGGGATGTCTTCTTATTAAAAAGCTTCTGCACAGCAAGAGAAACCACCAACTCTTCACCAGTGTGAAGAGACAACCCACAATGTGGGAAAAAAATCTTCACCTGCTCTTCCTCAGACAAAGGTCTACTATCTCGAATCTATAAAGAACTTAAAAAAAATCATCTGAAATGAACAGACATTTATCAGACAAAGATGAAGAAATAGCAAATAAACATATGAAAAAAAATGTTCAACATCACTGGTCATTTGAGAGATGCCAATGAAAACAATGCTGAGATTCCACCCCACTCCAGAAAGACTGGCTGCTATCATGAGATCAACCAATAACAAATGCTGGTGGAGCTGTGGGGGAAAGAGGAACCCTACTCCACTGCTGGTGGGAGTGTAGACTGGTGCAACCACTGTGGAAATCAGTATAGAGATACTTCAAAGAACTAGGACTGGAAGTCCCATTTGACCCAGCTATTCCACTGCTGGAGATCTTCCCCAAAGAATTAAAAGAATCATACCACCGTGATGTATGTGCACCCATGTTCATAGCAGCACAATTTATAATAGCTAAAACTTGGAAGCAGCCCAATTGCCCATCAACTGGAGACTGGATAAAGAAAATGTTTTTTTTTTAAAAAAAATAAAATGGAGTACTATTCAGCCATAAAAAAGAAATTAAAGACATTTATAGCTAAATGGATGCACATTGAGGTGATACTCTTAAGTGAAATAAACAGGACACACGTGTATAAATACTAAATAGTTTCTCTAGAGTGAGAAACTGAAAGTGTAAATAAGGACTAATAGGTATAATAGATAATGTGAAATGGGAAGAAAAGGGGCAAAGGGGTAGGGGAAGTGGTAGGAGTAGGGGAAAGGAAATAAAGGAATGGAATTAATATGAGAAAGTGAAAAAATGGAAACAAAGTCTTTGTAAATAGGGATGGAGGGGTTGAAGGGTGGGCAGGGAAAGGGGGAAAAATAACCAAGAGAGATTATGTGAAGGTGCAAATTTCCAATGATGAATGTCATTATATTGTATACCTAAAATGTACCAATAAAATAAAATTAAAAAAAATACTCTCTGGTACAGGAACTGCCTGTACAGGTTAAAGCAGGAGAACCAATACACATCCTTCCATGCTCTTGACCTTTAGGGGTAAGAGGCAGAAGTCGTCACCCACTGGGAGAGAAGCAAGAATACTGAGGTGGAGGTACACAAAGCCTGCATGAGACAGGCAAGAGCAAGAGAAACCCTCTTAGATCGTCTTGGGACAGTCAGTGGTCATGTGCTACTGGAGGAAGGGCAGAAAACCAGCCCTTACTTAGAATCTCACACGAAGAGTAAGGCAGATGTTGTCTTCTGCTGGATGAGAGCTAGAGACCTGCCCAAGCTCTGGGTTCTGCACCGAGTGTGAGACAGTAGTCATCTACTACTGGGGGTAAGGCTGGAGAGCTACAAGTGATCTCTCCAAGGCTCAGGTATGTAGCGCTGACCAAATAAATCCTGAATGCTAGGTCTTGCATTGGATCCAGGCAGCAGTGTATTACTAGGAGAGGGGAAGGAATGTCAAAAGAGGCTGCTGAAGTCTAAGGTGGTTTAGGAGAATTGAGTAACTCTCTATTGCAATATGTTTCACATTGAGTATGGGGTTGTGACAGCCACTGCTAAGACCAGAGAGCACTGAATGTACCTAAAGCAACAACAAAGTCCAAACCTAGCTCACCTATGGATTACATGCTAACACACCTTCCTGCATTAACAGCCTGTTTGAAAAAAAAATTCTCCATTTTGGGTTTATTTGCCTCATCTTTACTATTTTTTACAACTACATTGTGTGACATTCAGTATAAACTTAACAAACACACAACCCTAACAATGTTATAATTATGTCTCAAGTGACAAAAGATTCAATAGAAGTATACCAAAGTTGGCCCAAATGTTGGAATTATGAAACAGGAACCAGATAATAACTATAATAAATATGGATCCAGTGAAAAAGGCAGGCAATATATATGAACAAATGGGGAATCTCAATAAAGTTGTGGGACCTATAAAAAGTTTATATAGAAATACTAGAAGAGAAAAATACCAGACTTGAAAAATTCTCTTGATGAGCTTGTTAGGAGATTGGACATAGCAGAGGAAAGAATAAATTTAAAGACATGTATAAAATGATCCGAGCTGAAACAACAAAATAACAAAACAAAAACAAAACAATAAAATTAGTGTCTGAGTTCTATGAGGTAATATCAGTCTAACACACTTATAATTGGAGCACTGAATGAAAGTGAGAGGGGAAAAAATAGAAGAGGTAGAAATCAAACATTTTACAAAATTTAGGAAAAAAAATAGAAAAAGCCCCTACATCCAAGAAGCTTAGAGAATCCCAAGCAGGGTCATTTTCTGAAAACACAAGATGAAGAAAAATATCTTTGCTTTTCTTGAATTCTTTTAAAAATCTTTAAATCAGCCAGTGAAAAAATTTAGAGATGAATAATTATAGGTATAACAGTTGACTTACAAAAAATAACAGAAGTCAAAAGGTAATGATATGTTACCATTAGCATGATAGAAGGAAGAAAACATCCTAAAATTTGATATCCAATGAAAATATTTAAAAAATGAAATAAACTTTCAAGAAGACAAAAGCTGTAAGAATAAACCTCTACAAGAGCAGGAAACGTTAAAAGGAGTTCTGTTTACTGAAAGAAAATTATTTCAGAGGGAAACCTGATCCTAGAGGAAGTAGTTGTATGAGTTGTATGAGAGCACCAGAAAGAGTGAATTGGGCTGTAAGTAAAAAGAATCTTTAAAACTCTTTAAAAATAGTCAATTTGAAGTAAAAAATAATAAAGGAATATTGAGGGCTTATAGTCTTTTAAAACAAAATATATGGCAACAAGGACACAAAGTTGGGAAAGCTATAATTGAAAATGTACTTTCATTAACTTCGTTTTTTATTAAGTTTATTGGTAAATTTTAGGTATACATTATGATCACATTCATCATTAGGAATTTGTACCTGTATATGATATATATTGGTTATTCTTTTATTCCCATCCCCCTTCCCTCCCTTCCACCCCTCCCTATTTACAAAAAACTTTGTTTCCATCTTTTCCTTCTTGTATTTTTCTCTTACCCTTCTTTCCTTTTCTCCACCCACTCCCTACTTACCCTTCCCTTTTGGACCTTTTCTTCTTATTTCACATTATCTATTATACGTTTTGGTCCTCATTTACATGTTCAGTTTCTCACACCAGAGAAACTATTTGGTATTTACACATGTGTGTCCTATTTATTTCACTTAAGAGTATGGCCTCAATGTGCATCCATTTAGCTATAAATGTCTCTAGTTTCTCATTCTTTATGGATAAGAAGTACTCCATTTTATAAAAAAACCCACATCTTTATTAAGTTCTTAAATTGCTCGTGAAATAATAAAATATTTTTGAAAGTAAGCTGTGATAAACATAAAGATTACAATCTCTAGAGAAATCAACAAAAGTATAATTCAAAGAGACATCACTAAATTGTCAACACAAGAGATGAAACAAAATTTTGAAAGATGTGTTTTAACTCCACAATGTAGAGGAGTAGAAAAAGAGCCTAAAGAATAGATAAAAATCAACCCCCAATTTAGTGCACTGATTTTCCTAATTAATAGAGATTGTCAGACTGGATAAAAATGGAAGACCCAATTATATGTGCTTTATGAGAAATATCCTTTAAACATAAAGATACAGACAAGGTGAAAGTAAAAAGCTTAGAAAAAATATACAAGTAGTATGCATAAGAAAAAAAATGGAGCTATATTAAATCAGAAGTAGTAGACTTCAAAATGATAGATACAAGGAAACATTTTATAGTAACATTAAAAGTTTAATGAAGCATATATAGGTGGGTTTGGTGGTGTACACCTGTAAGCCCAGCTACTCAGAGGCTGAGGCAAGAGGATCACAAGTTTGAGGCCAGCCTGAGCAATTTAGGGATAACCTGTCTCAAAATTAAAAATTTTTAAAGAGAGCTGGGGATATAGCTCGGTGGTAGAACACTTTCCTAGAATTCGTGAGGTTCTGGGTTCAATTGTCAGCATAGCAAAGAAAAAAAAAGACAGCAGTTGTTTGGAACCAAATAAGTTCCAAAATAGATGAAGCAAAAGTTGACAGAACTAAAGGAAAGTGTACATATACTCTCATAGCTGAATAATTTAATACTCATTTAGAAGTAATTGATAGATTAAAAAGTAAGTATATGGAAGATTTGAACAACACTGACAATAAACTGATCTAATTGATATTTAGACTCTACCCAATGAAAATCAGACATGTTTCTATAGTGCACATGGAGCATTTTTCAAAATAAGCCATGAAATATGTAATAAAACAAGTCTCAATAGATTTCTAAGGATTGAATTTCTAAATACATTATCTCAACACAATGGAATTAAAGTAAAAACCAAAGAAACGACATCTAGAAAATAACTCAAATATTTGGAAATTAAAAAGTGTGTATAAATGATACATGAGTCAAAGAAGAAATCACAGGAGAAATTGGAAAATATTTTAAATTCAGTGACAAAAAATGACATCAAAATTTGTGGGATATGTACATTGTGAAAATTGTGTAGCTTTAAGTGCTTATTTTAGCAAATAAATATTCAAAGCCAGTGACCCTGGCTTCACCTTAAAAAGCTCAGACAGATGAGCTAATTAAAACTGAAGCCAGGTATGGTGGTGCATGCCTGTAATTCCAGCACTTGGGAGGCTGAGGCAGAAGGATTGCTTACTGTAAGTTTGAGGCCAACCTGGGCTCCAAATGAATTCAAAGCTAGCCTGGACTATGAAGTAAGAGTGTCTCAAAAACAAAAACAAAAGAAATGTGACAATCAAATAGAAAACAAATAAGAAACCAGCAAAGACTGAAGTCGGTTTGTTGAAAAGATTAATAAAAGTAATGAACACCTAGGAAAACTAATCAAGAAAAATGATGAGAAGATACAATTTGCCAATATCAGAAATAAAAGAGGGGGCCCCAATATCAGTCTTCAAACCTTAAAGTAATAATGAATTTCTATTATGAACCACTTTATGTCAATTCAATGAGTTGGATGGATTCAACAAATTCCTTGAAAAACATAACTTACAAAACTGATACAAGATGAAAAATATAGAATATAGAATAGAAACTATATTCATTAAAGAAATTGAATTTGTAATTGAAGCTTCCACATACAAAACTCCAGCCCTAGATACTTTTTAGGGTAAATTCTTTCAAACATTTATGGAAGAAATAATGTCAACTTTGTATTTACTCTTGTGGAAAATAGAATATTAAGGAATACTTCCTAGGTCATTCTAGAAGTCCAGAATTAACATCAAAACTAGGCAGGGCCGGGGATTTAGCTCAGTGGCACCGTGTCTGCCTTGCAAGCTCAAGGCCCTGAGTTTGATCCCTGGTACAAAAAACAAAACAAAAAAGCTAGGCAAAGACATTATAGAAAAAGTTAGAGTTCCTCTTTAACATAGGTTGGTATAAAAAATTTTAACAAAATAATAGCAAGTGAAATCTAATAATATATTTAAAAGGATAAAGGTAGAGTTTATTCCAGGAATGTAAATTGGAACAATACTTTAAAAACCAATCAATATTATTTACCACATCAACTACTTAAAAGAGAAAATCATATGGTCATTTTCATAAATGTAGAATTAGGACAAATTCTGACATCCATTCAATATAAAAACTTCCAGCAACCTTGACATAGAATGGAACATTTTTCAAACTGACAAACGGTATCTACTGAAACCCACTGCTAATGTGCTTATTGGTGGCTGAATGCTTTCTCCCAGAGAAAGGGGACAAGGCAAGGATGTCTTCCTTACAACTTTTATTTAACATTTTATCGAAAGTCTTAGATAAAGCCATAGTATAGGAAAAAGAAAAGACACCAGAAAAGAAAAAGTGAGACTGGCTTTATTTACAAGTGACATGATTTTATACAAAGAAATTCCTAAGAAATTAAAAAATGAGTAGAATTAATAGTTCATTTTGCAATATTGCAGGATTTAACAAAGTTATAATTCCATATATTAGTGAACAATTAATGAAAATGTAAAAATATAGCATTAAAATCCAAATACTTAGGGATAAATTTAATGAAATATGTATGGCTGGAAACTATAAAATATTTCTGAGAGAAATTAAAGAAGACCTAAATGATTCCATGTTTATGAATTGGAAGACTCAATATATTAAGTTGTCATTTCTCCCTAATTGGTCAATGCCAAATGAAATTCCAACATTCTTTCTTTAAAAAAATGACTTAAAGTGCATATGGAAAGGTGAAGGACCTGAATTAGCCAAAACAATGTTGAAAAAAGAGAAGAAATTTCAAAGATCTACTCAATCTGACTGTAAGACCATCTATATAGCTATAGTAATCAAAACAGTATGGTATTGATGAAAGAATACATAAATAGACGAAGGCACAAGAGAGAGTCTAAATATAGACTCCCACATACATGGTCAAATGATTTTTGACATACGTGGTAAGGAAATTCAATAGAGAAAGAGTATCTTTAACAAATAGCGCAGTGACAACTGAATATCCATCTACCTCTAACTATATATAAAAATCAGTTCTGTATGGATCAATGACCTAGACACAAAAGCTGAAAATGATAAAATTATTAGAAAAATTATAGAATATTTTTAAACCTTGGAGTAGGCAAAGGTTTCTCAGGTCACAGAAAGCACAGGCCATTAAAAACTTTAATCATTAGGTTTCATCAAAATTACAAATTTCTATTCATCAGACACTGTTAAGCTAGGTAAGGTACAAATTTGCCAGCAGATATGACTGACAAAACACTTCCATCTAGAATATACAAAGAAATTCTATAGCTCAGCAGTAAAAGATAAACAATCCAACTAAACATGGGCCAAATGATTTGGATAGAAACTTCACTAAAGAAGATATACAAGTCGGGCATAGCAGAGAGGCAGGAGGATGGCCAGTTCAACTTAGTGACTTACTGGGACTCTATCTCAAAATAAAAAGAGGCTCAGTGGGAAGGTCCTGGGTTTACATGTACTGCAAAGAAAAAAAAAGGGTATACAGTGACCAGTAAGAACATGCATTTGTTAGTCTTCTGATACTATAACACAATGCTCAAAGCTGAGTACTAATGAAAAAAAGGTTTATTTAGTTGATGGTGCTGGAGGCTGAATGTCCAAGATCAGACAGCCCCATTGATTCAGTCTCTGGCGAGGAGGGGTCCCTTGGCTACATCACATCAAGGCAGATGGCATCATGGTGGGAGTGCACACAAGGAGAGAGTAGATGGCAAGAGAGAAAGTCAGAGGATTTGGAGGTCAGCCTTGCCCTTTTATGAAAACTTCCTCTCCCTAGGCCAGTATCAATGCCATCTGAGGACAGCATCCCAAGTGATCTAGTTACTATCCATTGGGCCCCACCTCTTACAGGTTCTACCACCTCTTACATTGCCACTTGAGGACCAAGTTTCCAACACATGAACCTTAGAGGACAAACTCAAACTATATCCAACCATAACAGCACATGAAAAAGGGTTTAATATCCCTAGATATCAGGGAACTGTGAATTAAAATTATAGTGAGTCACCACTACTGGTGGATATTGACTAGAATTTCTTTGAAATGAAAAATTTTGACACTAAATGTGGGAGAGGGTAGAAGAATGGAAAACTGATACAATCTTAAAAAGTTAAAAATATAGCCATCCTATTGCCTGAGAGAAATGAAAATATATTTTAATGAAAATCCTTATATAAGAATATTCACAGCAGCCTTGTCCACAAAAATATAAAACTGGAAAATAGCAATGGTGTCCAGCAATGAAGAATGGATATGCAGTACACCCTGTGATATGATCATGTAACAGAACATATGAATTATGGCCAAGTTGAAAATGTGTTAAAGATGTTCTCCACAGCACCTCTTCTCAAATACAAATCTAGCCATTCAGAGTAAGTTTTGGTGGAATCCAGGGACAAGCAAGGGGCATATCATGCCTGACTTGTGGCATGTGGGTTAGAGTGTCCTTCTGGGCCATGGTGCAGCAGTCACAGTGGCGTCCACAGAAACAAGCATTGGTGGTGTCTGTTCACTATCTCTCCTGAATCTGGAGTCTATGAAATACGGTTCACCAGACTTCAAAGCTGGGCGTCATTTTGGTTATCTCTTCTAGGAGCCTGGCTTATCCTTCTCCTCTATTCTGTGACATCAAAGACTTGGTTGCATTGCATAATCATCTGCTGTGATGTCTGTCAGCCTGGCTGCCCTCTGGAAGGGTTTGGAAAACGTGATGAGATAGTGTTACTCTGAGGAGTATTTGACCCACCCTTTCTCCTCTGCCTGGCTTAGCCCAGATTGGAACGAGGCTCGAGGCCCCTCTGATGTGGACATGGAGTTTGCCTGGCTCTGCTCTGAGGAATCATGGGGCTAAGTTCTCCTTCTTGCCTGTAGCAGCACATCTCTCAGTCTAAGCCTGAAGAGGGGGGTGGTTTATCTGCATTTATTTGTTTGGTCACTGATCATAATTTTCACTGAGTGGAGAATCAAACTGTACTCTTTTCTGGAACTGACAGCCTGACTTGGAAGGATCAGCTTTGATTCTGATCATGCCTGTCCTCATCCTTGTATTGGAGTTGCATGAAGATACCACTCTCTCAGGTTCTTAGATGAGATTCTCTTTGTTCTACTTCCCTGGTATTCCTTGCTCAAATATATTTTGTTCTCCTAAAATAATATAAATATGTATACATGTTTTTAAAAGCAAGGGTATTAGCTGAATATTTTTTTTTGTAGACAAAAAATGAAATAAAATGTTGCCTCTCCAGTTGTGTCACGCCTCCCTTGTGTTCGTTTTGGAAGTCTGGAAGCTGTGCAGCTGCTACCCGAGCTCACAGACCCTGCCTCTGCCCTCCTAAATCATGCCACAGATGCGAAGCTTCAGTCTCATTTGGATTCTGGTACTATGCTTACAGATGTAAATGAAGAACCTGGCTTCGTAAATCTATTTTGATTTTCCACTTCTAGTTTTAAATGTAGCTGAATCCAGAGTTTATGTCCATTTAGCTGATCTTTTCAATAGTAAGAGCTATTTTATAAGGCAGCCAAAGTGAAAGTTATCAGCAAAGCTGGGTAATGTAAAGTATTTATGAATGAATGTGCAAAAACCAATCTGGGGGTGTAAAATGTGGAGCTCTGCGCAGGCAGAACTGCTTGTGACTTTAGCCTTTTTTGCAGTAAAGCATAATTCATGCTGCTGTTAGCCCTTAAAACAGGAAATAATATACCCATTTAACTTAATCACAATTTATATTACATGTGCATATTTCTAAACAAATGTTGTAGATGGAGAGTTTGGTAGCAATAATATTTATGAATTACACTTTTAGTTAGCAAAGGAAATGTGTGACCTCTTACATTTGGTTTGACATTTGAATTTGGTGTTCAGTGTATTTGACAGGCTTGATGGATTCTCATTAGTCCAATGTATAAACAGGAAATGCTTCCTTGGTGAACAGTTATTAATGTAGGACATCCCTGAATTTGAATGTTGTTGCTTATTCTGGTCCAGAATGTGACATTTATTTAATTTCTTTAAAGAAGTAAAAGCAAGGCTTTAATTTTGTGCAGAGCAAACCTGAACAACACATGAGGTCTGAACTTTGAAAAATAGAAAGTGGTAGTTGAGCTGGTGGCAGCACAGCTGCTGCGGAAGGCAGAGGAAGGGAGCAGCCTCAGCTGCAGACAGCCCCCACACGGACTTGCAGTTGCCTGCCTTAATTTCCAAGTCAGATAACCTATAAGAATTAGAACATGACGTGGGGGCAGATTGGAGTAAGCTCACACTTAACCTTTACCCACAGCAGGATTTAAGTGCTTCGTGCAAAACGGGAACTTGAACATATTTGCAACCTAGTTTAAGGCTGCAATTTTGTTTTGCCTTCAGCCCTAACTTGGTGCTTGGTGAGAGTATTACTAAACAGGAACTGGAGTGTGAAAGTGTCAGAACTTTCTGGCTTCTCGTGGGAATGCGGAGGAATCAGGCCAGTCCACCAGCTGCCCACTATGGACCCAGGCCTGTGCCTGGCCCCTTCTGAGTAATGCTTACAATCTAATTAAAGGTCAGTTAGAAACCTGGAAAGTGAAGCTGGCCCTTAATCTGAATTTTAGGTCCTCAGAGAGGGAAAATAGCATTTTTATTGTTGGAGGTCAAAGTTTAAATTTAGTTTATATCAGATTACCAAAATATACTTTTGGTAAGATTATATTCTCATGCTTGGAGAGAATGGGATGGTAATGAAAGCAAACAGGGTAAGAAATAATCCCATTACAGATGAACCCTTCCCTTGAACCTCAAACATTTGGGAAGCATGATAACACCGTCCTGGCAGGAAGATGAAGGCTGAGCAGTGGGAGCTGAGAAGAAATCTCTCAAACTCCTCTGTTAACACAATCCTTTTCCTACCCTGGCCCACTAGGCTCTGCTTTATATTACAGCATTTAGATTATGCACTTATTAATTAGGATGTCTTTTTCTTTTGTTGCCTCTCCTACTAAAAATGAAGCCCCATGAGGGTAGGAATCTTTTTTTTTTCTCTTACTGCTATATCTTCATCATTTAGATTCCATCCTGGCTCATTAGAAACACTCAACAAATGTTTGTTGAATGAATGGTGGCATCTCAGCATCTCTGAGCAAGAAGCTACAGTTTTTTGAAAGCAAAGATTTTAAAGTTAAGGAAGCGAGCCAGCCCTTTTGGATTCTGGCAGAAGCAATGATTGCTCCAGAAAGAGGAAGGTGTGGTCATTCCTGAGGGTTCTGGGAGGGAAGCTGGGGGTCTCAGGTAAGGATGCCAGTTAGGAGTCCATGAGGGCGGGGGCTGAGGGCTGAGTGGATACTCAATAGCTGGACATGGATCTAGAATGAATTAATGAGGGTTTGTACTGGAAGAGGCTTCTCTTGTGTGCCTGGGAGATCATCTCCCTCCCAGGACAGGCTGAGCAAGACAATGTGAACCCTTCCAGTTGTAGACTGAAAGTGGTAAAGATGCTGGGGCATGATTCTCCTGGGAATTCACATGTGCTGCACCAAGCTGTTTGCCCTCTTCCTAGATGGGAATGAGCAATCTGAGGGCTGAGAAAAGGGACTGGCCTGGAGGCATTTTCTTCTTTTTGAGCTGGCTTTGCTGTTCCTGGGCATTTGGGGAGTATAAGCCCAACCAAGAATTTCCTGGGCTCAAATCCTTTTTGACTGAGGATGTGTAAGTAGGAAAACCACCCTCCTAAGCCCTCCCATAGAAGTCACATGTGACAGACTACTTGCTTGTAGTTCTAGTGAAAATAATTTGCAAAGACCCTCTCTTCCTTCCCCCAGAGAGAAATAATGCTCACATAGTTCAAATGGTCTCTTACTAATATTGGTATGGTATCTCCATACTGATTTCCACACTGGTTGCACCAGTCTACACTCCCACCAGCAGTGGAGCAGGGTTCCTCTTTCCCCACAGCCCCGCCAGCATTTGTTATTGGTTGATTTCATGATAGCAGCCATTCTTTCTGGGGTGAGGTGGAATCTCAGCATTGCTTTCATTTGCATCTCTCAAATGACCAATGATGTTGAACATTTTCTCATATGTTTTATTTGTGGTTTCTACTTCTTTGAGAAACGTCTGTTCATTTCAGATTCCCATTTTTGGATTGGATCTTTAAATTTGGGAGGTCTGATTTTTGTAAGTTCTTTATATATTCTATATAGTAGATCTTTGAGGAACAGCTGGTAAAACTTTTTCCCACATTGTGGGTTGTCTCCATTCTGTTGGTGGTTTCTTTTGCTGTGCAGAAGCTTTTCAATAAGATAAGATCCCAGTTGTTGATTCTTTATTCTAGCTCACGTGCGACTGAGGTTTTGTTCATGAAATCTTTTTCTACACCAGTGTCTTCAAGAATTCTACCTAACCTCTCTTCCAGCCATTTCTGTTTTAATATTTAGATATTTAAGATATTAGATATTTAGATTATTTTAATATTTAGATCTTTGATACATTTCAATTTTAGCTTAGTGCATGGTGAGAAATATAGGTCTAGTTTTAATCTTTGGCAAGTTGAAACCCAATTTTTCTCAGCACTGTTTATTAAAGAGGCTATCTTTCCTCCAGTGAGGGTGTTTGGCTCCTTTGTCAAAGATGAGATGGCTAAGTGTGTCTAGAGTTGTTTCTGCATCTTCTAATCTGTTCCACTGATCCTGAGGTCTGTTTCTTTGCCAGTATCATGACCCACCTATTCGTTTGATGGGTATCTTCCCAAAAGAATTAAAAAGAATCATACCACAGTGATATATGTACACCCATGTTCATAGCAGCATAGTTTGTAATAGCTAAACTTGGAAACAGCCCAACTGCCCATCAACTGGAGATTGGAAAAGGAAGATGTGTGTGTGTTTTTTTAAAAAAATAAAATGGAGTACTACTCAGCCATAAATAATGTTATAGCTAAATGGATGCACATTGAGGCCATACTCTTAAGTGAAATAAATAGGACACCCATGTGTAAATACCGAATAGTTTCTCTAGTGTGAGAAACTGAAAGTGTAAATAAGGATGAAAAGGCATAATAGATAATCTGAAATAGGAAGAAAAGGGGCAGAGGGGAAGGGGAAGTGAGAGGGGTAGGGGAAAGGAATAAATATGATAAAATTAAAAAATTGCAACAAAGTCTTTGTAAATAGGGAGGGGTGGAAGGGTTAAAGGGAGGGCAGGGGAATGGGGAAAAAATAAGAACCAAGATATATCATGTAAAGGTTCAAATTCTCGGTGAATGCAAAACAAAGCATTGTTTATCAGTCTTGCAACCCCTAAATCCTAAGCCTAACTCTCAAGTCTAGCAATAGTAGTTTGTTCACAGGATACCCTTGTGTGATATAGGGTTATTCTATCTCTATTCTATATTAAAGTGGAGAGCCAGAGACATCTACTACAAAAACCAGTTCTCTCAATAAATATTGCCTCAGCATATGCTCACTGAGTACCCACTCAGGCATGGGACACAGAACAGTGAACCTGATAGATGTTGTTGCTACCCTCCAGGAGCTCGGGTTCCAGCTGGGAAGTTAGGGATTGTACAGAGTGAGGTGACCTGGAGTGGGGTTAGCTATGAGAGATGTTCTGAGTGACCCTCACAGGCCTGTGCAGCCTGGTGGGGCTTTAGCCTTTAGAGAACTCACCTGGGGCTCACCATTCTGGACAGAGAGTAATCAGGTTGTGAACCATTCCCTAGGTAACTCATCCATTGAATGGAAAGCAAAAGCAATGCTTTGCAGAGACAGTATGTGCCAATGTTCTCATTATCCATACCACCTTCTAAAGTGAGGGAGACATACCTGGGAAAACTCGGGAAGCATCCATGTACACATACTGTGTGCTGCATCCTTTCCTAGATCCCTGATCTCTCATTGTAAGACTCATTGGTCTCTGATGCCTTATTGTTTCTGTGTTGCTATTTTTTTCTTTCAGTTTTTATTAGAACATGTTTGTAGTATATAATGATTACATTCCTTGTGGGGAGTTGTGCACCTACATATCACATCCCAATTTTTTTTCTTCATTCCCCCCCCCCCGCCATCTCTTCATCCTCTTCCCATTTGAGAAAGATGTATCTCCCTACTTTTTATTAGCTATCTTTTATCTTGCTCTTTAGTTATAGGTTCTTGAAGTAGGTATTGATGATCCTCTGGATTTCTGCTGGCACTGTTGTAATTTCATCCTTTTCATTCCTAATTGCATGGCTTTGGGCCTTTTCTCTCCTTTTTCTGATAAGGTTGGCTAAGGATTTGTCAATTTTGTTTATTTTTTCAAAGAACCAACTCTTGGCTTCATTGATTTTTTGTATCATTCTCTTAGTCTCCATTGCATTGGTTTCTGCTCTGATCTTTATAATTTCCTCCCTTGTATGAGCTTTGGGTTTGTCCTGCTCTTCTTTTTCTAGAAGCTTGAGGTTCAGCATCAGGTTGTTTAATTGGGCTTGCTCTGTTTTCCTAATATGAGTATTCACTGCTATGAATTTCCCTCGTAAGACTGCTTTCATTGTGTCCCATAGATTCCAATATGTTGTATTGTTATTGTCATTTAATTGAAGGAACTGTTTGATTATTTCTTCTTTAATTTCCTCTGTGACCCATTGGTTATTCAGAAGTGTGTTGTTCAATTTCCATGTGTTTATGAAGTTTTTGCAGTTTCTTTTGCTGTTGATCTCCAGTTTCATTGCACTATGGTCTGATAAAATACAGGGGATAACTTCAATTTCTTTGCACTTACTTAAACATTTTCTGTGAGTGAGTATGTGGTCTATTTTGGAGAATGACCCATGTGCACCTGAAAAGAACGTGTATTCTGATTTTGTGGGGTGGAACACTCTGTAAACATCTGTTAAATTCACTTGTTCAAGAGTTTGATTGAGTTCTATTTTGTTGCTTATTTTTTGTCTAGTTGATCTATCTATTTGTGACAGTGGGGTATTGAGGTCCCCCACTACTATTGTGTTAGTGCTTATTTGATTTTTCATGTCTGTTAGTATTTGTTTTATATAGTTGGGCACACTAGTATTTGGTGCATATATGTTTATGACTGTTATCTCTTCCTCTCGGATTGTTCCCTTTACAAGGATGTAGTGTCCTTCTTTGTCTCTCTTAATCAGTGTTGGTTTGAAATCCACTTGATCTGCAAAGAGGATAGCTATTCCTGCTTTTTTTCAGGTTCCTGTCGCATGGAGTATTGTTTTCTACCATTTTTTTTTTTTTGGTACCGGGGATCGAACTCAGGACCTTGCGCTTGCCAGGCAGATGCCAGAACCACTGAGCTAAATCCCCAGCCCTGTTTTCTACCATTTAACTTTCAGTCTATGAGTTTCTTTTAGAATTAAATGTGTTTCTTGTATGCAGCGTATTGTTGGATTTTGCTTCTTGACCCATTCTGCCAGTCTATTTCTTTTGATTGATGAATTGAGACCATTAACATTGATAGTTATAACTGATATGCATTGACTTATCATTGTCATGACTTTTTTTTTTTTGTTGGATTCTCCCCCTTTGCTTTAATTTCTTTTAGTGTCCAATGGATTCATTCTGCTGGGCTTCCTGGGATTGTGATCCTCATTGTATTTTCCTAGGATTTTGTCTAAAAATTTTTGGAGTGCTGGTTTGGTATTCATGAAGTTCCTAAGGTGCTCTTTGTCATGAAAGTGTCTTATTTCTCCATCAATTTTGAAAGATAATTTTGCAGGGTACGTCAATCTGGTTTGGAAGCTATTTTCCTTTAGGGCTTGAAATACATCACTTCAAGCTCTTCTTGCCTTGAGGGTTTGCATTGAGAAGTCTGCTGTGATTCTGATAGGCTTTCCTTTGTATGGGATTTATTTCTTTTCTCTAACTGCTTGTAGGATTTTGTTCTTCTGTTGAGTTACTGGAATCTTAACTATTATATGCCTATGTGTAGATTTTTTTTTGATCAAGGCTAGTTGGAGTCCTGTATGCATCACTTATCTGTATGTCAAGTTCTTTTCCCCTTCTTGGGAAGTTTTCTGCCATCACTTCTGTGAACAGTTTTTTTATATCATCTGCACTTTCTCCTCTTTTATCATAGACTCTGATCAGTCTTATGTTATTCTTCTTTGAATTGTCTAGCAGCTGCTGAATTGATTTCTCATGGTCCCTTACCATTTTAAAGAAATTTTTTCTTTTCCTGGTCACTAATTGCAATCTTATCTTCTATATCTGAAATTCTATCCTCACATTGGCTCATTCTGCTGCATAGACTTTTAACGGAGTTTTTCATCTCCTGGAAATCTGTTTGCATCTGTTTTATGGATTCCATTTGTTTCCTATGTTGGAATTCCATCATGTTCCCCAGCTCCTCTATTTTTTTAACTGTGTCCTCTCTAGATTTATTAATCATGTCTTGCACTATGGGCACAATCTCTGCTGTTATCTGAGAATTATTTCTGATTTCATTTTTTCCAGAACCTCTTTTGTTGCCAGTTTAGGGAGTCCAGGTGGTTGAGATTAGATTGTTCCATCTCTTTTCCCTTTGGGGTTGCTGTAGGTGATCTGGAAGTCTGGTTTTGAGATTTGTTTATGTGTCTTCTCATTTCAACCGTGGGGAGAGGTGGTGTGTTCTGCTGGCACCTGTGCAGCTCACCTCCTCGGTGCTGGGGGTAGTGGCACGGTGGCCCAGAAGGCTCACCTCCTCCTTGGCACTGGTGGCAGCATATGAATAACTTTTTTAAAATAAAAAGTTATAAAAGAATAAAGGAAATAGATTCACTCATAAAACAATGTTAAAGGAGAATGCATTGTTCATTAATATAGGAGTAATTGAGAAAATACACCGTAGCCTTTTTATATTAGTAAATATAAATTGTTATTTGTTCTTTTCCTCTAATAGCTGCGTAATTTATATTCAGTGCTATAGACCTCACATAGTTTATTTATCACTAATTGACGAATATTCCTTTGATTTTCAGTCTTTTGCCCTAGTAAATAATGCTTGTAATAAGCATGCTCATGGCTGTGGCTTATAGTATATATTCCTAAAAGTGAGACCACAAGTATTTTAAATTTTCATAGATGCTTCTAGATATCTCTTCTAAAAGTTGTAGCAATTCATCATACTTTAGCAATGAATGAGAGCTTGTATTTCCCCATATCCTTACCAGCATTGGGCATTATTTGCTTAATTTTGTCAGTCAGATAGTTCAAATTTGTTGTTTTATATTTCTGTAACTACCAGTGAAGTTGCAAATCTCTTTATTGTATTGACAACTTAAATTTCCTCTTCTTTAAATTGCCTTTTCATATCTTTAGTCTATTTTTCTTTTTCATATTAATTTGTGCAATTTATTAAAGACAACAGATACATTTTTACCATATATATTGCAAGTATTTCTCTCCCTTCTATTGCCTTGATTTCATGTGTTACAAACCTGGTTTCCTAAAAATTTAGGGCTAATTAAAAATTTTAAATATTAAAACATTTTTTATACGTTGGTTTTTATGATTAGAGAATTCTTCCACATTGTGAGTTTACCTATGCTTTCTCTTAGTTTTTCTTCTGATATTTTTCACTTAGATTGTCAGTCCACAGGGAAGTTATCTCCATATATGGTATGCAGAAGGGTCTAACATTATTTAATTGATGATGTTAGACTGACTATCCATAGAAGAGAAAAAAACCAAACCAAACAAAACATCCTTTTCCCACTGGCTACACCTGTGTTATATATGGATGAAATATGAGATTCCCAGACCTTGCTTTTAAACTTTTACCTTTGGGGGTAGAAGACAGTACCACTGTCCTGATGACATACAAGTTCTGAATATGAGACTGGTTCCCTGCGGAGGTCAGGGTCTCTTTGCTTGATATTTAGCTGTCAACAGGGGAAGGGGAGGGTTTGAATTATATACTCTCAAACTCAGGTCTATTCCAAGTCCTCAGTGCAGAAAATATCCCTTCTTTTAGCTTAAAAAAATTAAAGGAATCAAATTTTGAATTATGACAGCCCGAACTGGTGTCCTAAATCACCACCTTCTCCATGGTGGTGACCACAGAGTTCTGGTGTAAGAGATCCTGGTCACAGGCACCCTTGTCCTCAGGAGGCTTGGGGGCAGTGTCTGTCTGGCTTTCTCTTCAGTATCTACTCCCCAGTTGAGATTTTCTTTAGGCCAAGTTTCAGCCTGGAGCAAATTTTTTATGGCTGTGAGCTAATCCCCTAGCAAACCCTGGTTTATATAGAATCGCTGACACAGTGCTAGCTCTGGTGATTCAACAGGGGCTGCTGGGCTATTTATGACTCCCTGATGCCCATAGGGGATAATTCTCATTTAAGAGATTCGGTTTCTGTTGGGACAGGGATCCCCGTTTTCCCTCATGGGAGTACAGAACCTCTTGCCCAAGACCTGAGTGAGTGGGAGGCTGCCTGTGGGGAGGGCCTGCCATGGAGCCAGCTCGACCTGCAGTAAGTTGCAACCAAGGTGGGCTTTTCATCCCAGGATTGTGAGAGCCTTAGAAACAAATAAATATTTTCATCTCTTATTTTGCCTCTGGGCAACAGGCCCAAAAAGCATCTTGATTCTGCTCAGTGAAACTTGGGAGAAAAGCTCAGAATGACTTAATTCTCTTTTCCTCTCCCCCATCTGCACTTCTTTGTACTGAAGACCTGGAGCACGGGTCCCAAGCAGCCACTGTTTGTGGGTGTGAGCCAGGCAGACCTGGACCCCAGGCCTCTGTGAGGGCCAGGGAGCCTGACAGATGTCTTCTGAGACTTTCCTGCCCCTCCCCAGTGTGATCAGCCTCCCGACAGGGGCCTGACAGGACACAGGATGGGTTTGGGGCCAGCAGGAGGTGGCTGGCTCCTGGATTCTGCTTCATTTTCACTGTCACAATCGCTTCTTGGCCTTTTGGCTAAGATCAAGTGCATTTTCACTGTCAGACTTTCCTTCGGCAGCCAGAGCCCTTGAGTCATCTTGTTTCCATTGCTCTTGACTTTCTCCTCTACTGAGGGTAGGGTGAAGTAGGGTGGATGTAGGATCAGACTTTTAAAAAACTTGTGATAAAATATTCATAACATAAAAGTTAGCATTGAACTGGTTTTAAGTGTATAGTTCAGTGACATTGAGCATATTCCCATGAAAATGTTCATACTCTTGTGCAGCCATCACTACCATCCATCTCCAGAATGCTTTTCATGTTCCCAAACCTAAATTCCATGCCCACTAAACAGAAACTGCCCATTCCCTGAAGACAGACTTTCATCACTACAAGATTAGGGGTGTAGAGCCCGAACTCTGAGGGGACATGGGGAAGATGGCGGCTAGGAGTTGGGAGTTGAGGTGTGCATACCACTGTGGCACAGGCACTTTTGTTACTTGCTTTTTCCTGGACCTCCCCCGTGGAGTCAGCCTAGCTGCTGCTGCAGGTCCTATAAAGATGGTCCTCAGAGGTCCTAGGGAGTTGTGTTCTCTGTCCAGGAGGGAGCCCTCTTCACCAGCTCTTTCTCAGCAACATCTGGAGGATCAGACAAACAGATATCTCATTGTCTCCTTTTGGCAGGTGAAGGCACTGAGGCCAACCAGGAGAATCAATTTGCCCAGTTACCAAGTGGCAGATGGGGACTTGAACTAGTGCTGCTTGGGTCCAGAGCCAATGCTTATAACCACTTTTGTATATTTACTGATAAGCTTCAGGGCTCCTGCAGTGATCCCCAGGCCAACACATCCCAGCAGCACTGAGCATGGCTCTGAATTTAGCAAAGCATTCAGTTTGGCCCCACGAAACTGGATGCCTTTGAAGTCAGTGATGTCAAAAGCCAGGCAGTCTTGTCTTTTACCAACTTTTATGGGGCCTACACGGGGATGGAAGCACTTAGAGATGGCAGCTAGATAAAAGATGGGCTGGGCCTGCCTTGATAAGGTTGCCTGAGATGGGGGTGGGGGGCACCGAAGCCTCCAGGGTTGTGGTTTCTGCATGGGAGTAAGCGCGTTTTCTGGCAGAGCCTGCGAAGCTGTGAAGACAGGCTGGCGGCCCCAGGATTTAGTGGTTTAGCTTTGTTGAAATCCCCAACCTCAAAGACTTCCCCTAGTGACTGAGCTTTGTCAAGCTAATTAAGAGCGAGCTCAGCCGAACTCTGGAAGAGAGAAAGGAGAGAAGGTGGCAGAGGGATGCCCAGAACAACTGAGAGGAAGAAACTGTTGTCACTCCTGTTAGACGAGGGCTCCCTGGGGACCACCAAGACAGATAGCAGGGAAGATCCTGGTGTTAGGGCCTGTATGGCCTTTTCAGAGTACTCTTTGGCAGCTCTGCCTTCTTAGTGGCCATCAGGGCATGGCAGCAGTGGGGGCCTGGGCAGTTTGTGGGCTCAGGCTTGGCTGGGGACCAGAACTCATCTTGGGAGAGCTTCGAGGCTTGTAAAGAGGAGAGGAGCCTGCTGTAGAGGAAAGATATTGCTTGCTCCCTGGGGCTTTGGGAGTGCCATCCTTATATTCAGGCACTAGTGATATGTGCCCAGTGCTTGACTGTAGCGTAAATCTAGGAAAAACAAGGGGTCATACTGATTAGCTTCTCCCTCCCCAAACTCCTGTGATGTGAGAGTTTATTATCCCTGTGTTATCACTGAGGAACTCTGGGCTCAGAGAGGCTAAATAACTTGTCTGAGGTCACAGAGATAGTAAGTGTATTTGAACCCATGTTGATTTTGGATCCTAAGCTCTTGGGCCCAGGCTAGAGTACTGGCAGGAAAACCTGCCTGAAGGAGTGGTGACTGAGATGAATATAGAGTACTGGGGACAGAACATAGGAAGCCTTCCAAAACATGCCCTTGAGAGGCATTATTATTCAGCTCATGCCCCAGGAAGCTGAATAATAATGAGGCGTGTTATGACAAACACAGGCCCAGTTCAGGGCCTACAAAAACTAGGGGTACAGGAGGCATTTCTGGGAGCTGTGACCCTTGTCTGGGGAAGAGGGCAGGGCTGGGCCTGAGAGGTAGCAGGATTTGGAGGGTCTCCCCTGAGAAAAGAACATTATCCTGGGCAGAAGGGCTCAGTGGGCTGTTTGGGTTAAAATCCTGGATCTAGGGCCGGGGATTTAGCTCAGTGGTTCTGCCACCTGCCTCGCAAGCACGAGGACCTGAGTTTGATCCCGGTACCAAAAAAAAAAAATCCTGGATCTGCTATTGGTGACCTTGAGAAACTTATCTAACCTTTCTGCATCTTTCAAAATCTGTGGGGACCATAACCATACATGCAGAGTGGGCATCTTAGAGAGCAGATGAGTTAAAGTCGGCAGAAAGCTAGTCAAATATGAGATAGATATGTGCTGGCTTGGGGTTGTCACTGTACTCTCTCTGAGAAGCACAGTGGCCCCAATCCTAGGGCAAGGGTGGAGGAAAGGAGCCAGTGGCTTAGCTTGGGAGTGGGGAGGACACCTTTGTCTTCCTGGGAGTAGGGAGGTTGACTTCCTGGCCTTGCTCTTGGAACCTCTGCTTCTTTTACCTGGGTGTTCCCTGTATGATTTGTCAAGTGTTGTCTAACTGAACATTTTTCAGGACAGGTGGAATTTCTCCAACTTGACTAAGGGTTGAAGCTCCTGGGTGCTTTCTTTTTTTTTTTTTTTGTATTAAATTCTTTTATTGGTACATTGTAGGTATACAACACAATTACATTTCTCATTGGGAATTGTACCTTTACATAATGCATCTTGGTTCTTATTTGTTCCCCATTCCTAGCCCTCCACGCCCTCCACCCTTCCCTATTTACAAAGACTTTATTTCCATTTTTTCCATTTCTCATCATTTTTCCTTTCCCTTCTTTCCTTTCCCCTGCCCCTCCCACTACCCCTACCCCTTTGGACCTTTTCTTCCTATTTTACATTATCGATTATTCATTCTAATCATTGGTACATTTTAGGTATACAATATAATGACATTCATCATTGGAAATTTGCACCTTTACATATTCTCTCTTGGCTCTTGTTTTTCACCCTTGCCCAGCCCTCCCTTCAACCCCTCCAGTCCTCCCTATTTACAAAGATTTTGTTCCTATTTTTCCATTTTCTCATATTAATCCCATTCCCTTCTATCCTTTCCCCTAGCCCTCCCACTTCCTTCCCCTTTGCCCCTTCCGATTTCACATGACCTATTATACATTTAGTCCTTATTTACACTTTCAGTTTCTCACACCAGAGAAACTATTCAGAATTTACACATGTGTGTCCTATTTATTTCACTTAAGAGTATCACCTCAATGTGCATCCACTTAGCTATAAATGCCTCTAATTTCTCATTTTTTATGGCTGAGTAGTACTCCATTTTATTAAAAAAACCACATTTTCTTTATCCAGTCTCCAGTTGATGGGCATTTGGGCTCTTTCCAAGTTTTAGCTATTACAAACTGCGCTGCTATGAACACGGGCACACATATATCACTGTGGTATGATTCTTTTAATTCTTTGGGGAAGATCCCCAGCAGTGGAATAACAGGGTCAAATGGGACTTCCAGTCCTAGTTCTTTGAGGTATCTCCATACTGATTTCCACAGTGGTTGCATCAGTCTACACTCCCACCAGCAGTGGAGCAGGGTTCCTCTTTCCCCACAGCCCCGCCAGCATTTGTTATTGGTTGATTTCATGATAGCCATTCTTTCTGGAGTGAAGTGGAATCTCAGCGTTGTTTTCATTTGCATCTCTCGAATGACCAGTGATGTTGAACATTTTTTCATGTATTTATTTGCTATTTCTACTTCTTTATCTGAGAAATGTCTGTTCATTTCAGCTGCCCATTTTGGGATTGGGTCTTTAAATTTGGGAGGTCTGATCTTTTTAAGTTCTTTATAGATTCGAGATAGTAGACCTTTGTCTGAGGAAGAGCAGGTGAGGATTTTTTCCCACATTGTGGATTGTCTCTTCACACTGCTGGTGGTTTCTTTTGCTGTGCAGAAGCCTTTTAATAAGAAGAGATCCCACTTGTTGATTGTTTGTGCTAGTTCATGGGCAACTGAGGTTTTGTTCATAAAATCTTTTCCTACATCGATGTCTTCAAGGGTTCTACCTAACCTCTGTTCCAACTGGTTCAGAGTTTCTATTTTAATATTTAGATCTTTAATCCATTTTGATTTTAGTTTAGTGCATAGTGAGAGATACAGGTCTAGTTTTAATCTTTGGCAAGTTGAAGCCCAATTTTTCCAGCACTGGGTGCTTTCTTAAAAAACAGTTGGGGAGCTTACCACATCCAGAATATTTTCTCTGACTTGCCTTTGTTTTCTCTGTGCAAGATACAAGTGTTCATTTATTTATGCTTTCATTCACTTGCCATTTATCAAGTACCTACTTTGTGTTAGGGACCTACTGAGGCAGAGAGAAGAGAGGAGGATGGACAGGGCAGTCAGTTCCTGTGCTTGGGGCCCACGTGCTAGAATTCTAATTTGCATTTCCAAGGTGGCATCAAGATACATTTGATTTGGCGTGACCAAGCTGACCTCAGTCTCTATTCTTTGTCAGTCCTAGGGAACCAAATGATAGGATGAGTGAATGGTTAATAAATGGGGCTCTGTAATCAGGCAAGCCTTGGTTTATTTAGCCCTGTTGTTTACTGGTTATGGGACCCTAGACAAGTTGCTTTGCCGATACAATGAGAATAATTTTACCTTCTTCATAGGGTGATATGAAGACTAAACGAAATGTACAAAAAGTGCTTAGAGCAGGTCTCAATGCACCAGGAGTACTTGTTAAATGTGCAACTATTGGTATTACTGTTGTTACTGCTGCCATTCAATTTTGGTGCAAAGTAAATTAATTTACTGCGTTTATAAGTAAGATTTAAAAATCAATAAAAGAAAAGGCAGACAACTCAATGGAAAGGTAGGTAAAGACTTGAGCAAGAAGTTCACAGAAAAAGTACTTATAAGCAAATGATGAGGTAATAAACAGAAAGCAGTTCCATCTTATGTTTTTAAAATGTCTATTAACATAACAAGATCACAGTTTTTACTGCTCAGGGTAATAAAAATTTTAAAATTTAATGATACAGTATATTGTATTGGAAATGGTGTGGGGAAACATACAGTCATATGTCATGGGTGGGGAGTGCATATTGGTCCAGACTTTTGTAGGAAAGCTGGACCAGTTCTATTAAGAATGCATCATCCAGGGCCAGGGATTTAGCTCAGTGGTTCTGCCGCCTGCCTTGCAAGTGCAAGGACCAGAGTTCAATCCCCCGTACCAAAAAAAAAAAAAAGCATCATCCTTTTGACTTAGCAATTTCATACATAAAAATGTATCTCATAGATTTATATAGTATGAACAAATGCTATGGTGAATGCTTAAATTGAAAAAATTATTTCAGTAAAAGATACATTGCCATTAATCCCTCTCAAAAACTCCTGCTCACTTCAAATACACTTAGCCAATTGTTCTTGCCACTCTTTAAAGCAGTTCTGGAAATCCTTTTTCATGAATGTCTTCAATTGTGCTGATGTGGCTGCCTTGATGTCCTGAATTAATTTGAAACAGTTACCTTTCATGGTCATTTTGATTTTGGGGAAGAGCCAGAGGTCATAAGATGAGAGATCTGGTGAGTAAGGTAGATAAGGACACACTGTAATATTTTTACTTGACAGAAATTGCTATAAGTGTTTTGAATCAGTTCAGGACATTGAGACACCTACAAAAACACAGCTAAAGACACAAAAGAAGACTCCCAGAACTGTTTCAGAAAATGGCAAGAATGATGGGATAAATGTGTTTGGAGGGGAAATATTTTGAGGGTGATAAATGGCAATGTGTCTTATACAGCAATACATTTTAATTTTAATTTAAATACTCAGTGTAGTTTTTATCACACTTTGTATTCATAAATGAATGCAGTAATATGAATTTTTAAGAACATGCGTCATATCATCAATTACTAGAAATGACACCAGTAGAGTACTGGTTCAACTAAGGTATATCTGCATAGTGGGAGATTTTGCAGCCATGATAAAGAACATGGTAGGTCTATAATGCATCTTGAAGATCTGAACATGTTGCCAAGATATGTTAAGTTCTAGAAAAAGGAAGATGTAGAGCATTGGGTAGAGTGTCCTCTCATTTGTATTATAATAAAGGGTATATGGCAATATATGTCTTTATAGAGAGAGTATGTCCCCAGGAATGCATAAAAAACTGTTCACAGTGATTATCCTTAGATCCTTGAAGCCTGGGAAGGGAGGAGACTTACTGTCTAATCTACCTTTATATAGTGTTATCATTTTTATCATATGCATAAATGACTTTCATAATTGTTAAGGGAAACTTCAAACCATATGCATTTGTAGTCAAGAGGTGTAGTCTCCCACATTTTGTAGGTATGTTTGGACTGACAGTATTTTCATCTGAAGCTCTATGAAGACTTTTATCAACAAATGGTTTTCAGAGCGCAGTGTAGTGGCATATACCTGTAATCCCAGGAGGAGGCTGAAGCAGGAAGATTGCAAGTTTGAGGCATCTTCCTGCCTAAGCTTCCTAAAGTATCTTAGTGTGACCCTATCTTAAAACAAAAATAAAAATTAATAAAAAATTCAAAAAGCGGAGCCAGAGCATAGCTCAGTGATAGAGAACGTTCCTAATATGTGCCCCAGTAACCCCAACAAAGAATTTCAGGTATAATTACTCATTAAAGTGGTTCAAATTAAATTAGATTGAGGTCTTGCTGTATTTTGGCCCCATGTGAAGCAGAAGCCAACAGCTAGGTCTGAGCCCAATGGGCCAGGAAACTGTGTCCTTCTGAGTGCTTGAAGAATAGGCAACAGGTCCCATGTTCTCATCTCCTCTGTAGAATTAGAAGGCACTGTCCCCATGACAAGGCTGAGAATCATGGGGCACCCTCACAACCAGTGTTACCCATGTCCTAATTAGCAGGTGGCCTTCAGGAGAGAGGCATGAGGGTCAGGTTGTCGGGGCGGGGCGGGGGGGGAGTTTCACCAAAACAAGTCCTCCAGGCGGCCAGCCAGTCTGTTTCCTGTGAGGGCTTTCCAGGCAGCTTTCACATTTATGGAGTTTGGGGCACCTCTTATGCTTTCCCCTACATCTTCAGGATGGAGAAGAGGCTGTCAGGAAGGCAGTTTGAGGGGTGGGAGCTGATTTGTGACTCTAGAAATTAGACCTTAGAGGTCCAAGCAACCTTCTCCTTTTTTTCCTTTTAAATTTTGTATTAGTTTTTTGTTGGAAATTTCATTTTAAAATAAAAGTTACCTTTGCACATAGTCACATAGTTCTAGAAGGCTTGTTACATACAAACGCGCACACACACACACATGCGCACACACGCACACACACACACACACACATATCCTGGACTTCCACCCCTTCTACTTCCTACTTCCCCAAAGCACCCACTGTTAGTAATTTAGCTGATTCTTTTTGTATTTGTCTCTGTATCTCTAAATAACATGGTTATATAAGCTACTTGAATTCTTCTTTTTCAGCATTGTCTACTGACATCTCACAAGGGAGGATGGAGTTGGAGTTAGCTGTTTTTCATTACCACCTGTCATCCACATTTCTGGTCTCTGTCTTTCAAAACAGTTATAGTGTAATTTTATTAGACTGATATTCTGTGATCATTATTTTGACCCAATCTGTGATGACTTGTATTTCGCTGATCAAAATTTCTGCCTTGGAGTTAAGTGGGCTTTTTTTTTACCCTTCTCCTTAGTTTTTTTTTTTAATCAGCACTAAATTCTCCTTCAGTTGAATAAAATTCATCTCAAAATTATATTTATAATCCTTTTCTATCAACTTCATCTCCTTGAGAAACTTTCTTCTGGAACCTTCTGAATCCGGCTGGATGCTTCCTAGATCTGCCGTACAACTTTTATTTGGAGATCACTCTTCATTAATGTCTTGGCAATTCCCTTGGTTTCCTTTTCTGCTAGATCTGGTTTCTGGAATTCCATATCCATCTCTCCCTTGGGTTACTTTCTCAAACATATTTTTCCCCATTAACTTACAAAGAAGTAAGCAATGCTTTTGAGACCTGGCATGTCTGACAGTTCTACCTTCATGCTTATTGATGGTTTGGCTGTGTATAGAAGTGTAGGTTAGTGATAGCTTTCTCCTAGAATGTTAGGAATCCATGCCACTGTTTTTAAGTGCTCAGTGTTACAAAGAAGGCCACTGCATGGAATTTGTATCTCTTGCCTCTTTAGTAGAGGAGCTTTCCTTTGTCTCCATTATTCTGAAACTTCATAAGCTTCTTTGGTATGGATCTATTTTTCTCATTGTGTAGGATACTTGGTAGATTTTTTTCAATCTGAAAACCTGTATCTTTCAATTCTGGTTATTCTTGTGAATTGAGATTTTCTCTCTCTTCTTTTCTTATGTTCCACCTCCCTTCTCCCACCGTGAACTTCTATTATGTGTTTGTTGCATCTGCTGAACCATTTCTCCATTATTTGTTTTTTTCTCAGTTTTCATCTTTTTGTGTTTCATTTTCTAAGGCAGTTCTTTAACTTTATCCTTAAAGGTTTTATTACATTTATATCAACCATCATTAACATTTTTTCCCCAAAAGAACTTCTCCCTTTTTCAAATGTTCCTTTTCTAAGTTAATACACATTAGGGCTGGGGATTTAGCTCAGTGGTTCTGCTGCCTGCCTCGCAAGCACAAGGACCAGAGTTTGATCCCCGGTACAAAAAAAAAGAAAAAAAAAAATTGAGAAACTAAGTTAACACACATTAACTGGACATATCAATAGGATTCAGTGTGATCTTTTCATACAGGTTTACAGCATACATTGATCATATCCAATTAATCTTCTTCCAGCCTTGGTGACATTATTCTGAGTTCCTAGTAATCACTATTTTGTTTTCAAGTACAGAGGAAGAGGGGGAGGGGAAGGGGGAAGGGGAGGGATTTAAAGTTTCCACATATGAGAAATAATGTAGTAACTGTCTTTCTGTGTCTGGCTTATATGTAACAAGATGTCCTTTAGTTTCATCCATTTTTCTACAAATGGTAGCATTTTATTTTTTTAATAGTTGTATAGTATATATACGTATATATGTATACTATATATGGCTGGCAAATATATATGTGTATATATTATTTTATCTGCTGATGGCCACCAAGGCTAATTCCACAACTTGTCTATTGTGAATAACGCCACAAGGAATATAAGTATGCAAATATGTCCTTTGTATGGTAATGTCATTTCCTGTGGGTATATACTCACCAGTGGAATAGTTGTATCATATGATAGTTCTATTTTTAGTTTTTGAGGAACCTCCCTACTATTCTTCATGATGGTTATACTAATTTACATTCCCATCAACAGAGTATAAGGATTTATTTTTCTCCACATTCTTCCCAGAATTTGAAATATTTTGTTTATAATAGCAATTCTAACTGGGGCAAGATGGTATTTCATTGTATTTTTTTACTTACATTTCCCTGATGTTAATGATATTGAGCATTTTTTCATATATTTATTGGCTATTTGTATTTCTTCTTTTGAGAAATGCCTGTTTGGATAATTAGCCCATTTTTAAATTGGATTATTTGGGCATTTTAAATTGATTTTTGAGTTCTTTGTATATTCTGCATATTAACTCATTGTTAAATGAATATTTGCCAAATATTTTCCCCTATTCTGTAAGTTGTCTTTTCCCTCTGTCAAATATTTCCTTTGCTGTGCAGAAGTGTTTTAGTTTGATATAATTTCATTTGTTGTTTTTTTTTTTTTTTTTACGTCAGTTAGTGCTTACTAGAGAAACAGATTTAACACAAGACATAAAATATATAAGAATTTACAAGATTGGCTTACAATGGCTGCCCACAGAGTTGGGTGTAGAAGAGTACAAAAGGTCTGTCTGCTCACTGGGAACTGAAAGATCCAGTCAAAGGCCTGGAGCTCACTGTAGTTTCCAATGGGAGTCCGTATCAGGAGCCTGGAGGGTCTGCAATGGAAGGCTGAAGAATTGGTACTGGAGGCTAAAGAGTTTAGGCTGGAAGGCTGAAGAGTCTGTGCTGGAAGCCAGGAGATGACATCCAAGGTGAAGGCAAAGACTGGAGCTGCTCTGAAGAAAGAGAAGCAAGCCTTCCTTCTTCGTTTCCCTTTACAGCATTCTGGCAACAGTCCTCCCCAGGGAGGGTGTCTTCCACAACCAGAATTATGCTGAGCCAATTTAGTTAGGTGTTTCTTATTCAAATTGACACCATCAATTAATTATCACACTTTTCTTTCCTGTGCTTTTGGGGTCCTATTCAGAAAACCATTGCATGTACCAATATTTTGAAGTCTTTCCCCTACGTTTTCTAGTAGTTTCAGGTCTTCAATTTAGGTTCTTGATCCATTTTGATCTGGTTTTTGTACACAGGGGGAGTTAGGGTCAAGGTTCAGACTTTTGCATGTGGATATCCAATTTTCCCAGTTAGGGGAAAAGAGGCTGTCTTTTCCCAATTGCCTTTTTGGCATCTTTATTAAGAAACAATTGGCTGCAAATGTACAGGTTTATTTCTGGGTCTCCTGTTCCATTGGTCTATATGCCTATTTTTATGCCAATACCATACTGTTTTGATAATTATGGCTCTGTAGTAGGTCTTCAAAGGAAGTATTATTCTGCCTCCAGCTTTGCTATTTTGTTCAAGATTGCTTTGGCTTTTCTAGGGTCTTTTGTGCTTCCATATGAATTTCAGGATTATTTTTTCTAGTTCTTTAAAGACTATCACTGGGGGCTGGGGATTCAGCTCTGTGCCTGTCTCACAAGTGCAAGGTCCTGAGTTCAATCCCTGGTACCACACACACAAAAAAATCATTGGTAAATTCCACTGGAAGGATAGATACACAAAAGATAAATAGAATTGGGGCCGGGGATTTAGCTCAGTGGTTCCGCCACCTGCCTCACAAGTGCAAGGTCCTGAGTTTGATCCCTGGTACCAAAAAAAAAAAAAGATAAATAGAATCAAACATTATTAATATAATACAAAGATGAATATGAGCAAGAACAGACTTTTCAAAATAATTAGAAGAAAACAAACAAAATTGCAGGAATAAATCCATTCCTTTCAATAATAATCTTGACTGTAAGTGGTCTAAATTCTCTAAACATGCCTTTTAAAAATAGTATCTTGTTCTAGTTTTATATATTTTTTTCTTAATATTAATGTCAGTGTTACTAATGTTTTCTCTTCGTTACCTATTTGTTTTTGTCTCTATATTTCTGTTAACTTTTCTCAAATGCCTGGTGATTCTTGATTGTTGCTCACATGTCAGAGTGGAGGTACCTGAAGAGCTGACTTGAAGGCTCTGTGTACTTGAATGGGGCTGTTTTAAACTATGGACTTCACATAGCATAATCTATTTGGGCTGTTCTCACAAGAAATCCTCAGTGGCGATATCTTATTGGTCTCTTCCCTTGATCTAATCAGGTTGTCCAGAGATATTGCCAGTCTTGTTGGGAGATTACATGTCTGAATACCGGCTTTCTGGGAATTTAGTAGGAAAAGAAGGCTGGGCAGCTCCTCATTTTGGGGCTGCCATAACAAAATACATACCATAGGCTGGGTGCCTTAAACAACGAAAATTTTTCTCACAATTCTGAAGGCTGGAAGTCCAAAATCAAGGCACCAAGAGGGTTGCTTAAGGTCTCTCTTTGGCTGTAGATGGCAGGTTTCTCACTGTATTTTCACATGGCCTTTCCTCTTCGAGAGGGCTCCCACTTCTGGTGTCACTTCCTCTTCTAGGGAGACTAATCCTATCAGATTAGGGCTCCACATTTATGACATCATTTGACATTAATTACCTCCTGAAAGTCCCCATCTCCAAATATAATCACATTAGAGATTTAGGGCTTCAATATATTATTTTTGGGGAGACACAATTCAGTATATTAACAGTATGTAAAATTTCACTTAATCTTCCCATGTTCATTCTGTTACTTCTACCTTCACCTGTGCTTGGGACCTCAGGACTGTTTCACTTTCTCCAGAAATTAATTTTTAAGTCTTCTGCTGGAGTAGATGGCTGCATGGAACAAGGATAGCATCAGAAGATTTGGTAGGTTTTAAAAAAGTATAATTAACAAAATCACATATATTTATGGTATACAACATCACATTTTGGGACACATATACATTGTGAAATGAATACTACAATCAAGCTAATTAACATATCCATCACCTCACATTCTTATAGCAATTCTTAATTTCTTCCTCTTAAAGACGTTGTATAATAGCACAAGTCAAAAATACTCTTTTTAAAATTCTTTTATTGGTACATTTTAGGTATACAATACATTTACATTTATCATTGGGTGCTTGTACCTGTACATGATGTATCTTGGTTCCTATTTTTTTGCCCATTACCTGTGCGCCCTTCACCCCCTCCACCCTTCCCTATTTACATAGATTTCATCTCCTTTATTTTCTTTTCTCATAATTTTTCCTTTCCCTTTCCTTTCCCCTTTCCCTCCCACCACTCCTACACCTTTGGGCCTTTTCCCATTTCAAATTATCAATTATTTGTTTTAATCATTTTAATCCTTATTTACACTTTCAGTTTCTCACACTAGAGAAACTATTCGGTATTTACACATGTGTGTCCTATATATTTCACTTACGAGTATCGCCTCAATATACATCCATTTAGCTATAAATGTCTCTAGTTTCTCATTCTTTATGGCTGAGTAGTACTCCATGTTATAAAAAAACCCACATCTTCTTTATCCAGTTTCCAGTTGATGGGCACTTGGGCTGTTTCCAAGCTTTAGCTATTACAAACTGTGCCGCTATAAACATGAGTGCACATATATCACTGTGGTATGATTCTTTTAATTCTTTGGGGAAAATACCTAGCAGGGAAATAGCTGGGTCAAATGGGACTTCCAGTCCTAGTTCTTTGAGGTATCTCCATACTGATTTCCACAGTGGTTGCACCAGTCTGCACTCCCACCAACAATGGAGAAGGGTTCCTTTCTCTCCACACCCCCGCCAGCATTTGTTATTGGTTGATTTCTTGATACCAGCCACTCTTTCTGGGGTGAGGTGGAATCTCAGTGTTGTTTTCATCTGCATCTCTCTAATGACCAGTGATGTTGAACATTTTTTCATATGTTTATTTGCTGCTTTTACTTCTTTGAGAAATGTCTGTTCATTTCAGATGCCCATTTTTGAATTGGGTCTTTGAATTTGGGGGGCAGTCTGAGTTTTTTCTTTTTTTTTGAAGTTAAATATTTTTATTGATAGGAATCTATTACTGTAAAAGTTTTATTCAAAAAAGGATTAAATTGTGAGGAAACACTTCTTAAACTACAGGTTGAGCCCACCACCTTCACAGTTCATGTAAATTAGGCCACCGCCAGGGCTGGTCTAGAATTTGCATGCTCAGAATACATCTCTTTTTTTTTTTTTTTTTTTTTTTTTGGTACCGGGGATTAAACTTGGGACCTTGAACTTGCAAGGCAGGCGCCAGCAGACTACATCTCTTAACCCTTATGTGTCAGTCCAATGGCTCTGTCTTAAGGGTAGGGTGTGTCAAGCCCAAGTTGGGGGGTGGGGGGTCATCCTCCAGCTTGGAGGTGCTGTGGGTGGATACCCAGGTGTGTAGATGGATGGAACCAGTATCTGAGGAAGTAAGGTGACCTTATAGCCACTGCTGAAGCCAGCTCCTGCCTTCCGCTAGTCACAGCTGGATTCCCAGGGGTGGTCCACATCAGACTTTGGTTTGGCACAATTAAGTCCTTATGTATCAATGCTGTTGCCAGACAGTTAGGTTCAGCCCCCTACCTTCTAGTATTTACATATAACCCACCCTCTTTCCCTCAGAAAAGAAGGAAGCCAGGCAAGACAGCAGAGGCCCAGGACGGGGGAATGAAGGGGCCAATTTAATGAGAAACTACAAACTGAGACCAGGCCTCAATTCACAGTGATGGGAGGCCATGCAGTGGCAGTGCAAGACCAGGAGAGGGTCAGCAATAGGACACAGTGTCCACATGGGCAAGTTCACAAACTATGCAGAAAATAAAGACAGATTTGGGTTGCACCCAGGGCATGGCTGGTGTCTACTAGCATACTCAGCACTTGTGCCTGCTCTTTTCTTGCCCTGGCCCAGTCCCACAGCTGTTCCTGCTGGAGTGCCCCAATCCAGGGGTTTGCACAGTGACAGCAAGTCAGCTGGGGCTAAGGGCCAGCACTTACTGAGAAGAGAACTAATGGAGAGGGTACTTCAGATTCTACTACACCTACAAGGAGTTCTCTCATATATACCATCTGTCCTAGCTGGGACACAACAGCTAGTGGGAAGAGGCTGCACCCACACAGTCAGAACATAGTACACAGGACAGGATAGGTTTGTGAGCATTCCTTCTGGCCCCAGAAAAATACAGGGGTTTCTAGAGATGTGTCCAGAGAGGGGGTTCTGCACACTGACTCAGAGGGAGATGCGTGAAGGCGAGTCCCTCTTGGCTTCCTTACACATGGACAGGGAATTAGGAGTTCCTAGGTTTCCATACCTGAGAGTTCTGAGGGCCAGAGTTGGCAGCCACTACTTCTGTCACGCCCTGTCTCTGGCACTGCAGAGGCACAGCATACACTTTAACAAACCCAGGGGTTAACTCTGTCCTGCTTGCATCCAGGCCAACTTCAAACAATGCCATACTCTTGGCCCAGCAGATCAGAAACGACTGCGGCTCCAGGTACAGCCCCCACTACCGGTCCCCAGACTGGGACCCACTACTACTCTGGCTGCTTTTGGTCCCAAAGAGAGTCAGGACCAAGTGTGGACCTCGTAGGAAAAGGAGGAATGGGGACCCCAATAGGAGACCCAGCTTATCTTCTGGATCACAGATGTCAAGCAAACCAGGAATGCACAAGCTCAGTGCCACCCCCACCCCCCACCCTCCACCACCCACTGGTCCTTGGCTTTGAATCCAGCAGAACTTTTGCTGGAAGAGTCAGATGCTCAGGTTAGGGCAAGGCAAAGAGGACAGGACTTTCAGGGGACAGTGGCACAGCTTCCTCCCCCAAGTGAGGGGGGAACTGACCGCTGAATGTGGGGAGCAAAGCATGGGGCCAGACTGACAGGCAGGTGAGTCCAAGTCTGGCTCCATCAGCACAGACGCTTGTACATATAGATGTAGGCTTTGCAGCTGGGGCATGTATGTGTCATATCCTTGAAGTCGTTGATGAGGCAGGGGATCAAGCAGCAGCCCAGATCATACCCCATGAAGCAGCAGAAGAAACTCAGCACGAAGTTCATCAGTCCAATCTCATAGGAGATCTTGGTAGTGATGGCCTGCTGGCAGTGGGGACACACAGTCTGCATGGGTGCACCTTCAAAGATCTCACCCTGCAGCACTGTCACCGTGGTGGCAGCCCCTGAAGGGACCAAGACGGTGGCCGTGTGGCCCCCAGGGCCAGGGTAGGGCCTTGGTGGGTACGGTCCTGGTGGGTAGTAGCCCATGGGTAGGTGAGGTCCTGGAGAAGGGTAAAAACCTGGAGGCATGTAGGCGCCTTCTGCATCCATGTGGGAGGGAACAAAGTCAGGCTGGGGCATTGGATGACCTGGTGGCTCATAGGGTGGGGGGCCAATATCTGCAGGGGGCAGTGGCATGCCTGGTGGGGGCTGCATCACAGCTGGGGAAGTGTGGCCTGGGGTGGGTGGAGCTCCACTTTTCTCCTCCAGCAATGGGGCTGTGGGGCCCCCAGGATAAGGAGGGGGTGGTTTGTTAGACATCTTTACTGCTTCCCTTGACCCCCAAATCTGATACTTGAGGCAGAGGAAGGTCCTTCAGCTGCTGGCCACACAGGGCTCTGGGGAGCTCCTGGCTACAGCCACTGCTGCAAGGTCTGTGGGCAAACTCGATTCTCTAGTTGAAATTGTCCTATGCACTGCAGCTAGGGGTGCCAGCTGGGCACTGATGGTCTCTTCTGCTTCTGAAAATACCTGTCAGCAGATAAATTTCTTTTCAGTGCTTACAGTGAGTACAGGTCTTCTTCATCTGGCCTGGGTGTTTCTTTCCATCTACCACAGATGCAGTGAATGAAGTTCATCCCCGCAACCCCTCACTCGCAGCGGGAGCAGCAGCAGGAGAGACTGCCTCAGCAGCTGGCCGTCACATCCCGTCCTAAGTTTTTTCACTTCTTTATATATTCTAGATAGTAGTCCTTTGAGGTACAGCTGCTAAAAGTTTTTTCCCATATTGTAGGTTGTCTGTTAGCTCTGTTGGTGGTTTCTCTTGCAGTGCAGAAGCTTTTTAATAAGATGAGATCCCAGTTGTTGTTTCTTTGTGCTAGTTCCCGTGCTACTGAGGTTTTGTTCATAAAGTCTTTTCCTATGCCAATGTCTTCAAGAGTTCTGCCTAATTTATCTTCCAGCAAGTTTAGTGTTTCTGTCTTAATATTTAGATCTTTAATCCACTTTGACTTTAGTTTAGTGCATGGTGATAGGTATGGGTCTAGTTTTAATCTTTGGCAGGTTGAAATCCAGTTTTTCCAACACCATTTATTAAATAGGCTATCTTTCTTCCAATGAGGGTGGTTGGCTCCTTTGTCAAAGTTGAGGTGGCTGAGTATGTCTGAAGTTGTTTCTGCATCTTCTAATCTATTCCACTGATCCTTGGGTCTGTTTCTTTTGCCCAGTACCATGCTGTTTTTATCACAGTAACTTTGTAGTATAGTTTCAAGTTGGGGATTGTTATACCCCCAGCTATGTCTCTATTTTCTAGAATTGCTTTTGCTATTGTAGGTCTCCTCTTGTTCCAAATAAAGTTGTAGATTGTTTTCTCTAGCTCTGTGAAGTATATTGTTGGGATTTCAACTGGCATTGCATTAAATCTATATAGTAGTTTTGGAAGTATGGCCACTTTCACTATATTGGTTCTTCCTACCCAGGAACAAGGGATGTCTTGTTGGGAGCAATGTTACATAATTCTAGGGAAAAATCATTTGAGTAGGCCTAGTTCTCCTGCCTACAGACCAGCCACGACATTCCAGACATAATTGTATTTTGGCCTTGGGTCACAACTGAGACCTCAGTGATCCTCGGATGCTGTAATGCTCCAGGACAAGACCACACCTGCGGGAGACACGAGGGAGGAACCAAATCTTCATCTGCATAGTTCCTCATTGTCTTTAGATTTCCACTGTTTCCCCAGTCTTTTTACACCTTATTTATCCCAATGTAAAGTACTGAACTCTACATTTTCACTTGTTACATCTGTTTCCCCATGTACTGAATAAAAAGTGCTGCAAGCTAGGGGTCTTTTGTCTTTGCTGCCCAGAGCAGCACTGATCAGACCCAAAGCTCAGCTTCTTCTCAGTCTCATTTGTCTACCTTTCCTGTAATTTGCCATGTGCTGCAGTGGCTCACAGGAGACTAGGACTTACTGCAGAGGTTCTGCTAACATCCCCTTCCCCTGTTTGCTACAATGTCTTTCCATTTTCTTATATCCTCCTTGATCTCCTTTTTCAGAGTGCTGTAGTTTTCAGTGTAGAGGTCTTTTGCTTCCTTTGTTAGATTGATTCCTAGATATTTCATTTTTTTGGATACTATTGTAAAAGGAATTGTTTGCCAAATTTCTCTCTCAGTGAGTCTGTTATTTGCGTAGGAGAAGGCTATTGTTTTGTTTTGTTTTGTTTTTGACCTTATATCCAGCCATTCCACTGAATCTGTCCATTAGGTCTAGAAGTCTTTTGGCCGAGTTTTTTGGATCTTCTATATGAAGTATTGTATCATCAGCAAATAATGACAGTTTAACTTCTTCCTTTCCTATCTTTATTTCTTTTATTTCTTTCTCTTGTCTAATTGCTATGGCTAATGTTTCCAGAACTATATTGAACAGGATTGGTGATAGTGGGCATCCTTGTCTTGTTCCTAATTTTAGCGTCAAAGTTTTCAGTTTTTGACCACTTAGTATGATGTTGGCTGTTGGTTTTTCATAGATAGCCTTAATCAGGTTGAGATAAAGATCTTCTGTTCCAATTTTCTGTAGCATTCTTATCGTGAATGGGTGTTGCATTTTGTCAAATGCCTTTTCTGCATCTATTGAGATGATCATATGGTTTTTGTCCTTGACTCTGTTAATATAGTGTATTACATTTATTGATTTATGAATGTTGAACCATCCTTGCATCCCTGGGATAAATCCGACTTGGTCAGGGTGTATGATCTTCTTGATGACCCTCTGTATTCTGTTTGCCAGTATCTTGTCGAGGATTTTTGCATCTATGTTCATTAGGGAGATTGGCCTGTAGTTCTCTTTTTGGGTTGGGTCTTTCCCTGGTTTTGGAATGAAAGTAACAGTTGCTTCCAGGAATGAATTTGGAAGCCTTGCTTCCCTTTCAATTTCCTTATTGCGTTTAAAGAATAATGGCAATAGTTCATCTTTAAATGTCTTGTAGAATTCAGCAGTGAAGCCATCAGGACCTGGGCTCTCTTTGTTGGTAAATTTTTTATTACATTTTCAATTTCACTCATTGTAATTGAGGTATTTAGAATTTCTATATCTTCTTCCTGTAACCTTGGCAATTCATATGTATCTAGGAATCTGTCCATTTCTTCTGTGTTTTCCATTTTATTAGAGTACAAGTTCTTGAAGTAGGTATTGATGATCCTCTGGATTTCTGCTGGGTCTGTCATGACTTCCCCCTTTTTAGTTCTTAATTGCATGGATTTGAGCCTTTTCTTTCCTTGTTTTGTTAAGGTTGGCTAAAGGTTTATCGATTTTATTTATTCTTTTGAAAAACCAACTCTTACATTCATTAATTTTTTGTATTCTCTTAGTCTCCATTGCATTGATTTCTGCTCTGATCTGAATAATTTCCTTTCTTGTATGAGCTTTGGGTTTGTTATTCTCTTCTTTTTCTAGGAGCTTGAGGTTCTGCATTAGGTTATCTGAATTCTCTCTGTTTTCCTAATATGGGCATTCACTGCTATGAATTTCTTGCATAGAACTGCTTTCATTTTGTCACATAGATTCCTATGCTGGCATTATCATTTACTTGTAGAAACTGTTTAATTTCTTCTTTAATTTCATCTGTGACCCATTGCTTGTTCAGGAGGGTGTTATTCAATTTCCATGTGTTTTGGGAAGTTTTACTGTTTCTTATGTTATTGACTTCCAATTTTATTGCACTATGGTCTGATAATATACAGGAGGTCACTGCAATTCTTTTACATTTACTTAGACACGTCCTGTGAGCTAGCATGTGGTCTATTTTGGAGAATGACCTGTGTATAGCTGAAAAGAATTTGTATTCTGATTTTGTGGGGTGGAACACTCTGTACACATCTATTAAGTCCATTTGTTCAATAGCTTGGTTCAGTTCTAAAATTTCGTTGTTAATTTTTTGTCTAGATGATCTTTTTGTGATAGTGGGGTATGGAAGTCCCCCACTACAATTGTATTAGTGCTTATTTGATTTTTCTTGTCCATTGATATTTGTTTTGTATAGTTGGGGGCATTCGTATTTGGTGCATATATATTTAGGATTGTCATCTTCTCCTCTTGGATTGTTCCCTTCACAAGGATGTAGTGACCATCTTTGTCTCTCTTAATTAGTTTTGGTTTGAAATCTACTTTGTCTGCGAATAAGAATGCTACCCCTGCTTTTTTCTGGGTTCCTGTGGCATGGAGAACGGTTTTCCATCCTTTTACTTTCAGTCTATGAATTTCTTTTTGAGTTAGGTGTGTTTCTTGTATACAGCATATTGCTGGATTTTGCTTCTTAATCCATTCTGCCAGTCTATTTCTTTTGATTGGTGAATTGAGGCCATTAACATTGAGAGTTATAATTTATAGGTATTGACTCATCCTTGTCATGATGTTTTGCTGTTGTTGGGTCTTTTATTCCTTATTTTTTCCCCCTTTTCCTTTAGTTTCTTGCCTTGCCTGATGCCTTCCCTCTATTGGGCCTCATGGTGTTGTGACCTTCATTGTCTTTTTCTAGGATTTTGCTTAGAATTGCTTGGAGTGCTGGTTTGGTGTTCATGAAATTTCTCAGGTGTTCTTTGTCATGGAAGTATCTAATTTCCCCATTGATTTTGAAAGATAATTTTGCAGGATACAACAGTCTAGGTTGGAAGTTCTTTTCTTTTAGGGCTTGAAGTATTTCACTCCAGGTTCTCCTTGATTTGAGCGTTTGTGTTGAGAAGTCTGCCATGATTCTGATGGGCTTTCCTTTGTAGATGATTTGTTTCTTTTCTCTAACTGCCTGTAGGATTTTGTTCTTCTGTTGGGTTTCTGGGATTTTGACTATTATATGTCTATGTGTAGACTTTTTTTTTTGATCATGGCTAGTTGGATTTCTATATGCCTCAATTATCTGTATGTCCAATTCTCCACCTCTGTCTGGGAAGTTTTCCACTATTACTTCTGTGAACAGTTTTTTTTATGTCAATTATACTTTCTCCTGTTTTTTCATGGACTCCTATCAGTCTTATGTTATTGTTCTTTGCATTATCTAGCATCTGCTGGATTGATTTCTCATGGTCTCTTACTATTTTGAAGAGATCCCTGTTATCATGGTCCTTCACCGCAATCCTGTCTTCTATATCTGATATTCTATCTTCAGATTCCCTTAATCTGCTCTGCGTGCTTTCAGTGGAGTTTTTAATCTCCTGAATATCTGTTTGGATCTGTTTCATGGATTCCATTTCTTTCTTATGTTGGGCAATCATGGTTTCCATTTCTTTCTTATGCTGGGCATTCCTGGCTTCCGGCATGTTTCTGAGCTCATCCATTTTTTTAAATTTTAATTTTAAAATTTTAAAATTTTTTTCCCCATTAACTTTGTTGGTACATTTTAGGTATACAATACAGTTACATTCATCATTGGGATCTTGTACCATTACATGAGTCTCTTGGTTCTTATTTTTTTTCCCCTTCCCTTGCCCTCCCTTTACCCCCTCCACCCTTCCCTATTTGCAAAGACCTTGTTTCCATTTTTTTCCTCTTCTCATATTTTTTCCTTTCTCTTTTTTCCCTTCCCCTACCCCTCCCAATTCCCCTGGTCTTTTAGACCTTTTCTTCCTGTTACACAATATCAGTTATACATTTTTAAAATTACAATATTAAGATCTAGGAGACATTACCACAGATTTTACAGAATTTAAAAGGATATAGAAAGCATATTACAAGAATCTTTTTTGAAATAAATTTGACAACTTCTAAGAAGTAACTTAGAAGACAAATTAATGAAACTAACTCTGGAGGAAATATAAAGTTTGAATAGGACATATTAAAGAAAGTATATTCCTAGCTTGAAAACTTACCTATATGACAACAGCAGGCTCATAAACATTTTAACTGATAAATTATATCAAACAATTAAAGCAGAAAAAAGAAGGAACACTTCTCCCCTCATTTTAGGAAGTCAACATTGTGCTAATCCTAAAATTGATCCATTATTTTTTTTTATCAGTTTCTGTTCTAGAACCTCTAATCATGTCTTTGACTCTGCTCACCATCTCTGTAGTTATCTGGGAAATTATTTCACTTTTGAATTTTTCTAGAGCCTCATTCATCTGTTTTGTTACTTCCTGTGCTATCAGTTCAGCGTGTCCAGGTGGTTGATTATCAGACTTTTCCACCTTGTTTCCCCCAGAATTTGCCTTTTGCGGGGTGGAAGTCTGAGTTTGTGCCTTACTTAAATGTCTTCTCATTTTTGTTTTTGGTACTGTCCTTGGTTTAATTCCTGGGTTAATACTTTGAAGTTGCTTATTGTAAATATCTTTGTTGATGTATTTAGAACCCTTATGGAAAGATTGCTTCTCAGAGGTATCTTCTAGATATAGCTGGCCTTTAGGTTTTGAGTCTCTAATGGCTCTGAGGCTGTCTCATTTTCATTATACAAGGAAGGACAACTGATTAGATCAATCACAACACCTCAGCCCAAGTGACACAATCAGCAACACAATAGCATCAAGTACCTCTTAGAAAATGACAATTTGTGGTAGCTATTAATCTATCATCTTTATGTGAATTAAATCAAAATCAAGGACCAACCCAACATATGTTTATAGTGAACAAACTCTTCAATATAGCAACTTTACCCTTCAGGATGGGGAGCTGGAGTTGGGGAGGGAGGAATAGGTGAGTAGAAGGATAGGGGAAGGTTCACAGTGAGGCCAGAGGGCACAGGCAAGAGAAGGAAAGAGAAGAAAAGAAAGATAAAGAAGAAATATGAATTAGCGGCAGAACAGGAACACAAAGGGAGTTGAAGAACAATGTGGGACAGCAAGGGAGTGAGGCAGAGAGAGAGAGAGAGAGAGAGAAAGAAAAAAGAGAAAAATAAAAATTTTGAAAGAGTAACAAAGAAAAAAATTAAAAATAAGAGCAACACAAAATAGTGGTAATTTTGAAAATAACAAAAGATAAAATGAAGGGCCTCCTTCAGGGTATGCCTCTGCTGTCACAATAGACAATGTGGGCAGCAGTGTGCAGTTATAAGTCAATGAGTCTCAGTAAGCCAGTCACAGACTCGTGAGATTCTGGCAGATTTCTGGCTGCAAGTCCCAAGTTGAGCTCCCTGTCCTCCTGCAGGGTTCAACTCTGCAAGGTTCTATTGCAGGTTCCAGCTGCCTTTTCCCTGAAGATAGTCCACGTTCTGATGGGAGGTGACGATCCCTCCAACTTACCAAGCACAGTGGTCTGCTCTACCTTTATTGCAGAGATTCTCTTCCCTTTTCCAGTGGGCTTCAGTTTTCATCAGGGAGCCTGAGAGAGGCCCTCTCTCTGTTGTTCACTTCTGCAGCTCAGGACAATGGCCTTTATGTTCCCCTGTGCCTCTGTAGTGTGGATCCAAGCAGCTGTACAGCCAAGAGGCAGGGCGGCCACTCTGGAGGCTGGTGAGTGAGCTTGCGGTCCTCATCTGCTCAGTCTCCTGGTCGAAAGTGGGCGGAGCGAGCCGGATTGAGCAGGGCACACTCAGCCCGCGCCTGCTCTGCCCAGGGGCACCGCCAAGCTGGAGGCTGGTGGGCGAGCCCGGGGGTCCTCACCGGCTCGGTCTCTGGCTTGAAAGTGGGCGGAGCGAGCCGGAGTCTACCACATTCTCTTTATGTGATGGTTAATCTTGATTGTCAGTTCGGTTGGATTGATCAATACCTAGAAAATTAGTAAAGTATACTTCTGGATATGTCTATGGATGATTGGATGATGAGGGATCTCACTTTATCAGTGGGTTAATAATTCATGAAATCATATTTTGATCACCTTTTTGGGAGGTGATGGAAACAGGAGGTTGGGCCTGGTTGGAGGGAGTGGATCATGGGGAACATGACCTTCCTCTGCAGCTCTTTCTCTCTCTGCTTCCCAGCTGCCATGAGGTGAAAAGCTTTCCTTTGCCATGATGTTTCTGCTATTTCTGCCTGTGGCAGCCCTAAAGCAATGGAGTCAGAATGGTTTGAAACCATGAGCCCAAATAAACCTCTCCTCCTCTACATTGGCTTTCTCGAGTATTTGGTCATAGTGACAAAAACTGACTCACACATATACCTAGGAGTGAAATTAATTGGGTCAAATTGTAAGCATCTGTTTAACTTTTTGAGGAACAACCAAATTATTTTCCACAAATGCTATGCTATTGTCATTCCACTAGAAATGTATGAGGGTTCTGATTTTTCCACATCCTAAGATTTATTATTTGTCTTTTTCATTATAGCTGTCCTAATGGACAATTAAGTGGCAGCTCATTGTGGATTTGAGTTGTATTTCTCTGCGGTAGCTAATTATGTTGAGCACCTTCTCATGTGCATATTGACTACTTGAATATATTCTCTGGAGAACTGTCTATTTAGACCCTTTACCCATTTTTTTAAAAGTTGGGTTATTTATTATTACTTAGTTGTAGTAGTTCTTTGTATATTTTAGATATAGGTCCCTTATGAGAGAAATGATTTGAAAAAAATTTCTTCAAATTCATGGGTTATCTTTTTACTTTTTTGTGGTATCCCTTGGATATTTTTTCTTTTGTATCTTCTAGAATTATATTTTAGAAACACTTGCCTAATCCAACAAGATTATGGATAATGTTTCCTAACGGTTCTACAGCTTACATTTAGGTCTTTGATCCATTTTGAGTTAATTTTTGTACATCACATGAAGTAGAGATTCAAATTCATTATTTTGTATGTGGTATCCAGGATCATTTTTTAAAAAGACTATACTTTATGCCAATGAATTATCTTGATTCTCTTGTTATCTGGTTATTGGCTATTGTATTAATCTATTTGTTCTTTTTTGTTACAATAAGAAAATACAGTATTTGAGGCATGCTAATTTCATAAAGTGGTTTATTAGCTCACATTTTGGATGTTCAAGGTCATGACATTTGCACTAGCTTAGTTCTTGTAAAGGCCTTCTTGGCTGTGTCACATCAGGATTGGAGCACATATGTAAAAACAGATCACATCTGTCTTAGTACTTTCTTGTTGCTAGGACAAGATACCTGACACAAGTTAAAGGAATAGAGATTTAGTTTTGCTCCACAGTTTGTAGAGTTTTCAGTCCATAGTCAGCTGTTCCCAAGGCAAGGTGACATCACAGAGGGGCATGGCAGAGGAGAAACAGTTCATGGTATGGCAGGCAGGAAGCACAGAGAGATCAAGGAGGTGGAGGGATTTACACCCTTCCAGGCCACGCCCACAGTGACCCACTTCTTTCCATCAGGCTTCACCTCCCAACATCATACCCAGTTATAAAGGCATCAGTGGACTAATCCAATGATGAGTATCGCACACCCATGATCCAGGCACTTCCCAAAAGTTCCACCTAAGAGTGCATGATGCTTTGAGAGGACATCTAGATATAAACTACAACAGCACCTTGAAGTAGGAAGCTAGAGACTGGGGTCCTACAATCTCTTCCAAGGGCATTTCCTAAATCACCTAAGTGCCACCTCTTAAAGTTTCCATCATCTTCCACATTGCCACCCCAGGGAGTAAGCTTACAACACACAAACCTTTGGGGGACACATTTAGACATATGCAAATCACACCATTCTTCCCTTGGGCCTCAAGGGTTGTATGTATGTCCCAATGCAAAATATACTCATTCCATCCTCAATTGTTTTAAGGTCTTAACTGTTCCAGAATTGCTCAAAAGCCCAAGTCTAAAGTTACCTCTGAGGCTCAAGGCAAACTCTTTCAGCTCTAACTTCATGCTTAAAAAACAAAATCCAAAAAACTTACAGGGCCTGGGGATGCAGCTCAATGGTAGGCTGCTTGCCTATCATGCAGGAGGCCCCAGGTTTGAACCAAACAAATGACAAAATGAAACAACAAAACTAAATAAACAAAAAACCCCACATACTTCCAAGATATAATAGTAGAATAGGCACAAAGTAAGGTAGAAGTATGGAAGTTGAAAGGAGTAATCAGATCAAAGCAAGACAAAAATCCAGATGGGCAGGCTGACATTAAATCGTAAAGCTACAAATCCAGCATCTTGTGCACACTGTGATAGTTGGAGGTGGGTCCTCACTGTCTTTGCTGTCACTGCTCATGGCTGTTCTCTGGGGTTGCAATGTTGGCAGCTCTCCTGGTTGGGTGTGACATATTGCTGGTTGTGCTACTTTTCTTGAGTCCCCTCTGTGGTTCCACTGGGCACTACTTCACTGGATGCCATTGGTAGGAGCTCCAACCTTGTGGCAAACTACTTCTTCTTCTTCTTTTCAGTACTGGGGACCAAACTTAGGACCTTGTGCTTGCCAGGCAGGCACGACTGATGACACTGATCTACATCCTTGGCAAATTACTTTTTCTTTTCCTTTTTTTTTTGTGCTGAGGCTTGAACTCAGAGACTTGTGCTTGCCAGGCAGACACTGTCACTGAACTACATTCCCCAAGGCAATCTTCTGCCTGGATTCCCAAGCTTTGCTTTGAAATCTTGGTGGAAACTGCCATGACCCCATAATTCTTATATTTTGTGTATCTGTAAAACGAGCATCATGTAGATGCCAAGGGCTGCCACCTGTATGAGCTGCACTTGGGCCTGCTTGAACCTTGGCTGCAATTATAGAGTGCTTCACTGGCTGATTGCAGGTAAATAAATACCAAGCGGATTCTGGGTAGCAAGGCTGTGGAGAGTGCCATGGAAGTTTTCTGGATCTATAATGGGAGAGGTGGCTTCCAAGGCTTCTGGGATACCCTTGAGGCCTTTTTCCAACTTGCTTAATATAAAATGTCTGGTTTCTTATTATCCATGCTAATTTTTTAGCAAGAGGCTTGTCTGAACTCTTGCTTCGTAGACAGGCTTTACTACTTCTTGCAAATTTTTAAAATCTTTCCATTCTATTGTCTTTTGCTCCTGAATCTCAGTGTAGATATGATTGAAAGCGGCAATAAGTCCCTTGACACAGCCAGAATGCTTTGCTGCCTTGAAATATCTGACACATAAAGTCCATTATTCTTAATTTCAGCCTTTTTAAATTCTTTGGGCGTGGGCATAATGGCATCCAGGTTCTTTGTCACACAGTCATAAGGCTGGCCTTGAGTCCGATTTCCATAATGATCCCTCTTTTTAACAATATTCTGGACCACTTACCCAGTCTATTAAAATGTTAGCTCATCCCTAGTCTCATCTGAGTTCTTTCCAGAATCACCTGTAAAACTTTCAATTAGAGCACCGTAGGCATTTTCTAGCCTGCTCCCCACCTCTTCCCATTACCAATTCCAAAAGCTGTCTCCACCTTTTTTAGATTTAATTATAAATGACCCCACTCTCAGTACCACTTTTCTGTATTAGGTCTATTCTTGTTCCTATAATGAAAAACCTGAGGCAGGCTACCTTTCTAAACAGAAGGCTTATTTATTTCAGTTTTGGAGGCCATGGCATTGGCATGGCCTAGTTCTGGTGAAGACCTCCTTGACTATGTCACATCATGATGGGACACATATGTGAAAAACAGATCACATCTTGAAACAGAAATCTAGAGAGAGACTGAGGTTCTACAATGTCTTCCAAGGGTATCCTCCCAGTTGACCTAAAAACCTCCCACTAGGTGCCACCTCTTAATGGTCCCATCACATCATACACTGCCACCCCATTGACTGCACTTCCAGCACATGAACTTTGGGGGACTCAATTTAAACATATCTAAACCATGGCAGCCATTGACATAGGGTGTTTTTTAAAAAATAAACTATCAATTCTATTTTATGATCTGTATGTTTGTCATTATGCCAGCATCACACTTTCTTGACTATTGTTGAAAACATGTAATTTGTCAGTTGTTTAGTTTTAGAAAGTTTTGAAATTGTGTAAGACTTATAGTTTTTTCTTTTTCAAGATTATTTTGATCTATTCTCAATCACTCCTATTTTCTTATAAATGTTTAGGATAGCTTGTCAATTTCTTCAGAAATAAAATGAAAATATTGATAAGGTCCTCATTGAATCTGTATGTCACTTTGGGGATTACAATGTAGTCACCTTAACAATAGTAAGGTTTCTAATTTACAAATATGTGATATCTTTCTGTTTATTTAGCTTTTCTTTAATTACTTTCAGAAATGTTTTATAATTATTGGTTTTCTTGTATTATTGTCATTTTCCCCTCTCCCTTCTCTTCTCTTTCTTTGTTTTATTTTTAGAATAATTGCTTCAAACATATTTGGAAATTATATCTTTCTTATTTTATGAAAGTCCAGCATTGGATCCACATAGTTTTGCTTAAGTATTTAATGGAATTCACCAATAAAGCCAGCTGCCCTGGAAAGGTTTGGAATATATTTAATTATTGAATTCAGTATTTTTAAAATATATAAGTAATATACACCAAAAATAGCCAATTTTACTTTATGTTAACTTAAAAGAAAATTAGAAAGGATAGCACTTTTTGGATTTTCTATTTCTTTCGGAGTCAGTTCTGGTAATTAGTGTCTTTCAAGAACATCTTCATTTCTTTTTAATTGTCAAAACTACTGGTCCAAAATAGTTTGTAACATTCTTTTGTCACTTTAGTATTTGTAGGACCTGTAGTGATATTCTCTGTGTTATTTCTGGTACTGGTAGTTTGTATCTTTTCTCTTTTCCTATAAAGGTCAAACCAGTCTATAGTAGAATTTTTATAAAAGATTACCTAATTTTGGTTTCTTTGGATTTCCTAGGTTTATTTGTTTTTCTATTTCATTGATCTCTGCTTTTTATTGTTTTCTTCCTTTTCATTATTTTGGATTTACCTTGCTCTTATTTTTCTAACTTCCTAAAGAAGAGGTCTCAATATTTTTTTTAGATCATTTTTACTTTTCTAACATAAACACTTAAAAATTTCCCTTTCAGCACAGCCTTAGCACTATTGTACAGTTTTTAAAAATATGTACTTTTATTTTACATTCAAATATGTTCTAATTTTGTGTATTTTGAAATTCTGTTATTCTATGCATCCATATTTAGGGATTTTGTTTTTAATGAACTGATCCTTTTATAGTGAGACTGATAGTAATCTATATCCTAAAATCTATTTTTATCTCTTCTTAATAAATCTACTCTAGCTTTCTCATAACCTGAGTTTATCTTTCTATGTATTTTTACTTTTAGTATATGTATGTATTATTTTAAAGTGGAGTTTTTATAGAGAATATATGGTTTTGGCTTGTTATTTTATTTAGCTAGCCAGTCTCTGTGTTTTATTGCACTATTTAGAATTACATGTAATGTACTTAGCTCAACTGGCTTCAAACTTATGGTGGTCCATTTGCTCAGCCTCCCTAGTGCTAGGATTACAGGCTTGTGCCACCATACCCGGCTCTTTGTGCCTTTTTTTTTTTTGGTACCGGGGATCAAACTCAGGACCTTGTGCTTGCGAGGCAGGCGGTGGAACCACTGAGCTAAATCCCCGGCCCTGTGCTATTTTTAAAAAACTTCCCCTCTGCCTTTTTGGAATTAAGTTTTTGAATGATTTCTCATGGATATATGAAATACTAAGTTTCATAAAATTTCACTTACAAAGTTATTGGACACATCTTCATTTTATTGTGCTTTGTCATTTTTGGTGATTGCTTTAAGTTATAAATTAAGCATTTTTAACTTTTTACAGTCTACCTTTAATAATTTTATACTACTTCATTTATAATGTAAAATTCTTACAGTAGTATAGGGCTTCCTACATGCCTGGCAAGCACTCTACCACTGTGCTTCTTGGACTATTTTAAAATTACATTTTATTTCTATGTATATTGTTGCCATATATATTTAAATGATCAAATCTATTTTAAAAGGAGCCCTAGAACTTTTTAAAAATAACATACAAGAAAGTTATAAAATTAGTACAAAGAGTTTCTATATAATCTTCATTTCTTCTGTTAACTAACATCTTCTATAACCATAGCAAAATTCTTAAAACTAATAAATTAACATCAGTATAATACTGTTAACTAAATGACAGATTCCATTCACATTTCATCAGTTTTTCTGGTACAGTACTGTCTTTTCTTTCTTCTAGGAGCCAATTTGGTTCCCTCATTGATTTAGCCGTCATGCCTCATTGGTCTCCACCAACATATTTCAGTTCCTCTTCTTTGTCTTTTGTGCCTTTGACACCTTTGAAGGATTATTTTGTGGAATGTCCCTTGAGTTGGACTTACATTTTCTCCTAATTGGATTGAGGTTACATGCTTTTGGCAAGGATCTCCACAAGTACTGGGCCTTTTTAAGTTTGTCCCTTTGGGGATGCATGACGTCAGTAAGTCTTACTACTGGTAGTGGTAACGTGGACCACCCAGCTCAGGTAGTGAAGTCTCTACTGAAAGTTATTATTTTCTCCCTTATAGCTAATAAATATCTTGGAAGAAATATTTTGAGACTGTATGAATATCTCATTTCTCCTCAAAACTTTTTCTCATGAATTTTAGCACCATCATGGATCTTGTCTGCAATTGATTACTCTGGTTCCGTAATCATGATCATTCCCCCTTAGTCCTTCTGGTTATATCAATTGAAATTTTTTTGTAAGGAAAATTTTTCTCTTCTCATTCATTCATTTATATCAGTATTGACCAGTATATATTTATTTCATTTTATAAGCTATTCATTTATTCTTATACATTTTATTGCTCAAATTATTTCTGCTTTGGCCAAAGGGAATCCTTTGAGGTAGTTTTCTCTTCCCTTTACTCATTTCTTCATCTTGTTTTTTACACATTTATTTACCTTTTGGGTCCATAATATGCTCTGGGATCCTCTTGTATATTCTCTGGCCTACCCCTGGAACTAACCACTTTATTTTAAAGTAAGAGTGGTAGTTGGAAGATAAATGTCCTCATTGCTACTGGAATGTCATTGTTTCTAGGTTCTACCAGTGTGCAGAACTTGGAAATATATGTGTGTATACTGACTCATGCACTTGTTCATTTATACTTCTTATTTGTCTAAGAAAATCTATTTCACAAATTATTAGTTCATATTGATATGTCCAATTCCAGCTCAATACTACAGTGTTTGTTTTGGTCTTCCCCATTTTCCTATTTGTAACAGCTTTCTCAGATTGTGAGAAATCTAATTTTCAACATTCGCAATTACATCTATTTATTTGTTCAACTCTAGCAAATGCATGAATTTGTTTTAAAATTGCCCATCCTTACTTTGAGAGAAATAAATTTACCAATTGTTATGGCCTTTGTTTAGATGTGCTCCCACTGCCTCATGTAAATGAGGTAGAACTTTTTTGGAGGCGGCTGGATCTAGAGTGTGTGATGCTGGAATTGATTCATGGTGCAGTGCTAGGCTCAAGGGCACTAGGATTATGGGTGTGAGTGCTACCCACCCTAAGTAGTCTGTATAAGATAAAAGGGACTGGAAGATTCTGTTAAGGTCCTTGTTGGCTTGGCTGCTTTTGGTCCACCATAAACTGCTGCCCCTCTGCCATGTGCCACCCTCCCTTGGAGCCAGCAGATTATAAACGGAAGCCTCTACAAACTGTGAGCTAAATAAACCTTTCCCCTTTAACTTTGGATTTCAGGTATTTTGTCTCAAAAGTGAGAAAAATAATTAACACCAATTATAGCATTGTATTTCAGTATAGATTTTTTCCTCTTTAGCTTTATAATATCTAGTAGAAATATGTTTCTTTTTAGTTAAGTTAGTTCTTTTCTTCCCTATATCCTTAGACTTAGCTTCATTTGTTCCAGTCTGTATTCTATATTGAGTTCTCATCACATTCTTGTTGATTTTACTTAATATAAAATTTACTCTCTTAGAACATTTCTATGTTCTAAGAATTTTCACAAAGTATTTGCACTACAGTCATGATGCAGAACAGCTGTAATACCCCTCAAATTATCTTATGCTGTCTCTTTGCATTAACCATTTCCTTAATTTCTATCTCTTGCAACCACTATTTTTTTCATTTGTCTTTTTCAGAATGCCATAAAAATAGAATAATATGATATGTAGCTTTTTAGGTCTGGCTTCTTTCATTTAATAAAATGCAGATTCATTTATGTTGTATGAATCAGTAGTTCCCATTTCTTGCTGAATTCAGGTTCTATGCTCTTTTATGGTTGTACCATTGAGATGAGGTTATCTATCCGGTGGTTAAAAGGCGTTTGGGTTAGTCTCAGAATTGTGAATTAAGATGTTACATGAACATTTTATGTAAATTTTCATGTGAGCAGAAGTTGATATTTTTCTTGGCCTGGGATTATTTGGTCTAATGGTAGTTCTATGTTTAATTTCACCTTTCAAATACAAACTATTTTCCGTAGTAGTTATATACTACTAGTAGTTTATATACTACTATATATAACTACTGCAGTTGTTATTTTGTTCTTTGCCAGAAGTCGGTATTGTCATTCAAATTTTTTCCAGGCATTTTTATTAGCTTTCTTTTTGCTGAGACAATATCTGTCACAATTTAAAAGAGAAGAGGTTTCATTTGGCTCATGGGTTTTGGGGATTCTGCCTGTGGTTGACTTGGCTCCCAGGCAGGAACATCATGGCAGAAGAGTGTGGCAGAGCTTAGTTCATGGTGGAGGGAAGCAGAGCACAGGTACTGTGCAAGAGAGGAAGGGGAGCGACCAGATATAGACCCCCAAGGCCTGGCATCTATGACCACTCAGAGATACCCAGAAGTGCGCTCCACCAATCCTCTACGCAAACCCCAAAGTCAATCAAGGTGACACTACATCCTGAAAGATACAGCATTCTAAGAAGTGTGTGGTGATCTTATTGTGCTGTAAATTTACATTTATCTAATGATTAATGATGTGAAGCATCTTTCCATGATTGTCATCTGTATATCTTGGGTGAAGTGTGTATTCATAGTCTGTCTCCATTTTAATTGAGTTGTTTTCTTGCTTTGAGTTTTGAAGGTAAGTTATACATTCTGTAAATAAATTCTTCATTAGAAATATGTTTTGCAGTATTTTCTTCCAGTCCATAGATTGCCTTTTCATTCTCTTAACTATATATTTCATAGAGCAAAACCTTTTAACTTTGAAAAAGTGTAAGCTATCCATTTTTACTTTATGGATCATGCTTTTGGTGTATCTGGAACTTTTTGAGAATCAACCCTTGAATCATATTAAGTATTCTGATCCATAAACATGGTGTAGTTCTCCATTTATTTAGATATTTTAAAAATCTGTGATTTAGTTGCTTTCCTCATCATTGAAACATAATACCTAACACCTGTGACTTAAAGGAGGAAAGGTTTATTTTGGCTCACAGTTTGTGGAGGTTTTAGTTCTTGCATGGTCATCTGGCTCCAAGGCAGGTTGGTACAGTAGAAAGACATGGTAGAGGAGCATGAAAGCAGACCAAGTTCAAAGGAGGAACCTGAAAGAGAGGTAAAACTCTTCCAGGCCATACCCCCAGTGCCCTGCCTCTTCCAACCAGAAGGCATCTCCTAACAGCAAGTCAGCTATTAGCCCAGATAATCCAATTATCTTTCCAAAACCCCACCTCTGAACATATGAGGCTCTTAGGGGATATCTAGATATAAACCATAACAGTGATTTATGGTTTTTTTCTACAGATCCTGTAGATATTTTTATTTACACCAAAATATTTCTTTTTTTTTTGGTGCTATTGGAAATGGTACTAATTGATTGTTTGATTCCAATTGTTCATGGCTAATATAGAGAAATACAACTGATTTTTGTATTTTTCCCATGTCACTTATGATCCTCATAAATTTGCTTATTGGTTCTAGAATACTTTAGTTTTGTGTATGTGTAATTTTCTATGTAGACAGTTATGGCATCTGCTAATAGAGGTTTATTACTGTACCATCTGCTTGCCTTTTACCTCTTTTTCTAGACTTATTCACTGGGTAAGACTTGCAGTGTGATAAGGAATGGATGTGATAAGAGAAGAGATCCCTGCCTTGTTCCTAGTCTTATAAGGAAGACACTCAGTCTTTCACCTAATAAGCATTTTATTAGTGGCCTGTTTTGATGGGTGCCCTTTATTAAGTTAAGGCAATTCATTGCTATTAATAGTTTTATGAGAGTTTTTAAATTCATGAATGAATGTTCAATTTAACCAAGTGCTTTTTCTTCATATATATGGATGTTTCTTCATATATTGAGATAATTACATGATTTTTCTTCTTTAGTCTACTAATATAGCAAATTCTATTTATTGGATTTCAAATGTTGTTCCAGCCTTGCATTCTTAGGCTAAACTCCATCTGATTGTTTGACTGGGTACTATAATATTGAGGATTTTTGTCTCTCTGTTCATGAGGGATATTGGTCTGTAGTTTCTTTCCGTAATGTACATCTCTGATTTGGGTATTAAATTTACACTAGTATAAATTGGTATTTATTTTCTATATGAGATTGTGTGGAAATGGTATCATTTTTCCCTTAAATGTTTGGCAAAAATGATCAGTGAAACTATCTGCGTCTGAAATTTTTATTGTTGAAAGGCTTTTTTTTTTATTGTTGAAATGGTTAATTCCATTTCTAGAAAAAGGACTATTCAAATTATCTACTTTTCCTTGGGTGTCTTTCAAGAAATTGATTCGTTTCACTTAAATTATCCAATTTATGGACACAGTTTTGGTAGTATTTATTTCCATTAATGTCTAAAGTATTTGTTCTTTCTTGATGTTGGTATTTTATTTATTTATTTTTGAGGAGTCAGGTGGCTAGGTAAAATTTCTCTTTTCAAAAGCTGACTTTTGTATTCATTAATTTTTCTGTTCTAAATCTCATTAGTTCTTGGACTTTACTATTTTCTTCTTTGTCCTTTGTGTTTAATTTTCTCTCCTTTTTCTGATTTCTTAAAATAGAAGCTAAGACTAGTGAGAAATTTCTTCTTTTGTAACATAACAATTTCTTTAAATTTATCTCTAAGCATTGCTTTAGCTGTAACCACACGTTTTGTTACATTACTTTCATGTTTATTCAGTTCAAAATACTTTCTAATTTTCTTTGAATCTTCCTTGTGAGCCTTATTTATTTACAAATACATTGCTTCAATTTCAAATATTTGGGAATTTTTCTGATCTTTCCATTGATTTCTAGTTTAATACTATTTTTTAACTGTATATCCTTTTATTGGTACATTTTAGGTGTACAGTATAATGACATTCATCATTGGAAATTTGCACCTTTACATACTCTTGGTTCTTATTTTTTCCCCTTTCCCCTGCCCTCCCTATTTACAAAGACTTTGTTTCCTTTTTTTCATTTTTTCATATTAATTCCATTCCCTTCATAGTTTAATACTATTTTGATCAGAAAACAAATCTTGTGTAATTTCAGATTTTAGAAACATATAAGGCTTATTTATGTGGCCCATATAGGGTCCACCTTGGTGAAAGATTTATGTACAGTTGAAAATAATTTTTATTTTATTTTAGGTGGCATATTCAATACATATCAATTAGATCAATTTTTATACTGTTTCTGTTTTCTATATCCTTTCTGATTTTCTATTGTACTGTACAAACCTAACTTTTTAACCTGTTTAGAGTTAACTTTTAACTGTTTCAAGTAAAATCTAGAAGCCTTACAACTATAAATGTCCCTTTCATTTCCATTCTTTTTGTTATAGTTTTGAATCCTGCTCTCAGTGCTATAATTTTTTCTTTCCATAGTCATTGATTTTTGGGGGGGGGCGGGTACCGGGGATCGAACTCAGGACCTTGCGCTTGTGAGGCAGGCGCTGGAACCACTGAGCTAAATCCCCGGGCCCAGTTATTGATATTTTTAAAAACATAAGAGAACAAAATAGCCCACTATATTTGCCCAATATATTTATCCTTTCTATTGTCTTCCTTCATTCCTAGATAACAGTTTTCCTTTGGGATCTTTTCTTTTTAGCTTGGGAACTTTCCTTTAGCATTTATTTTGGAGCAGTTCTGCTAGTAAGCATTCTCTTAGGTTCCTTCTTTTGAAAATGTCATTACAGTATTTTGCTTTAATCTCTGAAATATATTTTCACTGGATATAGAATCCTGGGTTGAGATTTCTTCTAGCACTATAATGATGTTATTTTATTGTCTTTTGACCGCCATAATTTCCAATAGAAAATCAACAATAGTTTTTGTTTTTGACAAATCATAATTGTGTATGTTTGTGGAGTACAGTGTGATGTTGATATAGGTATATATAGGGAATGATTAAATTAAGCTAGTTAACATCCATCATTTTGCCTACCTATCTTTTTTTATGGTAAAACATTTGCAATTTACTCTCCTAGTTATTTTGAAATATTTAATACATTATTATTGACTGTAGTTACTTTGGCATAGAATAGATTCAAAATATATTCCCTGGTCTATCTGAAACTTTGTACCTTTTGATCAACCACTCCCCCTTTTCTCCTTCCCTGTCCCCAAGCCTTAGGTAACTATCATTCTACTTTTGTGAGTTCAACTCTCAGATTCTCGTGTAACTCAGGTCATGCAGGATTTGCCTTTCTGTGTCTGGCTTATTTCACCTAGTGTACTGTCCTCTGCATTCACCCACGTGGTCACAAATGACAGGATTAAAAGGCTGAATAGTATTCCACTGTGTATATACAGATATAGTTCCACGTATTGATTTTGGTTTGTTTGGATGTTTAGCCAGGAGTGGTATTAATGCAACATATGGTAGCAATGGCTATCAACATAAGCCATTCTAACATAAGGTGATAGATATCTCATTATGGTTTTAATTTTTATTTTCCAAATGATTAGTGATACTGAGCATTTTTTTCACATACAAGAAGTGATCAAAAATATGGTGAATGTTTAAATGAAAAATATTGCGGAAGACACATTGCCATTAATTCCCCTCAAAATAACTCAAAATACTTACAATATTTCCCCTTGCTTTAAGGACACTTATCCCCTTGTCTTTGGCAATGTGTCTTACTGACATAACTTTAGGAAAATTAAAATTAAAATTCACTATATTTTTTGATCACCCCTCATATCTCTTGGCTATTTTTGTCTTCTTTTGAGAAATATCCATTCAGGTTTTTGCCTATGTTAAACAATTAAATAGTTCTCTTGTTGTTGAGTTACTTGAATTTCTTTTTTTACATTTGCCCTTTGTCAGAAGTATGGATTGCAAATATTTTCTTCTATCCCATGGGTTTTTCATTTTGTTTATTGTTTCCTTTGCTGAGTAGTAGAATTTTAGCTTGATATCATCCCATTTGTCTATTTTTGTTTTTGTTGCCTCTGCTTTTTAAATCATATCCAGAAAATTATCACCTGTATCAAAGTTTTGAAGTTTCTCCCCTGTGTTTTTTTCATCTAGTTTTATAGTTTTACATCTTATATTTTAATCTAATCCATTCTGAGTTAATTTTTAGATCTGGGGTGAAATAAGAATCCCATTTTATTCTGCTGTATGTGGGAATCCAATCTTTCCAACACCATTTATTGAACAGACTGTCTTTTCCATATTGTGTTTTCTTGGCACTTTTGTCAAAAATTAACTGACCGTAAATGCACAGATTTATAATACAATTTCAAATAGTTGTCTTTCTAAATATAACTTTATTTCTTCTGGTAGGGTTTTTTCTTTTTGTTTTTGGTGTTTAGGAGTTTGATTTTGATGTGTCCAGGTATGCTGTTCTTTATGTTTATTCAGTGAGATCTGATTCTTTATTCGGTTTGAGGTCTGTTTCTTTGTCCTATACATGTTCACCAAATTTGAAAACTTCAGCAATATTTCTTTGTGTGGGTTTTTTTCCATTTTTCTTTTATTGTAATCTTTCTTTTTTTTGAGAGACTCCCATGACATGGATATTATTCCTTTAAATATTGACACACCACTCTACAGCTCTGTTCATCTTTCCTCAGTCTTTTTTCTCTCTGTTCTTTAATTTCAATAATTTCTGTTACCAATATTCAGGCTCACAGAATCTTTTTTTCCCTGTCTTCTCTGATTCTTAAAATTTCAGATGTTATGTTTGGCAGTTCTAAACTTTATATCTGATTCTTTTTTATAATGTCTATTTCTTTGCCTTACATGTCTGGTTTTCCATTCAATTTAAGAGTATATACCTTTATTCCATGGAAAATTATTATATAGCTGTTTTAGAATCATGATTTGATAATTCTAACATCTAAATTCTCTTGAGGTTGGCATCTGATGATTGTCTTTTCTCTTGGTAATTGGTTAGATTTTCCTGGTGCTTGGTATGGTGAGTTATTTTGTGCCCAGAGCACACAGCATATTAAGTTGTGAGACTGTGGGACTGGCTGAAATAGTCTAGTTGTTACTTGCTTCATTTAGGAGGCCCTCACATGGTTAGTTCAAACTCCAAGTTCTGTCTCATCTTCTGTGGGCAGACCTTTCTCTGCTTATTTGACTAGGTTCTGAACATGTGCAGCCTGGGGACATGAGCAGCCCTTCCCTAAATTATTTTATTTTTTTAATTTTGAGAGTCTCACCTAAATTGCTAAATTGCCCAGGCTGGGCTCAAACTTGCAATCATCTTGCCTCAGCCTCCCAGAGCCCTGGGATTACAAGTGTGCACCACCACATCCAGTTTATGCTGAACATTTTAACATGGGTGATTAATGGTGTCATTCAGAAGTGTGGCATGTTGTTGGCTTGTTTTGACACCAAGGTATTTTGACTCAGACTAAAGAAAAAGTATATTAAGCTTTCACTTAGTATTTGCTTTACCACCTAATGATGTGAACAATAGGTATCTTTGACTTCCACCACCTCCTGAATACGAGGCCCTAGAATGAGGGAGGCTTGGGTTGGGGTACAGGTGAGGAGGATATGATTAAATTTATTAAAACTTTATTTCTTGATGATAGGCAGACATTAAGATTTAGCTGCTTTCTTTTGGGATGCCATGTCTAAGACCCTTAAAACCTGGGGGTCTCCTTATACTCCAAGGGAATTGAAAGGGCAGGCCTGGGGGTTCAGGTGCAGTGAGGACCCAGGGCAGGGTTGTGTGGCCCATCAGGAAAGGGGCTCCAGGCTGTCCTGGTGCTTGCTTCTTCCCCTAGCCACATCCCCCCTCATGCCACAGTATGTGGTCTTTTCCCTTGTGAGCATTCCCATAAGTTCTTCCTGGCGTCAGTGGCATGGGGACAAACACTACTCTTTCTTAAAACTATTTCTTCAGTGTTTAGGATTTTGCTCATCTTTGGCTTCTCTCAGTGAATCTGTTGGAACTCATGTTCGGAGGCTGTCATAAACCCCAGCTTTATTAATGAGAATACAGTCTGCCAAAAACATGGCTTCCAGTCAAGCAGACAAGGAGTTAATCTGGCCTCTACCACTTAATTGATCACATTGACTTTGCTGAACCTTGGTGCAGTGAACGTTTGTGTCTTCCCAAATCCATATGAAGCCCTGAAGTTCAGCATGATGGTGGTGGGAAGTGTTGCCTTTGGGAGATAATTAGGTTTAGAAAATGTTAAGAGCAGCCCCCTCATGATGGACTAGTGGCCTTACAAGAAGAGATGCAGGATACTTTCTCCCTCTCCTCTCCCTCTCTGCCATGTGAAGGATACATAGCAAGAAGCAGGCTTTCTGAAAGCCAGGAGGAGAGCCCTCACCAGAATACTCTCAGACTTTTCAACTTCCAGAATTGTAAGAAAATAAATTTCTGTTGTTTTACCTGACTCTGATATTTTGTTATGTTAGCTCAAGCTAACTAAGACACATGGTTTCCTCCTCTGTATATATTTGGTACTATCCATGGTTTCAGGCATCTACTGAGGGTTGGAACATATCTCCATGGAGGACTACTGTATCCCCCACCCCATGGCATATTTTTTCATTCTGTTAACAGAATCTTTTGCAGAACAAAAGTTTTTGGTTTTAAGAAAAGTTTGACTTACTGAATTTTTCTTTCATGGATTGTGTTTTTGGTGTTGTAGCCGATGACTCATTGCCAGACCTGAATAACCCTATACCTGTCAAGGTGTGGATGCTTCTTAACTTATGATGGCATCTTGTCCTGATAAATCTATTGTGAGTTAAAAATACAATAAGTCAAAGATGTATTTAACACATATAACCTACCAAATGTCATTATTTCACCTAGCCTCCATTAAATGTGTGCAAAACATGCTAGTCTACAGTTGAACAGAATCATCTGACACTATTTTGTGATAAAGCATTGAATATCTCATGTAACTTATTGAATATTTGTATCCAAAAAATAATTGTAACCCCACACATTGTCAAGTATAGATCATTCATCTTGGTGGTTGTGTGTCTGCTTGGGAGCTGTGGTCGCTGCCACTGCCCAGGCTCGTGAGAGTATTATACTGTATATTTCTAGGCAGCAAGAGATCACAATTCAAAATTTGAAGTGTGGTTTCTACTGAATGAGTATTGATCTTTCAACATTGTTGCTACAATTTGAATCTGAAATATTCTCCAAAAGCCCAGTACTGAGGGATTGGTCCCTTGACTGTGGCCCTCTTGGGCTGTGGTGGAACCTTGAAAGGATGGGGCTTAATTGAGGGAAGTTAGGCCCTGGGCACATACCCTAGAGTGAGAATATAGGGATGCTATCCCCCTCCTCTCTCTGTTTTCTGGCTGCCATGGGGGTGGTCTGTTTCCTCTACCACGCACTCTTACCATGATACACTACCTCACCACAAGCCCAAATGAAGAGGGGCCAAGAAACCATGGACAGAAACCTCTGAAACTCAGAGCCAAAATAAGCCTTTTCTCTTTTTAAGTTGATTTATCTCAGTTATTTGTTATAGTAATGCAAAGCTGATTAACATAAGTACAGTGGACCCTCAAGTTACGACCAGCCTGACATATGAACATCTTGGGTTATGACTGGAATTTTAGTTTTAACTTATAACCAAAGTCTTGAGTTATGACCCAAATGCTGGCCACTTGTGTTTTGATGTGGTCTCAGACACAGATTTAACCCTTAAAGAATTCTGGAGGGACCATTACAACATCCTTTCCTGTGTGGGGTTAATTGAGAAATCCTGGGCCAATGTCTCTCTAAGGACACCGAGATCTGCCTGTATACAGCAGAGAGACTTTGAAGGCTGTGTAGAGGAGACTGAGCCTTCATTGACCACCTTGAGTTACAACCAGCCCTCGTGAACAAATTGAGTTTGTAAGTTAAGGGTCTACTGCTGAAAAATTATTATGTCAAACCATTATTAAATTTGGGACCATCTGTAATTAAATGTTAGCACAGATCTCTATGCAAAGAAAACTCCAGAACCAAATGATTTCCCTGTTGGGTTCTATCAAGCATTTAGGGAATAAGTAATGGAAATCTTTAACTCATTTAGAAAATAAAGAAGATATTCTTCTCAAATAATTTATGAGGATAGCATCACCTGATACCAAAGCCTAACAAAGATACAAGGAGATTAAAGATCAATATCTCTCATAAACACAGACGCAAAAATCCTTACTATAACTTTACTCAGTTGAATCTACCAGTGTACAAAAAAGAATATATTTTGATCAAATAGTGTTTATTTCAGGAATGCAAAATTGGTTTAACAGTTGAAAGTTGGTGTAGTTCACATTAACAGAACTAAAGGGGAAAAACTGCATGATTATCTCAAAGATAGAAAAATAAAGCATTTTCCAAAATTGGATACCCACCATCATAATAAAACCTCTCAAATTAGGAACAGAGAGACTTCCTCAACTTGATAAAGGGATCTATAAAATAGTTATGATTTACCTCATTTCTAATGGTGAAATATTAAACACTCTAAGTTTAGAAATAACATAAGGATGTTCACTCTAATCACTTCTATTCAGTATTAAACTAGAGATCCTAGCCAGTACAATAATTCAAATAAAACTGAGGCATACACAGGAATAGAAGAATGAGAACTGTTTTCATCCATGGACTAGATAGATCATGTATTTAGAAATCTTAAATGTATGAAAAAGTTCGTAAAATCAAATAAGGGAGTTTAGCAAATTCAGAAAATATAAAGTCAATTCACAAAAATCAGTTTGTCTACATACTAGCAGCAAATAAGGAAAATTCAACAGACTATTGCACACACAAATAGGATGAAAACCCAAAAACTACATAAAGGATGAGTTTGGCAGATTATGTTAAGACCTCTACAATGAAAACTACAAAGCATTAAAGAGAAAAGAACACTTTAGTAAGAGACACTGAGAGGCATACCCTATTCATGGATTGGAATAAAAAAGTACCAATTCTTCCTAAGTTGATCTACAGATTCAGTGCAATCAAAATCTATCACATAGTTTAGTTTCTTGTAGATATAGGAACACAAAAGTTCTAGAATATCCAAAGCAATCCTGAAAAAGAACAAAGTTGGAGAATTTAAACTGCCATTTTCAAAACTTACATAAATGTACAGTGATATCTAGAGTGATATTGGCATATTAACAGACATATAAATCCAAACAACAGGATAAGCAATCTAGAAACAGACCCATTATTTAGTCTGTCGATTTTCAACAAAGGTTGCAAGGGAATGAATATTTTCTCCAACAGTTGTTACTGGAACAAGTGGCTTTGTGAAAGAGAAAAGGGACCTTGCCCCACTATTTTACACCATGCATAAAAATTAACTAAAAATTCCCTTAGGAAGTCTGAAGAACCTATGAAAAACTAATAGAACTAATAAGTGAGTTTAGCAAATTCAAAGTATATAAGATCCATTCACAAAAATTACAACTGAAGAAAAAGGATCATGGACTTAAATGTAAAACCTAAATGTGAGCCTTCCAGAAGAACAGATACAAAGAAGCTGGCTATGCTGGAACGTGCTTGTAATCCCAGCACTTGGGGAACCTGAGACAGGAGGATTGCAAGTTTGAGCACAGCCTGGGAAATTTAGTGACTTAGTAAGACCCTGTCAATGTAAAAAATAGAAAAGTGGGCCGGGGATTTAGCTCAGTGGTTCTGCTGCCTGTCTCGCAAGCACGAGGTCCTGAGTTCAATCCCTGGTACCAAAAAAAAAGTATCCAAATAATAGAAAAGGGCTGGAGATGTAGCGCAGAGCAAAGGCCCTGGGCTTAATTCCTAGTAGCATAAAAAAAAAAAAATAGAAAAAAAGGATAGATAGGGAAAAAAATCTTTGCAACATTGGAATAGGCTAAGGTTTCTTTGGATATAAACCACTACTCATAAAAATTTATAAATTAGATTTAATAAAAATTGAACATTCTTGCTCATCAAAAGACAGTTGATAACATGGAAAAGCTAATGGCAGACTGAAAGAAAATAATCATGCTACTTATATTTGATGAACTTTAAGCCAAAAATATGTAAACAATTCATACAACCAGGCAAGGCCAAAAAAAACCCTCAAAAAACTCAAACTCCAGTATTGCAATAGGCAAGATATTTAGATAGACACCTCACATAAGAATTTATATGAATAAATAGTAAGTACATCACCACATGTTCAATATCTTTCTATAGCAGGAAAATGTGAAGTATCTACTACAGTGGTAAAAGTTTTATAATTGAAAATGGCAAGTGTTGACAAAGGCATGGAGCAATGATTATACTCATACCATACCAATGATTGCATTGTGTGGGAATACAAAACTATATAGCCATTTTGCAAAAAAGTTTGTTTTTTTAAGTTTTATTTTTGTTGGCTGTGTTTTATAAAGTTAAGCATGCTTCCAATATACCTAGCCATTAAGCTCCTTGTTATTTACCCAAGAATAATGAAAAACATGGCCATACAATTCCCTGCACTGCAAAAAAAACTTTTTCGTGAACATTCTTAGAAAAGTTATTCAGGGTAGCCCTAAACTGTAAGCAACCCAATGATTGTCAACTGATGAATGGATAAATAAGTCATAGTGTATTCAATGGAATACTGGTTGGTAATGACAAAGATTGAAATATTCATAACACAACCAAATGGATACATCTCAAAAAAACTTTAAGTGAAAAAAACTACACACTATATGTAAAATTCCGAGAAAAACAAAACTATAGTTACCAAAAGACTGAGAGTCAGGGCTCAGGGGAGGGGTTTGGCTGCAGAGAAGTTCAGGGTAACATTTTCAAGTGATAGAAGTGTCGATTACACATTTGTATCTTGATCGTGGTTGTGATTATACAACTACTGTATATACAATTACCAAAGTTAAACTATGTCTCTAAGACAAGTAAATGTTATTGCCTGTAATTTATACCTCAATAAATCGGTGAAATAATATATTTCAAATGTAAAGAATGAAACAAAACAAAAATGACGATTCCAAGTGCTAGTGAGGATATAGCGTAACTGGCTCTGTCATATTTTGTTGGTTAAAGTGTAAAATTAGGCAGCCCCTCTGGGAAATGAGTTGGCAATTTCTTTCAAACTTAAACACATACTTACCATAGTCCATTCCTAGGTATTTATTCAAGAGAAATGGAAACATATGTCCACCAAAAGATTTTTATATGAATATTAATAGCAGCTTCAGTCATAAGAGCCCCAAACTAGAAACAATCCAAATGTTCATCGGTAAGTGAATGTACAAATTGTGGCACATTCATACACTGAAATTGTACTTGGCAATAAAAAACAAACTACCAATATATACAGCATCACAAATCTCAAAAGTATGCTGAATAAAAGAAGAATATATGTTACACAATTCTACTTATATACTGCTTGAGAACAAGCAAAATTGTCTAGGAATGGAGAATTTGACTGCAAAGGGAACTTTTGTGGTGATAGAAATGTTCTCACTCTTGACTCTGCTGGGTTACCCACATGTATGTATGTGCTGAAATTCAACAACCTGTATGCTCACATTGGGGGCATTTTACCTTACATTTGAAAGTAAAAAGACTCAACACCTTCTGTCAACAGAAAGTTTTACTAAGTTATTAGAATCATTGTATAATTTGGAATTCTGATTTTAGATTTCCCCAGCCTGATTGTAGATGTATTGGGTTAAAAACTAAAAGCATAAACCAGTTTTTAAAAGCTTCCTTTTTTAAAGGTAAAGTTGAAAGATATTTATTTATGGTCTTCATTCCTACCATTTTAATGGGAATTTGAAGTTCTGCAGGTATCCTTCTTAATTTGGTTCTCTGTACCTAACACTTATAATGAGGCAGGGAATTGACTTTTTGTCTCACTTTCTGCCACGGCAGGGTGTCCTTCCATCTTTTGGAAATATGACCAGGGGCTTAGTTTTTCATCCAGATAGGCCCCTTGTTTATCAGTCTATGTCTATTGCACCCACAAGAAACTTGAAGCTGATTTAGATAATTTCCATGGGGAAAAAGTCCCTGTTATCTCAATTATCTGGTGATAGCCATTTAAAAAATGATTTTGCCTTATCTGGATAATTGATCCATTGGCTCACTTTGGGGGTGCAGATGGTGGAGATGAGCTGTATTCTTAAAATGATACTTGTGGAGGGAAAGAGACATATTTATGGAGTGCTAATGCCAGGTATAAGGCTTGATGCCTTATGTGTAGCATATTTAATTTTCCTTCATAGTTGTCTTCTCATGCAGTTTACATTGTCTCCATTTTTTACCTGTAGCTGAAGGTCAGACTGAGTATGCCATGTGGCTCTGAAGTTATGAAATAGGATTCAAGCCTGGGATCTTACTGACCTTTCCAAATCATGATGCTTCTGGTACGTGTCGCTGCACGAAATAAGCTGTGATCCAAAGATGACCAAGGGAATAGTCCCCCTTCTTCAGATCTGAAATGGCATCTTGCCAGCAAGTTCCCCTGGCATAGGAGCAGCTGAGGACCACACCAGGGAGCAGGCCGCCACATCCCCATCTAAAAAGCAGCCAGTGGGAATTTCCTTTGCAGTCCCCAAGTATCTGGGCTGATCTATTTCCCCGCTAATTTTGCAGAATATGTGCCTTCCAACCTCTCGACCCACCTGAAAGATCCTGTAATTTTCTTGTGAAAAGACCAACAAGAAGTTCTCAGGATTTCAAGAGCTTGTGTTACCCTCTCTTCTACCAAGCACATTTTACACTGGATTGAATTTCCCCTTTCTATGCAGGAACTCAGGGCTAAGCATAAAAATACCACCAGAGTCATGAATATGAATAACACATTTTTCCTTAATTTGTCTCCCATCCCCAGCATGGGTCACAGGCAGCAAGACCTAGGCAGGTGTGTGATTCTGCCCAGATCAGCCTGATTCCATGGGCTCCCAGTGGGGCATGGGGCACAGGGCTGGGTGGTGCCGCAGTGCTGAGGCAGAAGAAATGCTTTTGTGCGCATTTGGATGCTGGGGGAAGGTTCATGGCCAGGTCACTGCGCCAGCATTCTTTCCTCAGCCACAGCAGCAGCGCGGCCCCACAGCCGGAGAAGCTGGGCAGGCAGGGTGCAAGTCTTGGGAGGCAAACCTGCAGCTGCTGTGTTTGGTTTCCCTTTGGTCCCAGGGATTTAGATAAAAGGGCTGCTTTTATTGATTGGGGGCACTGAGGAAAGGAGGGGACTCTAGAAGTCAGCCTTTGCCTTTTTGTTTTTCTAAGCAAACATTTATTGAGCATTTACTGTGTGCCAGGCACCCTGCCAAATGCTTCTCATGCATTATCAGGTTTAATCCTCATGACAGCCCTGTTGTTAGAGGGTCTTTTCAACCCAGGAGACTAAAGCTCAGAAAGGTTAAGTAATCTATCCAAGGCCACACAGCTGATAAATGGTAAAGAGAGTGGGTCCAGGAGCTCCCTCTTACCTGGACAATTGCAATGGCCCCTTCATGCCCTTTTTCTGCCCTGTATTCTGCATCTACCTTCTCCTTTGCCACCAGAGTGGTCTCAGGAGAACTCAGCCCTACTCTGCATCTTCAGCGACTCCTGCTTTCCCCAAGTGCAGAGTCCATGTGGTTATCTGAATACACACCCCCTTTCCTTGGTCACTTGTTGAGCTGTGTCCTTTTCCCCTGGGCTTTCCTCATTCCCACCTCACCTTCCCCGGAACACCTGTACCCCACGACTCCTGCCTGTCCCTCAAAGCAGAACTCAGATGCCCTCCTCTGATGTAGGGAGGCCATCTCTCAAATCACAGTTTGCCTGTCAGCTCCTCCGACTCCCACATGTTCAGCCGTTAATGGGGCCCCAGAGGGTAAGAATTGTGTGTCTTTCCACCCCATTGCCACGAGGGAACTGGGTGTCCACTGACTGTCAGGGAAACATCTACCTTTTTGCCTTCTTTGTCCTTAGCACCTGGGATACCTCACAGCCATGCCCTGCCTTGTTTCATACCAGTGTCGGGACTACCCCAGACCCTCCTGGAAGTGGCATAGGCTCTGTTCCTGAGGGAAGGCTGGAATTAGCGACTGTTACCTGCCTTACAATAAAGTCACAGAAAGAATCTGATCATTGGTCGGAGAAGAAAGTATTGCTCTCTTGCTATACTGAGGTGGGCAGGCCTCTTCTATGTTGGATTGGCTGCATGCCAGGGAATGGGGCAAAAACCACCTAAAGTAATGGACTGGGCCAGGTCTTGGGCTGAGTGAGTGGCTGGCTTTGGACAGACATGAGAGATGCTGGGGTAACATATAGGAAGGGACATCAGCCCCATCTCAGGCTCAGTGAGGGGCAGGGGAGGGGCTGCTGGGGAGTGCAGGTGTCACCTGGCCAACAGGAAACCATCAGGGCAGGCATTATCCAATTTGAGATCACAGAGAGAGAAGTGCATTGGATGCCACTTGCTGAAATGAATTAGGACCCAGCTGGGTACTCAGGTTGCAAACAAATCTCAAAGAGGTATTATGGGGGATCATCGTTACCCTCTCTAGTTAATGAGCTGATAACACTTCCATGGGAACCTTTGGCTGAGTCCTAAGGGGAAATCTGTCTCATTTCCTTAATGATCTCTTCATGAGCCTCAGTTTCCTCATCTGTGGCTTTAGGCTTGCCCAGCTGTCCTGCCCTCAGGTGCATCAGAGTGCTGCACAAGTGGTGGTATCCAAGACAGAGAGACTGGCACTTTTGATGTGGGCAGTGATGCAGGGGTGACCTGGATATAACTGTTCTTGGGTCATCACTCCCAGCACATCAGCAGTCACTCCCAGGGCAGGGTAGAATGTGACTGTCCTGCTCCATTGCTGTCGGGTGGTTAAGGGAAGGTTGTATCAATTCTGAGTTTCAACAAGAGTTCGGGCTGCGGGGTTTTACACTTAGGCGGCCAAGGCTCTTGCCATAGGAAGAAGTTAACCTGCATCGAAGGCACAGGTTGGCTCAGAGGGCAGGCCAGGAATGAGGGACTGGTGTTCTCATTTATAAACTAAAGCTGATGTAGCCCAGACAGGGCAGGTGGTCATCCCAAGGTCACATAGGTGAGTGACAGAGATAGGTGGAAGTAGGTGTGGCCCACGAGATTGCTCCTGCCGTAGACAGCTCCCAGCTCTGCCATCCTCTTCCCTGGGATCATGATGATACCTGTACTTGGCTTGAACCTGGCTGTGGCTCACTCAACCATCCTCTCCCTGGCCCTCCCAGAGCACATGGGTTATGTGGATTATATTATTCTATCCTCATGTTTACCCCTGCCTAGTCCTTGTGAGGACTGGCAGATTGTGTTCAGAATGGCTCTTCTCTTCTTGCCCTGAGGTCCCCATGTGTGACTAGTGGCTCTGCCCTCTCAATAGGCACCATGCTCACTCTTGGAGGCTCTTGGTGGAGGTAGCTGGGGCAGCCTTGCCTTTCTTGTATTAACTCCAAAATTTGATGCTTCAGATAAAAATCAGTGACACCCTTCAGCCATACTGGTAGGCAGATATAGGTGGCTTGTACAGCACTTCCATACTATGACTGTGGTCAGGATTGCTCTTCTGATGATGTTGGAAGTCTCTCTTCCTTAGACACTACCATTTTTGGAACAATGGTCAGGGCCTGTGGCTTGCTGACTGCAACTGTGTTCATCCCAAGGGAAAGATGGAAACTCAGCTTCAGTGACAAACAGACTCGAGTCGGCTCCAGAGTCTGGTGCTATGTCATTGTGTGACCTTGAGCAAGTTGCTTAGGCTCAGTGTCTTTATGTGGTAACAGGGGTGGTGGTGGTGACGATGATCATAACGACAGACACTCATGGTGTGGTGCACATGAGCCTGAGCAGGGACCCTGGGCTGGGTGGAAAGCAGTGGGTATGGTCGGGTCTTGGTGGGAGTGATTGTTGTGTTATTCTTAATGCCGCAGTGGGAGTGGGTCCCCCCTCCCTGTAGCAGCCTGGGAGGCTGATGGGCGCTGACCCCGAAGTGCAGGTTCCTCACTAGGCAGACGCTGTGCCTGCCCAGAGCCTCTTCTGCACTGGACACACATAGAGTTGTGTTAAGGCTTGAGCGTCCATTGTTCAATCAGGCTAATCTGCCTGCCCCTCGATAAGGGGAGAGATCGGGTTTCAGGGAGATTTTCCTGGGATTACTTCTAGTAGCCACTCAGTCTAGACAGGACTCTCAGTTACAGAGGTGCAGACAAAGGCGAGGACCAGGAATGCCTGGCCACAAGGCGAGCCTAGATCCCCTCAGATGCCTCCTCCTCTTCCCCCTCTCCTCTCTTCTCCCCTTCCCTCCATCTTCCTTGAGGGCCAGGCCAGGGAAGCAACCAGCCCACTGGCCTGTGGGCCCTGGTCCATCTAGGTGAAGGTCCTGAGCCCTGTAGTATGTCAGACTGAGCACCAAGGAGCCACTGGAACTTGAGCATGATGCTTGTGGAATGCTCACTCCACTCAGGGCTCAGTGAAGAGACTGCATGCATTGTCCTGCTCAGTTGCAGGTCTGCTCATGTGAGGTGGCTGCACCATGTCCATTTTACAGATGAGGTATAGCTCCACAACTGAAGAGGGATGGAACTTCAGTGGAGAGAGGCCTGTCATCGGGAGTATCCTGGGAGCACAGGGCAGGAAGGGTTGTTCTAGGGCTAAAGCAAAGGACAGAGAGGAGTATGCTGGTCTGTCTCTGGACTCTGGGGAGTGTGTCTGAGATTCATTTGATATGTTGCTCTTTTGGCATGCTTTTTCTGTCACAAGAGAACCCAAAAGGCCCCTGAAACGGCCCAGGTGGCCTACCCACAGGCCTGGACTCTGGGCAAATCACTCCTGGACATCAGTGTGTTCACCTGTAAAATGAGCATGGCATCTGCCCTGCCTGGTAGGAAGGCTGTTGCAAGTCCCTGGAAAGAAAGTGGGTGAGATGGGTTTGGAAACCATGAAGGGCTATGCCAGTGCTAGTTCCCAGTTCCTGTATGTTATCTGCCACAGAGTTAGCTGTGTGTGAATAAATGAGACAAGGCTGGGGAGTATAGCCTGCTCCCCTTCTCTACCTCCCCAACTCACTCAACCCTGAGGAATGTGGGGAGCTGTTCTGGAGCCCACTTGGTCTCAGCAGTCTCACCCTAAGACCACATGGGAGAGGGAGTTGCAGGTATGGCCCCTCTGTCCAGTTCTCTCCAGAGATGAGTGGGGACACATCTGGCCTCGCTGGGGTCCTGGGTGTATGCTGGTGTGACCTTCCCCCTCAGGTACTGCTATGTGCAGTGGGCTGGGAGGGTACAGGGCCTGCCCTTCAGGCATTTGCAACAGAGCCTAAAGAGGCAGACATTGGCTGAGGGCTGGGATACGACTCTGGCCATGTTCAGTGCATGTGTGAGAGTTCTAGAGTTGAGAGAGACAGAGGTGGGCTATTTATTGTAACTCATCTATCTTGGGTTTGAAACAGGGTCTAATATATTACTTCCCTGTTCTTTACATCTTTCCTTCATGCCCTCTGACAAAGTTAAAGACTTGGCCCAAGAGAATAAGACATCTCTCACTTAATGAATTAGCATTTTTCCAAGCAGCAAACTCTAAAACTATAACAATAACAAACACACATGCTTGTAATTCCAGCACTCTGGGAGGCTGAATGAGGAGGACCACAAGTTCAAGTCTAGCCTAGGCAACTCAGTGAACTCCTGTCTCAAGATAAAAAATTTTAAAAGGGCTGGGGATGTAGCTCAGTGTGAAAGCCCTGGGTTTAATTCCTAGTACCACAAAAACAACAACAAAAAACCTTACAAATACAGCAATGCCCAAAGCCATTGCTTATCTGTAGAAATGGTTTCTATCTTGAAGTCACTTTTGTTTTTAAGGGCCTCAGATCACAAGCTGACCTTGGACATGAGCCTGGGAGGGCAGAGGCTGCATAGTTCTGCACACCCCTTTCCTTGTGTGATGCAGATGTCCAGCCTGTGGACAGAGGGAGGCCTGTGTCCAGGTCAGAGGGACCATAGAGAGGGCTAGGTGGGTATAAGAGTCTCTATGGAAAGGGACTCTGGGGTGAGGCATGAGCAGCTCATGGAGTTTTGAGTCTGAGTGAACCAAGTTTGAAGCCTGGATCTTCTGTCTGTCGGCTGTGTGACTTAGGCAGGTCAATCAACCTGTCTGAGTCTCTGGTCTCTCATCTGTAAAATGGAGAGAACTACAGGACTTGAGTCACAAGGCCATTGTGAAAATGTGTATGAAGTGACAGGTGTGAGGGGACTGTAAAGACATCAGTGTTCCAGCAGGGCTTGTCCTCCGGAAGCTGAGCACGGGAGTGTTGACAGGGCTGTGAATCTCTTGGCAAGGTCTTCACTGTGGGCTCTGGGAAGGGGTGTTGACTTATCCTGTGCAATTGGCCTTGGGTGCCTTGACTCGTTTTCATTTTTACAAATGCATTAAAAATGTCAGTAGGCTCAGAAAAAATGCCAAGTTAGCCTCTGCATGGCTTTATCACTGTAATGAAGATTCTTGATTCCAAGATACCAAGCCATGCATGGCTGCTCCCAGCAAGATGAGTGGAATCGTAATGAATCAGTATACGTTCATGGACATTGACTGTGTTATTAGTATCTCTGGATTTGAAGAGCCTGTTGCTTTTTCACAGCCCATGAATGAGCAATGTCAGTCAAAGAAAGGTGGGAACTATGTCTGTGGAAGAAAATCAGCAACATTCACTGAAAAAGAGCAAATGGCACAGCTCTGGCATAATCCTCTCTTTAGTTTTGATTGAACAACTTGACAGCACTTGGGCTTCAGTTTTCTAATCTGTTGAATGAGGTGATTCTTGCTCCATCTAGCAACTGGACTCATTTGAAGACTACGTGAAAGTATGCAAAGTAGATGTTAAGAGGTGTAAAATTTGGTACAGTTGTATAGAGTTGTTATTGATGGAGGAACGTGGTGCTGTATAGATAATCACTGGCAATAGATGATAGGTAAAATTCTCCAGTTAAATTTTAGGTTTCTGAAATCTTTAAGTGACCTGGAAATTTGTCAAATAAGACAACTGTTTACATTTCTAAGAAACCACACTCTGGTTGTTTTTTTTTTTTACAATTAATTACAAATCCTTCCATATTCTTTAATACAGATGAGCAGACAAAAGTTAGCCTATTCTCTTTGACCTGACCATTATGAAAATTATTAATAATTCACAGCTGTTAGCACCAAATACAAGTATAGAACAGAAGGCAGATCCTATGGCTATTAATACTGTTTTATAGTGAATAAACTGAGACTCAGAAAAGTGAGACAACTTGCCCCAAATCATGCAGCTAATAAGAGACAAGGTGTGGTATGAACCTGGAAGTCTGTTGTCCCCTCAAATTGCCAATAAGTCCGTAACAAATATTTGGCCTTTCTCTCTTCCTTTTTGTTTTCCTTTCTTTTTCCTTCTTCAGTAATTCAATCAAAAAATTATTGGTTCTGGTATGGTAGCCTCTGGCCAAAAAATGATGATAAAACTGGACAAAATAATCAAAGAAAATCATTTCCAGGCTCTAGAAACTAACCAAACTCATACATTTCTGGTAAGAAAGTAAAAATATATAGCCATTTAGAAAAAGAGTTCATTTCTTAAAAAGTTAAACATAAACATATTGTGTAACCCAGTATGTACTTTTAGATATCTACCTGTATTGATTTCCTATCATCACTGTAACAAATTACCACAAAGTTGGTGGCTTGCTTAAGACAACATAAACTTAGTGAATTATCTTACAGTCTTGGAGGATAAAGGTCCAGTAGGTCTCCCTGGGCTGAAGTCAAGGTATGAGCAAGGCCAAGTTCCCCTCTGCAGGATTCAGGGAGAATCTTTTTCCTTACATTTTCTGGCTTCAAGAGCATGCCTATAATTCTTGGCTCCTGGCTGCTTTTTCCGTCTTCAAAGCCAGCAAGAGTGGGTTATGTCCTCCTCACATCATATCACTGTGATTTCCTCTTCTCCTTTCCACTTGTAAGGACTCTTGTGATGACACTGGGCCTACCCAGATAATCCAGGATAATCTCACCTTCTTAAGGGCAGCTGATTTACAACCTTTATTCCATCTGCAATCTTAATTCCTTCTTGCCATGTAATAAAATGTATTCACAGGTCCTCAGGATTAAGAAATGGTAATAATATAAAATAACCCAAGGATAATCTTGCTTTCTTAAGGCTAGCTGATTAGCAACCTGCACATCTCAGGGATCTCTTTATTCTCCTACCACACTACCCAAGATATATGAAATATGTGTCTATATAAGACTGAACCTGAATGTTCATAGCAACACTATACATAATAACACCAAACTGGCAATAATCCAAATTTCCATCAGTTGGTTCATAGGTAGAGTGTGACATCCATTAAGACAATATGGTGTAACAATAAAGAGTGAAGGACCTACTGATACATGTCACAATATGTATGAACTAGAAACATGTAGTTCTAGTTCTAGTAGTGTCATCCTGAGTGAATTAGTTACATACAATGTAATTTCCTTTGTAAGAGATTTCCAGCAGAGGCAGATCTATAGAGAAGGCAAGGAGGTACAGGGTACAGATGGATACAGAGGGATACTTGGGAGTTTGTTGGGCTAACGGAGCTGTTTTAAAGTTGGCTTGTGTTGAAAGTTGTACAACCCAATAAATTTACTTAAAAATCAATGAATCATATACTAAAAGTGGGCTAATTTTATGGTAATTTATGATTCATTAAAATTACATTTTAAAAAACATTTAAGCAGGCTCAACAGGGAACATGGTCAGGCAGAAGTTAAAAGCCATGTGCAGAAGGTAGCTCAGCTGAGTGGCAGCCTGGTGGGTTTGAGAATTTAGGTATCTAAAGGAAATTGAGGACCAGCCACCAGGACAGGCTTTCCACCAGCCACCAGGACAGGGTGAGAAGGACCCCCCCCCACCCCGGGCAGGCCCACCAGCTGACGGCTGGGCCGCTTGGGCGCCTCCAACAATATTCACCCCTCCCTGGCCTCTGGCCTTTTGGCTGTGCAGCTACTTGGTTACACACTGCAGAAGCACAGGGGGACAAAAGCCATTGTCCTGAGCTCCAGAAGTGAACAACAGAGAGAGCACCTGTCTCAGGCTCCCTGACGAAAACAAGCCCACTGGAAAAGCGAAGGGAATCTCTGCAATAAAGGCCCAGCAGACCACTGTGATTGGTTAAGTTGGAGGGATTATCAGCTTCCATCAGAAACTGGACTTTCTTCAGGGGAAAAGCAGCTGAAACCTACAGTAGAAACTTGCAGAGTGCAACCCTGCAGGAGGACAGGGAGCTCAACTTGGGACTTGCAACCAGAAATCTGCCTGAACCTCACGGGTTGGGACTAGCTTACTGAGACTCACTGACTTATAACTGCACACTGCTGCCCACGTTGTCTATTGTGACAGCAGAAACACACCTTGAAGGAGGCCCTTTATTTTTTAAAGGTGATAGATTAATAACTACCACAAATTGTCATTCTTTAAGAGGTATTTGGTGCTATAGTATTGCTGATTGTATGACTTGGGCTAAGGTGTCGTGATTGATCTAAACAGTTTTTCTTCCTGGTATAATGAAAATGAGTTAGCCTCAGAGTCATTAGAGACTCAAAACCTAAAGACTAGCTATTTCTGGTAGACACCTCTGAGAAGCAATCATTCCATAAGGGTTTTAAATAGATCAAAAAAGATACTTACAATAAACAACTTCATAATATCAACCCAGGAATTAAACCAGGGACAGTTCCAAAAACAAAAATGAGAAGGCATTTAAGCAAGTCACAAACCCAGACTTCCACCCCACAAAAGGCAATTCCTGGGGGAAATGAGGTGCAAAAGTCTGATAATCACCTGGAGACCCTGAACTGACAGCACAGAAAGTAACAAAACAGATGAATGAGGCTCTAGAAAAATTCAAAGCAGAAATAATCTCCCAGATAACTACAGAGATGGTGAGTAGAGTGAAAGACATGATTAGAGGCTCTAGAACAGAAACTGATAAAAAAAAAATAGATGAGCTCAGAAACATGCTGGAAGCCAGGAATGCCCAGCATAAGAAAGAAATGGAAACCATGAAACAGATTCAAACAGATATTCAGGAGATTAAAAACTCCATTGAAAGCATGCAGAGCAGATTAAGAGAATCTGAAGATGGAATATCAGATACAGAAGACAGGATTGTGGTGAAGGACCAGGAAAACAGAAATTTCTTAAAAATAGTAAGGGACTATGAGAAATCAATTCAACAGCTGCTAGACGATGCAAAGAAGAATAACATAAGACTGATAGGAGTCCACAAAAAAACAGGAGAAAGTACAATTGACATAAAAAAACTGTTCGCAGAAGTAATAATGGAAAACTTCCCAGACAGAGGAGGAGAATTGGACATACAGATAAGCAAGGCATATAGAACTCCACCCAGCCATGATTAAAAAAAAAATCTACACCTAGACATATAATAGTCAAGATCCCAGAAACCCAACAGAAGAACAAAATCCTACAGGCAGTTAGACAAAAGAAACAAGTCACCTATAAAGGAAAGCCCATCAGAATCACGGCAGACTTCTCAACACAAAGCCTCAAATCAAGGAGAGCCTGGCGTGAAGTATTTCAAGCCCTAAAAGAAAATAACTTCCAACCTAGACTGTTGTATCCTGCAAAATTATCTTTCAAAATTGATGGGGAAATTAGATACATCCATGACAAAGAACACCTGAGAAATTTCATGAATACCAAACCAGCAGTCCAGACAATTCTAAGCAATATCCTAGAAAAAGGCAATGAAGGTCACAACTCCATGAGGCTCAACAGAGGGAAGCCACCAGACAAGGTAAGAAACTAAAGGGAAAGGGGGAAAAAGAAATAGCCAACAACAGTAAAACATCATGACAAGGATGAGTCAGTATCTCTCAATTGTAACTATCAATGTTAATGGCCTCAATTCACCAATCAAAAGAAATAGAATGGATTAAGAAGCAAAATCCAGCAATATGCTGTATACAAGAAACACACCAAACTCAAAAAGAAATTCATAGACTGAAAGTAAAAGGATGGAAAACAGTTCTCCATGTGACAGGAACCTGGAAAAAAGCAGGGGTAGCAATCTTATTTGCAGACAAAGTAGATTTCAAACCAAAACTAATTAAGAGAGACAAAAGATAGTCATTATATCCTTGTGAAGGGAACAATCCAAGAGGAAGAGATGACAATCCTAAATATATATGCACCAAATACGAATGCCCCCAGCTATACAAAACAAATATTAATAGACATGAAAAACCAAATAAGGACTAATACAATTGTAGTGGGGGACCTCAATACCTCACTATCACAATTAGATCATCTAGACAAAAAATTAATGAAATTCTAGAACTGAACCAAGCTATTGAACAAATGGACTTAATAGATATTTACAGAGTGTTCCACCCCACAAAATCAGAATACACATTCTTTTCAGCTGCACACTGGTCATTCTCCAAAATAGACCACATGCTAGCTCACAGGACCTGTCTAAGTCAATGTAAAAGAATTGAAATTACCCCCTGTGTTTTATCAGACCACAGTACAATAAAATTGGAGATCAATAACATGAGAAACTACAAACACCTGGAAATTGAATAACACCCTCCTGAACAACCAATGGGTCACAGAGGAAATTAAAGGAGAAATTAGACAGTTTCTACAAGTAAATGATGATGCCAGTACAACATTTAGGAACCTATGGGACACAATGAAAGCAGTTCTACGCAGGAAATGCATAGCATTGAATGCCCATATTAGGAAAACAGAACTCAGATAAGTAATCTAATGCAGAACCTCAAACTCCTAGAAAAAGAAGAGAATAACAACCCCAAGCCCGCACAAGAGAGGAAATTATAAAGATCAGAGCAGAAATCAATGCAATGGAGACTGAGAGAATGATACAAAAAATTAATGAATCAAATAGTTGGTTTTTTGAAAGAATAAATAAAATCAATAAACCTTTAGCCAACTTTATCAAAAAAAGGAAAGAAAAGACTCAAATACATGCAATTAAGAATGAAAAAGTGGAAGTCACAACAGACCCAGCAGAAATCCAGAGGATCATCCATACCTACTTTGAGAACCTGTACTCTAATAAAATGGAAAACACAGAAGAAATGGACTGATTCCTAGGTACATATGAATCGCCAAAGTTAAATGAAGATATAGAAATTCTAAACACCCCAATTACAATGAGTGAAATTGAAAATGTAATAAAAAATTTACCAACAAAAGCCCAGGTCCTGATGGCTTCGCTGCTGAATTCTACAAAACATTTAAAGAAGAACCAATACCATTACTCTTTAAACTCATCAAGGAAATTGAAAGGGAAGCGAGTCTTCCAAACTCATTCCTGGGAGCAAGTGTGACTTTGATTCCAAAACCAGGCAAAGACCCAACCCAAAAAGAGAACTACAGGCCAATCTCCCTAATGAACATAGATGCAAAAATCCTCAACAAGATACTGGCAAACAGAATACAGAGGGTCATCAAGAAGATCATATATCCTGACCAAGTTGGATTTATGCCAGGGATGCAAGGATGGTTCAACATATGTCAATCAATAAATGTAACACACTATATTAACAAAGTCAAGGACAAAAGCCATATGATCATCTCAATAGATGCAGAAAAGGCATTCAACAAAAGGCAACACCCACTCATGATAAACACCCTACAGAAAATTGGAATAGAAGGTCTTTATCTCAACCTGATTAAGGCTATCTATGAAAAACCAACAGCCAACATCATACTAAATGGTCAAAAACTGAAAACTGTCACGCTAAAATCAGGAACAAGACAAGGATGCCCACTATCACCACTCCTGTTCAATACAGTTCTGGAAACATTAGCCACAGCAATTAGAAAAGAGACAGAAATAAAAGGAATAAAGATAGGAAAGGAAAAAGTGAAACTGTCATTATTTGCTGATGATATGATACTTTACATAGAAGACCCAAAAACCTCTGCCAAAAGACTTCTAGACTTCATTGACGGATTCACTCGAGTAGCTGGATATAAGGTCAACACTCAAAGAACAATAGCCTTCTTATACACAAATAGCAGACTTCCTGAGAGAGAAATTAGAGAAACAATTCCTTTTACAATAGCATCCAAGAAAATGAAATATCTAGGAATCAATCTAACAAAGGAAGCAAAAGACTTCTACACTGCAAACTACAGCACTCTGAAAAAGGAGATCAAGGAGGATATAAGAAAATGGAAAGACACCCCTTTTTCCTGGGTAGGAAGAACCAATATATTGAAAATGGCCATACTTCCAAAACTGCTATATAGATTTAATGCAATGACAATTGAAATTCCAACAATATACTTCACAGAACTAGAGAAAATGATCCAAAAATTCATTTGGAACCAGAAGAGGCCTAGAATAACAAAAGCAATTCTAGGCAACAGATTCATGACTGCGGGTATCACCATCCCCAACTTGAAACTATACTACAAAGCTACTGTGATAAAAACAGCATGGTACTGGCAAAGAAACAGACCCAAGGATCAGTGGAATAGATTAGAAGATGCAGAAACAACTTCAGACATACTCAGCCACCTCATCTTTGACAAAGGAGCCAACTACCCTCATTGGAGAAAAGATAGCCTATTTAATAAATTTTGTTGGAAAAACTGGATTTCAACCTGTCAGAGATTAAAACTAGACCCATATCTATCACCATGCACTAAACTAAGATCTAAGTGGATTAAAGATCTAAATATTAAGACAGAAACACTAAACTTGCAGGAAGATAAGTTAGGTAGAATGCTTGAAGATATTGGCATAGGAAAAGACTTTATGAACAAAACCTCAGTAGCAAAGGAACTAGCAGAAAGAATCAACAACTGGGATTTCATCTTATCGAAAAGCTTCTGCACTACAAGAGAAACTACCAACAGAGCTAACAGACAACCTACAATGTGGGAAAAAAATTTTAGCAGCTGTAACTCAGACAAAGGGCTACTATCTAGACTATATAAAGAACTGAAAAAAATCAGACCCCCCACATTCAAAGACCCAGTTCAAAAATGGGCATCTGAAATGACCAGACATTTCTCAGACAAAGAAGTAAAAGCAAATAAACATATGAAAAAATGTTCAACATCACTGCTCATTCGAGAGATGCAGATGAAAACAACACTGAGATTCCACCTCACCCCAGAAAGAGTGGCTGCTATCAAGAAATCAATAACAAATGCTGGCAGGGGTGTGGGGAGAAAGGAACCCTTCTCCATTGTTGGTGGGAGTGCAGACTGGTGCAACCACTGTGGAAGTCCACATGGAGATACCTCAAAGAACTGGGACTAGAGGTCCCATTTGACCCAGCTATTTCCCTGCTGGGTGTTTTCCCAAAAGAATTAAAAGAATCATACCACAGTGATATATGTGCACCCATGTTTTTTGCTGCACAGCTTGTAATAGCTAAAGCTTCAAAACAGCCCAAGTGCCCATCAACTGGAAACTGGGTAAAGAAGATGTGGTTTTTTGATAAAATGGAGTACTACTCAGCCATAAAGAACGAGAAACTGGAGTCATTTATAGCTAAATGGATGCACATTGAGGCTATACTCTTAAGTGAAATAAATAGGACACACATGTGTAAATACCGAATAGTTTCTCTAGTGTGAGAAACTGAGAGTGTAAATAAGGACTAAAAGGATTAATAACTAATAATTGATAATTTGAAATAGGAAAAGGTCCAATGGGGTAGGGGTGGTGGGAGGGGAAAGGAAAGAATGGAAAGGAAAAATTATGAGAAAAGAAAAAAACGGAAACAAAGTCTACGTAAATAGGGAAAGGTTTAGGGGTGAAGGACGCACAGGTAATGGAGAAAAATAAGAACCAAGATACATCATGTACAGGTACAAGCACCCAAAGATAAATGTAAATTTATTGTATACCTAAAATGTACCAATAAAAGAATTTAAGAAAAAAATACAGGAAATTGAGCAGATAGGTAAAGAAACTGAGGGTAATGGAGTCAGTCTTCCCACTACTGGAAAAGGCAGTTACAGGTAAGGAAAAGTAAAAGCAGGATCAATCCCAGTGTTACTGGAAGTATTGGTGTTAGCTTGTGGTTTTCAATATAGATCAATATGTAAATAAGCACAAATATAGCACCCAAATATTTCTGGGTTTTTTCTAATACGAGGACCTAGAAACAATGACAGCTATGTAGCAGATAGCTACTTGCTCAGATAATTTTTTTCAGTCCTGGGAATTGAATCCAGGGCCTTCACACTGAGCTGCATTCCCAGTCCTTTGTTTTTGTTTTTCATTTTGAGACAAGGTCTCACTAATTCACTAAAATTGCCCAGGCTGAGCTTGAACTTCTGATCCTCCTGCTTCAGGCTCCCAGAGTGCTAGGATTGCAGGTGTGCACCACTATGCCTGGATCTCAGATGATGGTTTCTAATACCATTTTCACCAAGACTATGGCTAATTCCCAGGCTGGAGGGGGAAAAATGCAAAATGAGCCCAGAGCATCACATTATGCTAGAAAGTATAGAAGGACATAAAGAAAGATACAGACAGGTCAGAAGGATAGAGAAGCAGTATGGGACTCCCACTGGCCCAGCCTGAGACACATGAGCATCAAAATTTATAAAGATGAAAATGGATTAAAAGCCACTAAACTGTATTCCCTGAGCCATGCTGGTATAAATTGGTGTGGAAGAAGCAAGTGGCATTCTTTTCATAGTAGGATGCCAGCTGGTCAGTATGGAAGGAATGATGGGCTTAGAAAGTCTCTGTCCACTATTCATTGTGATAACGACTCAGGCAAAATTAACCCTTGAAGATGTTTTCAAATGTAAAGTTAAAAAATAGATTTGCATGTTATGTTGTGCCAGGGTCTGTTCTCTGCTATAGTTCAGAACCTATTCAGATGTATGACAGTTTGCCCCTGCCCTGAATTGGTTGCAGGTTTCATTTTTTGTTTGTTTGTTTGTTTCTTTCTTTCTACGTGCTTCTATGACTCTGCATTCTGTCTTTGCTCTCAGCTATCACTTTTGGCTGTCACAGGGTTGCATTGTTTTGTGGTCCTGCCTAATCTTCTGATTCACTGCTCCAGTCTAGGAGAGTGAGGAGGTCATAGTTCAGTATCCCTGGCTCTGAGGGAGTTCTTCTGTGAGGAGGGGGAATGAGCTTTCTGTGTGTGGAAGTTGTGATAACTCTTGGATGTTCAAAGACTTTGTGGCCTGCTTCTTGGCTTCTAAAACATTCTGAAGAGGAAAGGTTGCCTGAGAGTTGGACTCCACATTTTAAGTTGGACCTGCCTTTGCTCTAGGGGAGCATCCAGTTTCATTTCCTAGAGCAGTTTCTTCTGCGCCATAGTCAACAGGTTATGGGAGGACCAGTACCCGTGGCCCACATGGCAGCCGGAGTGTTCATGGACCAGCCAGCCAGTATTGTCTATTGAGTAAACTCTCCATGGGCAACCACTTGTGAGGAGATCCCTGGCTTGCCACCCAGAGAAACACCAGCCAGATGATTCTTTTTGCGAAAATAAGCAAACTTGAGGTTGTTAATGAGCTGAGTAATTGCCTCTGCCACCTCTCCCAGTGCAGGCTCTCAGCTCAGAGACAAGAGTGGTTTCTTCATTTGGCAGCCCCCTTCTCTCCCGCCCCAAGCTTCTCCATTTGCATGTTGGGTGGGCCATTCTAAGACCTGCAACTGTGCTGTTCCTCCTTGTGGGGACCAGGAGAAGGGTATTTATGGGGACAGATCCCCTCGACAACTGTTGTCTATGGAGATCACCTTGTCAGCATCGGCCCTGGGCTTAGTGGCAATGGGACAGGACAGATGTCCCTGAGCTCTGGGAAGCTGTCCCAGGAAGTTCGGTCTGCCCACAAATAGAAGTGCATCATCCTGGAGCTGGAAATTTGGTTTCTGGATTCATTTTTATGTGCTATTTGCATTGGCCACTCTTCAAAGAAACCTTGGCCAGTTAGGGGATAAGAGAGAGATTATGCTACATCCACTCTGAAAGGGTCATTCTAAGAGGGAAGAGTGGTTGGTGGGGTGCTTTTTGATAGCCAGTTATGCCCTTTTCAGCAGGGGCTGCTTTAGCTTGGGCTGAGTTGTCTCTTGGGAGTGGTGCTGAAGTGTGCAGTGCCCGCAGAGGCCCTGAAGTCAGTTTGCATCATATACAAGGCAGTTGCTTCCAGAGCGTAGCCATCATGACCCAGGAAGCACTGCTTATGTGGCCAACATGTCAGGGCCTTTGGGGGCTCTCCTTTCTTCCTGTTCCCCTGTCACGTGGGCTTGAGGAGCTCCTGCTTGCTGTGTTCCCACCTATACCAGGCTCAGGGACATTCAGTACTTGGTGGTTGGCAGCCAGGCTGGGAGGTAGGTGACTGGTCTCAAGTCTTGTGTCTGCCAAGAGAATGAGACAACATACTCAGGTGTTTCTCCTTCCCTTTTTGAACCCGTGGTCCTCATCTGTCATGGAAAAGACCAGATTGGAGGCCTGCCAAGATTTTCTGCAGATAACATCATGCCCACAAAGCCACCTGCCCAGCAGCTCTTCACTCAGTAAAGGGTGTATCTGTCCCCATATGTAGTTCCTAGGCAGGGAGCTCATGTAGGGCCAGGGACAGATTGCATATTCCCTGGCAACTTGTAAGATCTTCTCTTTGTCTTCAGAATTGTCTGTGTGAATTTTAAAAAATGTATCCTACTTGGGATTTGTTGGACTTCCTAAATTTAGGTTTAATGCCCTTTCACTGATTCTGGAAAAGATTTGCCATTATCTTTTTAAATGATTTCTTTTCCCTTCCTTTATTATCTCCAGGAAATATGATGAGCTATAAACTAAATATGCTCTTTCAGTCTATCTTCATTAAATTTTTGAGAGGTACTTACAAGAAAAAAACATTACTTTTGCTTACAGATTTGTGGGTTGGTTCTGGTGGCCATGTAGTCCAGGTCTGAGGCAGCTGGTATCTGGGTGAATTCTCTTGCATTATAGGGTCAGAAAAAAAAAATTATTTAAATTCTGCACACATCATGGCCATTCATGTTTCACTGGCCAAAGAAAGTCACATAACAAAGCCCAAGATAAGTGGAGTAGGAAGTCTGATTGACCTGTGGAGGAGGTTGGGGGAAGATGATTATTTGCTGAATGGTAATACAATCTTTTCCCTCCTCCAAGTAAAATACCCTAACCCCTCCCCAGCCTTAAATTTTCATTTAATCATAGCATCAGGTCCTATTGACCTAGAGGCCTATAAACTGAAGAGATAAGAATCTGCCTCCACCCCATCCTCCCCCAAACAAAATGTATAATCGAGACCTGGGAAAAAGTAGCCACAACTATCATTTAAAAGGGGAAGAATTTGAGGCACAAAGCAGTGGCCCATCCCAGGTTCGTCCTCCTGGGAAAGCAGCTGAGGTCCTGCTACCCTGGGTCTGTGATTTTCTTTGACTGTGTCCTAGTTTTGCCCTCTAAGGGTAGCTCCCAGATCCTTTGTCCTCCAGGCATAGCTCCTGGTTTCACTTTCTGGGAGTTCCTTTCCACCATCTTCCTGTCCTTCCTAACAGAAGGGCAGGATATCTGCCCATCTTACAGTGCCTAAATCACTTTCTCAGCTTGTGTCCGGCCTGGGTCAAAGGATTTCTTTTTGTGAATCACTTGTCACAAGCTACATTCCATAAGGTGCTCCAAGAAAGAAATGAGCTCAGTCAAGAACTGGCCAGTTTGCAAACAGAAATGAGTTCTAAAATCCTTGGTCTTTCAGAGTTGCCAAATGAAAGTGTTTCCTTGCCACATTAAGGGTGTGGCCATGTAGCCAAAGGTCAAAAACCCAAATTAAGGCATAATCATTGAAACACTGTCTCAAAAAAAATTAAGGAAGTGTTCTTATGACCTCTGATTAGATTAAAGCCATGCCTGTAGATTGGTTTAACAGAGCAAAGTGACTCCTCCCATGGAAGCTTAATGAACTCAACATCCCTATAATTAAGTTGAGAGAGAGGGAGAAAGGGATGGTTGTCTCAAAAGAATCGTGGATGTGGTGTTTGGCATATGGAACTGGGCTTGGCAGGTTATGAAGTCGAGTAGCCACAGTTTCAGTGTTCATGTGGCTTGGCCTTAGTAAGAGGTTTCAGCCTTGTGGATTTTTCATGGCTGTTCTTTTGTTGGTTCTTTTGTTTTTAAGCTAAGTCTTATGTTTACAGTTATGTCTATGGTGTCTTATCCAGCATTGCTGGATGTTTAGGGTGGGAGGGTGGCCTGCTACATTGCCAGAACAGTGGATCCCCTGTCTGCAGTTCTCTAATCCCATTTATCACCAGCACTCAGCAGGCACTGTCTCAGTCCAGACCTGGACTCAGCTCACTGCCATAAGAAGAAGGAAGAGACCCATGTTTTATTTAGGGGAGCTTTTGTTAGAGGACAGGATGTATAGACACAAGAAGACAGAAGAGGAAGTAACCCCCATGGGTAAGATCTTGAAGTATGTTTACAAATGAGGAAACTGAGTCTCAGAAATGGCAAGTGATGTAGGCAAGAGCATAGCTCTGAGAAGGCCGAGTCAAGTGGCCAGGGCTGCCTGGCTGTCAAGTCGGCTTCCTCTTCATGTTGTGTGCTTCAGTTTCTGGGAATTCAAAGCTCTGTCCAGTTTCAAATCTGAGCATGGGCATCTGCAAGCTGGTGGTAGGCACCAGCATGTAATGAATTTTGCTCTCTTCCCTTTTCATGATGGTTACAGACATTCAAATGATACAGAAAAGTAAGTCTGCTAAAACAGGGGCCAGGGAGCTTGCAGATATGGGCAGAGGATGGTGTGGATAGTGCTGCAGGGATGGCCAAGGCTTTGTGGACTTGTTTCTCCATCTGCCAGTGTCTGGAGCTACAGGTGATTGGAGTGTGGATCCTTAAGATTTTGGGACAGGTGTATATGATGGAGCTTGACTGTGAGCTGTGCTCTCAGGAGCCTTGTACAGCTAACTAGCCACTAGGTAAGGATTTGATCTTCTGCAGCTGATAAAAATATGGCCCGTGCACTAGGCTGAATGACCTAAGCACTAACAGCATTCTACCACTCCTATCCACCCATCATCAGCTTAAAATAAGAAACACTAAACCATGATGACTAAGTTAAAATCATTCATTTTTGCACTAAACTTTTCTCGTTTGGTGACCTGATTTACCCTTAAGCCTGATTTGCTCTGCAGTCCATAGGGTTGTGGGCTTTGGAGTCTGAGAGAACTGGACTCCAAGTCATTTCACCTGCCAGGCCTCAGTTTCCTCATTCTCCAAGAGGATATAATGGCATTTCTTGTATTACTCAGTTTTCTATTACTGTAACAAATACTTGAGGTAATCAGTTTTTAAAGGGAAGAGGTTTATTTAGGCTCACATATATGGAGGGCTCAGTCCATAATTGGTTGTCCTCCTTACTTTTGGGCCTGTGGTGAGGCAGGGCATCATGGTGGAACAAAAATCACTCACTTAATGGCTTGCAAGCAAAAGAGGGAGAGGAAGAGACTAGAGTTCCAGAGCTCCATTTGAGAGAATGCTTCCAGTGACTCAAAAACTTCCCATGAGACCCCACCTCTTAAAGTTTCTGCCATCTTCCAATAGTGCCAAGCTGGGGACCAAGCACCTAACACATGGGCCTAAAAGGTATAGTCAATATCCAGGTCTTAGCATTTCCTTGCAGGGTTCTTAGAGCCCCACTTTGTGAGTGCTTGCCATATGCCAGCCACGTAGTTCATGTCACTTAGTCTTCACAACAATTTCATAGTGGTTGTTATGTATCTGTATATGAAAAAATTATTGCTTTTATTCTATAGATCAGAGATAAGAGAAGCCAGGTGACTCAGTAACACAGTAAGTGGCAAAGCTAGGATCCAAGCCCAGAAATTGACTCTAAGGTCCATGTTCTTATGCACTGAGATGCTGCTCTCTATGTGGCCTTAAGGGCCAATCACTCTCCAGGCCTTGCACACAGAAGCTGCCCATGAATGAGTGAACGGGGAACTGTGTGCCTATGTTTGCAAACTCAGCTCCAAGGAGTGTGTCGGGTCTCAGACATAAAACCCTGACTCTCTTGACTCTGATGGGATGGCAGATGGGGTGGTGGCTTCTTTGGGGGTTGCTACAGAGAGCCTGGGCAGGAGAATGTCCTCTGTGGGGCTCCAGCTGCCTGTCCCTCTTTCTCCTGGCCAAGCAGGCAGGCATCTCTGGAGTTGGAGCATGGAACCTGGAGCATGGAACCTGGAGGCAGGGATGGGGTAGCTTGATCTAAGGAGTAAGTTCAAGGCAAAAAGGAAGCTGTCTTTAAATTGAAGGGCAGCATGGGTGTTGGGGCCAAGGGAGGATGGTGGAGAAATCCTAGTAAAACTTTACAGCTTCCACATTTCCCCTCCTCTCAATCTTCCCATGAAAATTATGCATCTGGGCGGCCGTCTCGGCTGAGTGAGGGCAAGAGCGGCCCATTAGCCCAGCTTGAAGGTGGGGGCTTCCGGCTTCGTTACTGCCCACCCTTGGTCCTTGGTAGACAGGTGGCCTGCAAGGTGGGGGCCACACTCCTAGCCTCTGGGTAAGGAGGAGCAGTCATGGGATGCCTGCCGGCACTGAACGCACCTACTGTCCTCCACCCTGGCTGAATGGCAAGGGGGCAGAGGAAGCTCAACTGATGTTCCTTTTATGCGTACTGACTTAGTAGAGTGCAAACATGTTAAAAGTTCACTTTCTCCTTTACAGGAGTCTATAAAAAGGCTCTTAAACTGGAGTCCTAGGGCCTCCATGAGACAAATGCAAGGCAAGGCCTCAGGGAGGTACAATGCTCCCTCTGCCCTTGCACAATGCTGGGAGCTGCTCTGGACATTGCTTCAGCACAGTGCCTGGCATTTGGGTTTGGCCATCTCTACCACAGTGGGTTCGTGCCAGTGGGAAGATGGGCTGTCTCTGGTGAGTCTTTGGCAGCTCTCCTGAGTACAAGAGATAGCAAACTTCCCTGGTCCACGAGAATGTCTCTGGCTCTATTGAGGTGCTGGCAATTCTGTATCTCTAAGCAAGCATGTCTGTGGGAGAGGAAATGCCCTAAGTGCCAACTCAGCAATAATCCTACTTGATGACTTGGGTCCTGGGATATCTTGTGGAGCTGAGAGAGAGAGTGGGAAGCCCAAGACAGAGAACAGAGCACCCAGGCAGTGCCTCTGGTGACCTTGTTTGGCTTTGAGAGCCACAGAGCCTCAAAGGTACTCTGTTTATGAGCAGTGCTCATTAAAGCATGGCTGAGTAAGTATGTGATGCACTTCCAGGCAAGCCCAGGGCAGTGTGGAGGCTTGGGGAAACTGCCTGTACTTCTGAGCCTCAGTTTCTCCATCAGACAGGTTGAGGAGTGGTCCTTCTGTTGGCCAGGTTCATGAGGATACACTGAGTAGGGGTTTTGTGGCCCAGATGGAGCTGGCATTGAGATCAGCTTGTTCTGCAAACACCTCACAGGTAGACAAGTGGATCAAAGTGCTGAGCCTCACTCTTGAGAGCCTGGCTGCAATTCCCCTGCCCTGCTCTCTGTGCTTTAGTATGTGCCACAGCTGTGCCTTTGAGCAGGACATGTGGGCCACTCTGAATCATAGGCACATGTATGGAGCGTCCACCTGACACTTGCTATTCCTTCCAGCTCTGCTGGTCAGACCTCTACAGGGGGCCATGGCCTTGAAGGGGTTTGCAGCATAGCTGGGGCCTTGGCCCATCATCTCCTACCTTGGCAACTTTCCCTGGGCAGTTAGAGAAGAGCTGTGGAAGAAGGTCTAGGGTCTGGGTATGTTTTGTGGAAACAGTGTCACCCCGTTGGCCTGGAGTGGCCCCTCACAAACCTAAGGCATAAAATTCCACACCAGTCCCAGGGACTTCTGGGACCCTCAGCCAGGTTTGAATAAGCTGGAGCTTTCCTGACCCCAGCAATGCTCAAAGTGGAATGACAGGCAGGAAGGGAGCACAGACACTCCATAGAAAAGACCTATCATCCTTCTATGTGTTCTAGAGCAGAGCTGCCCTGTACAACATTCTCTGGCACACCGGAGATGCTCTGTCATCAACACTGTCCAACATGGTAGCCACTAGCCACATGTGGCTCATATACTTGAAATGTGGCCAGTATGAATGAGAGGTTGAGTTCTTAACTTCATTTAATTTCTGTAAGTTTAAATTTAACCACATGTGGCTAGTGTCTACTCTATTGGACAATATAGTTCTAGAATGCTTCTTCTAAACTAGACATTGCCTGGTTCCTCTCTGAGCTGTGACAGCACCACATGGAGAGGGGCTCTGAGGCCTCCAGCATCCTCAGCTCCAGCACCCTCAGCTACGAATGCTGGGGTAATGACCATGGCATTGACTATGTAGATGAGATGAGCTGGTTGCTCTCAAACACTGGCTACAGCCAGAGTTTGGGTTTTAGCCATGGTACATACATAGCTTCAGTATGAAATAAAAATAATAGTAGTTCCCTTTTATTAGACATTTATGACCAGCGGTGTGGCCAGATCTACAGAAAAGGAAACTGTCCTGAAGAGGTGAGGTGATTTGCCGCAAGATCATATGGGTTCACTTACCTCTTCATGCCACTACCAGCTCCTCACATCACAGAATAAAGGACTAGTCAGGCTTCATGCTGAAGGAAAGCCAGAGTCTGGGGGATCAGAGTCATGGACTTCAGGGCATTGCTTTTCTCACTCAGGCTCCTCTATGTCAGACCACCTCACAGTGCTCCCCAGTATGAGACACCTGTCCCTCTGTCCTGTCATTTGTTCATGGCAGAGCCCTCCACTCTGGTGGCCAGGGAAGCAAGTAACTTCCCAATATACAGCTGTGGGAACAGAGATTTTGAGGGATCGAATGACCTGCCATAGATCCCACAGGGAATTGGCCAGTCCCCCCAGCCGCCAGGAGGCAGGACAGGCTCAGTGGCTTTCTGCCTTCCACCAACCAAGCCCTCCCTGCCTTGCTTCCACTTCCTGTGGCCACCTGCCAAGTGCGCAGGCCGCATCCATGGCACATTCTCATGAACTGGCTTCGAGAAGTGGCGTCCTCAGAGGTTGGGCAAGGCCCAGATGGGGTGGTCCTGTTCAGCGGGGCGGGTAGCTGACAGGCCTTAATAGGCACATTGTCCCTCACTGCTGAGAGTGCCGCCCGGCCACTTCCTCACATGCCTTGTACTGGATGAGCTCATGTCTGAGGCTGCAGGCGGCACAGAGAACCGAGGTTGGCTGCAGGGAGGCCCAGAGGCCGGGGAAGCCCGAGCAGGGGCCAGCAGAGTCGTGAAGCGGAACGTTGTAATGAGCGCCGCCGCTGGATTTATGGGGCTGCGCACGTGCGCCTGGCCTTCCTGCGAGGGCCTCTGCATGGGAACAAAAACAAGTCCTGGCCGGAGAATGGCGCGACTGGGTCTTAACAAGAGCCCACTAATTACTGGAAGGCCCCAACCAGGACCCCAGCCTGAGGAGCAGCAGAGTTTAGGGCCAGTTCCTGTGTCAGTTTGGGCTTTGCTGGAGTCCTGGGTCTCTGCCCAGCAGGAAGCACAAACGCTTACGGGCCCCAGCATGCAGACTAGAGCTTCTTTACTCACTGACTTTGAGGCCTAGGGGGAAAAAGATGCTGATCCAGTCTCACTTATCTTCATCTGTAAAATGGGATAAGATACTTTTCAAGGCCAATGGGAGTCAGAATAATAGAATAAAGAAAAGCTTATGTCAGGGTTAGTCATTCCTTGCTTTGAATGCTTGTTTGGCGAAGTTCTTGCTGTGTGGCCTGGGTAAGTCATTTGCTTCTCTGATACAAACTTACCTAGAAAATAGGGATATAGGGATCATTTTGCAGAGTTTTTGGGGAGGATTTGGTAAAATACTGTGCTCCTCAGTCTACAGTATTCACATCACTGCTACTAGCCACATCTCTTGCATTCATTGTTACTGTGGTTTTATGTTCCAGAGTGGAGGTAGCAGATGCCTCTGGGTCTCTCAGTGGGCTCCTTCATGGTCCTGCTGCCATTATGACTCTACTTGGTGCTGTAATGGACTAGGCAGCAGAGAGTGGGACCTACTTCCAGTCAGGGCCATATGGAGAACCCAGAAGGGCTGCTCAGCCTGTGCTGGTGATCACAGGCCTTGGGTGGAGCTGGCAGCAGGATCTAGTGCTCCTGTCACAAGGTTGATCTAGGAAAAGGAGCTTCCTGATGCCAGTGTGTGTGTAAGATGACCAGGACAGGCTAATAGTGGCCCGCCAAGGAATATCCTGTGGCCAATACCGTGATCTGTACAATATGTCCACCTGAGCTCACTGGTACGTGGGCAAGGGCTCCCTGCTGCATGACTCCAAAGTCCCTTCTGCAAACATTTTCCATTGTCTTTTCATTTACTGGTAATATAGGTTTAGTGTCTAACTCAAAAGGTCCCACCCACATCCATTCCCTTTCCAAATCTGGAGCAAGGCAGAGTGGACTTACCAGATACCATGAGATCTGGGCTGCAGTTAGCAGTATAGCAAGAGGGGGCTAAGCTGCACCAATGTCAGACTCAAGTGAAGCCACCATGTTCTCACAGAAAGTGAGATGTGTTACCCCTGGCTGCCACCCCAGGTTCACTTCTTCAGGGCTATAGTGTCAGGAATGTCTTTGAGGACATCACATCCCCAACAGGCCCTAACTCTTCTCTGAATCAAGCCTATTGCCTGCTACTGGCCTTTGAGTCCTGGCAGTGATTCATGCAGTCACCAAGAGGGAGCCTCACCCTGCTGCAGGCCCTCTGGGTAGGCGTGAAGGTATGGCAGGTGCTCAGGCACTGCCACGCCTTTGTGGAGGGCAAGGTCTCCCTCACTTGGCTACCATTATGTTCCCAGAACCTGCTACTGGGATTGGGCCAGAGGGTTTGGGGAATGTATGCAACATGACACTCAGTGTGTTCTAGCCATGTAAATGCCAGACAGTTGTCTGGTAGGCACAGTGCTGTGGCTGTAAGTGCAGGGTGAACAACAAGAGGGCATCTTGTCCAGATATCAAAGTCAAGGAAGGCTTCCTGGAGGAGGTGGAGGGGATGGATGTCTAACTGTGGAAACCTGCAAGACTGAACAAAGCCTGGTGAACTGGGATGTTCTAAGAGCTGAATTCAAGGCACGAGTGGCCCTACAGGATAAGGACAGGTGAAGAGAGGGCAGGTGTTTGATGAGGCTGGAGAGAGTGCTGGCCGTTTCCCCTTCCCAGGCCTCTGGTGGGGATAGGAGCCAGATTCCTGACTTCCTCAGGCCTCAGTTTCCTTGTCTGTAAAATGGAGACACTGATACCAGAGCTCAGGGCACTGTGAGGATTAAAACACAGTGTGTGTATTCTTGTGTATTCGAATGCGGACTGTAGGTTGTGAGGGGCTGAGTGGGCTGTGCTGATGGCTTGGGGGGCGTTGCCTTTGAAAAGCCTTGAGGTGGCTGGGGACACACATAAGTAGGCATGGGACACTGAGCCAAGGAGCTCTTGGGCAGCTGTGTTTCTCAGGTGCAATCCTAATGGGAGCTGTCCGCATCCTCCCAGTTGTTTGCATTTGCCCATAATTAAGCCTAGTGGTCTGTCAGTGACTGTGGACAGATGTATTATGCATACTGTGAGCTCAGTGGAAGTTCCTTAAAATTAGCCTGGTGCTTGCCAGAGATGGTGTTTCCTGGAATGCAGACTCAGGGCCAAGTGCACTCTCTGGTGGGGAGAGAGGCCTCTCAAGGTGGGACTCCATAGCCAGGACCTCCATGGAACCTAATGAGGGGCTGGCTGCTGGGTTTCAATTATGCACTGGGCCCTGGCTTGCAATGTTTGACTGACAGCTCATTACCCTGCTGCCATTTTGGGGCAGTGGAATTTAATCTCCCAGATGGGAAGCAAATCAATTTGCCCATCCACTGCAGCTGAGCCTACTTGAACTCAACTCTAATTTATTCTCTTAAGCTTAGGAAGCCTTGTTGTTTCAAGGTATAGAAATATCAGGTTTCCCAGTCAGCCTGGCCAGGGAGTGCACAGGCAGACATGCTGAGAAGGTCATGCCTGGGGCCTGACCTAAGAGAGCGATGGTGGTCAGCAGGGCACATGCCATCAGCCTGTGTCAGAAGGAGCTGGGGCTCTTGCTCAGTAGTCCAGGCTCATGAATGCTTAGGGGGGAGGCAGTGTGACATCTGATGGTGTTGGTATCAAAGTCACCCACCCAAGAAGGCTCAGAGCCAGAAGGGGCTCCTGCCAGCGAGGCCCATGTGACCTCCCTCTCCTGTGTGTTCTAGGACTATTATTCTGCACAGGGATCATCTCTGTGATTTCAGGGCTTGGACATAGGATACAGAGGGTCTTGGGATTCTAAGCGTTTAGTCCTCCTAAAGGTGAAGTTATAAACCTGAAACCATTGGTGACCTTTAACCTGTGACACTGGGTAGTTTCTAGCCCCTGCCCAGCAAGACAATCAGAGAGCTTCTTGGTAGAGAGCACAGGACTTGCTGAGGGTGCCAGGCATAAACACTGACACTGTGTGTGTGTTTGTGTGTGTGTATTCATTGTGCAGCATGGCTGCTGTGCCTGGCAGGCCCTAGCAGGAGTCCCAGGAGACCTGTTCTAAGTACTCCAGAGGGGATTGTTGGCAGCTCTGTAGATAGTTTTGGTCATTTCACAGGGTGAAACAGGCCCAGGAGGACCTCTCAAGGAGAAATTTTAGCTATGTGCTATGGGAGACAGCCCCAGATTTCTGCTCAAGTTGGGAGGATGTTTATTTGCATGTCTCTGAATTCTGCCCTCTGCCAACAGAGTACTCTGGAGTCTCCTGTGTACATGAGGGTGTGTGTGTGCCTGGGCATAGGGCAGTTGCTGAGGAAGGAGCAGAGTGGGAGGAGGGAAGTGCCTCCTATGGCTGAGGCAGTGTTTCTAAGACACTCTGGTCCCTGAGTTTGACAAAGCAGCTGGGGCTGGGTTGGTTTTCAGGGGTCAGGAAAAGGCCAATCTATTTACACACCTTTGCCAGGAGCATGGAGGGTGGTGAGCGGCTGGGGATTAATGAGCAGCATTATTACCTCGCCTGTCAGGAGGATCACGTGATAATATTTTGATATCCACACCCCCAGAAGCAAATACAACAGGTCAGGTTATAAATAGAAGAAAAGCCCAAGAATAGGCAGCCTCACCCCTGGCCATCAAGCATTTCCCTTTCTTCTCACCAGGAGTGGGTCCCAGGACCCCTCCACACCCTAGGGACTTTTTAGGTCGATCTCACAAAGGCGGCACCAAGGCCAACTCCCAAGATAACGCTGGCCAGTGGAGCTGGCAGTGAAAATTAAACATCACAATTGCTAAAGAGTAAATTGGCCAAGCCATCCCCTTAGGACCAGGGTGACTGATGCCGCAGCCTGAGTGACAAATTGGGAAATGAGAGGCCTGGCTTGCCTGCAGCCACCTGGCCTGGCCTAGTCAGGGCTCCTATCTCCCAAGAAAGGCTGAGCATGGACAGCCTGGGGCCCTGGGATTGGGAGAGCTGGGATTCTGCAAATTAGTGGCCTTTTTTTAAACCATTTTTTTTTTCTTGGTGTTTTAATGTAAGCTAGTTTGTCTGTCAGGGCTAGCTATTAGCTGTGGCTGTGGCTTTCAGGGCTGCTATAGCCACCTGATCTTGAATGGGAGGGAGGAATTCTGCCAGACAGACAAATCCATGGATGGACATTTTCAAAGGCTCAGGCCGGAGGCTGGGAGCAGAGCCTGGACTGAAGTAGCTGTTGTGGGTGGGAGTAGGGGATGCAGACCTGGGATTCTCAGCAGAGAGGACACAGGGAACTCCCCAGGCAGGGCTGGGGGAGCAGCCTATGTGCCAGCTTGCTATTTGTCACCCACTACTTTGCTCTCTTGGCCTAGGAGGTCCCAGCCTTTCCTACAAAGTCTAGCACTCGATTATTTGCTCCAGAAAACCCTCCAGGAACGCTCTGAACCAGTGAGCAGAACACCCTGCTCTAAGCCTCTCATTGGACAGAGACAATGTCTGACTTGCCTTTATTGGAGGCCTCATTCATAGTAAGCACTCCTTAACTCCAGCTGACCACTGTATTGCTTGAATACACATTTCGGTTCAGCTTCCATCCAACAGGTTTTTTATACCCCCGGGACCAGCCACACAGGCCCTGTGAGTGACTAGGCAACACACACTGACTGACTAGAGAATAGAATACTTATTATAACGGATACCAAATGAGAATCCAGCTCCAGGGAGGGTGGGGAGAGATCTGATTGTAGTCAGACAGAGCTGGGTTCCAATATCAGCTCCACCTTATATAGAGGTGTGGCCTTGGGGAATATGCTTCACCTCTCTGTTTTGTAGTTTCCTCATCTATAAAAGAGATAATGTTACATTCCTCACAGGGTTGCCATGAGAATAAATGAAGTGATGGATGTAGAGGACACACACACAGAGTGGTTATTATCAGTTTAGTCCCAGTTGGAGCCACGGTGCTTAGATCTCAGATGTAATTTAAAGAGGTTCATGGAGGTGTGCTGAGAAAATCATCTGGATTATTCAAGGCAGAGCCCAGCTGCCAAGGGCAAGGACTGTCCTTCAGAAACAAATGCGAGTGGGTATTGTTGCCTATGCAACTGTCAGAGCACAGGAGAGGGCTCTGCTTCACAGCAAACCCTGCCAGGCTGTCTCCACACAACTCAGGGCAAAGGGAAGGGCTGGGCTGGAGAACAACACTAACCTCAAGATTCTACAGGGTTTCCTTCCTCAAAATAATTTCATTCTTATAAACTGCAAACTTTTCTTTGGAATAGAGGCATGTATATATTTTAAGAGATTCCTTGCAGTTGAACTATTTTTTTAAATGTAATGAGTTCATCCTCTCCTTTAAATATAAGGCTGATGTCAGGGAGCAATTTTTGATTACAGTTTAAAAATCTAACTGGGTGGTTTAGAGATGATGGGAATCCCAGGCGATTTGAGGGCTCTTTTGCTAGGTTTCACTGAAAAGAGTATCTTCAGTGCACCCACATCTCAGGAGCATGGTGTACTTTGAATTATTCAAAGTTCAGAAACGCTGAGGTGATTATGGTAAAAGCTTCATCCAAAGCCTGACGAATGCAATTTATTCTTTTGTGCAATCACAACAGCAGAAACTCACTGCTTTTCTCTAGATACTTTCCAATCCTTTGGGCGACATCTAGTGGAAGATCTTTGAAAAATATAGCATTTGCTTCCATGGTATTTCTCCAAAGGAAATGCAATTTCATTTATACCTTACTTCCTTCTAGATGTTCAATAGTGGCCTCAGATGATTTCAGTATGAGTTACCAAGGTCAAATGGACTCTCTTGTTGCTGATTAGCGATCCTTCAGGAGCTGTATATCACTGTTTCAATCTGTTTATCACTTGTTAGCAATGTGGTCACTGCCAAGCATCTTCTCTCAGCCTTGGTGTTCTCAGCTGTAAAATCTATCTAAAGATGGGACCTGCCTTAAGGTGTTACTGCAAACAGCAAATGAAATGATGCCCATGAAGGACTCGTACAGTGGGTTTGTCCAGGCAAACAGCTCCGTGATATTATTAAGTGGTATAATTTTAAGATACATCCTCTAAAAAGACATGCCAGGTGTTTTCCCTCTCTCCTATAATCTAATCAAGAAATAGGAATACATAATCTAGACCCAGCAAAGATCTTGTAAAAAAAATTAACATTCTTAATAACACCTGACACTTGGGAAATTTGGAAAAATCAGTTTTTGGTTTGAGTTACAAGTGGTTGCCTTTTCACTGAAAAGATCAGTTATACGATATTCTAGACCAGCGATGGAAAACCTTTTAGAACTTTCAAGTGCTAACAGCCAGCCCACTGTGGCATGCATGCTGTACATTTTCTGCCACTGTTCTAGACTCTGGACCTGTTCTCATTTCGTGAGGCCCACTTTGGAAAGGAAGAGTGTGCATCCATGTTCTGCAGGATGCTGCATGTTTCTTCCCGTTAAGTCTGCTTTGAAGATGGAAGAAGGCTTCTGTGCATTTTAAACAAACTTAGATTAAGGCACAAGTATTTTTTGAAGCAAAAAGTGTCTGTTTGCTAATGTATTTTCGCTACTCTGGTTTTGTTGGGATCTCTCAAACTATATGCCTAAGCAGGTGGGCTGTTAAGAGGGTGTGAGAAAGCTGAGGCACATCCCAGAGAGTTTGGGTGGGGTGGCAGCTTGCCCTTGCAAAGCTTCTGGAGCCCCTCTGCCAGGGACCTTGCGCTGCAGAGATGACTGGCCCCACAGTACCAGCAGAGTGCACAAGGTTTCTGCAGCTCCATTTGGCAAGTGGCCCTGGGCACCCAGGCCCAGTCATGAGTCAGAGAGATTGGCTGAGGGGCCAGATGGGAGGGTGGAGTTTTGGCCTGTGTGTGTGTCAGCCTGCCACATTCTCAGCCATGTGGCTTTAGGTACCTTCCCTTCCTCATCTGTGAATGGGATAACACCTGCCTATGGTCACAAAACTGGCAGGTCAGACTCTATATGAATTCTCTACAAACCCCTGGGGGCCAGTGGATGGGCCCCTACCCGCTGCCACTGTGCAGCCTCCTGAGGGGTGGGCTGCCTGCCCCCCTCATCCTGTGACCAGGAAAGTCGACCTAGGACTTGCCACTCATAAGCACAATAACTTGAAACATGCCAGTCGCAAGAACAGCAAGAACAGTTTAACATTTTACTAAATCAATTCACACAAATTCCAAATTGCAAATATAATTAAGGACAACAGATTCTGTTCTGCCTTTTAAATCTTTCATTCTCAAATCCATCATTAAGACAAAAAGTAAACAAAAATTAGGTCTGTTGCAAATTCATGATTTTTCTTCTGAGGAATAAAAGACATTATAGTAAAAAGAACGCCACTGGGTGTACAATAAAGCACCACAACACACGGTTACAGACAGGGCTTCCTGGCTTCTGTGATGTGTAAAAGGGACCATTCTCCCCACTGCTCTGCATCAATCAGGATTTCATTAGAATAAAACTATAAAATCTCCTAGGTTACACTAGTCAGACACGGTCTGGAACACAGTGCTTAACAGTAATGCCAACTATCAGTGCTAACGTAAAAACATTTTAGAAGGTCAAAAACAATTAAACTGGAAACCAAAACCTTATTTTCCCTAGATGAGAAAAATTGAAAATGAAAGGGTTCTCGCCTCCCAGTAAAAGTGAAGGGGATTTTTTTTTTTCTTTTGAATCAGAGGCGGGGGAACAGCATGGGCTGTTTCTGGAGTTCTTCAGCCTAGTTGGCGTCCAGCTTGGCCATTTCCTGCACATAGATCCCTATACTCTCGCTGTCAAAGAGCACGAAGTACACCGTTTTGATGGAGGAGGACATCGTGGACACAAAGTAACTGGAGATGGCCTTCAGGATGAGCTGGGCTGCCGTCTGCTTGGGGAAGCCGTTCCTGCGGAGAGAGAGTAGACACTGAGCAGCCAGGCAGCCACAGTGATGGGGGTGCGGCCCCTCTCTGTGCCCCCTCCCACAGGAGGCCCCAAGGCTCAGCCATGTTCACTGAGCAACTTGTGCATGGGTGTGAGGAAACTCAGTGCCCATGAAATGGAGGACAGGCAAGGGCAGAGAGGTGAGAGGCACGAAGCAGAGTGAGAAGCATGCTTCTGGCACCCACAGGTTTTCTGAAAGGCAGCCAGCAAGCTGGAGCAGGGGGTTTTGTGGTGAGCATTAAGTGTCCAAGGACAATGCAAGCTTCTCCCATCATCCCTGACACTAGTGCTGTGCCTGGACCACACAGCCAGGGCTCCTGGTGCTCCCAGTCGGTGTTAGCCCCAGAAATGGCTGGAGGCTCTTTCAGAAGGTACTGATTGCTGTCCCCACACACAGAAAGGTGACACCTTTCACATCAACCTTTAGATTTCATGGCTGCTGGCCTAGAATCCACCCCCTAACACACACCAGCTGGTGCCACCCTAAATGCCAGGGCATCAGGGGCTGTGGGGATAGAACTACTCAGGGCTGAGTGGCCTTTTCATTTTGGGGACATCATTCAAGTCTCCAAATGTACTGGAATACATACATGTGATAACCTGAAGAGCCATAACAATTTTTGGAGGTAGGAGGTCAGAACTTAAAGGGAACATGAACTCAGGACTGAGAAGCTTAGCACTCATCGATCTGAGGCTGCTCCCAGTGAACACTAACAACCCAGGGCACACAAAGGAAAGTGGCAGAAACAAGATAGCTTGCCTGTTCTGGTGGAAATAACCTGGACTTGGAGCCAGTGGCTGTGGATTCCAGTACCTTATGATCCCAGTATGCACTTAATCATACTGAGGGTGAGGGTTTGGACCCACATTCACAGGGATTTCTTTGTTCACTGGCACATCTAGTCATCAGTCTGTCTGAGCCTATGAATCTGCTTAAGTGTGGGGCCAGCCCGCCATATGGGCTGGTCCGCTCCATTAGGTGGCTAGGTGGAAAGGTTTGCAAACAGGTGCGGTGAGAATTTCTTTCAGTTTTAAAGCACTGGTTGGTCCCCTGGAGAGGTGCACATATTCCACTGTTGTCAGTGCTGAGAACTCCAAGAAAACCATGCTGATTTGCTGTGAATCGTACAGAGCTTCACCCACAGCTCAACAGTGGAGACACTGGAACTTCTGGATGTTTCAGGAATGGAGCACCTTCTTAGAAGACAAAGGGTGTTGCCCCAGGGCACGTTCCCAGCCTAAGGACATTTAATGGGGTGTTACCTAGGGTCAAGGTTCCTTCACAGATGCTCCCCAGTCACATGTGCAGAGAGACAGTGCACACAAGGCAGCCAAGAGAAGAATGGCTCAGAGCTTTCAAGACCTTCTAGCTTTCTCACAAGAGACTCTGGTGGCTCCAGACAAACCAGTGAGCCCAACTAGAGACTAGAGGGAGGTGGGGACTCTGCAGGATGAAGTCTTTGATGAGTGTGGGCAGCTTGTCGTTGGCACCCATGCCTACACTCAGATCTAACAGCTCAGCCTGGCACAGCTGCTGTGACTGTCTTTGCAGGCATCAAGAACACAGAGGGAAGATTTTCTGGAAGATACATGTTAGGAACTGCTGGAGAAAGTAAACTTGATCTTCCCTTTGAGAGTCACCTCCCAGCAGTGCAAGCTATGTCCAGTTGTGGCTGGGCTCCCATGTCCTGCCACACTCTATGCGGGGTCAAGGGAAGGCACGGGTTCCTGCAGTCAGCGGACCTCTGTCTGTGGTTACCTAGATGCACCAGGACTGAGAGCTGTGAGGAGCCACTTGCTGCATGCAAAGCTGAGGACCATGCTCTGCCAGTTCCACACTCCCCCTGTAAGGGTGCCTTCCTGCCTGTCCTTTTTCATACCTACACAGGTAAGCTGGGCCAAGGGAGGGCCTATGGAACTATGTAGAATGGTAGTGTGTCATGTGACCTAATAGGCCCAGCTTGTCTCTGTGTCTGCCCAGCCCAGCCCAGCCCACTTCAGCTGTAACTTTAAGTACCAGGCTGTGGTGTGATGGAGACGGTGTGACCCTAGCCCATTCTTCCCTGCAGAGTGGGAGGCTCAAGAGCTTCCATGGAGCACCCAGAGTACTCCAATCACTCCTGCCAGGGCACAGGACTTCTGACACAGACTCTACAGTCCTCAGCCTTGGACCCCTGAAAAAGGGGGGAGAGTTTCCATGAGGGAATGTTGTTTTCTGCCCCTTACATCAGAGTTCTCACACTCCAGACAGCACCAGAGACATGGAGGCTGGTTGGGCTCTACCTGGACTTTCTGATCCCACAGGACTGGGGACCACTCTGAGAACCACTGTTCTACACAGAGCCAGCATGGATTTTATAAGTAGAACTCACACAGTAATAACCCACAAGTGGGAAGGAAGGTAATGATCAAAGGTTTTAGATCAGCAGTACCCACACCAGCATGATCTCCTGTTAAGAGGCTGTCCTTATGCCAGAAGGTACCCAACCTTCAAGGCTGCTGTTCGGAGTTTATGAATCTGAATGTTTCTGGAAATATCTCCTGTTGACAAAGCCATCCCTATGTTCTAGGAAACCACAACATAACTGAGTGCCCTGGACTTGCGTGCTTAGGACCATGCAGGCTGCCAGCCAGAAAGAATGGCAAAGGCAACAGATTTCCTGATGTTTTCAGGTAGGCCCCTAAATGTTTCCTAGCTACCTCAGTTAGATGCATTTGTAATACAATGGAATGCATCAGATGCCCTCATTTGTGCTTTATACACCCATCCCCACACTCTCAAATGGGGCCCCATGTAGTGGCCTGGGCAAGCCATTCCCATCTTTGCTCTGATGTCCAGCTAGCCTGACAGCTCTACCATCCCAGGCAGAGAAGCAGTACGGTTAGGAGCGCTGAAGTTCCCCATGCAACACAGAAACTGAGCAGCCCTGCGCCTGTACCTGATCCCATCCTGTTCGGGAATGGGAGAGGCAGCGTATGGAACAATCCTTTAAGCACCAGATGCTCCTCATCTTTTAAGTGGATAGTCTCAGAGTCTTTCTAAAGCCTAACACATTGCAGCACGGCCACACCACCCTAGGCCCTGTGGAAGCTGTGCCTGAGTGATTGTTATTTTCCTTGTAGTAGCACTAACACTGGGCTCAGGCCCCCAGACAGTGCTTTCCAATGTACAATGCCCAGGGTTTTGGAGGGGTGTCTTCCCTGACTGCTGCATGTAGCAGCACAGTATAGGCTCCCTGGTATGGTGCTGACCTACTGGCTGCCTTGGGAGAGCCTTCTGACCACTTGTTCATCTTTGGCTTCTGGCTGGCTGGGTTCCCTCACTAGCTGCATAACCACAGTTTGTCTAAAGGGCCATTACTGCTTAGCTAGGTCTCTGTCTTCCTCTCTAGCTCAGGTCTATGGTCTGTGACAGTCACGTGTCCCTCTGGCTGCATAGTCTGCCTTTCAAAGGGAAAGATGCCATAGAGCAAGAGGGTAAATGGCAGAATCAGATTTGGATTTGAATCCCAGCTGCCCTAGGGCAATAATTTTCTTCACTGGAAATAGGTCCTTTAAGGGTATACTTCATGAGAAGGATGCTGCTCTGGCTACCATCAGTCCCCATCCATTCTCCCTCTTTCTTCAGCCCCAACCTGTCCTGTAGGTTGTTTCTGCCTTCAGTTCCTTGGGAGCCAGACTGTGCCTTGATCACATTACTTCCTGGTCACACCTTACTTTGAGCAGACTAAAGCCAGGTCTGAGCTGCTGAAGTCATGCCAACTGTGTCCAGAACAGTCTTTCCCCATTTTCCTAGATGAGTGTAAGGGGTCCTGAGGGCTATCTCAGTGTGATGTCCTCTTGGGTCAGCCTGCTCAGTGATGGCTGGGGGATATGCACCTGAGGAAAAGCTCAAGCTCCTCCAGCCCTGCTGGGCATTCTCTCTTGCGGCCTCACTAGTACCCATGCTTTCACAGGACAGGCTAAGATGTGAGGAGAGGTCTATGGGGACTGCAGAGATCCACACAGACAGCATCTACAGCCAGGGGAGGGAGGAAGCCAAGCAGCTGTCCGCCAGGGACAGGCTGGGAACTTGCTCTGGATGGCTGGATAGGTGGAGGTGGACTTTTTCTGCTAAGTGTCTTGGCTGTTTAGGAGATGGGTAGGGCTGGCTGGCTTAGAAGCAGGTGATGTGGGAAATGGCTGTCACCCCCCATGTAGACACTTTTCTGCTGGGCTTAGGTTTCCCCCACTGTGCTGCTGACTGCCCCTTGTTCTCTACCATTTTCCCCAGTTTTGTGGGGCTTTTGAGTGACTGTTTGAATCTGTCCTAGCCAGGGGCCACTCCATGCAGAGAGAAAGACCAAGTCATCGGGTCCTCTGCTGAGAGTAGTGGAATCCAAGAGGAAGAATACTGAAAGGGGAGGATGAGGGTATCTTACATGGAGCTGCAGAGGGGATGAGGCAGCTGGAAAGTAGCATCACTGCAGGGCACAAATAAGCTAATTAGTAATTCCTTCATTGGGCCTTGGAGTTGGTTTCTGTCCTTTCTCCTCCACCCTGATGCCTAGCAGGCAGACAGGCTGACTGCATTGCCTAGGCAGGTCAGGGAATGCTAAGGTGTTCCCAGGCTCCATCACCTCCCTGTGTGACCTGAGGTGAGTTCCTTAACCCCTCTACACTTCAGGTTCTTTATCTTTGATGGACTTAAGAACAGTGCTTACCTCTGAGGGGTGCTCTGAGATAATGCAGGTTAAGGGTTTAGCAGGTGTCCAGGGCTGAGTGAATCCCGAGAAATGGAAGTTTAAAAGACACAAAGTAGCTTTCCTTGCAATCTCATAAATCTAAGGAAAGTTTAATCAAAGCCCCCAAAATAGCCATTCCTTACATACTGCTCTGGAGAGGGGTGTCTCCTAATGTCAAACAGAGCTTCGAGAGTAGGGTGTCCATAAATATTGTGACTAGAATGGCTGTGGTTACAAGGGGGCAGGTCTCATCTGCCCCCAGCCAGGGCTGACAGGCTGAGGAAGCAAATAGCACCTAGCCCTGTTGGCCTTTATATTGGGAGGGGCAGAGCCTCCCCTAGAGAAAGTGATTCCTATTCCTGTCCATGTTTGCATTTATATTGTTTAAATTCACCATGACTTTTATGCCAGAGACACTGGATGCCACCAACAAGCAGTTTTATTTCCCCCTCCTAACTCCCTGTGATTTACTGGCCGGCCCTGGTGTAATCCCATTCTTTCCTCATGAAAAGGAGGGCAGCTGTTTCCATGGCTGTGGGACAGAGTCTGCCTGACAGATGTGGGTCCAGGGAGCGTGGCACATGTGCTGCCTTTGGTATTTTGCTCTCTTAAAAGCCTTCAATTGATTATTTTAAAAAACTTTTTACTCCATGAAAAATATAAATAAGTTTGTAATAACAGATGCTCTTTTATGGGAATTACTTTTATGCTTCAATTAAAATTTTCCCAATAGCCATATGAAAGAGCGTGAAATTATTACCTCCAATAAAGGGTCCTATTGCCTTGCTCTTTGGAAGCACCTTTCATCAGAGTAGATCAAAGCACATCCAAAGCTCTAATTAACTGAGCCTCCGAGCCATCTGTGAGGAAAGGCAGTCCCTAAGGCCTCACTTGTTGTTAAGGAAGGTTAGGGTACAGAAAGGTTGATTGGTTTATGAAAGGTCACACAGCACACTGCCAAAGGATGAACCTCTGGGGAGGATGGGAAGGTGGGAGAAGCAGAAGTATGGCTACTTAAGCTTTGATCCACTTTTTAAAAGTAAAAGAAAATGGTCTTGAATCTACTTTGGAACTCACCCTGGCACTATAACATCTCCATACCTCTAGGGAAAGTTGAGTCACTGGATGGATGCCTGGTGACCACCTTGTGAATGCCAGGTGCTCTTAGAGCTGATTGAAAGACCTTTTAGATATTCTATCTTGGTTAGCTTTTGATTTTGATGTGCATTTAAATGGTTTTGACTTTTAAAATGATGTTCCATGTATGCTTCTGATAAGAGACTAGGATAAGGAAGCTCAGGGACTGGAAATATAGATGGTCACCCAAACAACAGGAATGTGAGCAGGAGTCCCCCAGCTTGTCCCCTCAGACTGGTGGTGCAGCTGAGTACAGTGTGCAGAAGCTCTGGAATAGGCTTGTACTTTCACTAGGCTTCTGCTAAGGAACCTTCCCACCCCATTCACAGGCCCCTTGCACCATGGGCCGGGCCAGGAAGGGGTGCCTGGGGAAGCCCTTATCCTGCCATCTGCTTGCTAGAGGCAGTGAAAGGCTCCAGAGCAGGAGGGTCAGGCGCAGCCAGATCTCCTCCAGTGGGGTCCTTTGGTGGGTCCTAATGACCACGTGTGACTGCCTGGGCCACAAAGAGAGCCAGCCATGGTGGCAGTACCTGCCTGTGGACAAGGCCTTCTGAGCAACATGACAAGAAGTCCACTCAGAGCTGGGGCTGTGGCTACCACTTGAGGCACAGAATGCTAGTGTTGGCAGAATTACAGGGACTCCCTAATGGGAAAAGACAGGAAGACTTTCTGTGCCCCTTGTGAATGTGAAAGGCAAGTGTTAGGGAAAGAGTAGCTTTCCGCGTGTGGCACTGGCTATCGTAAATCAAGTTCTGTATCATCCCTGGGCATCATGTCTTATTATCTCTTTAACTGCCCCTCATCATTATTTAATGTTTCCATTCTCCCTTGGTTCATGCTTCTGGCTCTGACAGAGGGAAGACATGAAGGCAGCCTCAGTAGGCCTCAGAGTGACAGTTCCAGTTATGGGCCATGGGGGCAGAGAAATACACCTATAATGGACATGATAACAAATGTGCCCCCTACCTGCCGCTGCCAATAGATGGAAATGCGATGGATTTCAGCTTCTTATCATCAGCCAGGGCCAGGCAATTTTTCACTGTCTTTTCCAGAAGTTCTTCACACTTGTCCGCACCCCAGACTGGGCTATTACAGTGGATCACAAACTTGGCGGGTAGGCCATGGCCTGCACTGACAGCAGCTGGAGGGGACAAGTAGAAACACATGTCACAGGATGCCAAACACAGGCCCACTCTCTGGCTTCAGTGTGCCTTTTGTAGGCCTGTGTCCAAGGAGGAACACAACTGTCTGCTATGCTGTCAGCACAGGAAACTGTTCAGGATTTATTTTCCTCACTCAGAGGGGTGCAAGGGAGCCAACCCCACCCCTGGAAAGCTGGCATGTGGATGCATTCCCACCAGATTGATTGATTGATTGACTGATTGACTTTTTTTTTGGTACCAGGGATCGAACTTGGGACCTTGCGCTTGCGAGGCAGGTGCTGGAACCACTGAGCTAAATCCTCGGCAGATAGACTGATTTTTGAGACAAGGTCTCACTGTGTAGCCCAGGCTGCCCTCGAACTTGCAGTGATCCTCCTGCCTCAACCTCCCAAGTGGTGGGATAACAAGTGTGCACCACACCTGGCTCCACCAGGAGTTTTAACCAAGATTGTAGCAGAGCTTCTGTCTACCTCAAAAGCACGCAGGTGCTCCCAGAAGGCAGGGCCTTATCCATCTAACTCCACTGGATGTGTCAGAATGTTTGCTGGTAACTATGATGTATCTCTAAATTTACCAGCCTCTGTTCAAAATAAACCTACTAGGAGAGTGCTGAGCACCCTGGCTGCCCACTATGGCCAGCCTCTCTGGGTGGGATTGACTGTGCCCACTTGTGCAGGCTTAAATTGGTCCTTTAGGATGCAGCTTTTCCTAGAAGATAAGCCCATTTCCAGCTCCATATTTGTCCACAGGGGTTTACCTCCCCCTTGTCATATCTAAGGACACAGGCCTCAGGTCTACCTGTCTCCCTGTCTCCCTGTTTTAAGAGGCTCTGCAATGAAAGCAGTTCCAGGGTCAGTGGGTTTGGTGAGGGCTGCAGCTAATCACTCCACTGCTCAAGCTGACACCCAGACTTCTATGATGAGACCATTTTTCGAGGAACAACTATCAGCACTGTCCCAGGGGATACAGGTTAAGGTTATGGCACTAGGAGAAACTGGAGGAGTGATTTATAGGAAGTGTCTCATGGTGCTATAGTAATAGCTCTAAACAAACAGTCCAGGCTCTGAGTTTAAATAGTGGCTCCATTCTGTCACTGGGTTCACAAGCTCTGGGCAGAAGTGCTGCCCTATAGCAGCCTGCTATTAGGAGGTTTAATTCCCTGTTTGTCCACATATGAAGCCATTGCTAAATTATGCATGAAAAGGGGCTAGAAAGGAACATTAACAGATTATCTCTGGGAGTAGAAAAGGGACATATTTTCTTCTCTTTATACTTTAAAAAATATTTTAAAATATTTTAAAAAATATCTCTTAGAAACAAGAAAATATCTGAAGCATGCTAAAACTAATGGGTTTGCTGCAGCCAGGCCTCTAGTTTCACCAGCAGAGTTAGTCATGATGGCACCAAGCTGGCTCCAATTAAGACTGTACTGAGAGTCACCAGTGGGGCTCAAACAGAAGCAATGGTGAGAAAGGGACCAGCAAAAGGCCAGCAGCCTCTGGCTGGCCTGCCTGGGTGCACCTTCCTTTTGCACATGTGGGACACTGGTGGAACAATGGGAAGGACTTTAGTGCTCCTCCTGTCATGTCTCTTATAGGCAAAACAAGATGTGGCAGAGCAGAGGTCAAAGGCTCAGATCAGCAAAGGGAATGCCACTTGTTTACCCCTAATAGAGGCCCTAAGACTAACCCTGGATGGGGGCCATGGGTTGTCACTGGAGGAAGAGCAGCAAGGCCTGGTGGCATCACTGAGAAAGGACCTATGTAGATGTTAGCAGTTTTTAAGATTCACTTTTAAAACAGAAGCAGGATTTGATAAGCAGAATTGGCATAAGGGATCATGGAATGAGGGGAAACCAGAGTCCATAGTGAAGAAGGGGAGGGCCCATCTTCATACATAGCTGGGATGCTGCATACTGCATATCCCTGCATGGACTCAGGAGGCCTCTGTCCTGCATACCCTGACCACCTAAAATTCCAAATTTAGGCCTGCAGCTAGAAGTACCTTGGCTCTAGGTCTTACCAATACTTCTCATGTCACAGTCATTTTCTTCCCCTCTTCCATCAGGAAAGGTGCAAGTGGCAAATGAAAAATGTGTATTTATATATTTTCTATTAAGAATACAGTGAAGATTATTAATACGCATCTCTTATTAAGAGTTTTGCAGATGGCTCAGTATTGCTGTCTGCAATTCCCAGCATTTAGATTTGCCAATCTCAGGTCATATAATCCCTTAAAATTTCCAGTCTAGATGCTATATAGAAGCTATTTTAAATAATTTAAAAAATTACACAGGTGACTTTCATGAAGCTTAAGCTCTCCTGACAATGCGCATATGATAAAATTCTAAGCAGTAAAGTCTCAAGCTCTCCACCTTGGAGATGCATTTGCACCCCTGTATCCTAAACAGTCTCCCCAATACCATACATGCCACACCCAAATAAGCACAGGGATTTCCCTATCTCACCTCCAGCTACTTCCAAGGGCCCATTTTTTTTCCGGAGCTCCAGAACAGCTTCCACAAACTCCTTGCCACCCTTCTTCTCCAGCGTGTTTCCTAAACAAGGACAGGGTGGGATCAGAATGCCATTCTGTGTCTTCTTACACACATAGACACTTAACATGTCAAGTGATTACACACTGTAAATGATCTGACTAGCTAAATTTCCATAAGACTGCAAAACAGGAACTATGCTTTGGCTAATTCAGTGAAGTGAAATCTTGAAGGGATTTACCACAGCCTAGGTACCACTCTGGCATTGCTGCTTCTCCTAGCATCTGTGCTGTGCCTTATGTGAGTCAAACTCAGGATGATGATGCCAGAGATGCTGAATGAGATGTCTGTTTCCAGTAAATATGCCTGTGCTGCAGTCTTCACATGCATAAGACATCAGCTGGTGCTGGTTTCCAAACCTAACACTCACCCTGGCTTTCCTCCCGGTCTCTGGAAAGAGGCCCCAAATAAGGACGTCTGCAAAGCAGGAGATCATGTTCCTATCAGGCAGCCAGCTCTCCTCCTGGCAGGAGGCCCAGAAGAAAGTGTTCATATTTGGCCACCTCTGGACCCGCATTACATGCTTAGTTCCTATTTTGCAGCTTTGGCATCATATGTGAATACAAAAAGAAAATGGCCTCAGACAGTATTTTCTTAATTATACTAATGATTCAGAATCATTTTAGGGAAAGGAGGGCAACATCAGAAGCAGAGCTTAAAGATGAACTTGTATAAAAGCTTAGAAAGAAGGACGTTTAACTGTTCAGGACTAGATTTAAAACAATCAATGAAAGTCAGGAGAACTGTGCTTTCTTGACTTAGGGTACTTGCTAAGTTATCAAACAAGATTACCAACATCTATGAGAACTTTGGGTTGAACATCTCATGTGAGCTAGCAAGCAGCAATCAAAGTTACTGGTGTTCCCTTTAAAGGGATCATCCTTCAAAATTTGGCCAAAATATGGCCTAGTTCTTCCTTAAGCTCTGGTTCCTCAGGTATGCACATTTTAAAGTACTTTTCCTCACAAGAGGATAAAATACTCCCCTTAAGATTCACCATTTGTCTTGAAATATTCAAGATGTACCTGGCACAATTCTGGAATAGGTAAGTCAAGGTTACTGAAATATACCAGCCCAAATTCTCTTTGGATTCACACTGCAGTGACTAGATCTATTTATATTAGCAAAACCTGCCTCATTCACATACTTGTTTTATAGAGGTGATCTAACCCCAGGAAATGTCTGGAAGGAAAAAGCAAATAGCCTGGTCATTTTTACAAAAAAGATAGGACCAGGGCTACTGGCAGGATCTGAACCTGTCACTTCTCCATTGCAGAAGTTTGGAGTGTGTGAATGAATGCAACCAACAGCCTCCTGCCCACAAGGAGCTCTCAGCTCTCTAAGAGAAGGCTGGACTTAAAAACTTTTAAGTGGGATCCTGTGTTGCTCCTTGTTATCTCAGAGGGCTCCCATGTTTTCACCTGTTTGGAAAAGCAATGTAAACTTTACATGGCAGGTGTCACTCCCAGAGACTTCCTACCTACTGCTACATGTTTGTAATGAAGTTAAGTATCACAGGCAGCAGCTGAATGGGTCATGTTGCCGAGGGAGCAAGTTCTGGGTCTCTTGTCCCTGTTCTACCCACCAGAACTGGATACAGCACAGATGTGTTCACCTAAAATACAGGTTCACCTGAAACATCTACGTAGCTGAGAGAAAGCAACGTGGAGTCCAAAGTGGCTAGTTTTTAGGTCTAGTTTCTCCCCCTTAACCTATTCTCAAACTTGAGGGGGAGGAAACAAATTATGTGATGGGTTGGATCATTTAAGGTTCTCATTCTCTATAATCTCTACACTTTGAGAACCAGGAAATTTGGAAAGTAGAATAAAATCAATTCCATATTAAGACTACCAACTCCTTTCTAAAATTTAAAATATTTCCTAAGAAAATGGGCTGATTTATAATTAAAGGTGTTTTATCTTAGGAAGAGTGTTTACTTTAAAATACTTATAATTAAATATTACTTTAATTAGAAGTAAAATCACAAGTTAAAATAAACTTAATGCATTTCCCAACTTAAAAATAGAATCCTAGGTTGCAGGCAATCAACCCAGTCAGGACTTGACTCCTACACACACATATGTATGCACATGTTCAGGTAGACACACGTGTACTTTTTAACAAGAAACAGGCCCATTTTCAACCATATTGTCAACACTCTTATTGTAAGACTCTTGCTTTTTAGCCTTAACTTCAGGGTTAATCATAAAGCAATTGGCTTATTTGCCCCCAAGCATAAACATGTGTTACTCCCATGAGAACAAGAACATTATTTCATGCTTAGAAAGCAGGCATAAGTATCAGTGTTCAAAACAGCCTAAGCGAAAATTTAGGCTTGGACAAATGTCAGGCTAAGCCTGTGGTCTATTTCACTGTTAGAAAGAACTTTTGATGGGTAAAAGTTAATCACTGGGGCTAGGCATTCCTGCACTCGAATTCCTTCTTCCAGCAGTCTCAGTACTCAGGAATTCACACCAAAAATGAGAAGTGGAGTGATTACTTCCTAACTTCCTCTTTTCCCCTCTCACACGTGAAAGTGGGAGCTGGAACCAATTGAAGCCATGTTATGAGTCTGTTTTTTTCTTTTGGGACTGTACAAGGTATCTGGGGTCAGTACTAGTTTGGACTGGGTTGCTAAGTAAAGAAAGCATGGAGGTAGGCTTTGGAAGACTGGGTTCTGGCCCTGGCAGTCTTTCCTTTGAGATTTTTCTCTAGTGGTGTCAGTGTCAGTGATGATATATGGTATGACCCTGGGAAAGTTCTTGGGCCCAGGTTGCTTATGTGCCCTTCCCTTGTGCCTATCAGTTGGCTGTGGGCAAGCATGTCAGAGGAACAGAATTAGCACCATCATTATGCCAACAAGATCAGTGTGGGAAGGACTAGGCTCTTCAGGGGAACAATTGGCTCTGTCTATCCCTCCCCAGTTCATTGTAACCCTGTTTCAAACATTTCAGCTCTCCCCTACTGTGTCTAATTTTGCTGAAGACGAGTCTCACCGATCATAGCAGGTCAGCCAACTTTCTCTTCTTGTGCCTGGGTCAGATACTTTTGCCCAAGAAGCTTCATAATTTCCATTTCATCAAATGCCTGGATGGCAGAAGGAACCCAGGCCTTAGTCACTCTCAGCTAAGAGGAAGACAAGCCTTCCCCTGTTAATTTATTTTTTTCCAAGTAACTACTTCCCTCCCTGATGAGTTAATAAAGGAAACATCTTTCTCTTAAGCTACTGGTTTTAGGAGCACTTAAACTCCTCCAAACTCTTGTGAAAGGGAAGATAGATAGATAGATTGATTGATTGATTGATTTTTAGTACCGGGGATTGAACTCAGGACCTTGTGCTTGCGAGGCAGGCAGTGGCACCACTGAGCTAAATCCCTGGCCCATGTGGAGCTTATTTTAATTGTCTAATGCCTGATTTCACTTTGGCCTGGCAGACTTGGCAAATTCTGACTTTCCATCATTTGTCTTCCCATTGATGTCCAAAATCCAAAATGCTTAGGAGAATAATTAGCTCAAATTAGAGTGGGAAGATGGCTAGCAGAAGTCTCTGCTACTGACACAGAACAGAACTGGACAGCTGCAGGGTGCTGAGCTATGGCACATCCCATGTCCAGGGCCCAAGAAAGTCCTGATCTCTTCATTGTTCAAGATTACTGGATTCTGCACTTACTAGGACTGTTAGCATTCTCTTTAGAAGCTGTATTTAAGTCCATACTCAACACTACTCTCAGCCCCAGCATGTCTCTACGTAAAATCATATATACACATGAGTGTGAGACTACATAGGAAGCAACAGTCATAAGCCAGGCATCCAACAAGGCACTCTTGCCTATATTTCACATAATTCTCATTGTTACCAGGTAGGGAAACTGAGGGATCAAGGAGTAAGTGACTTGCCCAGGCCCCATCACCGGTAGATGGCAAGGCTAGAATTCAAGTTCTTTCTAGCTAGTGATTCTCTCTTTGGATGCCTCCTCATTGCATAGACCCTTCAGTGTGTTATTAGTTTATGGCACTGATGCCCACACTGCAAATCTGCAGCTGCAGGACTCCCCATCCCAAGTGCTGTCTTGGCCACCCTTAGCTAATGAACACTCTGGTAGTTAAGTCCACAATAGGCTGCCAGCACATCCAGTGAAAAGGGTGTGTTCTGAGCCCAGAACAGTGTTTTGAGGGCTGTCTAAGGACATTTCTTTAAAATGAGGTGGTTTTCATGTCCCTCCAGTCTGAGAACCTGGCATGTGGGAGAGCATTTGGAAAGGGTTTCCTTTGTGCACTTGAGACCATTTTCAGGAATGAGCACACTCTGACAAGGACAGAATTTGGGTGGGAGTGGCAGAGTCCTGTGCACAGGCATCTGTGCTGGACTGTTCTTCAGAGGGCACAGAAGCAGTTTCGAAGGCCACTCAGCCCACCTGGCCTTATCCTCCCTGCTGCTGAAATCTCTGTGAACCCAGTCTCCAACAAAGCTGCCTCGTGAGGTAAGAGAAAAAACAATGCTGCTGAGCCAGTTTCCAAACCAGAAGTGCCCACTATTAGTGAGCTGCACGACAGACCCTGGCTGACGGCTAGCTGTTTTTCATCAGTTCACAACCCAGGGATAGGAGGCCTCGGGATGGTCAGGACAGCTGGAAGTGTGAAATGAATGCAGCCCTGCATAGCTGTCAAAGGATCAAGCTGTCTGCGGCGGCCAACTGACCATGCACACACACACTCGGCAGCACCCAGCTAGGCATTACCTACTTCACCACCGATGTAGAAGTCATTGTTTGTCGGGTGAACGACAGCATCACTGTCGATCGAGGCAATGTCAGCCTGTACAACTTGCAACTATAACAGGTAAACAAATGTAGATCAACTGTGTTGGACCGAGACCCACGCACAGGCACATTTACTAATGCCCCAATGGCAGGGCTGGCCTACCTGGTCGAGTCCAACATATGAGCCCAAGGGGCAATCAGTCCACGCAGTGTGCGCACATGTGGATGGGAGTAAGGACAGGAGGAGGAGGAATATCAAATGTGACATGTTTAAATTAAACATTTGAATGACAAATTCAAAAAAAGAAACACAAATATGAGATCATTTCCAAAGGTTAAAAGAAATAAAACAACGAATGCCCCATTTCACTTTGCAAAAGCCTATAAAACTGGCACCCCACTGAGAAGGCTACTAAAACATGGCATCTGCTTTTAAAAAATGTAGACCATCAGGCCAACCAAAATAACATGTTTCTCCATTTAGTCTGTAGGGGTCAATTTGCAGGCTTTTGACTTCTATTCTCATAGCATTCACCATTCTGTCTACCTTCAAGAGATAGCTCTTGAAAACCAAGAAAACTAAATATATATATATATATATATGGGATTACCTTTATTTTTTCCCTCAGTAGGCACAAATACTTTTCCAGCCCTGTCTCAGTAAATCTTTCATGTGTTTCATTAGTAAAAAGTACTTTGGATAGAATCTTTACTTTTTTTTTTTTAGCTTGTGACTTTTTTAAAACATCTCTGTAAGACAGTTGGAAAGCAAGTCCAAGCAGGGCGTTTGAGCCCCAGCTCCTACATTTTTAGCCCACTGTTTATCCAGTTTATAAGAGATGGGCCCAGCCTCTGGGAATTAGCAACTCTCCCACTAAGGTATGCCGTCTTACAAAAGTGACCAAAGCTGGGGACTAAAGGCACACAAGATATGCTGTGGTCAGCATTACAGATAATGCTGCCTCTGCCAGTATCTGCATATTCTATGTCCCTGGGCAAGGCTCTACTCCTAAGAGGACTGGAGTCGTCTTGCCATAAGCTGATAGTTCCTCATATGAAAAGATGAAACCACAGAGATGGGACAACTGAAGGGCACCTCTCAGCTTATCCTGAAGTCTGCCCTCCTGAGTAGGGACTGACTCCATCATGGTTGGAAGGCAGAGTTTCCTCTATAGGAACACACTTAAGACTGCCCTGCTGTTTAATATCACTCATAAAGGTGGCATTCAGTCATCTACTGTCTTCACTGTAAAGAGAGTGAAGAAATGGCCGTGGATGGTCAGTCTGGGGCAAACCAAATTACTTGTGGATGAAAGACATCTCAGTAGTATTAATGCAGCTTGTCTTTCTTTTCATTCCTAATAAAGGCCTAAATGGAGAAACTATCATTTTGTAGTTACCTGATATTTTTCAGTAAAAATAAAGAGAGAAAACAAAAACCACATGTTTTAAAATTCCCCCCAAGTAACCAGCAGTCAGTTTGATCATTATGGAAGAGAATTTAGATGGTAATATATTTGAAATTGAGAGGAAAGTAGCCAATCACACTCAATGAAATATTAGACCATTTCCATTTGGAATTGCTTGAAGTAAATATTCAACTACCCTGAAATATCAGTCATGGATTTGTGAATTTGCCTTGACCGTTCTGAAGTCTGCATATATGAAAGCCTAAATTCTGGGTTCCATAACTTTTCATCTGACAGCTGGTGGTGCCGAACCCCATCCCCAATTACCTAGGTCATCTTTAAGGTCAATGTCAGCATTGGTAGGATTGATTATGGCCTCCACCTCAAAGCCGGCTAAATTACTGATTTCACTGTGAATAAGGTTCAGCTGAAAAGAAAAGCATGAGGTGGGAAATAACAGGAGAGCCGGCACGTTGCAGAGAAGTATGCCCTGGACATGGGTGAGGGCAGTAGGCACTTACAGTGCACTAGGCAGATGGAAATAGGGAGCTGCTGGCTAACATGAATCCATTTCAAACAGAAGATTCCAGTGCCGCATGGGGTGCTGAAAGGAAGCAAGCTAGGCAGTGTTCAGAACCTGTGGGGTTACGCTTAGGCCAAAAGGGAAGCACAAGCCACGCTGGACTCGGGGATCAGCTTTCCTTTAGAAAACTTGTGACCTGGGGACCAAAGTAAAGCTGTTGTCAGGACCCAGAATCAGAAACCTCAGTATGGAGGGGCAGTGGTGGTACATATTGACTGTCTTCATCCTTGGGCACCAGGCCAGGGCATAAGTCCTACCTGACGGGTAGTAGCTCTAGTAGCTCTGCCCCTGTCTTCCAAGTGGCTGTAGGTCTTTAAGTCTGTCCCCATCACTGTGACTGCTGGCTGTCTGACTCCCCTGCCTTGCTCAGGGTAGTAAGTATTGGTAGTAGTCTGTTGCTTACTAAAGTCTAATTTTATGTGCCCATTAGTCAAATAATTTGTGCTGAAGTTCTGGTAAAATCCAGCAAGAAAACAGCAATTCTTCAGAAAGACAATGTATCTTTGAAACATTTTTCACCTTACTGGTTATGCTATGCTGAGGCCCAATGGGTAGCTTAAGAGGACTTTGCTTGAATTCTGTATCTACTCAACCAGCTGGCTTCTTCTGAAAAGCTGACTGTCCTCCCCAAACTGTTGGTCTGTTGCCACGGCAACCCTCACCTCTAAGCAAGAGAGGAGTTCTGGATTCTGCTGTCTCGGGGAGTACTCTTCCTTTTCTTAATGTCCCAGTGCCTGCATGTGCACACTCTCTTTTAATGAAGTCTCTCATTCTTCAGTGACATAAATCATAAATTCCTAATAGCTGCAACAGAGCAACACCTAAGCAGCCCCCAGAGGAGCTGGGACCCCAAACCCAGGATCATTCAGGCTGGGAGAGTGGCTGTGGCCTGCAGGGCAGGAGCCATTGTCCCAGTGCACTCTTACAGAAGTTGTGTACAGACACTGGGCAGGCAGGCTCCTGGCAACTGAGCTTCAAGTTGCTTAATTTCTGGGGCCAAATATTTTGTCAAAAAGAAAACTAAACAAAAAACCTGATAAACTATAATCATGAGAAACATAAACCCACATATCTGATTGTTGTAAGTGGCTATATTCTCAAAAGAGAGACCTTCTAAGACTAAAAGTCATTCTTTGGGAGAAAGCAGTTGTAGAAATAAATTTGGCCATACAGCCGAGGACTCTGGCCAGGCCTTGCCAGGGAGGTAGCTCTCATATTTAGCTAAAAACTCAGAAGAGGAACCTGTTTTCTACATTTGAACTTTCTGGGTTTTAGGTCCTAGCACTGCAGTGATTTAAGGGCTTATGCACATCCCCAAAGCTGAAGGAAGCCCATTGGGGATCTCAGAGTGAGGCTACCAGCAGCTCAGGGCCCTGACGCCAGGACAAAAGCACAGAAAAGAGCCAACCAGCACAGGGCCAGGTCCTGATTGCCACCATCAGGGAGAAAAGTTGTGTGTGAGCGCCTGCCTATGGGCCTTAGGGTAAGCCAAGTGGGTGCTCAGGATTTACAACAAGGTGAAGGGTTTGACTGTATTGTTTAGTACTGCACTGGACTCTGAGAAAATGCTATTTAAAAAGGCTCAAACTAAGCTGATATAGGGCCAGGGATTTAGCTCAGTGGTTTCGCCGCCTGCTGCGCAAGCACAAAGACCCAAGTTCGATCCCCGGTACCAAAACCCCAAAAAAACCTAAGGTGATATTCCCTGGCCCCCCGCCCCACCAAAAAAAAAAGCCCCATACTATGTGAAGAGGCAGGAAGTTGGTGAGGAAGGCAAAGGAGAGCAAAGAAATGCTTGCATGGTTGGGCATGGATTGGTATACATTTCAGTACACATCTACAAGATTCCTTTTTTGTTGAAAAACCATATATGTTCTGTTTTCCCTCAATTGCAGATTTTTGGGGTTTATACTCAGCTAAGTACCTCACTGAAAATGCAGCTATTTTATGGGCCCTGATTCAAATAGACAGGAACAGCCCCAGTGGCCTGCCTCTGACTGTACTGAGGAGAACCATTCCTCTGTCCAGGGGAATGGACTCTTGGGGGAAAAACTGTGTCCTGGCTTTGATGCAGTGAGGAATATCTACAAACAGAACTCAGTTTCTTGGAAAAATCCCAGCTCTCACTTGACTCATTCATTACCTTCCCTTCTGACCAGAGGCAGCCCCACTCTTGGAAGCAGACTACCATACCTTAGGCAGCTATTACTGTTTAGCACTGGGTATTTCTAGCCAATCAAGTGCTGTTTTACCCTCTCACCTACATGTAAGGATGAAGGCTAGAGTTGGGATTATCTAACTATGCTATGTGAAAGGGCTCAGATGATGTTTTTAAATTGTAGGGCTGAGCCACAAAATAATTTTGCTGCTATAAAATATATGAATGTATAAATTTTTTTTAAAAGCCTCTGAACCAGTAAGTACATTTGGGATGGGCAGGGGGTTGGGGAGGGAAGAAGATAAATTGGTTCAGGCACTTTGGAAGGACAGATAGGTAATTTACTTGGCTTAGGCAGGGTGGACATACGAGCAGAGGCCAAAAGTGAGATGATCATAAATAGTAACTGTCCTAGACAGGAAAGAAAACCTGTGAGCACAAAGTGCAAATAGGCCACAGCCACATATACACAAGTCTGGAAAGGATCCTACAGTCCAGCTGATCACATGTGAATAGGAATGCTAAGGCAAAACAAATGCCAAGTCATACGAAGTCTCCTCTCAGCCAAAGGGCATATGGTCACATGAACATGGCAGAGGATCACATGGCGGAGGTATATGTGGATCGCAATCGGGTTGATGGGGAACTGTAAAAACTGCCAAGAATAGTCTGATTTGCCAGGAAGAGGACTATCATTAGTGGTTTCAGTATTTGAATAAGGTGATTACTTCTTTGTCTTATTATTTGGAAAGATAGAAAACTTAAGTTTTAAACCACAACGTGGAATTTAGAGCAACTATAAAGGCTGCTGGGCACTGGAGACAGTGACCACAAAGGATTGCTAAATAAGAGCAGAAGGGCATCCCTTTGGTGAAGAGTTGGGAGAAAGGGACTTAGCCCAGAAAACTTCAAGATCTTTTCTGCCAGCTGATCATTCATTCTCAAGTGGTTTGGCTGTGGCGAGTCTCTGATGACTGCTGTACCCCAGCCTTTCCTATAGTGGTTAACAATGAACATAAAATATCCTCAGATATAACTCTGAGGTGAAATGAATATCCCTTATAGCAGGGCAAATGGAAGTGACATAGCTCAGAAGCTGGGTCCTGGGCCTGGCTTAACCAGGTCTTATCTGGCCACAAGGCTGGCACCCACCATGGAGAGCTGGTCAGGAGGCAGTTTGTCACCAATGACAGGAAAAAAACCAATAGCCTGGAGCTACTGAATGGACATGTAACCTGCCTTGACCTGACCTCCTTGGCTAAAGGAAATAGTACAAGCCTTTAGAAAAAAAACTATGATAAATTCAATTTTAGGAAATCCACGTGACTGTTAAAGATTAAGTGATATGTTGGATCTGGCTATAATCCTTAAATTTTGGTGTCCCTCATAAAGGACAAATAAGTAAGCCTGGCTGGCCTCATTTCCCTGTGCTTGCCACCTAAAATGTAATTTTCCTTTCCTCCATGTCTACTTCTACTAATGGGGAAGAAAAGGGAGGGATCTTCCACAGAAACCCTTCTAGATTTCTCATGAGAAGCATACTTTCCCTGGGGCCCACTCTGGGGCTCACTCTTGCCCTCACATCTGTGGTATGTTGCCTACCCTGGATGCATCCCCAGCCTGAATTCCTACAGAAGTCTTGGATCTGGCAGGGGCCCAAGGTGGATTTCTGGCTAGAAAGTGACTCAGAAAGATAAAGACATGTGTGGGCACTGCAGGAGGCCAGGAGCTGAGCTGTTCTATTTGGCTCCAACACCTTCCTGATCTGCCTCAGAAGGCAGTCATAAACCAGAGTAGTGAAAAGAGGTGAATGACTCCTCCCTAAATGCTGGCTCAGAGCTCTCTTTTCCCTTCAGTGTGTTCCAGCCCCAGGGGAATGGGGACTCTAGTACCCCATACCTGCCTGCCTCTAATGGTCTCTGTTGCTGGGGCCAGAATCTTGACCACATGGGAGAGAGAAGGAGACTCATCCACACACTTAGACTGCCTTCCTAATTGCTTCAAAGAACACTGACTCCATCAAGAAACCTGAAGCATTTACTACCATTGAGAGAGATTTATAGATATATACATTGGAAGTTTTTTTTTTTTGGAAATAAAACCATTAGGTTTTGAAACTTATGAAAAAAACGCTGCAAATCTTGGTTGAAGCTCGAACCAAAAATCATTTTAGCTGATTCAGATTCACAGCACTGTTTTCTTTTTAAAAACAATTCAGTGATGTGTGTGAACATTAGGTAAAATCATACAGTAATGAGGGCGATTACTCCTGAGACTACAGCCTGTGAAATATATCATTAACAACAACAATTACATCCTAGGCTCCTAAGGCCTTGCCATTTCCTCCTGTGAGTAGCTTAGCAACCATGCCTTACAGGGCAGCAAGCACAATATCACCTTTCTCCAGCCCCGCCTGCTCATAATATTCAAGCATAGGTTTCCTTGTCCCAGATGGAAAAGATTCACAGAGCACAGGGTGCCATACAGTCATCATTCTAATGTACCCGTTTTCAAACATTTCCTAAAATCCAAATCAAAATTAATGTCTGTAAAAATATTTTAAATATACTTTTATGTACAATTTTATATGTGTCACTTTATGACACTTACCTGCTTTGCACCATATGCTATGCTTTTCACCTGACATTAATAACCAATAAAGGGCCTGAAAGTGCTATTTCAAAATAATGCTCTGAAATATAAATGTTCACTCCATCTCACGTTGCAGGGCACAGGGTTCCAGAAACAACAATAGTACTCAGCTTCTAATCTAGGCTGCCTTGAAATGCTCTTATTCTGTGAAGCTACACTGGAGAAGAAGTGGTTTCCTCTCCTAAAAAGTGTCTGCAGTGTGGGATTCTGGGGACCTCTTCCTGGGTGCATGAATCCTGACTCATTATGCTGCAAGCACATTTAACAGGAAGGGGAGATTCATGGTAGCTAAGAGAACAGACTGAAAGATAGGACAGAAGGCTGGCTGGAATGTCTGGGTCAGCACTCAGCTCCCTCTCTAATAGCTGACCACTTTCCACTGGCTGCAGCTCAAGCAATCCTCACCAAAAGTCAAGCTACCAAACGGTCACATTAGTTGCACTGTCCATCCCACTGCTTTCATTCTCATTAGATGATATATCTGTAAATTATTGTCAATACTTTTCTATGGAGTTTTGGACCCTCTCGCCCAACCCTGAGTGAGGTACAGTCAATATTAGCCCATCAAGTGGCCTAAGACAGGAATGCCTAGAAGGAAGGAAAGCTGCAGGAGCCAGCAAGGTGTCAGCATCCTTAATAGGGTTCCCAACCACAGAGTCCAGACAGTGACCTGATCCCATTTTTATGAAGTACAGCATAACAGAAAGGGTATGTACATGGTTTGTACATGGGGATTTGTGTACCCTAGTGCTAATATTTGGAACTATGAAAGTTCACCCAGCCAAGGAGTGTGAGCTCTGATCTGAGGCTCGCTCTGGGTTGCCAGCTAGAGGAAAAAAGAACAAAAGGAGGGGAGAGGCCAGGCCAAGGTGCCCAAGGGTACCTGGGGGCAGGAATAAAAGTGGCCTATGGGCTGCACTGTTCCACCTGCTTAATAGGCTTCCAAGTCCTGGTGAATGAGTGTTAGAGATTTTCTTTCTCCAATACTGGAACTTGAACTGGCCTTCCCACTAAGCTATGTCCCCAACTCCTGCTTTTTAACAATTTTTTTCATTAAAAAAATTTTTTTTACTTTGAAAGAATGTTTAAGTCACTAAATTTCCAAGGCTGAGCTCATATTTGCAATCTTCCTGTCTATACAGGCTCATATTAGGGATCTGGAAAAACTGAAGATAGTCCTAAGTGGTGGGAGTTTTTCAGATGCAATTTGGATGACAGGTACACTAACTTCCAGTCTACCACCTATAGGACATGTTCAGGTGTGAAAGTAGACTCACATGGTTGCCTTCACTGCTAGGTTGAATTTTTTTAATAAAAAAAAAAAAATACTTTCAAAGCCCCAGACCTTAAGATGACAACTAGAGCTGCTTTTTTCCTATAGAAAACTGCACATGAAATACAGATAATGGTTATAAAATGTAAACAGCAATGGTTAGATTCTGGAACAGAGTCAACACAGGAATTGCATCATGAGAAACTGAGTGCAATTAGTGACAGGAAGAGGGAGGGCTTGGGGGAGATCTTGCGATGGTGTGAGCAAGAGAGTCATGTCACTGTGATGCAAAAGAAAATTGACAGTGAGGAGCTAAAAATGATGCAGCTTCTGAATCATATTGCTATCATCTTTAAATTTACATGGAAGGTCAAATTCAGTCTTTTCATTTTTAAAATTAGAATAAAAAATTAAGCTTAATTGTCTTTCTCCTCATCCCCATTTTTTGGTGTTAACAGAGAAATATTAACTCATCTTAAAAGCCTTTGCATCATTTTTATTTTCAATAAAAGTGAATCATCTTTTACAAAACCATGGTGTCCTGGCAAAGTTGCATCACTGGGATGGCTGAAAATATATTGCCCATGGTTAAAAACAAACAAACAATTGGCTTAAAGAGTCATCTGGTAGTTCACTGAAGAAACCCCTGGTGCACCCATTAGTATACTTGAAAACAATCCCAACCCCTGGGGATCAGATCTGGGGGCTCTACCTTCAATGCCCACCAGAACAGGGGGCTGCCAGCTAGATCTTTCCCTTTGCACAACTTGTGGTAACTGATGACCAGGTTATCCCACAGAAGTGGCTCCTTCCCCGATCTGCCATGGGAGCCTCCGGCCTTCTTTACCACTATCTGCCCTTCACTCCTCCGCCCTCTCTAGGACCACTCTCAAAGTCCCCTGCTGCTCTGTCCACCCACTGGACCAGGAATGGCCCCTAGGACCCCCCTACCTTCCAGTCCCTCCCAAGGCTCTGAAGTGGGCTGAAGCCATCCGCTTACCTTTTGGCCAAGGAAAAGGCTCTTGGTGGAGAGGACTGTGAAGCCATCAGCCGGTGTGCCCTCAGTCGTGCTATCAGCACTGGCTGCCTTGCTGACTTCTCCCTGTTTCTTCTTGGACAAACAGAAGAGTCAGAATGTTGGCTGCATGGGCAGGAGCCACATAAGGCTGGGCTTGGTTAACAAAGAGGCAGCTTGCAGGCCTTTCCTGTGATACTCAAGAGAACACAGGAAGCTAAAGTACAACTAGCTCTGATTTAGAACAGAGCCATTTTCATAAATTCAAACAAGTAAATGTCTTTTCAAGTGTCTTTCAAGATACCTGCACATTATTCAAGTTCAAGAAAAAAAACCTTTTAGTTCACTAGTTCTTAAAAAGTTAAAGCAAACCAAGGACCCAACCCTACAATCACCACCACCCAGGAGAGGTCCTTGTCCATTTTCCTTCATAAAGGCAGCTGTGGAGAAGGTGTACATAGTGGCTGTTAGTGTTCCCACCCCAAAGTGGCATGGGTCTTTGGCATGCTGTTGTGATTTCCCCCCACTGTCAGACATTCAGACACAAACATATGTGCCTTAAACTTTGCAAGGGCCCGGGTGCAGGGTGGTGTAGGGGAGAGCATATGTGGCACTGGAAATTTTAAATCAATCTCCAGACCCTTATTTTTTTTCAAGTACTTTCTCCTACACCTGATGGGGTGGAGGTCGTAGGCTGGGATCCCTCCATAGCCACCCTGTTTCCACATCCCAGAGTGAACACTGGTTGTGTACAACACCCTCAGGAGGGCCCATGATTTTTGCATATTTCTGTTAAAGATGAAGCCTGCACTACAACAAATGGATATTTGGCTCATTTAGGGATGTTGTGCATTCAGATATACTGTAGAGGGAGGATAATGGGAACAATGGTGATTTTTTTGTTTAGACATTTCATCTTTTCTCTTCCCCTAATTATCAAAAAGTATATTACTCCTGTGGGAGGGCCCAGTGGAAAAAAATTAAGAAAGAAAGAGTATATTAATACAGATGTCCATGCCTTCCTGAAAAATAAGCCTCGACAATAAAGTCAGAGCAAGACTTGTGCACTTCCTACTTGCCTTGTTAGTATTCAGATTCATTAACATTAGCATATTAACGATTTTACTTACATGGAAAAATAATATCTAATTTGGTGATTGCCTTAACAATAAAGACTGCTTTGCTAATTTTCTATAAACAAGCTACTAAATCTGAAGGTCCAGGGTTTTGATATAAATAAGACAAAAAGCATTTTACCAAGAAATATGATACTGGCAAAGATACATTAAGATTATCACTATTTTTATTTCGAATACTTTCAGATAACAAGTTTGACATCATAAAAGAGAAACATGTAAAACAAGAATTCTTGGAAAGGCCTATTAAACTTTCCTTGATAAATTTTCCAGGAACCAAGATGGAAATGTTGGCTTAAACAGCCTTGCACAGTCAGGTATTTTTAAATCCTCATTTTCAAAACAGAAGAAATATCTGTTTGGGTTAATAACTGAGAGACCACTGAAAAACAGACCAAAGTTTAGTTAATAGTGGGGTACCAATGCTTAGTTGTGACTATATGTACCATCATTTGTAAAATGTTAATAGGGAAACTGAAAGATATTCAAAAACTTTCTGCACGATCTCCGTAATCCTTCTATAAATCTAAAAACTGTTACAAAATGTTTATCAAATTAATGAAAGATTACTATATGAATATTGACATATATCAGAGTACATGGGACTGAGGAGTGCTATAACAAAAAACTTTGTACATTTCCATTTAATTCCTTTAATGAACAGATTTTCCAGGCACTTAACATCTATAAACAGAATGCTTACCCTTGTCTCATTTTAAGCAAAAGATACTGAACTGGGAAAAAATATAAACTCTACCCATCCCAAAACACTTTTTTAAATGAAAATTTACTTTTTCCTGAATACTTATTAAAATTTGTAATCCATTTGTTGATCTGATCAAGTGTATATTCTTAACTATCTAATCCTGTGGAATCCATATCATTTAGTGCTTTTGCAAGAGGTCACAATAAATTTTTTCAAAATAAATTGGAATTTATATACATTATTTGTATAGCAGAAATCAAAATGCTATAAGAATGTACTACAGTAGAATGAAACAATGTGGAGCAAATGAAAGGGAAATAATTTAGAAAGAAATAATATAAATTTTCCAACTATCAAAAAAGAAATTTTTGTGTATTAGTTAAATGGATGTGTAACAAGTCAGTGTTTAGATTCCACTGGATACATTTAAACAGATGAGAAAACTATTTTTAAACGTTAGTATTTACAGCCTACCAAAAATTACATCCTTTGCAGCTATTTCAATTTATTAAGAAAAAGATAGCTGTTAAATTTTAAATGTGTATGATACAAGGATTTTAAAAATTCTTTTAGGAGGTACACAAGCAAACCACTGCTCTACTCTGTGCAAAGCAACACCCTGCATACAGGAGGTACTCAGGGGCCAGGGATGTAGCTCAGTGGCACTGTGCCTGCCTGGCAAGCTCAAGGTCCTGAGTTCAATCCCTGGTACCGCAAAAACAAAACAGGAGGTTCTCAGTATTTGCTCAGGAATGTGATGAACATGTAACCACCAGGGAATAAGCAGAAAAGAATTTAGTGCTTTTAATAAGAAGTGAGAAACACCTCAATAACGGTGAATGTTTTAGAGCTTTCAATGATACATACAACCCGCTGCAGCATGCATGCCATAGGTTTGCCACCACTGTGCCTAGTTGATAGGGTTTCAGGTGTCTGGCAGAGCTCTGAAAGTGGGGACAGGGAGACATTCAAGAATACTGTGCCTGATACAAACCAGCAACCACTTATGCAGCAAGTTCTTAGGCTTAAGCTGCAATGATGCTGGTAAGTCTCAGCGGTGGTTCACTAAAGCTATTGGCCCACTCACCTGCAGAACAGAGGGACTTCTGACAAGGAAGTGGTCCATGGTCACAGGACATACAAGTAGTATGTGTGAACTCTGAAGTTCTGCATTTGAATCCTGGCTCTGATAGCTGTGTGATGTTAGGAAAACTTTTCACCTTTCCTAAACCTTAGATTTCTCATCTGGAAAAGGACATTAAGGCCAGGGAACTAAGCTGGGTGTGATGGTGCATACCTGTAATCCGAGCACTAGAGGCAGAGGCAGGTGGACTGTCGTGAGTTCGAGGCCAGCCTGGGCAACACAGTGAGTTCAAGGACTGCCTGAACTATTAGTGAGATCCTGTCTCAATCCTCCCCCACCCCAAATGACTGGAGAACTCCTGATTAAATGTGTGGTTGTGACAGTGAAGGCAGTACTGTAAAGCATTGTAGAAAGAAAACAAGCCATTTAATCTTAGTGCTCTGTAGCCTGTCTACTTGCAAAGAACTTCCATCTCCTCTATTGAAGGTTCCCACCCCATGAGGTATTAGGGGTAATTAAGCTCAGCACAGTTGTCCTGTAAGACACTACTGCATTCAAATCATAACAGTGTCTAAGTTCTTCATAAAGCCCATTGCCTGAATTTATCTTCCCCCTTGCCCAGAGTGAGGGGATGGGGTGGGCTCATCAAACTCCAAATCAACTGGCTTTTTAGAATTTTATATTGTTGTATAAATGCAAAAGTACCTCATATTGGACATGCATCCAGCTTTGTTTCTAGCAGTAAAAAATTCTAGCAGGGCAGAGTCAGCCTGCAGAAGAATCTGTTGAACTGAGTGTCCAAAAAAGATTTACGTGAAACGGTCAACCCAAGTTCACCTTTGCCTTGCCTATGCAGATGTCTGAACCATGTGATGCTTCATTAAAAGGCCAGAAGAATTTTTGTCAGGATGGCATTTTCTCAAGAAAACCAATTCCTTTCTTTGGGACCCCCTACCAGAACACTAATAAATATGCAATTTAAATTTTTATTCCTCAGAATAGAGATGCTCTACCAAAATAATCTTGGGTTTTTACCATATTTTTATGATCCATGAGGGATGGTCCTCATACAGGGCTGGGGTAAGGCTTAGGGATGCTATAGGGTTGTGTTTGAAAACCCCCAGGTCATTTTTTGTTCAAATTGTTGGCAAAAACTATCTTCTTAGAAATTCCCTAAAGATTATCCTATGTTTCTTAGTAAACACTCTGCTGGGGTCTTAACCCCAGGGATTTAGGTGGAATTGTTTCCCTGAGCCTTAGGTATTTTATCATTTGAAAACCTTATACTGAGAAGAGCTCCCAGGCGTCCCCCACTGCCAAAGGTGACCATGCTACAGAAATATCAGGGACCCCATAGGCAAGGCCTGTTGAGTTCTCTCTGGGAAGAGCCAAGCAAACTCCCGCTTCTAGATCATTTGGCAGTCCTCTGCCAAGAACCCTCTGCTCCCAAAAACTTGAACAATCCAATACCTTACTCTGTCAGGTCACTTTACAAGATAGTCTATTATGTAAAATAACACTGCCTATACCAGCACTCCCATTGATTTTTGTCACAGAACTTACTCTCTCCCACCTATAATTTACCTGCCCCTCACTGAGTACTTGGGGAGGGCCAGGACTTTGTGTTCATTGCCAAACTTCCTCTACTGATGTAGTAGCTAGTGTGTGTAGACTCAAATACTTGTCAAATGAATGTTTTCTTCTTTAAGCAACTCAGTATCACATGTTAAAATAATAAGGTAGCATTTGAAATTTCTCAATGGAGTTAAATGCCCTATAAGTGAATTATAGGGGTCAAAGTTAAAAATACACTCACTCTGCTGAGCAAATTCACTTTGAAGACAGAGACTGTGGTGGGAGCAAGAAGTTATTTAGTGTATACTCTTTTGTACTGTCCAAACTCTTAACCAGATTACCTATGTAAAAATATTACACAATGTGCATAGTCACTGAATTCTAAGGCTGGAATGAACCCTGTTATTTTATGGGGTAGGGGTAGACTGAGGCACAGAGATGGGAACAGACTTGCCTAAGGCCACCCAAGTAGGAAGAAGGAGCCCTAGGGCACAGCCAGGACTCTGGACTCTCAGTGTCCCATGGCCCAAAAGGGTTTGTTGCCTTCTCTGTTTCCACCACAGCTGACTCAGCTGTCACGAGATTTTCAAAACCTTCAAATTACATAGAATTGAGGGGGAGCACAATTTGGAATTCGTGTTGACACTTGAAAAATACCAACTCCCTTTTACTACAAGTGCTTTAGCATGTTACTAAGGCTTTCCCTGCATGTCCCTGAAAAGGTTATTTTCAGAAAACTCCACTTAAACCTAGAGATGTAGTTCTCTGCTATTTCTGGGAGCTGACATCACAATTTACATTAAACAAATGTTTTGAAAATTAGCTGTTCACGGTTCCAATTTCAGCTTCCCCTAGGGTTTAATGTTAGCCAAATACTTATACAGTAAGCAGACAATGTGTTTTATTGTGTGGAAGTAAAACAGACCACCATCACAGGCTTCCTGCTTTTGTAATCAAGGGAAAAGTTGAGTGTTCAAGTGATTATTGGCATATGGTTATTAGAAACACTGAGTTCCAAATATAGCTACTAGGAGCTAAAAACATATACTCCCTATATTTCAAGTCCAAAAGGAAAGACAAATTGGAAAGTTCAGAAAGTCATAGCGCAAAATCTACTAGGGGAAGACTAGGGTCACCAGGGAACAAGGCTCAGCCTGGGTTGCCGGCATGCTGGGGTCTCACAGATGTGCTCAAATATCACAGGCAGTGTGTGTTGAAAGAAAGCAGTGGCTTGGGACATAGCCAAAGGAGGACCAAGCCAGGAGCACAGTTCTGCCCCTGCTGGTCTCCAGCACCAAGTGCAAAGGACTCAGACCTCACCTGATGGGCAGACAGGACTCAAAAGTCTGTTTTCAAGAGATTATAGGTTTGGCATCTCTGTGTCTTTGTGAAAAAAGAGACAAGAAAAAAAAAGTGAAAATAGAAGGAAAAAATGGAAACAAAGCTTCTGTACATAGGGAGGCGAGGGATCTCAGGGGAGGGGATGGGATAAAATAAAATTTATTTTTAAAAAATAAATAAAAATAAAAGGGTTGCACTAGTACTTTGCCTCACCTTCCCTCCTCTGTCCCTTTCCCAACTGCAAATGTTGGAAGGGGGAAAGGAACAGTTCAATCCACTAATTTTATAGTTAGCAGGAATGAGTAACCGAGCATTCTGTGAAGTCCCTGCCTGGTTACCCCAGCCTCCTCCAGGACCCGTGAGTGGGGTGAAATGCAAGCGTCTGGAAATAACACAGGGCAGCTCTTCAAGATCAGGTTTCTTTCTGCAAGAGCTGGGAGAGACTCTGTGCCTGGGGTGGGTGGTGTGTTGGCAAGAGGAATTTAGATTTCATTTTCAGGAGAGTCTTTTTTGCACCCAGGCGGCCACGCAAGGACATATAGCCTCTTCACCTCAACTAAAAAAGTGTGAACAGAGGGAAAAGGTGAGATGTCAAAGAAACTGTCCCCACCTGGAATGAAAGCCAGGCTTTAAGGAGGGGCTACTGGGAGGAGCTCAGCTCAGCTGGTCAGCTGGAGCCTATCTTCAGAAGATATCCCCACTATCCGAGCCAGGGAAGGCGGGGGGGTAGATCTGGGTTCCTGTAGGAAGAACTTCCTGATGCTGCATCATTAGAGTGCACAGACCCTTCCAGGACTTCTTACAAAACAGAGAGGTCACCTTCTGCTACAGGTGACGTCCTCCTGGTCGGAGACCAGAAGGAAGAATGCTTAGGGGGTGCCTCAAGGGAGGGCAGCCTCAATTTCAACTTTATTAAAGACCAGGCTTTAATTACATGGTCCCTTCTTTGCTGGCTCCAAAGACTATGACAACAGCTGAAAGGCCAGGAAGCAGCAAGAAAGTAACAAAAACCATGGGGTTCCAGTTACCTCGTGGTCTCTTGCTGGTTCTCAGATAGATGAGCAGGGTGCTATACCCTTGTGCTGTGAGGCTAATACTTGGGATGTGCTGGCCTTCCTCACTGAACATGACATTGGTCACCCTGATGAGGGGGTTCCCCTCACCACAAAAAACATCAGCATTAGAATCTTTGCCTTCAGTCCAACTTAGGCCCTGAAGGAAGCATCTAAATGATGTATCTATTTTCCTGCTAGAACAGAAGCTACTATTCTAAAAGGAAGTCAGTGGACTGCTCCTATTGGAGCATGCTCTAAGGATAACACGGAGCAATGGCAACATAATGGGAGTTCTGCAATTGAGCACCAGGGTACCATGCACCGGCCCCTCTGAGTAGGACTGGATGGTGACTATCCTGTGGCACAGGGAAGCCTTCTCTCACAGGCATATGCCTGTCCTTGGGAGGCTGGCACAGGGGCTGTCCTACCCTGGGGCTATAATGCCACATCATCCATCTCCCTTACCCACTGAGGGTTCTGGCCTCCTACATGTCCAGACTCAGGGGGACCCTCGTGATTGGCCACTTCAGCTGAACTAGTCCATTTGACCAGCTCCACACCTTCTTTCCTCAGCCCACTGGTGGGATAAGCCCTGGGCGGGGCCGCTTAGGGGTCCCTATGACCCATTTATCTGCACCTCACCCTGCCCCATCCTACATATATCCCTGCTAGGTCACATACCTTGGATTTTCGAGCCCCTTTCTTTCCTCCTGCTTTCTTAGACACCGGCTTCTTCTGGGATGGAGACTTGGCCTTTTTGGCTGGGGGTGGTGTGATGATGGCTTCCAACTTTCCTTTGGATCCTCGCTTCTTTGCTAGCAACTCAGGGTGGATGTTCGGTAACACTCCTCCACTGGCTATGGTGACTCCTTTTAGCAGCTTGTAGGAAAACCAAAGGAGCAGATAGTCAGACTGCCTGCCTTGATCCTGACCTTCAAGAGGTCATCCCTGCTTGTATGTGCTCTTGGTTGTTATTGGTATAGCTCCTGCTTCCATGGTACCTACAAGGGTGCTGGCAGGACTCAGGTCCACCACACAGGGATTAAGTCCTCCGAGTCCCTCAGTGGAATGCAATTTACATCATGTCCTTTCTCCAGAGAGAGCCAAATACCTTGTTCATCCCATCCCACCCCAACTCCCAGTGAGGCCTTCAGGAAAAACTGCCAAGGGAGGTAGTGTAGTTGCTTTTTGCCAGCCAGCCAACCACTACAGCTTGGCGAACTGTTCTGCTTCTTGGGTGGTCTGACGGAATGCTCCAGTGTCTGGGGGTGGAAGGGAGAGTCCTATACCTGATTCAACTCCTCATCATTGGCCACAGCCAGCAAGATGTGCCGAGGTGTGACCCGTCCCTTCTTATTGTCTCTTGCTGCGTTGCCAGCCAGCTCCAGGATCTCCGCTGTGGAGGCAGAAAAGAGCATGTGGTCATATCAGAGCATCAGAACGTGGCACGTGTCCCCAATCTTCCCATTCACAGTGCTTCCTGCGGCCAATCATGGAGGTGTTCAAAGGCCAAGATGAATGAGACCTAGGAGGTCCCTGATCAAATCCATTTGTTTCTGGAGAGAAAAGAACTGAGGCTAGGAAAGAAGAGACAAGGGGCAGGTCACTCAGTAAATAAAGGGTGGAGAGCTCTGAGCCCAGCTTCAGCTCCCATCTCCTAGAAAGGGCTGCCCGGTACCAGTGCTGGGGGTGTGGGCACAATTAACCTCACATAGGCAGCAGTGTGGCCTGTGTCTCCAGTAATGAATCTTGAGTTTGCAGGGCTCAAGAGGAGGGCCTTGAGAAACCTCTGCTGCTCGAATCAAACTTGAATGCCTACACATTTGGATTCAAAACTAGAAGGACATGACTAGACTCTCTACAAAGTCAATGTTATAGCAACATAAAACAAAAGTGGTAGGGGCACTATAACTTAAAAAGGCCACAGAGGCATAAAAGCCAAATACAATGTGTCACTCCATCATAGGATCCTCCAAGTAATTCTGAAGATAGCTGAGGAGGTTTGCGTATGAATTGGGTATCAGACACTGGGAAATTAATGTTCTTAAGTGTGGTAATGATAGTGCCAATCTTTAGGGGAACATCCTTGCTCTTAAAACTCACATCAAAGAACTAAGGGTAAAGCATTTTGATGTCTGTCCATAGAGCAAAGCAAATGTGGCAAAATGTTAACAGTTGTTAAATCTAAATCTAACTGTGTAAGAGTTTTCCTCTTTCAGGAAGTCCTGTCATCTATAATGTGGATGAACCTGGACTTTACAGACCTTAAGTGCAATGTCTAAGTGAAATAAGCCAGGCACAGAAAGACAAATATAACGTGAAATCTAAGTCACTGAGCTCACAGAAGTAGAGAACAGAAAGTGATCACCAGAGGCCAGGGGTGAGGGTGGGTAAGGAAAGCAGAAATGTTGGTCAAAAGATACAAAGTTTTAGCCATCTATTGCACAGAATGGTGATTATAGCTAATAATAAAAGAATAGATTTCACGTCTTCAATACCAAGAAGCAGGTAATGGATATGTTGATTACCTTGATTTACTTATACCTCTATGTATAAAAAAGTAAACTGTACCCTATAGTTATGATTGTCAATTCAAAATAATGAAAGTTTTTCAAAATTGTGTTTTATCAGCATTCTGTATGTGTGAAATTTAAAATTAAAAGTATGAGGAGAAAAAAAAAAGAGTATGACCCTGACTTGAGCTGGTGCTAAAAGTTTATTAACCTGCCCTTTGGGACATAGCATAGATTTACCAAAGCTCGGAAGATGGGAATTAGGAACGCCCTTTGACAAGCTATATTTTTCTCCTTGGCAATAAAATTCTCTTGGTAACCTCTCAGTCTCATCTCCATCTCATTTTATTAATGAGGTAAACAGATTACCTCAGAGTTCATCTTATATCACTTTATCCTGTTCATACTATGGCCCTGCCTGTGACGTCCTTCTGGGCCATTCTCTGGGCCCAACTCAAGTTTGACCTCCTCTTGATATATAAGAATTTCTAATATTCTACTTATGTTGTAAACACTAGATTTTTCCAGCAAAGTCAGCACTCAGAATCATCATGAAATACCTAGGGACACAATGCTAGCTCCATGAAAATTATGTTTGAAATTTACAATATTACATCGTACGTACATTTTCAAGTGGTACTAACAGCTGAAATCCATGTTTTTAAAAAAGGCTATACGTCATGTGTGTAAAGCTGAAAAGCCATCTGGCTGCTTATGAACACTCTCATACTGGGATGGAGAAAAATCAGTCAAACTTGAAACAGGTTTCCCGCCTTAATCCAGGAGTTCATTTGCTCCATAATCATTACCTTGAGACACACAGTACTGTGTTTGGTGGGAGGGACAGAGAGGCACCGAGGTCCATCTTTTCAGCATTAAGCCAGCAAGGAGATCCTGCAGGGCTGCATGTGCCTCTGCTACAGAGAATGCCACAGAGTGCCTGAGCTGGGCTTTCCCCATATGAGAGCCACCAGTGCCAAGCAGGGAGGCTGGCTAGTACTTAAAGGAAACAACTGGTGGAAAGGCTGAACTTTCCCATCTTTACCTATCAATCTTACAAGCCTGACCTCTGTCAGTGTTACAGTGTGGTTTGCCAACTGGGGGAAAGACAGCCATCTGGCAGTTTCACTAAAGCTCCCGTATAACTGAATTCTGTAGTGTGTCTCAATTACCAACAGAAATGGACCCATCTCCACCAAGTGGAAAAAGTGCCTGTTGACCTTTCTGCCTATCTAACCTTAGGCCCTAGGCACCATGAATGCAGAAATGCTTGCCTGGTCAGTCTGGTGTGGCCTCATGCTCCTGTCTCATGGAAGAGGTAGCACATCTGCAGCACTACTGTCCTGCTTAAGACCTACGAGGAAGTCAAAGCAGATGTCTGGGCCCCCAAGAGTGCAGACTCTGGGAGTAAGGGGGCAGGAAGGAGAGCCTGTCAGTGGTTTCAGGGCTGGAACCCAATGCAGCAGGAAGGCCTGAACAGTGGCAAAGAACAGGGAGGCAGATTTGCATGGCCAGGAGCATCTCAGCCAGTGGAAAGAAAAAGGCAAGCGTGTCATTTCACTGCTTTCTTTACCTAGAAGCCTGGAAGTCCAGGACACTTTCCTTTTTTGTAAACCCAACAATCTGCACAAGTCTAGATGACTGCCCAGTCACCAGCCCTGTACTGCAAAAGAGTGGGCCCTCAGCTCTCTGGGGAGGGAGACAGGGGCTGTGTCCAGGAGGAACAAAGAGGGCCACAAAGTTACACTTCAGCTAGCTGAGGAAAGGCTTTATCTTTTGTTTATTCTTGCATTTTTTTCCCAGATGGATAGTAACCATAGTAACCCCAACTCAAGGGACATACAAGATATAGCACCTCAGAGACACACCTTTTAGAAGAAATGTGTTCCATGCCCCACCCTCCCCCTGCACTGCAGCAGGCACAGGACCTGGGCATTTTAGAACTGCTGAGAAAGATGGAGGACACATTCCAACTGCTAACAAAAGCAGAAACGACCAGCATGAATCACCCCTTGCTGAAAATCTGTAATACCTGTCCTTTTCATCCTTAGTCGAGTTTTAGAAACAGCAATCATAAAGGCCTTTCCTGGCTAGGAGAGGGCTTCCTGCTGCAGTGAGAAAGGAGAGGCACAAAGTATCAACAACTCAACAAGACGACAGCTTCTCTGTGCACTCCAGGGTGAGTTTGTGTTCCTGGGAGGTGAAGGGGAGGTTGACTGCCAAAAATTGGGGCAGGGCACACACCACCAAAGGAGATGTCTTGATGAAGTTTTCTTCCCAGTAAGCAATCCTCTGCTTTGCAAATGACACAAACAGCAAAGTCATGGAGGCCCTAGGCTCAGAGCTACACAGTGGTTCTGGCCACTGTACCTCGTAACCCTGGGATGGGCCTGTAGTCCCAGTAGCAAGAGGCTACTGCTAGGCCAGACCAGACCCAGCTTCCGCCTCTACTCCAACCTCAATGGAGCCTATACTTTCATATATGGTAGGGTTTCCTACACTCAGTTCATTTCATGTTTTTGGAAAATTTGTGCATCTCTAAGATTTTTGCCTTTGGCTAGACAAAGATAAAAGTGATTCTGAGAAACAGAACCAGGAAAACACTGTATCTATAAGCACAACTCCTTTTCTCTATGGTTTCTAGAGCTGAAGCCTGGGATCTTCCCTTGAAGTGTTTTCCAAGAGCCAAAGCCCAGGAGGCTGTAACCAAAACAAATGGAATCCACAGGGGAAACTGAGAAAATAGTAATCAGAAGGAGAAGAAGCACAGCCCCTTACCAGGTTCTCCAGCCAGAGACGGTCTAATTTGTGTTGTCAATGACCAACAATGGATTGGCCTGGAGCCCAGAGTGCTTGTGGTCAGCTCTGGAGATAATTTTAAGTATGATAAGATTCCCCAATTAGAAACGTGACAAAGGGGACACACTGAATGATGAGCAATACCAGCCAGCTCATCAGCTATTCAAAATATCTTTTGCTTAAGATCTAATTTACAAGCCATCCCAATATCTACCACTTCTGGCCAGACCCTGTGTCCAGCAACTAGTGAGCATCTGGCTCATCATCTATAGCGGTCAGGATCAGTGACGAAAACTTCCGTCTCCTGAGAATAGCAGGTGCTCAGAGGCACCTCAGGGCCAAACATTCCCCAGACTCATTGAACATGATCATTTTAAGGCAACCTGACAAGATTCCCACAGCCTTGGATAACAGCATGATTTGGCAGCCTTTCTGACTACAGACCAGCTGTCTGAACGTGAATACCTTTGACAGGTCTACCTTCCAAGATCACCCTAAGACCAAGGGCTTAGTGCCTATCCCCCTCCCCCACAAACATCTTGAACTAAACCATATCTGTTGTATGGAAGCACTTCACCTATCTTCCTTTAGGGAAATGAAGTCATGCTTTGCAGAACTAGGTTCCTAACAACTAACAGGTGATGTGAGGAGGCTGAGCCAAATGCCAAATAAACCTTGCAAAAGGCAAGAGTCTAGGGCTTTTACAGAGCTGTTTGAGGCATCTCAACTAACAAAAGAAAGATTGAAAATAACAACCAGAAATCAAAGAAAGCTAATGTTCATGTAATCCCAAGGAGAAAACAGATATTTGCTACAAAGCCAACAACATGACGAGAAATCTGTTCTTTGTATTTCTTTCGATTCCTCATCCTTCCATCAGCAGTTCATTGAGTTCAGAACTGTTTTACACCATGCTGAAAGGCTGATTAACCCAATCAACCCCAATCAGAGAGTGACTGCTAAGAGCTTCCTGAGTCCTGACTACACCACAGCCCCCTCCAATTCCTCTGGTGGCCCCCAAGTGTTTGCAGCCATGTCCCAGCATCCAAGACCCCCATCCTACCTTTCCAAGAAGTGAGTGGTAAGGACTGAAACCTGTGGAGCTGTCAGATTGGCAGAACTCTGGGCCATAGCAAACTTTCCAAGTCTGCTAGTCCCAGGGGCCTCAAAGAAACCCTGCATTCCACAAAGAAAGAGGAGCCTATAGCAGTCAGTGAAGGTGATATTTTCTTTGTTGAGTATAAAGTATTTTATAAGAGTTGAGTTACTCCACTGCTTCACCAGAGAGGATTCTGAGTCCCTTGCAGTCAGGCCATAAGCTGCAGGTTTCAGAGTCAGCATCTGGTCCACTCTCCTGCTTTTCCAATAAGATAAAAATGTAGCTTAATTTAGGAATCTCAAAAGTAAGTTCTGTTGAATCCTAATTATTTTTACATCACATGCAAGGAGGAGTTATTTTAATTACTGGCAAACATTATCCCAATTTGTCCCTACCCAGGCCAGTGTCTGTTATCTCCCCTGTCAGAAAACCCTCCTCCACCTTCCCAACCTGTGCTTCTGCTTATGCAACTTCCTTCTGGTCTGCAGTGGATGGCAGCAACCATGAACCACCCAGGAACAAACTGTAGTCAAAGCTGGGTCCACTGTCCAGCATTGGGTTTGCATACCAGCTCCTGTACTCCTATACTCTGCCACAAGAAATGGCCAAGTCTTCAGGACTTAAGTTACCCCTTAGGCTCATAAGGATTAATGAGTTACCAAGTAAAATGCTTAGCAGAGTTGGTAAATGCAAGCTACTATTACTGAGCTACATCTATACCCTTTGTTAAAAAATGTATATACATATGTATCAGCCTTGATTACTAAGGAAAGAAAACTAGACTTTCTTTTCCTTGGTTTCTGCTATCTAAATAACTGGATCCATGTATGGATGTATGTGAGAGACAACAGGAGGAGAAAGGCAGAAAATCTGGTGTTTCCTCCCCCAAAAGTTTATTCTTTGCTGTTACACTTAACAGTTTACATATGTTTGAAAAATGCACTTGAACTCGATTAACCTCAGTGCTGCCAGAGCTGCCTTGATGGAACACAGTGCCCAGGGCAGCCCCACAGGCAGTCTCTGCCTTGGGATGGGGTCTGGGACTTTCATCTGACTCCAGCAGGGAGTTCCATGGCAGGGCAGGACCAGAGCCAGCTGCTGAGACAGCAGAAATGGAGGCCCCAAGAAGGAGGGGAGAAGGTGCCTGCGAAAGGCCCAAAGAAACCTGTTCAACCCCAGGCCTGACTGGTGGCTGGGCAGGGCCCTTGGCCCCACCAATCACTTGCTTTCAAGGACTATAAATTAATTTACAAGGAAATGGTTAATGTGTATGCTTGTTTTAATATGGAAAACCACAGCCATTTGTTCTTAATTCATCTCAGGAAGGGGTGAACAATCAGAGATGTCTGCTGAAATGAAATGATTTGAAGAGTATAATGTAAAGAGGAAATTCATTTCAAGAGCCTTGTCACGGTACCATTTCCCAGATGGACTTTTAAAGGGAGAAAACAAGGAATGGAACATGCATTTTGCAGTCTGCTAGGGTTGGGGAGATGGCACTGCCTGTGGTTTGTGCTCACACAGGCACCCTTGCTAGAGGGAGAGAGGGGACTCAGCCAGAGACCAGGCCAGAGAAACACTGTGCTCTACCAATTTCTGAGCTATTATCTTCTACATTTTCTTTGCCAAATGCAAAGTAAATTAAAACCGAGTCAATGAGAAGTTGCAGGCAGCTCTGCTATGTGCTGCCCCAACAGGCCTTTGCCACTTCATGTCACAAACACTTTCCCACCTCAAACACTGCATACCAGCTTGCTTATCTGGCTTCCCAAAAATCTGTGTATAGCAAAATTTTCAGGTTGTTTTTCATGATGTATTGTTTCTAAAGCAATGAGTGGTGCCGGGGGTGGGGTGTGTGTGTGTGGGGGGGGACTCAAGAAGGATATAGTTCCCGGGGTCATCTTCACTAGCCCAACCTCTGTCCAGCCTGTCCAGTGGAACCCTGAGGCTGAGGACCACCTAAGCATTTGCCTATGCTTGGTCACCCAGGACTCTACCCCCACTTCTCTAAGGGGACAATGTAGAGACACTGACAAAAAAAGCTTTTTACTCTTCTTGACATCAATGAGTAATACAGCCTTCGCATACCCGATAGGTACCTCCCCCTCTCCCAGGCCCACCAGGGACTTCACACTGCCCTCTGGCTACCTGGGTATTTCCCCCAGTACTTTGTTTGCTCTGCTGCTGCTACAACCAACCCCCCCCCCACCCAACACTAACCTGGCTGCCCCTTCCCTACAGCCCAGCATACATCATTCCAAGGATCACCACTCTCCAAGTTTATTATACCCATTTCCCCTACATGGACTCAACTTTCCTCATCCCTATGCATGACAACCTGCCCTTCAAGGCCCATCTTGCAGGATCCCTGTCCTTTTGCCTATGCCAGGCCATAGGAAAGTCTCTGATCTTTGCAGGTCTACACCATGCACTCTGGCAGTCACAGGTGACTGCCTCAGAGCCTGTCCCCTCTGGCTGCAGCTTCACTGAGGATGGAAGCCAGCCATCTCAAGATATCCACTGGTTGCTTTAAAACAGAGGAAGTACTGGCTAGAATTTTTTTTCTCAAAGCACTAATATCTAGAACATACAAAGAATTTTTTAAAAATCAGACCCCCCCCCCCAAATTTAAAGACCCAATCTAAAAGTGGGCATCTGAAGACACTTCTCAGATGAATTAGTACAAATAGCAAATAAATATATAAAAAAATGTTCAACATCACCAGTCATCCGAGAGATGCAAATTAAAACAATGCTGAGATTCCATCTCCAGAAAGAATGGCTAATATCAAGACATCAACCAACAAATGTTGGCAGGGCTGTAGGGAAAAAGGAACCCTTCTCCACTGTTGGTGGGAGTGTAGACTGGTGCAACCACTGTGGAAATCAGTATGGAGATACCTCAAAGAATTAGGGCTAGAGGTCCCATTTGACCCAGCTATTCCCCTGCTGGGTATCTTCCCAAACGAATTAAAAGCACTATATCACAGAAATATATGCACACTCATGTTTATAGCAACACAGTTTGTAATAGCTAAATCTTGGAAATAACTCAAATGCCCATCAGCTGATGAAGGGATAAAGATGTGATTTTTCTATACAATGGAGTACTATTCAGCTATAAAGAAGGATAAACTTGAGACATCTGTAGCTAAATGGATGCACCTTGAAGCCATACTCTTAAGTGAAATAAACCAGACACACATGTGTAAATATTGCACTGTCTCTGGTGTAAGAAACTGAAGATGTAAATAGGGAGCAAAATATATGATAGACAATGTGAAATTTTTTAAAAAATTGTTCAATAGGAAGGGGAAACTAGTGAGGGGGGAGGAGGGAAGAAAGGAAGGAAAAAGAAAAAAATGAGAAAAGAAGAAAAATGGAAACAAGGCTTTTGTAAATAAGGAAGGGGAAGAGGGGTTGAAGGGAAGGGAGGGGAATGGGAAAAATGGCATCAAGATATATCATGTACAGGCACAAATTCCCTATAATGAATGTGATCATTATGTAAATCTAAATTGTACCAATAAAATTAAAAATGATTAAAAAATTAAAACAAAGGGAGTGCAAAGTGGACTAAGGGTTTCCAGTTCCCAATTCTCTCTTTAGTTGCCAAGGTTCCAGGCCCAGCAGAGAGCCTGGAGGCTGTTCTTCTACAGATGGATTAGTGTGCTAAGTGACACTGGAGAAGTTATTTAGACTCTCTAAGCCTCAATTTCCTCCTAAGCAAAATGGTGGTTTGAGGAAATGAGTTCCCAAATGTAAAGCATTTAGTCAGTTCCTGGAACATGGTTAAGTGATCAATATACAGCAGATGCTTTATAACTTAAATTGCTCCAACTTTGCCTAGAACTCAAAAAGCATTCCTACCACTCCTCTAGAACATCTCAACAAGCTAGCGTCTGTGAATCTAGAATAGACTGCCAGGGCCTGGGGAATGGGCTCTAGGGCAAGAAAAACAATGCTACCCAGCATAGATGCCCTTGTTTTCTGAATGAACAGCAGATACTGACTTTAAGTAGTGAATAGGATTATAGAAGTAACAGATAAATATTAACAAAGACTACCTCAGCTACCAGTTACTACAAAGAACGTCAATCAAGACACTGATGGCAAGGAAAGTCAATAATTAGCCATTTCCAAGAGGTTGTGGCTTTCTACAAGGCTCTCTCGGCTCTTTTGGCCTTAAGTGGGAGCCCTGTAAGGAACCACCTTCTATAAAGACCCAGAGTGGCCCTCTGAAGACAGACAGGCCTCTCAGAGACACAGACTCTGTGAGTGAGCATTTCAGTATCAAGTAACCCCGTTGGGCTCTAAGAAAGGAGCTCTAGACAAGAAACCCATACTGTCCAACCACTAAATGGAAGAGACACTTGTCTAGAAAGGAAGGAGTTGAAGTGGGAAGAGAAAAGTGAGGGAGGAATGGAACGAGGAAGGGATGGAGCCAGGGTCAAAGTAGTAGGCTGAGCCCAGATGCATGGTAAATCTGAGGAGGGTTTATGTCATCTTCTTGGCAAGCAGAATTAGAGGTGGGTTGGTGGGAAGACATAGAGGGAGGCTGATTGTGATTAATGCCCTTTGGGTTTGTTTTCTTGCTATAACTTATTTATACCTCTGAGGACTGGATTTTTGCTTTCGTGGTATTTTATTCTGGTTTGAGTAGCTATAGAAGCCCTTAGGCCAGGGAAAGAAAACAAGAGGACTGTAAAAGTGTTCTATCAGTTGCTGATATTTTAGTGGCGATATTAGAAGAGAACATATCTGCAAAATTCTTACCTACTTCCTTCTCTTAGTAAGTAGTTCTTTTAGAAGCCAATCTTGACAGTTGTGTGCAGAGGCACCCTGGAGTATGTTTAGCATCTGTCCCAAGATGCTGACATCTTTAACCAAGTGGGCAGCTCCTGGCCACTTCTGCTTTTCAAAGTACAGTACAGCTAACAATCCTCAGGAGCTTTAGGGGCAGAATGAGAGAGCAGTCCTTGCAACATTTTTAAAACCTCCTGTTTGCCAGCAAAAGCTGCCCTGTCCCATGCCCCTCCTCAGACAGGTGCAGCCCATTATGATCTTTTGTTAATTCTAATTATGCTTCTTTTAAAAAAATATAGGAGTTAAGGTTAGCTCTCATCCTCATCAGTTTCCTACAGCATCTGAGATTACCAAAACCCATTCCTCCTGAAACTCATCATCATCTTTTAATGAAAAACTACTTGCTAGGGCCAGGGATTTAACTCAGTGGTTCAAAAGCTCAAGGTCCTGAGTTCGATCCCTGGTATTGCAAAACAAACAAAAAAACTACTTGCTGTGCAGCTGTGGAATATCAAGCTTTGTGCTGCGAGCTGAACACACATGAAGGAGGAGTGGGGAAGTCACAGCCCCAGGCCTGGACTCAACCATATAGCCACTGATAACAGCTGTATGGCTGTATGGCTGTATGGCTGTATGGCTGATATGGCTGGCTAATACAGGCACTCAATACAAATATGTGAAAATCAGCAATGGTTCCTTCAACCCACAGCTCCCTGTTTGGCATCCTGCATTTGGTCAGGGTTTGGCAGCTCTTTCACAAGTAGGTCATTCAAGATGAATTACTAAACAAGTGAGCCACGTGATGCAATGATCAGGAAGTGATGAAAGCTGGATACGAAAGGATGTTCTCCAAGGCACTGACCTGGTTTCATGTATTGTAACACACTCGGGATCCACAGCAGGCAGTGTGAACTATAAAGCTGCCACCTCAGAGGACAGCAGTCCAGAATGGGCCCAGGATGCAAGCAGGCCTCATCTCACAGCTCGAAGTAGAGACTAAAGCCTGGCTGAGGAACAGTGAGAGTCAAGGGGAGGTCAGGGGAAGATCAAGATCCTCAGATTTTCCCAACCAAGATGATGGCATAAATATAGATAAGTTAGCCTCTGTACTGCACATATACCCATTATCCTCCAGACTCACTATTTTTTGGCATTTCATTTTCTAGATTTATCTTGAAATAAAAAAGGAAAAGAATAACCTTAGAAAGATATATAACATATACAAGAAACTCCATGGAGAACTGCGGTAGAAAAGAGCTGGGAGGAAGATACATGTCTTACTATGTATCTTTGATTATCATGTGAATCTTACCATAAATATTAGTACTTATTGAAGAAAATTCAAAAGATAATGAAAGATCTAACAGATATGAGAAACATAAAGCCTATAAGACAGACCAGTGAAACAGAAAAGGAAGCCCAAAATAGCTCTTATTATATCTGAAACTCCTTCGTTGATAAAGATAGCATCTCAGGATCACTAAGGAAAAGATAGACTATTCAATTAATTGTGTTAGGATAACTGGGTAACCATATGAAACAAAATTAAATTGACTCCTAACTCATGCCATATATCAGGAAAAATTCCAAACAGTTCAAAGTAAAAATACAAAAAGCGAAACCATTAAAAATAGTAGGGAAAAGCATGAAAGCACTTCTTTATGACCTTAGAGACAGGTAGGCTCACCTAACAATGACTCAAAGTCCAGCAGAAAGAAAACTCACAAACATTTCATATATTATAATTATTCAGATAACTATAAAATAACAATGTGAGATTTACTTTTTAAAAAAAAAAATTGAAAATGAGGTGAGGGCCAGGGATTTAGCTCAGTGGTTTCGCTGCCTGCTGCACAAACGCAAGGACCCAAGTTCAAACTCCAGTACCAAAAAAAAAAAGATAATTGAAAATGAGGTGAAAACAGATTATTAAAAAACCAAGAGATTTAAAAAAAAAAAACGAATAGAAATGAAAGTATCATAAGTAAAAATAAAAATTTAGCAGCTGAATTGAATAGTAGATAAGATACAGTTGAAGAGAGAATTAGTAAACTGGTAGATAGTTGTAGAAGTCAGATCAGAAGTAATTATCCAGTAAGTGGTCCAAAAAGACATAAATGAAAAATAAAATAAAATTAACAGATATAGAAAATAAATGAAACATTAATGTGTTTAGTTTATGTTCTACAGAGACTAGAAGAGATACTATTTGAAGATATGACGAAAAACTTAATGAAAGAAAGATATTCAAAAATAAAACGAGAATATTTACTACCAAAGATCTTCACTAAATGAAATTATAAAGGATGTATTTCAACCACAAATATTGAAAGAACTAGATAAAAGAAGGCACATTTAGTTTGGGTCACAACTTTTTCCTTGTCTGAAGCCAGATAGAAGTTTTGTAGTGCTGTGAACTTATCCATCAGTCCAAGCAAAAACAGAACTTTTACTATATAACTTGTCTTCCCTTTCCATAGACCTTAACAGTATAAATGAAAACTGAAAAAGATATCATGAGGTAACAAACGGTGAGACTCCTTAACCATTAGAGATTTCCTAGGCAATATAGCTTATCTTCGAGGAAGTAATGTGCTTTTCAACAAATAATGCTAAAACATCTGCACATTCACATGCAAAAAAAAAATGATTTTCAACACAGACCTTACATATTTTGCAAAAATTAACTAAAAATGGACCATACACTATAAAATTGCAGAAGATAATACGGGGGAAAAAAATCTAAGTGACCATGGATTTGGTGATGATCACACCAAAGGCGCATCCACACACAAAAAAACCTGACAGGTTAAACTTCATTAAAATTAAATTTTTCTATCCTGTGAAAGACACTATCAAGAGGATGAGAAGATACACTACAGACTGGAAGAAAATATTTTCACCAAGATGCAATAATGCCTTTCCCTTTTCTCATCCATGGGTTGCAGTCCAACTCCTGGCCCTGAAGAGAACACAGAAACGAGAGCATTATTTCATAGAGTGGGCCCAGGTCATATTTGCACCCTCCTAGGCAATTTCATGGACTCCTTAGAAGAAATGGATAAAGGACTATATAAAAACTCAGTTTTTGAGCTCTACAGCAGATTCATATGCCCCAGAGGAAGTATGTCCTCATCTTGGATGAGGCAGTGAAGTACTAGGGTACTTCAGGCTCTAGCCTCAAGCCCTGAAGCCCAACTCACCTGAGTCTGTTAAAATGCTGGCCACAAGATACCACATCCTCAGGGAAACAGCCTTGAAACAATTTATTTTCAAGTGCTCCTTGAATGTCTGCCCACCTTAGAGTCATTCCTTCTCTTATAAGACTGAAGAACTGATGAGGGTGGATGTGTGTAAGCACCTCTGTCCTTAATCACTTCACATTAGCATCATAATGAAGAGTATCGGTAATGTGTGTTAATAAAAACAAATAATTAAACCTGTCTTTTACACATACATATATATACACACAAAAGGCATGCAGAGCCAGCTGCTAGCTCTTTGTATGGGGTTATAAGTGAGTCTGAGCTTCTTAAATTTTCAAACACAAATTGCTCCCATAACCAGAAAACAGAAAACGCATTCAAAGACAGTCTGTATATACTAAGTACCCAGCACACTGCAATTTCAACTTCAGTATCTCCAACTTTTTTCTCGTTGCAATTCCCTGGCTCCTTAAAATTCTTGTTTTCTCTCTACTGTGTTTTGTTTTGTTTCGTTTTTTAAGAAAAGTGAGGCTGATGAAGGGCTTTGCATAACACATTGAGCACAGCAAGCATGAGCCCTAGGGCAGCGTGAATGCCCAAGAAGGTGCTAACAAGTATTAGCTGAGTCCTGGCCTGAAGTGCCAGTCTACGGTAAGGGCAGTCATACAAACAAGCAAGGAAAGTATGTATTCAGAAGGTTTTGGAGCATCAAAGAGCCTGTCTGTTCTCTTCTTCCTGCTCTATTTTTAGCTGTGTGAGTCCAGCACATGCCTGGGTATCCCAAATAGAAACGCAGTAAAGCAGCTTGGGACTCATTTTCAAGGTAAGTCATAGTTAAATGTAGGCCCCGCCCACCCCAATCTTCCAAGCTTGCAGGATTTTCTTTCCCACACCATACGTGCCCAGTGAGATGGATACTGGCCAAAAAAAGTATCTGTGTAACAAATGCGCTGCTGACATAAGGGAGATCTCTCTTCTTCAAGTCCAGGAGATTGGGGTGGGAATGGTTTGTGGCCCAACCACTAACCCTAAAGAAATATGTAACAACTGACCTGAGTTACATACCAGAAGTCAAACAAGTGAAACATGGAATAAGGGACATCCATTTTGTTAGCCAAAGCCAGGTGTCAAGGGTATTTCTAACAACCATCCCTTCTTTTACTGCAGGATGAAGTCAGATCCAAAGGCTGAGCTTCATTCAGTCTATAAAGGCCCTAAGATCACCCAGGGGAGCCTGCTTCTTCTCCAGGTCAGGAGCCCTGCAAACTTCATAGCAGTCAGTCAAGTACCCCCTTGGCAGCTTCAAATTGTACATTTGCTCTCAGAGAATGCTGGGTGCTTGTTAGAGGACTGTGGAGGTTCTGGTCATTGACAAGAGATAGGAGAGGGCAATGAAAGGACTGAAACATGGGGGTGGGAAGAGACAGGGCTTAGAAAAATAGAAAAGAAAGAGCAAGAGATTAGGAATGCACAAATTCAGATGTCTTCACCATTTTGTAGAACAGACCCAAGCAAGACAGGAAAAAAGAAATTGTAGCCATAGCCTTATCTTGTAAGAGGTGATATTGTGTTTTTAACAGAGTGAAGCTTAGCTCAGATCCAAATCAATGGTCACTCTGGGAGGGTCTACACATGTTCTACAGGAGCTAGTCTTGGGAGCCAAGAGCCAGTACTTTCCATCTTGCTTAATCAAGAAATCCTTTGCAGATGGACTGCATTTTTACAAACAGGCTTATGTCACTAGAAGGTAAGTTGATAGAATAAGGTATGTGCTCAGACTACATTACAAGGTTTCTGGACATAAAGAAAAAAGGTATGAATCATGAAAGAAGCAGACCTGTTCTCTTGGGGCTTGGGTCAAATGGCTCCAAAGGCTCTTCCTCTCAGGGTCAGCTCCTTGAAGGCAGGAACTCTTGTCTTGAATCTCAGTGTCTAGCACTGGGCCCCTCCCCAAGTTAGAACATGAGAAACTCAACTTTGAAGTTCAGCTTCCCTAGGTGTCTGTCTCACTTAAGTATTCCAGGACCTTCTATATGCTGGACCTAGTATGGACAAGGAAGATCTAGATCTTCCTTACTATCAGTTAAGTTTTGTGAGCCAATGTCATGACAAAACAGACCTAAGATCATTCATTAAGCAACTTTCTATTTTGTTTCTTCATTTAATCCTCTTCAGAGTGCCATCTCTCATTGGCTTATCCTGCAGCAGTGTCCCCTACACTGTAACATGCAAAGTGTTTACACAGACATTTTTTAAAGACCTTCTGTGGTAAAGAAGCCACTATATCTCACACTTCCTTCCCTTGGGGATTCACAATGTTAAAGGCTCTGATAAGTCTTTCAGTACATAAAGCTGTTTTACATAGTGGTCCCCAAATTAAAACAAATTCCTCTGCTATGGAACTCATCAAACTTATTCATATATTTATCTCAAAAGAGAGACTCTAATCATCCCCTGATTTCAGTCATAGAACACTGCTTTTAGTGGAATACTACTTAAATGTCACCAAGTACCTGTGTTCTCCTGAATACAGTTTAAACAATCCTGACCCAGATAGCACTGAATTGGTAATTTAATACCATGAAATCACAAGCATACTTTCTTTGTTCTTCCACACACTGCTCTTTTGCCCCTACACTGTGGATCTCAGGTACTAACTTACCCTTTAGTTCTGTCTTGTTCCCTTCCTGGTTTGTAGGTGTACATGTCCCAAACATTAATGCAAATTCCACAGGGATAAATGTCTTATCATGTGTTTCTTATGTCACATTCCCAACACTGCAGCATTATCAACACTATGCTAGGCTCAGAGGAAAGGCATCAAGGCTTTCTTGGACTGAATTATAGTCCTATTTCCTTAAAATATCATTAATCAAAAAGTTGCACAGGTGCTGCCGACTGCCTTGCAAGTGTAAGGTCCTGAGTTAGAAATTCGTTCCTTGGTACGCCCCCCACCCCCCAAAAAAGTTGCACAATACCCAGGGGAAAAGATGATGGCTAGGCAGAAGCTATTCTCCAAGGCAGTGGTCATTTATTGAGGGTTTACTATGAATACTGCATAAAGCAGTTCTCACAGAATTCCTAAGTTGCTCTGAGGAGGCTGCTATGATCCTTTATGCTGGAAGGTCAAGGGTCAGTGGGCAGGAAAACAGAGTAAGGCCCAGACAATGCTGGTCACTGAGGAGATGGACAGCAGCATATTCCTCAGCTAAAGCTCTGGACAGGGCTTGGTGCTGGGTACACAGAGATCTGGGAAAGGAGCTGTCTGATTGCCAGACCATGCTTCTTTCAGATGTTGCCTTTTCCTTGTAAGTTTGGCAGATGCCTGGGCTCTACACCCAAGAGGAGAAAACAGATGCCAGCTTCAAGTTTTAGAGCAAGATGCAAGGCTGCCACATCCTCTCCATTCCTTTCTTTGAGAGAGATAAGGAGGAACCCTTGTGTAGCCTTTGGCCCCAAGAATATGCTCCTCCAGTGGACGACATAGCTGAGCTCCCACAGCCCCTGGCCTGCAGGGCTGTCACCAACCCACATGCTTAGTACTCATGTAACAAAGGTCCGGGGCCAGGCATACTCAGCTCCTGGCAAACCTGGAAAGTCCTTTACAGTTTCCATGAATGTGACAGAAGAGGCCAATGGAAGTTTTGAGAGGCTGGTGTGATGTAGGCTTTAGGAGAAAAGGTCCAGTGGCTATTCCAGAAGGGGTAGATATGGAGCTACCAAGACATTCTATGGGTACCTGGGGAGGCATGATGGGTTTGGACAGCTGGAAGGACAACAGGTCCAAGTGGTCAGCAACAGCTCCTATCACCATCCCCAAAGAAATGGGCAGCCTAGTCACCTTGACAGCTAGAACAGGATCACTAGGGACTTCTGCAACCCTTGTGCTTTAACCCTAATGTTAGTATATGAACACACACAACATGCATGCCTAAGGACTTCACATTCAGCTCTCACTTCAGCCTCATGACAGCCACCAGGAGTAGTGACTATGATCTTCATTTTACAGAGGATAAAATCACTGCAGAGGTGACTTGCCCAAGGCCATATGTAAAAAATGACAGCTCTGGCACCATGGTCCACCCTCTTAACTGCCTAACTTTAGAAAACAGCAAAATCCCAAGTAGCCTCCCAGAGGTAGTGACTAAGGAGATGTCAACTCTCTGATTTAGAAGGTGGCTCTGTAGTTCAGCAGTCCTGTTAGCAACCTCTGAGCCTCCAGGCCTATTCCCATTCCTTTGTTGGAGCCTTCTGAAGGAAGGAGCTGGCCTCACTATTTCCAATGGGTGGCCACGTGGCCCACTCATATCACCATGCCTGCAATTGTTTATGCTACCTCCACTGTGCAGAGAAGAAAACAATCCCTTTGTAGGGCCTTTGGGCAGCCAGACAAGAAGAGAGCTCTAGTGACAAGCATCCTCTGGAAAGTACTTTCTGATACTCACAGTCCCATTTCCCACCTTACATCACAGTTAGTCCTGTCTCATCATAGCCTGTTTCTTACCTGTACCTGTCACTTAACAAGAAGCTCTTTGGGGGTAGAAATGGGCCTGGTGCATATCTGGGCACCAGTGAGGAATCAGTGAATGGATGGGATGTCTCTCAGACACCTGCCTGTGTTAGGGCATGATATCTGGTTCACACTCTTGACTAGACTCTACACTGCCGGAGGGCTACGCCTCCTATGTCTCCCTCTTTCTGTAGCTTCTTCAGGTGCATCAAGTATATGGGAGTGGATGGCCGAGTCCCTCTCTGGCCCCCGCAGGGCCAGCTGGCCCTGTGTCCTTCCCCATGCCTTAGCTAATGTATCTCTCTGAGAAGCTTTCCCTGGCAGCTGATCTCCAGGCCCGTGACTTCTCTGGGTATTCCTTTGGCTTATTTATGTACCCATCCCAGGCTCAGGTCTATACCCAAGGTTGGCTGGTTGTCCTTCTCCCAGACTAGGCTTTGACCTCTATGTTCTTCCCTAGTCATTCCTGTACCTTCACACAGAGGTTAGCATAGTCCCTGGAAGACAGCAGGTGCTCAATATGTGTGGGGAATGAATAAGAAAATGTCTCAGGAAAAAAATAACAAAGAGCAGAGTAGAAAGAAGGCTTAGTCCACCCTTTCTTCTCACTCAGGTGTATAAAACAATGATCACAGTGAACAGATGCCCAGACCCCCCAAATATCCTTATGATCCTACATCCTGGCTCAATGGGCTGAGTGTGATCACCCTGCAAGAACCATGAGTGTGCAGCATGGTTCTGAGGCATTCTCACCACACATAGCCTGAGGGGTTAGCTTCTCTTCTATCAGGAAACTGTCCAAGTGACTATGGGAGTGAGAGCACAGCACTGACCACTCAGTACATTCCCTGAAGTCACTTGGGCCAGGCCCTGGGTGGGGGACAGGCGCTGGGCAACAGTCATGCCAATTACCCACTGCTGTGCACAGAACAAGGAAATAGCTCAGATTTAGCCAACTACAGTCCTGCTGGAAGAACTTTATAAAATTTAAAAAATATATACTACTCATACTACTCTTTAACACGCCAGAGCAAAGAATCACTTTGAGCTGCTCTTCCAGCTGCAGTGACAGGCTTCCATGACTATTCCCACTCTCCTCTGTGGCCAATACCACACACCATGGTGGCTGGGACAGGGGCAAGCGTGAGTTCTTCCCTTGTGACTGGGTTTGCTCTAGGAGAGTGTTGGCTTTGCTCTATCAATAGAGCAGGGAGCAGTACAGCTCTTTGGCAGCCTGTCTTCTACTTTGGAAGAAGCACCCTATCTTGCTGAGTCTTTTACTGGCTGCAAGAATCAGGGGTGCTTCCTGACACATACAAACCTACCCAATCAGGTACCAAGCAGTAGTGGCAAAAGCATTACAAAAGGATGGAGAAGCAAGTCTTCTCAACCTTTTAAAGGTTATCTGTGACCCTAGGCAAGTCCTTTTATGCTTTGAGGCCTAGTTTTCTCCTCACTAAAAATGAGAGTTGCACCTTTCCCTTTTCAGCTAGTCTCCAAAATTTTTATGGAGCTAGAAATAAGACTGTGAAAATGATCAAGAACTCTCTGGAGAGATAGGTGATTGCAAAACTGGGGCAAGGAAAGTCCAAAGTGAAATCTTATTGTGTTGGAAAGCAAAGAAAGATACAGAAACTGATGGAGATGGAGAAAAAAAAGACTTTTGAACCAGCTTGAATTTGAGCTAATTTGAGTATAAAAATGACAGAAATGAATATAACCCACTAAATCAAACAATCCATGAGTCAACACTGAGAGTACAAAAAAAAAAATCAAAAGAAGGGAAAGGTAGAGGAAAAGCTCTTATTTACAGAAGAATGCCACCTAAGAAATGCAGAAATGAAAGAAATGGGAAAATGTCTATATCAAAACCACATTGGTAATAACAGATTCAAGTAAGATCATCATGGGATGCTAAAGCCACTGGGTAAAAGACTTGACACAAGATGTGTAGAAATCTAACAGATGCCACACTAAACATCACCAGTGATGGTAAGAGGCTCTCATCAGGTGCCTCCTGATATGATACACAGAGAAGGACTCAACACTAGTCCTTCTTCTGCCTAAGTGTGACTTGAATCTCTAATCATGAGACCAGCTCAAATTAAAGGACATTCAGCCAAACAATTGGCCAAGGCTCTTCAAAAATGTCAATGTTGGGGAAGATTTAAAACAAAATTTTAAAAACCTGGAGAAATGTTCAATATTAAATAAGACTAGTCAAATGTGATGGCCAAATCCAGCATATGATCCTGAAACAGATCTTAGAGAAAGAAAAACAAAAACATTCATATAGAACATTATTGGTTCAAGTGAAGACATTTCAAAATGAATTATATAATATATAAGAGCCAAAAATAAATATAAAACCATCCACATGACATGGACAAACACACATACACACACACACAAAAGTGGGCAAATGGGACAAAATGTTAATAACTGATGAATCTAAATGAAAATGACCATAGTGCTCTTCTTGTAACTTTTCTATAGGTTTGAAATGCTTTAAAAGAAAACAGACAGGAAAAGGTCCTATTAGTCCTTGGAAAGTTACCAGAACTGCCACATCTGAGCCCCAAGTATCTGTGGCTGACTTATGCACACTCACCTGTCAGGTATTCCAGGACAGCAGCCATGTACACAGGTGCCCCTACTCCAATCCTGTACTTGGGGTGGCCTTTCTTGATGTACCGCAGCATCCGCCCCACGGGGAAGATGACTCCTGCCTTGGCAGACCGGGAAGTCTTGGTGGACTTCTTCTTCCCACCGCGGCTTGACATGCTGGTGGCCCTGGAAGCGGATCAGTGAGCACACTGTGAAGGCAAGAAACACACTCATCAGGATCACTAAGGACAGTGCATCCCTTCGCCAGGACACTCTTGTTTCCTAACAGGACAAGTCCAGCCAGCAGGTATCACTGTGCGCAGCTGCCGAGCCTTTGAGGCCCGTTATGCACTCCACTGCGGCAGAAATGAAAGGTGCAGCTTTAAACATTTTATACCATGACATCAATTTTATTGGCCACTTCCATTCAGATGTTAATACTGACAATGACTGCTCATATGTGTCTGCCTTTATGCTTCATGATATAAAAGAAAATGGGATTTCTTGGTTATGTTCTACACACTTGTTTAATAATTGCATTTTCATACACTTGAAACTGAGGTTAATAATTTTGCAGGAAAAAGAAAATTGCATTGCTTGTACTACAATAAAGATGTAAAGCCAGATACCTCCTGTGATAGAAAGCAATGACTCTACACCCCTATCTGTGAGAGGTATGAGCAGCATGCAGGAATTAAAGCTGTGTGTAGTAAGGTTAGAAGAGGCCCTCTGAGCACAATCAGCCTGCCGAATAGGCCTGTCTTTAGAGAAGAAGGAAAGGGCTTTTTCCCTTCCTGATCCTCCCTCATCCCAACCTGACAGCCCAGGTCCAGAGGATACTCTCTTTAACACCTCCATGTGACTGGTCCAGCTAATCACTATCTTAACCAAGTGGCCACAGGTATTTCCTACAAAGATCTTCTCCCCTTGCCCCACTCTCCTTGTTATGGCTTGTGTCTCAGTGTCCTTCCAAAGCCTCATGGGGTCACAGGTGGGGCTTTTTCAGAGGTGGCTGGATCTAGAGTGTGGTGCTGTAATTGATTCATGGTGCAATGCTAGGTTCAAGTGCACTAGGATTAAGGGTGTGAGTGCTACCTGCCCTAAATAGTCTGGGTAAGATAAAAGGGGCAGAAAGACGCTGTTAAGGCCCCTTGTTGCTTTTGTTACCTTGCGGGCACCATGAAATGTTCTCTTCAGGCAAGCCACCCTGCCTTGGAGCCAGCTGATTATGGACTGAAACCTTTACAAACTGTGAGCTAAATAAACCTTTCCCCCTTTAACTTGGGTGTCTGGTATTTTGTCTCAGCCATGAGAGAAAAGTTACTAAGACACTGCTGAAGTCCACCTTCTATCATTTTGGCAGGGCAATCTTTGTGCAAATACTTGGGAATGTGCCCTCGCCCCAACCCCAAAAGCTCTCCAGGCCTGCCACAAGTTCCAAGATAAAATCAGGACCCTTGACCACCATCCAGTGCCCCAGAAATCTAGGTCTGGCATAACCCAGCTTTGCCTTGTGCTACTCTTGTATAAAATTGGACACAGAGGGCTATAGGGGTTTGCCCCCAGATGCCCTTCTACTCATTTTCTCCTTGCCTTTGTAGTGACTATTCTCTTTTGCCAGAACCTCCTTTATCCTTCACACTTGTTCTCTGCCCTCTGCCAATCCATCTCTGAGTCCTTGGGTCCTGTGCTACATCCTTACAGCATGTACTTCAGGAACTATACTTAAGGAGATGTGGTCTCTGCCCTTCTGAGCTAGCAGGGAGAGATACATAACCCTATAGTCATTTAAATGATAATCATAATGAGTGCTTCAAAGAGCCAGTGCAGAGTGCTGGGAGAGGGGATGTGAGGGGCCTCAGCCTATTCTGAAGTCCACTTTAATGCCTTCACTTTGAAACATCTATGCTTAGATCACTGACCAAATGCAAAGATCTCCTCTGTACTGGGATCAGAATCCACGTGTGTGGGTCCCTTCAATTCCAACAGGTCAAGTCTCTATGACAGGAGGCCACAGGACTAAGAGTCCTTGTTACACTGACATTCAACTTCATACTCAGGATTGTGGTCCACACTTAACATCTCTGTGACTCCGAGAGCATCCTAATTCATCTTTCTGACACAGAGATGGCTGTGAGGACAGCAGAATTCCTGAGTACTGTGGGGCAGCTGTGCCATCACATCTAGCAGGACTAAGGTGGTTCAAGCCCCTGTGATGAGAACCCTGAGTGGTACCCTATTGGGGTACCAACGTTTAAGGTCTCAAAGTGCTGCAGAGAGACCCAGAATGGTTGGAGCTTTTCTGAAACTAATTGCCTCCATTTCTTGTGGTATTGTACTATTTTAGGACATCCCCTGCAAACAGATGCCTGTGCTCACTCTAAGTAGGCAATGGTCTGCAGGTATGGGTGTTTGCCTGATTTTCAGGGAGAGCTCTCATTGGTTTCCTGAAAGTCTTTGGTTTTACTACAAAAGGGTTTTACAGACCAACACCCCAACACCTTTGGATTAAGAGCTTTTAATCCAAGTCTCTCCTCTTTCAGCACGGGAAGCCTGTGGTCAGAGATGATGACTAAATTCAGCCCCTTCCTAATTGGAGCAGACTTCAGCTCGGTTCCCCAGCAGACCTGCTGGGTGTCTGCGGCTGCCTCTGCAGGAAGTGGACAGTGTACTCTTCCAGAGAGGCCATTAGTATGGGCACCTGGCAGGACCTACACACTTACTCCACACTGATGCTCCTGTGTTTCGCTCCTCTGACTGTATCCAAGAGGCTCCATGCAAACATGCTAGTGACTCTGGCCTCTACATAAGTGCATACTTGGCTGCTGGGTCCTAGAGCTGTGTTCTGACTGCCTGTCAGTCCCATGGGCATCTTGAACTCCTCTGGCTCCTCTGGCCTTATCAGTGGCAACATTATGCATGATGCAACTCTAGCAGGAGTCAGCCTGGCCCCTACTTCCCTGCCTGTCCCACAGTACCCAAGTGTCAGCCAAGCTCTGCCAAGCCCATCTGCAAATCCTCTCTCTTCTTGCCCCCTCCTTGACTTCCTTCAGCCTCATCTCTCACAATTTTCCTCAGTACCAGGCTTTCTCCACAATCTCTGCCTATTCTGATAGCTCCCATTACCCTGAGCTTCGAGCCAGCTGGAAACAGCAACCTTCAACTCCTTCTGTAGCACTATTTCTTAGCACTCCTGCCAGTGTTCAGATATCCCAGGCCACCCCTGACCTTCTTAACCTATCATGCTGCATCAAAGATATCTATGAATGTGTTTCTCCTGCCTAGAATGCCCTTTGTCCTCTTGTTAACCTATCCAACAGATGCACCCACTTGCCCTCTGCCTCAGAAGGCTTCTTGGACCTTGCCACAGCCTGAATTGCCAACTGCTCCATTTTGCCATAACACATATGCCAGCACATCTGTGTGCCTGCCTCCCCAGCTCTACTGAATCAAGCAGCTGGATAAAAGCCATTGCAGTTAACCAACCCATTCCCCGAGTCCTAGGAAAGGGCTCATGGGTAGTGATAGACACTCCACTGCAACCTTCTGGGAGAACACCTTTACGGCTCATCTGGAGTTAGGCTCCTCTCCAATGTAACAGCCCCGAGTCTTTGTCTCTGCTAGGGGGGCTGTCTTATAGAGATTCCTTTCTTACCCTTTTCCATGCTCTTTCTGCACTTTCTAACTATAGTTCCCTGAGCTATGAGAGAGCTGTGACTAAGCCTTGCAGCACCATGACATTCAGCAGCATGTGGTGATTTTTAAATGTGCCCTGGAAAATCACTTCATGACTGGGCAGGCAGAGAAACTGGTGAGTGTGCCAGGTCTGCTTGCTCTTCAGATGTCTCTGCAGGCATAGGCAGCTCTGGCCCAGCACCAGTGTGGGGACAGGCAGTGGCTGTGAGGGTAGTGGTTGCTGAGCACCACGATCAACAACCACAAGTCCAGAGTGATTTGATCCTAATCATGGCTTTGCCACTTACTGGCACCCTGGCCTTTGGCCAGTGATTTAACCCCTCAGAAACTATTTTTTCCTGTGTCAGACAGAGATGATATTTGAGAAGACTGCAAAAGGTTGGTGGGGGTATTAATTAGTGTGTTGGGGCCTGACAATAAGTGAGTGCTCAGTAGTTACTAAAAACAACAGTTTTTAAAAGATGAAAAAAGCCCCTCTCTGGCAGAACAGGTCTTGGATTACTTGTCCTGTTGAAGGTATTGCTAGAGTACTGTAAAAGGTAAGTGCCTAAACTTATTTCTCACTTACAAAAAGGCTTGCTATGTTTGGATGTGGTTTGTTCCCCAAAGGTCCATGTGTTGAAAGCTTGGTCCCAGTGTGACAATGTTAAGAAGTGACAGGTGAAGCCTATTGGGAAGTTATTACTGGCTCCTCCCCCTGAATTGCTCTCTGGCTTCCTATCTCACAACGTGATCTTTCCTGCTCCCATGTGGTCCCACCACTGTAACACCATCTCCCATGAGGTGCTTACCAGAGCTAAGCTGACTCTGGCATTACGTCCTCGAACCTCCAGAACTCCAAGTTAAGTAAACTTCTTTTATTTGTAAAATTATGTAGCCTCGGGTATTTATTATAGCAATAAAAAATGGACTAATACAAGTCCAAGACAGTTTTCCATGATTGGCTGGTGGATCTCTTCCAAATAATGATTTCTGGGTCCTCCTACTGACCCTGATCCATCACCTGGAACTTGGTCACATGGTCACATCTAATTACAAGAGAGACTGAGAAATGCATACTAGCTATTTGCTCAGAAAAAAAGAAAAAACAGCTCATCTCTATCACATGGTAAATCAATTTGAAAGCTGACCTTGAAGCCATGGTCTTAGTGACCAGTCAAAGCTGGCTGGGGTGTCTGACCCTTGTCCTGGATATAAGCCTGAAATGAGGATTGATAATCTTACACCACAGACAAACTGACTAAGTATTCAACCTTTCTTCAGGGAAGTGATAGTACTCACAGAACAGCTACACTATCTGACCAAAGTGACAAAGATTCGTCCTTTGCTGAACTTGTTGTCCAGGAGGGCACTCCATTCAGTCAACCAAGAGTCCCTGACCTGGTAAAGCCAGTTATCATTGTGCAGTAACCTGGTGTCCCTTTCTGTCATCAGCCTAGGTAGAATAAGAAAATCCGCTGGTTGACACAGCAGCAATCTCTGTCATTATCTCTGCTATAGTTTGGACATAGCTTGAGTGTCTCCCAAGGTTTCATATGCTGAAATTTAATCCCCTTCATGAAGTAGTAAGGGAATGGAAACTTAATGTAACTATGATGTCTAAAGGTAGGATCTTTGGAAAGGGATTAGGATTAGCTAAAATCACTAGGGAAGGGTCCCCACGTTGAATCCTGGTGACTTTAAAAGAAGGAGAGAGACCAAAGGAGACACACATGTACAGGTATGTTCCCTGTCTCTGCCATCTGATGCTCTGTATCACCTCAGCATTTTGCCAGCAAGAAGGCCATCACCAGACATTGCCCCTCCAGAACTATAAAACAAAATAAACCTCTTAGCATTATAAAGTAACCTACCCTAAATATTGTTACAGTAACTAAAAAACAGATGAATACACTCTGTAACTTCCCCAACTATAAACCAACTATAGAACCATAACACAAAATAAGCCTCTTAGCTTTATAAAGGAGCCCACCCTAGATATAGTAATACCTCACTTCACGAACACTTCTGTTTGTGGACAATTTGGTTCCTGAACAGAAGCATTTGGCAAAATTTTGCTTCCATTCATGAACTCTGTATCAGGTGACAAACATGACAATAGCCATCTTTCCTGCACCAATACGATGCTTTCCTGCAGCCATCTTACTCAGAATCATGGAAGGAATTAAGTTTGTGAACCGAGGTACCACTGTATTTTGTTATAGTAATTAAAAAATAGATGAATAAACTCTGCAACTTCCCCAACTATAAACCAATCGCAATAAATGTAAACCTTCTTTGCAGAAATGCAAAGTTTACCCCAAAGATAAGCTGTTGGAAAAGGGCTGTACAAAGAGAGAAGCTAGGCTTGAGTGAGAAGTCAGTCTCTTATCACAGGCTCCTCATACCAAGATGTGACTGGGAGAATGTAATCTGTCCATAGAGCCCAAGGTGAATTAGAACACTAGTGATGAGGATCCTGTGAACAGGATGGATATGAAAACAAGATGCTCTCTACTTCTAGAAAGGAGAGTAGGGGTGAAGAACAAAGGTGCCACAGATATCTTGCCATGCCTTCCAACTCTTTACTGCTTGCAAACCACCTTCTCTTCCATCTCCACCCTTCAGCACCTGCAGCTGGCTCAGTCTAAAACACCCTCCCTAATCCTGTCTGGAGAAGCTCTGTCTACTGGTCCCAGTTCCTTCTCTCCTGGTGTAGACCCATCAAGGAGTTCCTTCCTCTGAATTCCTGGCTGTGCCTTCTGTTCCTCTCATAGCCTAGTTTGGGACAATCCCATACCCAGAACTTCTGGCCTCTTTCTCACCTCTATTTCTAGCAACCAGAGCTCCTCTGCTGAATAATTTCCAGTTCCTCCAGTAGACATGCCTACTGTAGTCTCTGGCACCTAGCTAAAAATGCCTTATAATCTCCACCTGACCCTATTCTTTAATATATTCCTTTTCCTCAATTTTATGTACTCTGAAAATGTAGTTTTCAGTCCTTCCTTCCAACCTGTCACTCTACATCTAATTTATATATAAATTCCAAAGCCAGCTATACCATCATTAGCACTTGTTACACTGTATCATCATTTCCTATTTATGTCTCCATAGCATGAACCAATTTGCTCTGCTCACCACTGTATATCCAAGCATCCTGGCTATATTATTGATTAGTTGGCATTTACACCGGATAGGTTTTCTTTGACAAAGACGGCAACAGTTCCAAAGGCAAGGACTCAGAACTGTGGCCAGTAGGACCATTCATTTACAATACTTGGTCAAACTGCTGTGGGAGCCCAGACCCTCAGAAGTCAGGGAGCTTGTGGAGCTACCTTAGGGATTCCCAGAAAGGGAAAACTCCAATGCCCATAGCTAGGTCATGAGTCACACAGAGGCTTATGACTGACAATTCTACAGTTCCAGCAACCTCTCCTCTTGTCACCAAATGGCTCAGTAATACTGACCAGAGGAAAATACTTAATGTTCCTCAAACTTAGAAGAGACTGGTTAATGCTGCAGCCAAGAAAGCCCTTAACAAGCATTCATAAGAGCAATGGAAAGATCAATTGTGAAGTCTTTTATTATCTAAGGGATGAATACATGCATATTGATCCTGAATGAAATATTGATTACAACTCCTGGGGAGTTGCATTAAACTTCCCTAGCTCCAGCCCTCAGGATGAAGGAATCTGAACTATCAGTGCTTAAATCACTGTTGACAAGAAAGGACTGCCATCTGTTCTCTGCAGTTAGATAAATGCCTGGTATCCAAAGGCATTTGTCACCTTCTCATCAATTCCAATCATGAGGCAAACCTGAGACACTTGATTCTGAAGGGGAGGGCACTAGCCCTGTTTACATCATTCTTTTCAATTTATTCCTATCATGCCAAATGATGAATGGTGGCACTTGGATACACTATACAACCATTGCTCATGGAACTGCACTCTGATTGGCTTGGAATAGAGGCCTGTTCTTGTACTGTAGCCAATCAGGAAAAACTTCTCTCTCCATTCATTAAACATTAAATCATAAAGGAGCCAGATGATTAAAGAACATAGAGTCCACCCTCAATGAACTGAGGGATTGCAAACAGAAGAGACAGACTAACTGAAATGGAAAATAAAACCTTAACCATGCATTTGGTTCCAACACATTATCTTATTCACGTGTTAGGTTTTTAGAGGCAGGAAAAACCAAAACCCACACACAAGTGTCATTCATCACAAGCACAAAACAGTTTGAGGAAGCTGGTCCGGGACTAAAATTTCATATGTGCAAACCTACTCTACAGGATGCTTCCTGAGCTGCAAGTGAAAGTTATGGGCCACATTTTAATGGCAAAAGTCATTCCCTGCTTGCTTTACTAGAACTTTTCCTGCTTACCTTCTCTCCCTTTTTAAAGGCTGTGCTGAATTCTAAGATAACCATTCCAATAGAAGGCCATTAAGAAAAATGTTAAATAATGAGTTCAGAGTGCAGAACCCTGGTCCAGCTTAGCATCTGGAAGTCACTCAGCATTTGGTGAACAGAGGGAGCATTCCCAATAAGAATAAAAGATAGGGGCCTGGTATTTAGCTCAGTGGTTTCGCTGCCTGCTGTGCAAGCACAAGGACCTGAATTGGATCCCCAGTACCAAAAAAAAAAAAAAAAAGAATAAAAGATTCCTAACCACATTTCTTTCCTGCCCAGAGCCTTTCAGTGGCTCCTTACTGCTCTTAGGTTAGTGCAGTTCTGATCAGCATTCTTTGTGATCTGGCCTGTTTTGTTTATCCCACTAGGCTCACCTAACTCTAGGATTTGGCCATCCAGAGCCTCTGGCAGTTCCCCACATGCCCTCTACTCTCTTCTAAGATTTGTACATATGGTTCCCCAAGCCTCAAACACTTGCCCCCACCTGCCCCTACTTGATCTTTCAATGTCAGATAAGGACTCATTCCTGGCTAGGTTGTTGTCCCTCCTGCAGACTCCTGTGGCCAGCCTCCTGAAGTGATGCCCTTAACAGCCATTTTCGTCTTAACATCAGTTCTCCAAGGCAGGACTTAGGCATTTTTGATCAATACTGTGTCTGCACTGCCTGAATCAGAGCTTATTCTCAGGAAATATTTGTTGAAAGACTGTAAGACACCAGCCAGGCAGGACTGATCCCAGCAAATGTACTATATAACTCTTTGGAATAAAGACTTGACCCACTCAGGCTCACTCAGAAAAGTTGACAGGATCCAGGGTCCCTCTAAACATACAGAATACAGGAAAGACCCATATGACAGGTATGGGCCCCATTCATTCCTGCCATTTTTTATTTCATTTCAGGAGTGATGCTCTGAAAAACTGGTCATAAATCCTTGGGGACACTCAAATAAGAATCAGAGATTGCCAAAACTCTACTGAACATCTCATACAGACTTCTGCTAGGTTCTTTACTGAGGGGTTTTTAGTCAGTGCTTTTGTTTAAGTAAATCCCCTTCAAGTGAAGTGGGGCAGCATTAGCTCTGAAGATATTACAGGCAGGTCCCGATGTATCTGTACTCCCAGCCTGACAATGGGGAAGGAAAGAGTGACTCTCAAGTTTTATGGCCTCCAGGACCAGAAGCAGTGGCAGATTGAATTATGCCACTCCTTGACCTTGGCCCATTTAGTAAAAACCAAGCCAGTGACATGACTGTACTAGAATGTCACATGTAAATTTCCAGACAATTCTCAAGGTTTAATAAAATGTGACTTATTCCTGACTCATCTTAAATTAGGACCTGTCCCAAATAATTTTCATTTAAATGGCCCCTCATGCCTTACCAAAGGATCAGGATTAACGATAGCAATAAATAGAAACAAAAGAAAATTGAAGGAATATTCAGCTCTCTTGGTAAAGCTAGAAGGGGAAAGAATTTGAAGTCTGAAGAATTTTGTTGTTTTTAAGAAAAAGTTTTAAAAACACAGCCATCTTATTCAAAGTCTCCAGTGCAAGACCGAGATGCTGCCGCCCAGCTTTGGTTAATTGTATATAAAGCATATAAATTACAGTCGGGGGCATGAGGTGTCTATTTCAGAGTTAATGACACCTCTCTCAGCAGACCAAGACCTTAAAGGTGGCCTGAAATAGGTGGCAGGTGGATTAGATGGGTTCTACCTAACTTACAACTTGAGTCTCCCACACAAATCTAAGGCTGTTCAAAACTCAGACCCATACCCAGCAGGGATCCTGGGAACAAAGCACTTCCCCCTCTTTAACGGTAAAACCTCAAATCACAAAGGTGTTAGAAAAGAGAAGAGAGAGTTGGAGTGCCCCTGTGTCTGTTCTTCCATGCCCTTTATTGGACCATTAAAATCTTACAAGTACACTTGTAACTGCCGAATTCAAGGCCTGTCTCAGCTGACTATGGAAGTCGTTCGCTTTAAACATTTTCCCTCACGTCTTGTTTTCTTTCTAAAAGAACCCTTCAAGCAGTCTCCCGACCAGCAATTTGAGTAATTCGTGGTCTCTGCAGGAGTGGGGGTGGGGTGCACCATCGCGCACACCTGTTGTCAGGTAACACAGCCAGCAGTATCGTTGGGCTCACTCTACTTTCCACCCCACCCCACCCCACCACACCCAAGCGAGTCTCTTCCCCGCTGGCCTTCTCCACTCAGGGAGCCTTCGGTCTTCCGGAGTTACCTTAAGAAAAAAAAAACACAAAAAACCCCCCAAAACCCAAACCTCCCAATCACAAAGCAAACAAAAGGCCAATCCTGAGGCGAGCGAGAAGCAGGGATTCCCGTGGCCCCTTTCCTGCCCATCCCTGGATAGTCCCCCACCCAGCACCGGCCTTGGCTTCAGTCCGGACGGCAGCGCCCCCTCTCTCCCCGCCCTAGCCGCCCTGAAGATACGGAGCCAACGGGCTGCACCACGGCCCCGGGCTCAGGCCCGACTTATTGTGCCAGGGCGGTCATTCGTGGGTCAGCGGGCGCCCGACCAAGTACAACTCCGCGCACAACAGATCCTGGGCGCCCAGGCCCAGGGGGCGCAGCCAGCGCCTCCGGGCCTCCAGCGTCCTCGGGCCCAGCTCACGCGCCAGCCCCGATAGGGTCTCCAGGGGAAGGGCCTGTCTCGCCCGGGCACAGTCAGAGGATGCGTTCCGAAGCGAAGTTGGTTTCCGGGTTTGCTTTTTGAACAAAACCAAAGGGGATCCCGCGCAGCCCGGACAGGGCCTGGGCAGGCCCTAGCAGCGCGAGGCCCAAAGGGCCGCGCGGAGCGCAGCAGCCCGAGTCCAGCCGAGGCCTCCCCGCGCACGCCAGGCCCGGCCGCTCCCGGGCACGGAGGCTGGAAGGCGCGCGGCGGCGGACGCGAGGGGCGAGGACCCGGCGCGGCGAGGGGCCCGCGCGGCACTTACAGGGCGGCTCGGGGGCAGCGGCGGCGGCGGCAGCAGCAGGGTGTCCGGCCTGAGGCCTCTTGGCCGCTCGCTCGCGCCTTTTCTTTCCGCGCTCCTCGCTGGCCCGCCCGCCTCCTCGCTTCCCGCCTGCGCGCCCCGCGCTCGCTCCCTCCACCCGGCCCCGCCGCCGAGTGAACTGGAACCAGTCCCCGCGGCCCGGGCTCCCACAATGCACAGCGCCGCTCGTCACATCCCATCCCGTCCCCGCGCGTCCGGCCGCCCCTCCCGCGCCACCCGGCGCCCCGGCCTTGACCCCAGCGGCGCTCCGCTCCCCAGCGTCCGGCCGATCTGTCCTCCGCTGCATCCGGGCCCTTAGGGCTGGCCCGCTGTCCCCAGGCATCGCGTCCGCATGCCAGACTCTGCGTCAGGCCGGTGCTCCAGAGGAGCGCCCGGAGCTTAGTGGAAAATCAGGTCCCCAGCAGAGGCGATTCTCCAGGGCACGGCACGGCTTCTTCGTCTCCAGTGAGCACCTACTCTATGCCTGGCCCTGAACGCGGGTCTTTCGCTGGCTCATCCCTCGTCCCATCAACCCTCGCAATCCAGGGAGGGAGCACAATTGGAATTACCAGTGATCACTTTCTCTTCCCCAATCAGTGAAGACTTCTTGCGCCTCGAGCCCCCAGTGTCTTTAGTTGTAAGCCATCCTCAAGCCCTTGTCAGCCCCAAGATCAACTATTGACCCCACCCCCAGCTCCTCTGGGGTTCTTCAACGTCAAACCCGGTTGCCTCAAAGTCTGAACTTGCTTTGTGCACGGAAGCACTTAGCTACTTCAGCAAATGTTGGCTATTGGCCCCAAATTGTGATTTATTATTGTAATGAACAGTGAATCTTTATCACACACATTTTATTTAAGAAGAAGAAGAAAAAAAAAAAGGCCGGAGATTTAGCTCAGTGGTTTCGCCGCCTGCTGCGCAAGCGCAAGGACCCGAGTTCAATCCCTGGTACCAAAAAAAAAAGTTAACAACAACAACAACAACAAAAAACTACAGGCAAGCAGAAAGAGGAAGGGCGGCAGCATCAAAATCCATCCACTATTCCTAAATTGGTCCCCACCCCACCCCTACAGGCATTGGTGACCCATCCAAGGTGCTTAAACAGAGGTCTTCGATCTGCTCACCTCCAGAGTGTGAAGACTCAATGCAGCTTCTCTACCCAGCTGTGGAGTAAAATCTGAATAATAATACACACGCTGTGAAGTTTAAAGTGTCCCTGTTGAGGATTACGGAGGTAATTGAAGGCTTTGCAATCCTTCAGGGAGCTCTGGAATAACATCGGTAGTTACCTGTCCCGTCATCACACGTAAAAAGTTTGCAAAGGGCTAGGGATTTAGCTTAGGAGTTTAGTTCTTTGCCTAGTGAGCTTGAGGCCCTGGGTTAGATCTCCAGCATTCAAGGAGGGTGAAAAAGCATGGTGGAGTGTTTGCCTAACAGTTTGCAAAGCAGTATCCATTACATGCCTTTCATGTGTTCATTCATTCAAAAAAAATTTTTTTTGCAGTACTGGGTTTGAACTCAGGGCCTTCGCATTGAGCTACATTTGCAACCTCTTTTACATATAAATATTTATTATTATCATCGTTTTAAGACAGGGTTTTGTTAAGTTTTTAAATTGATGGGCTTGAACTTGCAATCCCCCTGCCTCAGCCTCCCAAGGTGCTGGGATTACAGGCATGCACTACCACGCTCAGCTCATTAATTCAATTAAATACTGACAACATTCTTTGTGTCATGCACTGATTTGAGTGCTAGAGATGAAGTAGTGAACATAACACACAAAAATCCTTGCTCTCCTGGAGTTTGCTGCCTAGTAGAAGAAAAGCAATAGACAAAGGACATGATTATCATATGATGTAAATGAGAAATAAGACAGCGAAGGGTGGGTGATAGGGAGTGTGAGATAGGAGTTGAAGAGAAGACTTCCCTGAGAAGGTAATATTTAAGCGAAGACCTAAAGAAAATGAGGGAGCAGGACATATAGTTGTCTGGGGAAAGAGTGCTCCAAGTACAGTATGAGGTGCAGCCAGTCCAAAAGTCCAGAGGCAGGAGCATGTGCAAAATCATTAAGACACAGAGTGTGCAAAGCTGGAAAGGTATTGGCTCGGGGAAAAATAACAGGAGAATAAACTGAAGAAATAATGGAGTTTCTGGATTCCCCAGGAAAGGGGTATCAAGGAAGGGGCAGAGTACACCCTCCCCTTGTTCTGTCCACCCCTGGGTTCTTGAGCAGGCAACTTCAGTTCTGCAAGGGCCACCAGGAAAGGTTAGAGTCTACACTCATCAAGAGCTGATCTTGTGCCACCCCTGCCCCTGTGACCCTCCAAAGCATGCTGTTCTCACTGAACTAGGATTTGTCTCCTGGATTTCTTCAATGCAGCAGCCCTGAACCCACCTCTCTCCAAAAGGTTCCCCTATCTCTGTCTCGCTCTGTCTCTCCCTGCCTCCCTCCCTTCTTTCTTCTTCTGCATTTTGTGTGCCCAGCTCTTCTGCCTCAGTACCTACCCCCTCCTCAGTCTAGCACAGATGCTTCTTTTTGAATTTTTGTTTTTACTAATTGCAAAATAAATCCATCTTGTCCATGGAAAGCTGGAAAATAAAAATGCTGAAAATATAAAAATCATCCTAAGCACTGCCTAGGAGAAAGACCCCTCCCCCTTTGGGCAGGGAGCAGTTTGCTAAATTACACAGATTTCTCACATCTACTTAATGTTAAACATATATGGGCTCCTACTCTGTTAAGTGCTTGTCACTCTTTTTAAACCTAATGGTCCTTTATGAGCATTTTATGAGATAGTTATTCTGTAACAATAATTCTCAAACTATTTGGATTTCAGAAACCCTTGACTTGAAAATTATTGAAGACCTTGAAGAGCTATTGTTTTGTGGTTTATATCTATCAACATTTGGTCTGTTAAGGCTGGACTTTAATAGCTCAGTGGTAGAACACTTGCCTAGTATTTGCAAGGCCCTGGGTTTGATCCCTAGCACTGACAAAAAAAGTTCTATTAGAAATTAAAACTGAAAAAAATATAAATATTTACTAGTTCATTCTTTTAAAATGGCAACATATATACAAGTTATATGTAAACACAAATGTGTCTTCATGAAAAATAGTTATATTTTCCAAAAAAAATTAGTGAAAAGAGTGTTTTTTGTTTTTTTTTTTTACGACTGTTCACCCTTCTTTTGTCTGGTTAAACAGAATATAGCTAGAGTCTCCTGTCTTCTGTATTCAGTTGTTCTGTTTGATCTATATGACAAAATCCAGCCTTACATAGATATATATTTGGAATTTTAAAAATTTTTAGCCTTTACGGCTAATTAAAGATGCTCTTCTGGACCAGGGATTTAGCTCAGTGGTTTCGGCTGCCTGCTGTGCAAGCGCAAGGACCTGAGTTCGATCCCTGGTACCAAAAAAAAAAAGGCGCTCTTCTTTGATACCACATCATAATTCAGAAGTAATGGTTTCTTAATGGTTAATCACAATGTAGAATCCGAAACCAACCAGCAAACCTTTGAACACAGTTACATTAAAATCCAAATGGATTTTATCTGATATCTGATATCTTTTTTTCTTTTTTGTCTATCTGATGTCTTGAATGAACCTTTTAGCCATGCATGATTTGGCAAAATCCATACATTGGTCATTTGCAAAATATGTATTTGCTGAGTTACACCGGACTTCTAATTGTAGATATAGTTCATTTTATGATATTGGAAAACTACATCTGTTAATATCACCCCTGAGCTTACCTGGAAGTTTTTCCAATATTGGGAAGATGTCAAGCTCATGGTGGCAGATAAAAGTTTCCCCAAATTGTAAGTTTTGCTCAAAAGCTTAAATTCATTATTGGTAACAATAATGTCACCGAGATTTTCCTTGAAATGACAAGTTCATTTCATTCATTTTTCAAGAAGATATTTACCACATATACAGAACTGCATGATGATTTTCATGGGCTCAAGCACTTTTGCCTCCATGAGATTCTTCCTGCATTAAAAAAACCCCACAACATTAGTGTAAAGACAAATATATTAATTTTACACATTAAAACTGTGCCTCATGGAGGAATCCGCTCCAGACAGACTGAAGTCTGAATAACCAGAGTTTGTCAGTCAGGTCCAGCTCCTCCCTAACAAACAACAGCAAGCCCCACAGGGCCCATGACAATCAAGGTCTTAATTTCTTTTAAATCAGAAGAAAATAGGGGCCGGGAATTTAGCTCAGTGGTTCTGCCGCCTGCCTCGAAAGCACAAGGTCCCAAGTTCCATCCCCTGTACCAAAAAAAAAATAATAATAATAATCAGAAGAAAATGAAAGTTCATTCTTTTTATTTCAAGAAAATATTTTAATAGGTTATATATTTACCAACTGGGTATGGTGGTATGCAGGTATAAAATATAATTTTTCTATCTCTTCATGAAGGGTAGAGTCCAAGAAGGCAAAGTGCCCACAGCTGTCAAAAGAATCATACACCCAGCCATGTCCCTTAGGGTAGCCATCCCACTTTGTTAGATACCAGTTCTTTGCCTGCTTCCCGTTTAGTCACATGGACTACTTTTAAATGTGTCCTGAAGGGTAAAGGTTTAATAAAATCAATACTTTGCATTGCTTTGTTAAGGACATTTTGAAGTTGACTTTTCCGTGAGTGCTTGGAAATAAAGAATATATAATTATCAGTAAAGTTTGATGGCATTGCTAATTTGTGCTAAGTCACCAGAGTTTTATTCACTCTTATTTTTATACCAGTCATGGAAAGATCAATGTTAAAAGTCAAATAATGTTTTAGTATTGTCATGAGAATAGTTTTAATTTTCCAAGTCTCTGAAAAGGTTTTTTTGGGTTTTTTGTTTTGTTTTGTTTTGTTTTTGAGAAAAAGTCACTGCTCTATAGCATCCTGGAGCTGGACCATCCTTAATTTAACCAACTATTGCTCACCCCACCTCTCTCCCTCCACTTCCCCCAGCCCCTTCTTCTTCCTCCTCTTTCTCCTTCCTTTTCCCTTCCCCTCCCAAACTGTTTCTAATTTTATTCTAAAGACACAATGAATATCCTTAGAGATACATCTTGTGCACATCTGGCTTTTAGGGATAAGTTCTTAGGAGCAGAATTAGGATCCGAGACTCCAGTTTCAAAGCTCTGACACAAAGGCCACCAGGGAACTCGGGATGGTTCTTGGCATGTGAATAGGGCAACATTCCTGGTTTTACTCTGTGCGTTCAAAATTTCAGTAATCTGAGAGCCATACAATGGATGTGTCACCTTTTCCCTTGGTTTCTCTCAACTTCCCATGCAGAAGAGCAGGGAGGCCGTCTCCAGTGAGTTTCTAAACTTTTGATGAGCACATACCCAACTAGGAAGAGCATGTGTGTTCAAGCAGGTTGTGGTCCCAGGAGAGAAGCCAGCAAAACCTCTCTTGCTTCTCCCTTCCATGACCTGCCCCACAGACAAACTGATGTGCTTCATTCTACCCAATAGACTCACTCAATCACCTCTGGTGGCCAATGATTTCTCTGTTCCTTACTTGATTATTTCAAAGATCTCATCGTCTTTGATCTGCAATTGGAGACAACTTCTGACACTGCCCTTGCTTTTCTACAGCTTCCACCCCTCCTGCCTTTGTTTGCTAAGCTGTGAATGCCCAGCCCCGAGAGAAGTGTAGGTGAATACTTTTCCTTGATGAGAAATATCAAAGGAAGCCCTCCTGGTGTGTGTGAGAGGCAGGGAGGGACTTTCCAAGCCTGGAGCCCCTCTAGATTTAGCCCCTGGCCTCCCCCAACCCCTAGTTAGAGCTGGGTGGAAAATACAATGTGAAGGATTCAGGACACTTTTAGGGCTGTAGAACTGAATGTCTGTGGAGTATTGCGGGTTCATGAGACCCTTTTATGAGGTCTGTGAGTCAAAACTACTGTCATAATAGTATGAAAGCCTTATTTGCTTTTTTTGCTGTGTCAACACATGCTTTGATGATACAAAAACAATCACTTGGCAAACTATTGGTATCTTGGCATGAACCATGGAAGTGGCCCCAGACAGTGTGGATCAGCAGTCAGAGCATTCTTGACCCCATCTCTTCACTCACTGTCTGCTCCCCTCACCTAGTTCTATTTAAGAATCCAGAATGCCCTTGATGAAACAAATTTTTAAAATTTAAAACTTATCTCTTCCACCATGAACTTGAAAGCTTCATAATACCTAAAAATTTCTTTGAGGAGACAGGTAATAGTATTAACTAATGTAATTTTTTGAAGTTGTATGGTAAAGTCTGTAAACATTTACAAGATCTGCATAGCTTTTCCAAGTGATGAATGTGTGATGCTCCAAAATCATGCATAAGGAAAAAGAGTCATTCAAAACACAAAATGTGCCAATATATTTAATGTCACATCATATGAAAAGTTAGCAGCCTATTTTTAGATTCTATATAACTAGTAAACCTTCAAGAATTGGCTATTTGTTTTGACAGAGTCAGAAAACAATATCAACAATTATCTGAAAAGATTATTACAATAGCCCTTTGCTGACCACATTAGAAACAAAAACAAAATTTTTGCATAGAAAAAAAATGTCAAATGACAAAACTTGGAGAAAATATAGCACAGAAAAAAGTATTACTCCTGTCATAGTGTGCCTAGCCTCTCATAACAAAATACCATAAACTGGGTGGCTTAAAAAATTGAAATTAATTTTCTCACCGTTTCAGAGGCTAGAGGGTCCAAGATCAGAGTTCAGTTCTCTTCTGGCTTGTACTCAACAGGGCCTCAAAATCATGGAAATCCAATGGGGTGGGATGGGGGAGCAAGAGTTCCCTCTTATGTCTCTTCTTGTAAGGACCTTAATCTTAAGGGATTAGGGACTCACCTTTATGTTCATTTAACCTTAATTACCTCCTAAGGCCCCATCTACAAATATAGTCATACTGGGGTTTAGCGCTCTAATGTATGAACTTGGGGGAGGCAGAATTCAGCTCACAGAAATCCTTAATGTATAGTAGAATAAAATTTGAAAATTGGGAGGAAAAGAGAAAAATCCTATTGAAAGATACACAAAAGATATAAACAATTAACAGGAAGATAGAAAAACCAAACTTAAAATATAAAAATATGTTCAACGTCACTCAAAGAAGTGCAAATAAAACTACACCTAGAAACCATTTTTCATTTATCAGGCTGGCAAAAGCTCAAAAGCTTGAAACTTTACTCTGCTGGCAAAGCTGTAGGAAACCGACATTCTCCTACATTATTGGTAAGAATACAAACTTGTTCAACTCTATAGAGAGAAATTTGACAATAGTTAATAAAACCACCTTGGCATTTATCCTTATTCAAGTAAATGTGCTTTTAGAATTTATCCTCAATATATATCTACAGGAACACATATGTGCAAGGTTATTTATTACTTTATTATTTATAATTACAAAATATTAGCGACAGTTTAAGTGTACAAGCATAGGTAATTGGTTGAATAAGTTGCTATACATACACACAATAAATACTATGTGCTGTGAGAAAAGGGATGGTGAATCCAAGATAGTGAGATGGAAAGAAAGAAATATTTCTTTAAGAAAGAAATATAGCAAGAAAACAAACATGTGCACATGTATATGTGCTTATAAATAAAATTAAAACATAGGAGGAATAAAGTGCAAAGCATTAAAGATAATAATTACCTCTAATGGGTGAGGAACAAAAAGAATAAGGAGGAAAATGACATTTCTTGAAATATCTTTTTTGCATACTTTTAGAAGTGCATAAGTGTTCTACATATTCAAAAACTAAAATTGTATCTATAAGAATGGGCAGAAAAAAAAATCCTAAATCCAAAAGCAAATGGAAAGCAATGAACCCAACTATATTTTCAAGTGAATATTGTAGTCTCATTGAAAAGGAGAGGAAGAAATAATCCAAGTAATTTATGAACTCAATATTCTTAACCTATAGCAGGGAAGGGCATAAGAGAAGAGTTACAAACAAATCCAAGCTATTTTACTGAGTTTGTTTTTTGTAGTGGTATGGAAAATTTATTTTAAATACTTTTAGATGTGTTGTAGGTTTTAGCAAATGAGTACATGTGTTGATGTTATAGGGAGCATGGGCTCTCACCATGAAAAAAGGAACCTTATGGGAGTGAACTGGAAAGGTAACAGCTTGACTCGCGATTTCTAAAATAGGTATATATAAATATACATCTGTTAATGCCTCTGTGTGTGCACATGTATTAGGGTTTATGTGTAAAATGTCTCCCAAAGCCTCATAGGCTCATAGGTGGGGCTTTGGGGAGGTGACTGGAACATGGGTGTGTGATACTCACCACTGGATTCATCTGCCTGTGGGTTTTAGCTGGGTGTGTTGTTGAGAGGTGAGGCCTGGTGGGAAGAGGTGGATCACTGTGGGCGTGGCCTGGAGATATATACCCTCTTCACCTGACTGCTGCTGCTTCTGGCCTGCCAGGCCCTTCTGCCATGCCACCCTGCCTTGGAGCCAGCCAACTATGTACTGAAACCTCCACAAACTGTAAGCTAAATAAACCTTTCCTCCTTCCACTTTGGGTGTCAAGTATTTTGTCCCAGCAATGAGAAAGTAGCAAGACAACATGTATATGTATCTGTATATAGATAGATGTCTATATTTTCTGGCTCTGTCTGCTGAAAGGGCCAGGAAGGAAAAATGTGTCTGCAGTAATAAGCACATCTAGCTCTGTATCTTGGTTTCAAATACTATTGCCTGCTTAAAGGAGGCAGGGTTCCTTGGAGAAATAACTGATCTTGGGGCTTATGTCGATAATACTCCCCAAATTCTTCTCTTTTTTTGGTACCGGGGATCGAACTCGGGTCCTTCCACTTGCGAGGCAGGCGGCGGAACCACTAAGCTAAATCCCCGGCCCTATGTAGATAATACTTTACCAGATGAGCCTTGGATAGCTTGTCATGCCACATAGTAAGGAAGTAAACACAACACATACACACACACACACACACACACACACACACAGAGTGATTAAGGCATGTTACAAGAACAACAAAGTCAGTCTGAAGAGGATCCCATGGGTCAAATCTGGGACAGTTTGAAGGATTTCATGAGTCCTTACTGACAATAATCTATACATGTTTGATCTACACATATTTCCATAGGGAGGGCAAAGAAGATCTCTGGCTGTAGTAAAATGCTGAGTGGCAACTGGTAAATGCAGAGGGAGCATTGGCATTAGAAAATAACGTTTTGCAACCTCACAGTAAAGGTTGGACTAGGCAAAAATCATCAGTAGACACTCAGTTTCCTACTGGTGCTGTAACAAATTATCACAAACTTAGTGGCTTAAAACAAAACATTAACTTAACAGTTCTGAAGATCAGAAGTCCTAAAATCAAGGTGTCAGCAGGACTATGTTCCTTCTAAAGTCTTTAAGGAAGAAGCTCTTTCCTTGTCTTTTTCAGATTTATTCCTAGGTGTCTGGAACTTTTGGTGTTATTGTAAACAATATTGCTTTTAAAATTTCCTTTTCCTATGCACATAGTCATGTCATTAATAAATAATGATATTTTTGCTTCTTTTCCCCCCAGTTCTTATATACTTTTTCTCTTGCCTCATTGCACTGGCTAGAAATCTCCAGCTCAGAAGTGAAAGTTTCAACATTTAATCATTAGTCTGATGTTAGCTATAATTTTTTTATAAATATAATTTACTAATTCTATTGTTATTTTGTCTATTCCTAATTTGCCAAGAGTTTTTAAGAATCATATGTGAGGGCCAGGGATTTAGCTCAGTGGTTCCTCTGCCTGCCTCGCAAGTGCAAGGTCCCGAGTTTGATCCCTGGTACCAAAAAAAAGAATCATATGTGACTACTGAATTTTATGTAATGCCTTTCTATATATATTCGGCTGACCTTATGGTTTTTAATATGGTGAATTACGCTAATCTGGTAGCATGCATGATCTGTTTTATAGATCAAAATTATTTTCACGGAAGATACTGGCCTCTCTTCCTTTTTGTGGTGATTTTCTTGTCAAGTTCTAGTATCAAGGTTATTCTGATTAATAAAATAAATTAAGGTATATTGAAACTCCTCCTTTTAAAAAGACTTAATTCTTTTGAACAACTTGAGGTTCACAGCAAAATTGAGAAGAGTGTACAGAAGCTTCCCGTATGGTCCCTATCTCAACACATGCACACCCTATACCATTCACACCCCTCGCCAAAGTGGCACATGTGTTACAACTGATGAAACTACATTGACACATCATTGTCACCCAAAGACCATAGTTCATATTAATGGTGCACTCTTGGTGGTGTACACTTTATATATTTGGACAAATGTATAATGAATGATATAGCTCTATCATTATAATTTCATAATGTAGTTTTAGTACTCTTAAAAGTCTCTGTACTCTGCCTATTCATTCCTTCCACCACCCAAAACTGGTAACCATTGGTTTTCAAATTTTTTATTTTTTTACTTGTAGGGAACATGGAAAGGGGACATTACTAGAACCTCTGTAGTTAAGTCCTACTCTCCTGTGAGCCACGGCAGCACAAGGCGAATTACAGGAAAGATAGAAAAATGAGACTTTGAGAAGAAGCTGAGCTTTGGGTCTGATCAGTGCTGCTCTGGGCGGCAAAGAGGAAAGCCCCGAGTTTACCGTACCTTTTATTCAGTACATCGGGAGAAACAAATGTAACAAATGACTTGCAGAGAGTTCAGTACATCCACATAAACAAGGTGTAACAATCCAAGAACAATGAGGAACTGAGTAGATTCTCGTTCCTCCTGGGATGTCTTCAGCTGGTGTAATCTTGTCCTGGAGAATCACAGCATCACCAGATCATTGAGGTCTCAGTTGTGACTGGAGGCCAAAATGGAATTATGTCTTGGAATTTCATAGCTGGGCTATAGGCAGGAGAATTACGCTAACCAAATGATTTTTCCCTAAAATTATGTAATATTGCTCCCGACATATACTCTTTCCAAAGGTTTGCCTTTTCCAGAATGTCTTACGTTGGAATAAAGTATGCAGCCTTTTCAAATTAGCTTCTTCCACTAATAATATGCATTTTAAGTTGCTCCAAGTCTTTTCATGACTTGCTAGCTCATTTCATATTACCATGGAATAATATTCCATTGTCTGGATATACTAAGTTTATTTACCCATTTGTGTACTAAAGGACATCTTGGTTGTTTTAATTTTTGGCAATTTTATGAATAAAGCTGCTTTCAACATCTGTGTGCAGTTTTTGTGTGGACATAAATTTTTGACTCCTGTGAGTAAATAACAAAGGGCAGGATTTCTGACTGTATGGTAAAAATATGTTTTACTTTGTAAGAAACTCCCAAACTATCTTCCAAAGGAGGTGCACCATTTTGCATTCCCACCAGCAATGAAAGAGGGCTCCTATGGAGCCACATTTTTACAGTATTTGGTATTATCAGTGTTTTGGATTTGGGCTATTTTAATAGGTTTGTAGTAGTATCTTGTTCCAGTTTGCATAAGATTACTATGCGTATATGATGTGGAATATTTTTTCATGTGCTTATTTTCCATTTTTGTATATTTTAGATTACAATCATTTACCAGATAGTTTATCCCAGTCTATGACTTTTCCTTTCATTGTCTTCACAGTGTCTTTTGCAGAGAACAAATTTGATATTAATGAAGTCTAGCTTGTAAATTATTTCTTCTGTAGATTGTACCCCTGGTGTTGAATCTAAAATATCATCATGAAACCCAAGCTTATGCAGAAATTCAAGCTTCTTCTATCTTAACTTATAGGAGTTTTATAGTTTTGTTTTACAATTAGGTCTATGAGGCATTTCAATTAAGTTTTGTGAAGAGTATAAACCCTGTGTCTAGATGACTATTGTTTTTATTTTGCATATAAATACCCAGTTGTTTCAGTACCAGGTATCAAAAACTTTCCTTTCTCGATTGTTACTACCTTAGCCCCTTTCTCAAAGATCAGTTGACTGCATTTATGTGAACCTATTTCTCTACTCTTCCTTCTCTTCCATTCATCTATATTAGTCTATTCTTTCACTAATACCAACTGTCTTGATTATGCAGTTTTATAATAAGTTTTGAAGTTTGATTGTGTTGGTTCTCCAACTTTCTTCTTCTCTTCAATACTGTGTTGGTCATTCTGGGTCTTTTGTATCTCCATAGAAATTTTAGAATCAGTTTGTTGATATCTTTGAAATAACTTGCTGGAATATTAATTTGGGTTACTCTCCCCCCTTTTAACATTTCCTAGAAGAATTTGCATTGGGTTGTTATTAATTCCTTATAGATTTGATGGAAAATACTAGTAGAGCAATCTAGAGTTTTGTTTGGTAGAAAGGTTTTTAATTACAGATTCTACTTATTAGGTTAAAATGCTATTCAAATTATCTATTTTTGTGTGTGTGTTTGGTTAATTATTTCCCCTAGGAATTAATTTATTTCAACTGAATTTTCAGTTGTTGGCATTAAATTACTACTAATATTACCTAATTTTCTTTTTAGTGCCCTAAGGATCTATTGTTATATACCTTAATTTTTATTTCTAATATTGTGTGTGTGCTTTCTATTTTTTAACCAGTCTTGCCATGTGTTATCCATTTTATTATTCTGCTCAAAGAACAAACTTTGTTGATCATCTTTAATTGTTTCTTATTAATTTCTGTTTGTTTTTCAATTATTCACTACTTTTTATTTTGGCAAGGGTTAATTTTTGAACCTTTTGTTGATGTATAACCCACTGGCAGAAAAGTACACAAATCTTAAGTGTGTAGCTCTGTGCATTGTTCACAAGGTGAATATATCTGTATAAACAGCACTTAAAGTAAGAGACAGACGCTATTAGCATCCAGAAGCTCACCCTCTGCATCCCTGTTCAGTTCTTGTCTCTAAGAGTAGGCGTTATCTGACTTTCAACACCATACATTTATTTAACCTGTCTTGACCTTTCTATAAATGGAATAATAAATATATATTCGTTTGTTTCTACTTCTTTTTTTGGTCTATTATCTGAGAGTGATTTGTGCTATTGCATATGGTAATAGTTCATTCTTTTCATTGCAAAGTAATATTCTACAGTATCCTATTGTATTGTTTACACACATAGTCATAATATATTAATCCATTTTAATTTTTTTTCAGTTAATGGGGATGTAAATAGTTTCTAGTTTGGGGCTGTTGTAGTTCCTTCCATGAAGAGGGAGAGTCTAAACTGAATGTAGTGAGCTACACCTGTAATCCCAGTACTCTGGGAGGCTGAGGCAGGAGGGTTACAAGTTTAGCTCCAACCTGAGGAATGTAGTGACTTAGTGAGGCCATGTCTGAAAATAAAAATAAAAGAGGGCTGGGGATGTAGCTCAGTGTGAAGGCCTTGGCTCAATCCCCCGTACCACAAAAATCAGGGAGTGCATCTGGGCTGGAATCTAGGAATTGTAACTTGCTTTGGCTGATGAGATATTATAGAAGTTATGGTGTGCGAGTTCTGAGCATAGTAGTAAAAAATTTTGCACTTCTGTATTCTTTCCCTCCAGTTTCTTTGTTATTGCCCTAAAAACATGCCCAGCTAGCCTGAGACAAAACCTAGGCTCTCCTGCTGGAGGATGAGGTTCCAAGAAAAGTACAAAGAAATCCTCTCAGCAGAGGCCCCAGAAATTTGAGAGTTCATACAAGATAAGAAAAATCAGTCGGCTGTGCCTTGGCTGAGTAAGGCATGGAGATGGCATATGTTCCCAGCCACAACCAGAAGAAAAGCCCAGATCACCCACACATTTGTAAACAAAAATGGGTGTTTATTGTTGTATGTTTTTCAGGCTTTATACTGTGCTGTAGACCTGGTGGGGCGGACACAATATTCCTGAGCACGTGTAGGTTTAGGGTCAGTAGACACTGCCGATGGTACAAAGCGGTTTCCCTACTTCACTCTTCTACCATCAGTACAAGTGGTGTTCTATATCATTTTAGCTGTTCTGGTGGGGTTTGGAGGGACCATCATATTATGGCTTTAATTTGCACTTTCTTGATACTAATGAGATTGAGCACCTTTTCCTGTTTGTGGCCATTTGAGCACTCTCTTTTATGAAGTGCCTACTCAAGATTATTGCTTTATTTCTGTTGGATTGTTTGTCTTTTGCTTGACAATTTGAAAAATTTACATATTCTAGATCCAAGTGTTTGGTATGCATTGCAGTTATCTTCTTTCACACTGTGGCTTGGCTCTACTTTTTCCTGTGTATGTGTCTGTTTCTTTTTTTACTTGAAGTCTTTATTGAGATAATTGTAGATTTACATACAATTGTAAGTAGTAATACAGAAAGATACCTTGTAACTTTGCCCATTTTCCCACGATAGTAACATTTTGTAAAACTATAGTATAATAGCTTTATATGTGCTAGTATAATAGCACAACCGGGATTTTGACATTGATATAATGTCAATATTATATCACCATTGACACAAAGATCATTAATACAGTACAATATTAATATAAAATGTAATGTTATACTTACCTCCCCTAATTTATTCTGTTCATTTGTACATTAATATACAATTTTATCAAATATATGGGTTCATGTATCTACCACTATGGTCAAGATACCTAATTCCAAATCAAAAGGGTCCCTCATATTACTCTTTTTTAACCGCAACCAGTTTCCTCCATTGTTCTCAGAATTCTCCTAACCTCTAGAAGCCATTAGTACATTCTGTTTTTGTAATTTTTTCATTTGAAAAATTTCATCTAAGCTAGGTGTGGTGGTGCATGCTGGCAATCCCAGATACTTGGGAAACTGAGGCAGGAGGATCACAAATTTGAAGCCAACCTGCTCAACTTAGCAAGACCTTGCCTCATTAAAAAAATTAATAAAAGGGTGAGGTGTAGCTCAGTGTTAAGTTTCCAGTGTCCTGGGTTCTATCCTTACCATAGCAAAAAAAGAAGATATGAAAATAGAAACATACAAGCATACTGAATGCAACACTTTGGAACTGGCTTTTAGCACTTAGCATAATTATGTGGCAGCTCATCCAATTGATATCAGTAGTTTGTTCCTTTTCATTGCTGAATAGAATTTTTTTTTTTTTTTGGTATCAGGGATCAAATTCGGGACCTTGCACTTGCAAGGCAGTTCTGGAACCACTGAGCTAAATACCTGGTCCCATTGTTGAATAGAATTTTAAGGGTATGGACACACTATAGTTTGCTTAACCATTCACCTGGGATTATTCCGGTTTTGTCTATTATACAGCTCCTATGAACATTCCTATACAGATTTTTGTATGAACATAAGTTTACTTTTCTCTGAAATTAATGTCAAGACTCCAACTGCTGGCTCATATGACAGTTGTGTATTTAGTTGTTTTTTATTTTAATAAAAATTTTTTATTGAACCCAGGACCTTCACTCTTAGCTACATCTCTAGCCCCTTACCTCTTTTTTTTTGAAATAGGGTCTTGTTAAGTAACTAAATTGCTCAGGCTGGGCTCAAGCTTATAGTCCTCCTGCTTCAATCTCCCGCAGTGCTGAGATTACAGACATATGCCACCATGACTTGATATTTAGTTTTATGAGAAACTGCCGAGCTGTTTTCTAGAGTGGCCAGGCTTTTTTATATTCCCACCAGCAATGCAAGAGCAATTGAGTTTCTCTGAATCCTCATCGCTATTTGCTCTTGTCACTATTTTTTGTTTTAGCTGTTCTGATAGGTGTAGTGGAGAACTATCCCACTGAGGTTTTAATTTGTGTTTCCCTAGTGACTAATCATATCAAATATCTTTCATGATCTTTCTTGACATCTGTGTAAACATTTCAGTGAACTGTTCATATCTTTTGTCCATTTTGTAATAAAATTTTTTATTGTTGCATTCTGAAGTCTCTCTTTAGAGTCCACATACTAATTCTTTGTCAGGTTTATGGTTTGCAAATGTCTTCTCAGTGTCCCAGTATGTAGCTTGTCTTCTCATCCTGTTCACCTCAGTTCTCACAAAAACAAAATCCTTAATTTAGATAAAATTGAATTTATCAATTTTTACTTTTCCAGATTATGCTTTTGGGTAAGAACTCTTACCCAAAGAACTCTTTTCTAGCCCTAGATCCCAAAGATTTTCTTCTATTTTTCTATGTATTTTTATATGTTAATATTCTACACTTATGTCTATAATCCATTTTGAGTCAATTTTTGTATGAAATCTGAGGCTTAGCTCAAAATTCTTTCTTCTTTTCTTTTTTCCTCCTTTGTGTATTCACTTGCTGAGCACCATTCTCTGGAAAAGGCTCTCCTTCTTCCTTTTATTGTTCTGGCCACCTTTGTAAAAAATCAGGCATATCAGTGTAAGTCTATTTCCGAGTTCTCTGCTCTGTTCCACTGATGTGTGTCACGTGTCTGTCCCTTCACCACGATCAGTGTTTGATTACGGGAGTTATATGTGAACCCTTAGAATCAGTACAATGGTTTCTCCTGCTTTGTTCTTGCCAAGATTGTTTTAGCTATTGTAGGTCTATAAATTTGTCTATATGTACAAAAGTCTTGCTGGGATTCTGATAGTAATTTCACTAAACCTATTGATCTATTTCAGGAAAATGAAAATCTTTACAGTGTTAAATTTTCTAATCCGTGCACACAGTATGTGCTATAGACATCTGGAATCTGTCCCAAAAGGGAGACATTAAAGGCTTAATTCCCAGCTTGGTGCTATTGGGAGTTGGTAAAAACTTTAGAAAGTGCTGCCTAGTTGGAGTCTTCTGGTTTTTGTGGGTATGCCACTGAATAGGATGGTGGGGGTACAGCACCTTCCTCTGCCTCTCTGTCTTTCACATCCTGGCCATGAGTTAGCAGCTTTGCTTTGCCACGTGCTCCCTGCCATGATGTGCTGCTTTGCCATAGGCCGAAAAGCAATGGGACTAACCAACCATGTATGGAAACCTTCAAATTGGTGAGCCAAAATAATCCTTCTCTTTATAGTTTCATTATCTCAGGTATTTGTTACAGTAATGGAATGCTGACTAACACAGTATGTCTTCTCATTTATTTATTTAAAATTTATTTTGATTTATTAGTTGGTTGTTTTTAATAAATAAATATTGCTAATTAAAAGCATCCAATATATTAGTTTTTCTTTTAAGATTAGCATATTTTGTGTCCTGTTTAAGAAAATTTTGCCTATCCTAAAGTTTTTTTTTTTCTCTAAAAGCTTTGTCAGTAGCTGAGTGTGGTGGCACACACTTATAATCCCAGCAGTCAGGGGGCTAAGGCAGTTGGATTGTGAGTTCAAGACCAGTCTGGGCTACATAGTGAGTTCAAGGCAAGGTTGAACTACTTAGTGAGAACTTGTCTCAAAAACTAACCAAATAAATAGCTTTATCAGTCATCAATCTTTGGTTAGGATAAGAAGAGGGTGGCAGCCAACACTCTTTACCATAGTAAAACAACTTTGTACTTTGTGAGGACATCAAAGAGTTCTGGAAGCAACAAGTACTGTATGAACTTAAATTGCATGGGATAAGCTGGTGATCACTAGGGGTTTTTTCTCTGCTGACATTGGGCTCAGATTGAAGTTTGAGCTTAACTCATGCAGAGGAAGTCTCCTGGGAAAATAAGAACCAGCCAATCTTGTGGTGGCTAAACAGGGCTCAAATGACAGACTGAAGACTTGCATGTCTGCAGTTCCCTTAGGATGTTTCCCAAATTCTGAGGCTGTGTGGGATGCTAAGGGGCTATACAGAGAGTTTCTAAAAGACAAAGTAAAATTTAGTGCTTAGGAGATAAAGTCCTGGTAATGGAAGAAATCCTACCTCAAAAACCTATCCAGTCTCAAAAAGATTCAAGACATTTATGAGATGTTGCAGTTGTATGAAGCAGGAGAATAACAAATGAAGCCCAACACATTCAAAGAGCTGAGGTGAATCTCCAATGGTCCTTCAGGGCTGTGGGGTCAGAGACTTTCCAGATCTCAATGAAAAAATCAGGCAAAATTTATCTAATTTGACAGTGGTTACTATGGCACAACTGGAAGGGATCAAGAAGGATCCCACATGGGCCGGGGATTTAGCTCAGCGTGGTTCTGGCATCTGCCTCGCAAGCACAAGGTCCCAAGTTTGATCCCTGGTACCAAATAGAAAGAGAGAGAGAGAGAGAGAAGGATCCTACAGGCCATATGTAAAATATCATCAAATTTTTAAGATTTGGACTCTTAATGTAGATGTAGTATTACACACTTGTAATTCCAGTACTTAGCAACCTGAGTCAGAACGATTGTGATTTTGAGGCCAGCTTGGGCAACATAACAAGATCTCATACTCCCTGGAAATGTATTTTAATAGGTTTTACCTCAACAAAAAATAAAAACAACTTTTCAAAAAAATTTAAATATTTATTTTTCATATATAAACTTTTGTTTAATGACTTGAACACAGAACCTTGGACATGTTTGGCAAGTGCTCCACCACTGAGCTAAACCTCCAGCCTAAAAGTTAAATTTACAATACATCTGGAATACAAAAAGATGATAAAATGTAGGGTCAAGATATAATTTTTCCCAATTGTTCCAGCACTGATGAAAAATTATTCTTTTCCCAATGTACTTTAGTGTCACCTTTGCCACTAATCAAGTGCCTGCTTATCTGTGAGTTTGTTTCTAGGCTGTCTACTTAGTCTGCTTGGGCCATCCTAACAAAATACCATAAACTGGTGGCTTAAACAACAAAAATTCACTTCTCACACTTCTAGAACCTCAAAAGTCCAAGATCAAGGTGTTGCCCAATTGCATTTCTGTTGAGGGCTCTTATTCTGGTTTGTAGTCAGCCACCTTCTTACTGTGTCCTGACATGGAGGGGGCAAGGACGGCTCTCTGGTGTCTCTTCATGTAAGCACATTAATCTCATGAAGGCCACATGTTCATGATTTCATCTAAACCTAACTAAATCCCAAAGATTCCATATTTAAAACTACTGTATTAGGGCTTAGAGTTTCAATATATAAATTTTTCAGTGACACAATTTTGTCTGTAGCACTACTCTATTTTGTGGTTTTATTTTTCAATTCTTTTGTGATAACACATGTCCTTAAATACTATAGCTTTATAATAGGTCTCGGTATCTGGTAGTGTAAGATTTTCGGTTTTGATTTTCTTCAAGATTGCTTTGGTTACTCTTGGCTAAAAATATATCTTTTTTGCCCTCCAAATGGATTGATATATTTACAATACTCAAATTTCTTTCTTTTTTTTTTTTTTGGTACCGGGGATCGAACTCGGGTTCTTACGCTTGCGCAGCAGGCGGCAAAACCACTGAGCTAAATCCCTGGCCCTGATTAATTTTTTAATGTTAAACAACTACTGTAGTTCAGGAATAAACACTTGATTATGATGCATTATCTTATTATGATTTATTAGATTAAATTTTCTCTATTTTATTTGAATATTCATAGTCTAGACTGATCCATATTTTCTGTAGTATCTTTATGTAATTTTTTTAATGATGATTATGCTGACCTCATAACAAGAGTTGGGAAGTATTTTCTCTGTTCCTACACTCCTTCAGAGGACAGACTATTATTTTTTATTGAAGTATATTACTTTTATGGATTTCTTGTGATGCTAGTTAGTTTTGGATTCTCTTTGTGGGAAGATTATTAGCAGGAGTCAATTTCTTGGACAGAGCAGATTATCTTTTTTGTCAGATTTTGGTAAATAATGTTTTTCAAGAATTTTATCCATTTCTTAAAAGTATTAAAGTTGTTCAAAATACCATCTTGTTATTCCTGTAATACAGTACTTGTAGTGCTATAGCCCCTCTCATTTTGGATATTGATATTTTGGACTTTCTGTCCTTTGTCTTAAGTGTTTCTAGAGGCTTATCACTATGTTACAGAACCCATTTTTGCCTTTATTTTCTCCATTAAGATTTGTTTTTTATTCAACTAATTGCTGTCTCTGTTCTTTCCTTCTTCAACTTTCATTGGATTTAACATACTGTTGTTTCTCTAGCTTATTGAAATGGAATCTTCCAGATCAGTGACATGAAATCGTTCCTGTTTTCTAGTATATGTATTTAGAACTATAAATTTTACTCTGTTTAGTTGTATACATTTTGGTACATGGAATCTTCATTATTATTCAGCTCATAATATTTTCTCATTCAGTTATAGACTTTTCTATGACTCAGATTATTTTTGGAGTCATAGATTATACTTGATTTTTAGGCACTTGGGGATTTTGTTGTTTACTTCTAGCTTAATTCTATTGTACTCAGAGAATACACTGAATGATTGTACATATTTGAAATTCATTGTAATTCTTTATAGTTCTGCATATGGCCTATTTTCTTAAAATTTTGTTTGTACCTTAAAATAATATGAATTCTTTCATCGTTTGGTGCAGTGTTTTATATATGCCTATTAGTTTGTTTATTAATTTTATTTTTCAAATTTTCAATGTCCTTATGGATTTATTATCTAATTATTCTATCAGATATTGAGCATGTTATGTTAAAGTCTTCCACTATGATGGTGGATTACTCTATTTCTGTTTTAGTTCTTTCAGTTTTGATTTCACATATATTGGCTTTATATATACATACACATGTATTTTACATGTTGAAGCTGTTTTATTAATTACATATGGATCAGGATGTGAAATCCTGGTGAACTCATCTGTTTCATTACGAAAACTTTCCTTTATTTTGGGTAGTGCATCTTAAAATCATTATTTTCAGTAGTGCACTTAAACTTGATAATAGTGCAGTACTTTTACATTTGCTATTTTTTAGTCTTAGTATGGTATGTTTTTTCCAACCTTTGTTTTATAAGTTTTGGGGTCCAATATTTAAGGTTTTTCTCTTGATTGGGGACATTATTAGGGTTTTTCAAAGAGACAAAAGCAACAGGATATCTTCATCTAATATACTTATTCTATCTATATCTATCTATTGAAAGAAGGAGAGAAATGAGAGAGGGTTTATTGACTGCAATCTGTAGCTCAATATATTGGTAGAATAAAAATATATTTCAAATGTTATAAATGTTATAAAGGAAACAAAACAAAAAACTGACAATTATTATTTAGTTGTAGGAGTTTTTCTGTATTTTATATACAAGTTATTTCTCAGTTATATATTTTACAAATATTTTCTTCCAGTCTGTGCCTTGTCTTACTTTCTTCATGTGTATTTTGATAAATACAGGGTGGGTTTTTTTGTTTTTATTTTTGGTATGAGAAATCGAACTCAGGACCTTGTGCTTGCAAGGCAGGCAGCAGAACCACTGAGCTAAATCCCCAGTCCTAAATACAGGTTTTTAATTTCAATAAATTTTACTTTATAAATGATTTCCTTTGTAGTTATACCTTTCTGGTTTATCTTAGAAAGCTTTGCCTAGCCCTAGGTCATGAAGATATTTTTCTTTTTTTTCTAATATATTTACACTTTAAAATTTTACATTTATATCTTTGATCACAAAGTAAATCACAAATTAAATCTTGTATGTAGTGTGAGGTAGGGAATGAAGGTTCATTTTATCACGTATGGCTTATAGTGGCTCCAGCATCACTTGATGAAAAGACTTCTTTTTACATATTTGCTTAATTTAATACTTTTTTTGAAAATTAGTTGACCATATAAATGTCATTCTACTTCTGGGCTCTATATGTAGCTCCTTTGTTCTGTTCATTTCTCCTTGTACCAACATTAAACTATGTTGATTGTTACAACTTTGTACTAAGTCTTCAAGTCAAGTAATGTAAATCCCTCCATTTTGTTTTGTTTACTCCCTTATTCTGTGTGGTGGAATCCATTAGCTGATTGTTGAATGTGAAATCAACCTTGTATTTCTGGAAGAACTTCACTTTGTTATGATGTATTATCTGTTATATATATATTTCTGGGATTGATTTGCCAATATCATGGTAGTAAAGTTTTAAAAAAATCAATATTCATGAGAGATATTGATATATAATTTTATTTTTTTGTAATATTTTGGTCTGGTTTTGTTATCAAGATTATTTTAGCCTCATAAAATGAGGAAGTGTTCCTTCTTTCTCTACTTTTTGAAGGAGTTTATGTAGGATTTACATTATATTTTTCTTAAATATTTGGTAGAATTCACCAGTGCAATAATTTTAATTTTGAGGGATGTTTGTGTATGTGTCTGAAGGGTTTTGACAATATTCAATCTTTTTGACAGATATAAAGTAGTAAAAGAATTCAAATTTGTTTTTTTCAGTATTTTAAATAATTTTTTAAATCATGGAAATATATATAATACATATATAAAAATTTTATCATTTTAATAATTTTTAAATATGCATTTTAGAAGCACTAAGTATATTTATACTCTTGTGCAACCATCGCCGTCATCCATCTCCAGAACTTTTTTATCTTCCAAACTGAAACTCCATACTTATTAAACATTAACTCCTTACACCCCTGTCCCATTAGCCCCTGGCAAACATCATTCTACTTCCTGTCTCTACGCATTTTAGGGTAAAAGGTGTTTTAAAAATATGCCTACTTTAAGTTATTAAATTTATTTGTATAGAGTTATTCATAACATTCCCCTTTTTTCTCCTTTGAATGTCTGTAAGAAGTATAACGATATTTCCTCTCTCATTTCTGGTATTGATAAATGTGCATTCTCTCCATTGTTTTCCCTTCATCTGTCTGACCAGGAATTTATTAATTTTATATATCTTTTCAAAGATTCAACTTTTGACTTTGTCAGTTTTCTCTACTTCTTGTTTTCTATCCTGTTGATTTTTCGATTCTTATCATTACCTCTTTCCTTCTATCTACTTTGACCTTTATTTGCTTTTATTTTTTATAAGCTTCCTAAGGTAGGAAGTTGGATCACTTACTCTAAACTCTTCTTTTTTTAATATTAGCAATTCATCTGTCTTCTCCTTTGGGGATCCCAGCTTTGTGTCACATGTATGTTAAACCACCAAGCCATTTGGTATTCTGCCATAATGTCTCTAAATTTATTTTTATTTTCTTCATTTTATCTCTTTCTTCCTCTATTGGACAAATTCTGTTGCCATGTCCTGAATTTCACTGCCCATCATTTCTGTTATCTCCAACCTACTGTCAAACATATCCAGTTATTTTGTGTCATTACATTATTCATACCCAACATATTTTTTTGACTTTTTTCATTTTTTTCTCCACTGAGATTCTTCACTCATATGTCCATCATCTTCTTTAAATCTTAATTTATTTATAACAGTCATTTAAAGGTTGTCTGCTATTTGCAACATCTGTGTCATCTCAGTGCTGGTTTCTATAAACTGATTTTTTTTCAGTGTGGGTCATATTTTTTCTTCACAAATCTGTGAGTTTTTGAGTGAATAGTGGAGAAGACAAAAAATATTTTGTAGAAACTCTAAATTCCTCCAGAGAATAATTTTTGTTATAGAAAGATTCCACTGATCTCTACCCAAACTTCCAACTTTTTCTTTCCTATGCTTGACAACAGATAGAAATCTTATTTACCTTTTTCAGATCCAAGCTACTGCTTGTTTCTTTTTTATCTCTAGGGATTCCTTGTCCATGTGTAGCTTTCCAGTCAGTCAAGCACATCATTTGGTTAATCTCTGGATTAATCCTATATGTAGGTTTTGAAGTTTAGTCTCTCTGTAACTGCTTTGAAGATTCTAACCCTAGCTTCCTGGGTATTTTACCTGAAAGGACAAACTGTGTCAGGTTACTCTGGGAGGCAGTCTAGGCCAAAATGGGCGGTTACTGGTATTTGCTATAGTTTGAGTATCCCCCAGAGGTTTACATGTTGGAAGATTGGTTTCCAGTGTGCCAACGTGAGAGGTAGTGGAAACTTTAAGAGTTAAGTCCTAGTTGGAGGTCACTGGGGATACTGCTCTCAGAAGGGATTACCATAGTTCTTGTGGGATACCCAGTTAGCTCTTAAGAGAAATACTGTATTGTTATAAAAAAAAATAAAAACTGAGCCCTCCCTGCCCCTTGGGTTCCTGTCTCACCATATGATTTCTCCCTCTGCATTTTAGCATTTTCTATGCCATTCCCAGGAGGTCCTTATCAGAGCTGAGCCAATCCCAACACCTTGTCTCTGAACATCTACAACCATAAGCTAAATAATTCTCTTTTTTTTATACATACTTTATCCTCAGGTATTTTGTTATAGCAGTGGGAAGTGATCTAATGCAACTGGCCACTCCAATTCTTTAACTGCAACAAGATGGTAGGCCTGTGGCTTTCTTCCATGTGCAACACACAGAGGTTGAGTAAACTTACTACTTGACTGTTACAGTTCATCTTTCAAGAGTGGACTCCTCTCCAGTTTCTGCCCAGTTTATTTGCTTTCCAGTGCCTTCAAATAATATTAGTAATATATAAAATTCTTGTAGACTTCAAAGGTTGTTGTCTGCAAGAGGATTAGTTTGACCAGAGGCCAGAACCCTTCATGTTTATTTTTAAAGACTATTTTCACTTAGTACTGTATAGTCTATTTGGTTGGAAGTTATTTGCTTTTACCACTTCAGAGATATAATTCCATTATCTTTTGTTTTTTAAGGTTTTTTTTAAGTAAAAGAATACAATTTATTTGAAGATGGGAAAGGAGGAAAAGAAGGTAACAGACAGCTACTCTGGACAAGTAGGGAGAATTTCAAAGTTAATTGCTTCTTTGTTTTTATTGTTTCATCTATCTCACTGATTCTCTTTTGAGGGTGATATGTCTATTTTCTATGTCTACTTTCATGGTTTCTCTTTGTTTTTTGTTTTTCAATGGTTTTATGATAGTGTCCTTAAATGTGACTTTTTTGTATTTATCTTTTTTGAGTTTTATTACATTTCTTAAGTCTGTGGTTTGATGCATTTCATGAAGTTTATAAAATTCATTATTTCTTTTAAAATTCTTTTGCCTCATTCTCCTTCTCCTCTCTCTTTTTAACTTTACACGTTAGCCTTTTGACTGTATTCTTTTTTCTTCTTTCTAAAACTTTTACTTAAGTTTATTAAGATTTAAAAATTTTTCATTTTAATGTATTACAAGTAGATATTAATAAAGAAAATATAAAAGCCATTCTATGAAAAAATAATTTTTCATAACAAAATTATTAGAGAATAACCATGGTAAATACACTGTGTATCATGATCTTAAAAGAGTATATTTTCAATTGCTAATCTGTCAGCTCATTTCCTAATAATACTATACCTTTTCTGCATAAAACATTTTAAGTATTGGCAAAGTATCTCATATTCTGTATAATTTTGAACAATTTCTTCCTATTTCACAATATTTATTATTCTTTTTGGTCCTTGTTTTCACTTTCAGTTTCTCACACCAGAGAGACAATGTAATATGTGTAACATGTGTATTTGATTTATTTCACTGAAGAGTATGTTCTCACGGTACATCCATTTACCCCCCATTTGACTGTATTCTTGGTTTTTTGTGTTTTTTTTATACCAGGGATCGAACTTGGGACCTTGCACTTGTGAGGCAGGTGGCGGAACCACTGAGCTAAATCCCTGGCCCTTTGACTGTATTCTTCAAGGCTCTTACATGTGGACCTGGTTCTCCACCACCCAATTCTTTTTTTTCTTTATGATTCAGCTTGGATGTTTCCTATTAATCTGCTTTCCAGCTTACTGATTCTATCTTCTTCTTTCTTACTTTAGGACCCTTCAAAAATGGATGCTGAAATAGGATTTAAGAGCAATTCACTGATTTAAATGTGATCTCGGAAAACATCAATAATGTGATGAAGAAGTGAGACAGAGAAGTCAAACATAGTCACTAAAGAATACATTATCAGCAAGTTACCACATTGAGTAAGGAGGGTATGGATCACTGTAGAATATATACTTTGGAGTTTGCCCATCTGAGGGATGAGGGAGCTAAGATATTTATTGACTAACTCCCATTAATCATTGGTTGGGGGCTGTTTTCAGGAGACATTAATTCTCTATCCCATCTGGTCTATTGTGTACCTTGACAGCATAAGCTCTTGCATCCACAGAAATTCACCAAATTGTTGGAAGTTAGGTCACCGTGCACTACAATGGTGTAGCTCCATGGAATCTGACCAGTTCATTCATTCATAGCATTTTCTATAGTCCAGTCCTTAGACCACTCAAATGTAGTTATGGCCCACACTGAGTTCAATGCAATTGACATCTGGTTTGTTCCTATCCTAGGTTGTGGTTCTTTAGAATTTTTGATGGAGACATTGGTGAATCATTTTTTTCCCTCAGCAACCAAAGACTCTACAACTTTTTATATGGTCTTTGAGAGGTGTCTTGCTTAAAGTTTTAGCCTCTTAGCCTAAGTACTTTTAGAATTTTGTGATGGTATGGAAGGGGAGAACTAAGATATATTTGAGGCTTTCCAAACACTCTTGGGCTGCTTTCTTGGCCCAGTAGCAGCAGCCTTCTGCCAGGGATCAAGTATGGATTCCAGGACACTATATATAGCAAGATTGCTGGAGTTTTCAGGACAAGAAATGGAAGACTGTCAGAGTTGAGTCCTATGATTCCTAAGGCTTTTAACTTTAACTCATCTCTTACTCCCTAAGCAGATTTTTTGTCAACTAAGCATCTTGAGATGAGAAAATTCTCCTTAGCTTTTCTAAGAGTTTGGATTAAGTAATTAGCCTCCTAATCTTCTCCAGTTTGAGAGTTCAGGTAAGGTCTTAGAAAGGAAACCAGGCCCACGCCGAAACCCATCCTGCAGATGCCAGCAGCCCCTCCCAACCACGCCATACCAGCCGAGGGCCATGTGGTATCTGAATCTGCCCAGTAGAGGTGCCAAGGGGAACATAAAGGCCATGGTTATGAGCCCCAGAAGATACAGCAGAAGTGAACAACAGAGAGGGCCTCTCCGAGGCTCCTCAATGAAAATTGAAGCTCACTGGGAAAGTGAAGAAAATCTCTTCAATAAAAGCACACTGGACCATCATGGTTGGTAAGTTGGTGGGATCAGCATCTCCCATAGAAACCAGGACTCACTTGGAGGGAGGACAGCTCCCTGCAAGGTTCTCTGCAGGAGAACCTTGCAGAGTTTAATCCTGCAGGAGGTCAGGGACCTCAACTTGGACCTTGCAGCTAGAAATCAGCCTGAATCTCAGTGGACTACAGCTAGCTTGCTGAGACTAATCAACTTAGACCCACACTGCCCACATTGTCTACCAGGACAGCAGAGACATATCCTGAGGGAGAACGTTATTTTTGTTTTGTTTTGTTTTGTTTACATATATATATATTTTTTTTTCTTTTCTTTTCTTTTCTCTCTCTCTCTCTCTCTCTCTCTCTCTCTCTCTCTCTCTCTCTCTCTCTCTCTCTCTCTCTTCTCTCTCTCCTCTCTCTCCTGGCTCTATATTTCTCTCCCTCTTTGTTCCTGTTCCTGTCCCCCCACCCTTTTTTTTTTGATACTGGGGGTCGAACTCTAGTTCTTGCACTTGCACAGCAGGCTGCGAAACCACTGAGCTAAATCCCCGGCCCTCCTGTCCTTTTGAATTGTTTCTCTCTCTCTGTCCTCTTGACTGTCACTGTTATAGGAAGGTGAATACAATTTCTAGCTTCCCTATTGTTATCAGTTTGTTCTGTATTTGTCTCTGTTCTTTTGTTGTCTTTTCCTCCTGTCTTCAACAGATTCCCACAATTTGTGTGATCTTCCCCTGTCCTCTAGTCTCACCTCTAACCTTTCCGTCTCCCTCTATCTCTCTATCCCTCCCTCCCCAACCCCTTCTAAATCCTTATCCCAAAGGGAAAATTTGCCATATTGAAGGATTTACTTATTACAAACATATTTTGGGTTGACCCTAGATTTTAATCTAGCTTGCACTGTTGAAGGTGACAAATTAACTGCTACCACAAATTGTCATTTTCTAAGCTGTGTTTGATTCTATTGTTGATGCTGATTGTGTCAATTGGGCTAAAGTGTTGTGATTGATCTAATCAGCTGTCCTCCCTGGTATACTGAAAACCTAAGATTTCTCAGAGTCATTAGAGACTCAAAGCCTAAAAAGTCCAGCTATACCTGAAGATATCTCTGAGAAGCAATCACTGCATAGGGGCTCTAAACACAAGTAATAAAGATACTCACAATAAGAAATATTGAAGTATCAGCCCAGGAATTAAAGCAAAAAACAGCACCAACAACATAATTAAAAATAAGAAGACACCTTGGCAGAACACAAACCCAGACTTCCAGCTCACCAAAGGCAAATTCTGGGGGAAACGTGGTGGAAAAATATGATAATCAACTACCTGGACACCCTGAACTGATAGCACAGGAAGTAACAAAACAGATGAATGAGGCTCTAGAAAAATTCAAAACAGAAATAATTTCCCAGATAACTACAGAGATGGTGAGCAGAGTGAAAGACATGATTAGAGACTCTAGAACAGAAACAGATTTAAAAAACTAGATGAACTCAGGACCATGCTGGAAACCAGGAATGCCCAGCATAAGAAAGAAATGGAAATAATGAACACACAATATAGGAAAGAAATGGAATCCATGAAACAGATTCAAACAGATACACAGGAGATTAAAAACTCCATTGAAAGTATTCACAGCAGATTGAGCAAATGTGAAGATAGAATATCAGATATAGAAGACAGGATTGCAGTTAGTGACCATGAAAACAGAGATTTCTTAAAAATAGTAAGGACCATGAGAAATCAATCCAGCTGCTGCTAGGTGATGCAAATAAGAATAACTGATAGGAGTCCACGAAAAAGCAAGACAAAGTACAAATGACATAAAAAACAGCTCACCGAAGTAATAGTAGAAAACTTCCCAAACAGAGGTAGAGAATTTGATGTAGATAAGTGAGGTATATTGTTTTTTATCACTAGCCATGATAAAAAAAAATCTACACCTAGACATATAATATAGTCAAGATCCCAGAAACCCAAGAGAAGAACAAAATCCTACAAGCAGTTAGAGAAAAGAAACAAATCACTCACAAAGGAAAGCCCATCAGAATCATGGCAGACTTCACAACACAAACCCTAAAGTCAAGGAGAGAGAGCTTGGAATGAAGTATTTCAAGCCCTAAAAGAAAATAACTTCCAACCTAGACTGTTGTATCCTGCAAAATTATCTTTCAAAATCGATGGGGAAATTGGATACTTCCATGACAAAGAACACCTGAGAAATTTCATGAACACCAAATCAGCACTCCAAGCAATTATAAGCAAAATCCTAGAAAAAGACAATGAAGGTCACAACACCATGAGGCCCAATAGAGGGAAGCCACCAGGCAAAGCAAGAAACTAAAGAGAAAGGGGGAAAAATAAAAGAGCCAACAGCACTAAAACATCATGACAAGGATGAGTCGATATTTATCAATTATAACCATCAAAGTTAATGGCCTCAATTCACCAATCAAAAGAAATAGACTGGCAGAATGGATTAAGAAACAAAATCAAACAATATGCTGTATATAAGAAACACACTGAATTCAAAAAGAAATTCACAGACTGAAAGTAAAAGGATGGAAAACAGTTCTCCATGCGACAGGAACCTGGAAAAAAGCAGGCGTAGCAATCTTATTTGCAGACAAAGTAGATTTCAAACCAAAACTAATTAAGAGAGACAAAGATGGTCACTACATCCTTGTGAAGGGAACAATCCAAGAGGAAGAGATGACAATCCTAAATATATATGGACCAAATACAAATGCCCCCAACTATATAAAACAAATATTAATGGACATGAAAAAACAAATAAGCACTAATACAATGGTAGTGGGGGACCTCAATACCCCACTGCCACAAATAGACAGATCATCTAGACAAAAAATTAACAATGAAATTTTAGAACTGAACCAAGCTATTGACAGATGGACTTAATAGACATCTACAGAGTGTTCCACCCCACAAAATCAGAAAATACATTCTTTTTTGGCTGCACAGAGTTCATTCTCCAAAATAGACCACATGCTAGCTCATAAGACATGTTTAAGTAAATGCAAAAGAATTGAAGTTACCCCCTGTATATTATCAGACCATAGTACAATAAAATTGGAGATCAATAACATAAGAAACCGCAAAACCCCCACAAACACATGGAAATTGAATAACACCCTCCTGAACAACCAATGTGTCACAGAGGAAATTAAAGAAGAAATTAGACAGTTTCTACAAGTAAATGATAATGCCAGTACAACATACAGGAATCTATGGGACACAATGAAAGCAGTTCTATGAGGAAGATTCATAGCAGTGAATACCCATATTAGGAAAACAGAGAGAGCTCAAATAAACAACCTAATACTGAACCTCGAGCTCCTAGAAAAAGAAGAGCATGACAAATCCAAAGCTTGTACAAGAGAAGAAATTATAAAGATCAGAGAAGAAATTAATGCAATGGAGACTAAGAGAACAATACAAAAAAATCAATGAATCAAAGAGTTGTTTTTTCAAAGAATAAATAAAATTGGTAAACCCTTAGCCAACCTTGTCAAAAAAAAAGGAAAGAAAAGGCTCAGATCCATGCAATTAAAAATGAAAAAGGTGAAGTCACAACAGATCCAGCAGAAATCCAGAGGATCATTGATACCTACTTCAAGAACCTGTACTCTAATAAAATGGAAAACACAGAAGAAATGGACAGATTCCTAGATACATATGAATTGCCAAAGTTAAATGAAGAAGATATAAAAATTCTAAACACCCCAATTACAATGAGTGAAATTGAAAATGTAATTAAAAATTTACCAACAAAGAAAAGCCCAGGTCCTGATGGCTTCACTGCTGAATTCTACAAGACATTTAGAGAAGAACTGTCACCATTACTCTTTAAACTCTTCAATAAAATTGAAAGGAAAGCAATACTTCCAAATTCATTCCTGGAAGCAAGTGTTACTTTGATTCCAAAACCAGGCAAAGACCCAACCTAAAAAGAGAACTATAGGCCAATCTCCCTAATGAACATAGATGCAAAAATCCTCAACAAGATACTGGCAAACAGAATACAGAGGGTCATCAAGAAGATCATACACCCTGACCAAGTCGGATTTATCCCAGGGATGCAAGGATGGTTCAACATATGTCAATCAATAAATGTAATACACTATATTAACAGAGTCAAGGACATCTGCAATTAAACTGAGAATAAATGCAAATCTTCAGCTAGGCCAAGAAAAGTTCTCCCTGCAATGCAATTTTACCTGCTTTAACCTCTGTTGTCTCTGCAGTTGTCTAATGTTTCGAGGTAATGTTAGTGGGCGCATTTCCTTGCCACAAATGTTTTCTTTTGTTTTGTTTTGGGGTTTTTTTTTTTGCTATTTGGAAGCAGAAACTTAAGTTTAATTTGCTATTATAATTCTAACTTCTTGGAAATGGAAACTCTTTCCTCTTTTCCCTTATACAAGTTCCAAGATATCAATGTTCTAGATTTATTGCATTCTATAAGTTTTAATACATTGTACTTTTAGTAGTATTTAGTTTCTTTCTCCTTTCTGTTGTGATTTCTCTTTGACCCAAGATTTACTTAGGAGTGTACTGCTTAGTTTTTAAACATTTGAGAGAAATTCCTTGTGATTTGATTGCTATTGACTTCTAGCTTAATCCCGTTGTGGGTTGAGAATATCTTCTGTATGATTTTAGTGCTTTAAAATTTGTTAAATTTGCCTATGACTCAATATATGTTAAATTTTGGCAAATGTTCATGTGCACTTGAAAAGAATGTATATTCATTCTTTAACTGTAGGGAGGACTATTCTATGTATGTTAATTAGGTCATTAATTTTTTTTCTCATTTTTTCTATCAGTTGCCAAGAGAAGTGTATTAAAACATCCTGCAGTCATTGTGGATTGGCTCTTTTTAGTTTGGTCAAATTTTGCTTTTTATATCTGGAGCTTCTGTTATGAAGTGCATACACATGTGGAATTTTTATGTATTTGTGGTAGGTTGATCATACGGACCTATATTAGTCCTCTTCATCTCTAGTATTGCCTTGTTTTGAAGTTTCCATAGATATTCCAGGTTTATTTATTAGTGCTTGTTTCATTATTGTTTATGTATCCTTATATTTAAAGAATATATTTAAAGCAGTATTTGATTGTTGCTATTGTTGTTTCTAAGTCTAGCCTAACATGGGCTTTTAATTGGGGAATTTTTCACTTACTCTGTAATGCTGAGGATCAAATCCAGGGCCTCATGCACTACTGCTGACCTATTCCCTCAACTCATTTTTTAAAAATTGATAACATATTTGGATTTAAGCACTATAATTTCCTATTTATTTTCTATTTATCCTGTCTCATGCTCCATTTCATTTTTTACACTATTATGTATTATTTTTACTATCCTATTTTTCTTCTGTATTAGTTATTAGCTACACAGAGATTACAACAAGTATTTCTGGTTTTTAAAAATCTAATTTAAATGATTATTTGTTTATAATTTCCCAGATAATACAAAGGTTTTAGAATATTCTAGCTCCATTTACTCCCTCTTTTTGTGCTATTATTATTGCGTATCTTAATTATATGTATTATAACAATTATATGATTGTGTGTTTATATTTATAAAATATTTAATATGTCTATTATTTAACTATAAATAACATTAAACATATATTTATAATATCCTAAGACATTACTATTGTTTTCAATTGTGAAAGTCATTTGGATTGGTCTTTATAAAGAATAAAAATTTTATTTTAAAATAATTTTAGATTTACAGAAAAGTTGCAAACAGTGCAGAGACTTCCATATATCTTGTTCCCAATTTTGTCCATTGTGAACAATTTATATTGTCATGGTACATTTGTAACAACTGAGGAACCAGCCTTGGTACATAACTTCAGGCTCATCTTGTATTTTTCTCTGCCCTAGCCATTCAATCAGGTATTTCTCCAAGGATTCCTTGTTCCTTTTACTAGGAACCAAACACAGACACTGGGTATCTCCATTGCTAGAAGACCATCATTGCTTCCAAGCTATCTCAGTAGACAGAACTAGAAAATATAATATAAATATAAATGCATATATAATGTATAACAATTCATATGTGTAACTATTTCTGTATCTCTCCATCTCTATCTATAGTAAGCTAATCATGAGTTCATACTAATGTTTCAAGACTAATCTAATACCATACAGTTTACTCTGTCCAACCTTGCTGATCTAAAACTCTCACTCCAACAGTGAGACACCCGGCTCCCATCATTTACTTATTTACCATTGTTTACCTGGCTCCCATTCCATTTACTTATTTGTTTGATCCCATCACCTATTTGCAACAGCATTAGAACTGTTAACCTGTACCTCTGGAGGAACAACTTTACTGAGTAAAGTACTATATTGCTGGGTTATGTCTTTTGACTTTATTCTTTCAGTTTCTAATCAAAGTATCATTGTTTTCAAAATTTTTATATTTCTTCATCATGAATACTTTGGATTAATTTGGATTTTTAAAAATATTGCAGCCAGGAGAGGTGGTGGTGCACACCTGTAATCTCAGCACTCAGGAGCTGAGGCAGGAGGATTGTTGTGAGTTCAAGGCCAGCCTGAACTACATAATAGGACTCTGTCTCAAAAAAATTGCAATTTTATATCACTTCCTTGATTACTCCTTTTTTTTTGTATTAAATTCTTTTATTTGTACATTGTAGGTATACAACACAATTACATTTCTCATTGGGAATTGTACCTTTATATAATGCATCTTGGTTCTTATTTTTTCCCCATTCCCAGCCCTCCCTTCACGCCCTCCACCCTTCCCTATTTACAAAGACTTTATTTCCATTTTTTCCATTTCTCATCATTTTTTCCTTTCCCTTCTTTCCTTTCCCCTGTGCCTCCCACTACCCCTACACCTTTGGACCTTTTATTCCTATTTTGCATTATCGATTATTCATTCTAATAATTGGTACATTTTAGGTATACAATATAATGACATTCATCATTGGAAATTTGCACCTTTACATAGTCTCTCTTGGTTCTTGTTTTTCACCCTTGCCCAGCCTTCCCTTCAACTCCTGCAGCCCTCCCTATTTACAAAAATTTTGTTCCTATTTTTCCATTTTCTCATATTAATCCCATTCCCTTCTATCCTTTCCCTTAGCCCTCCCACTTCCTTCCCCTTTGCCCCTTTTCTTCCTATTTCACATTACCTATTATACATTTAGTCCTTATTTACACTTTCAGTTTCTCACACCAGAGAAACTATTCGGTATTTACACATCTGTGTCCTATTTATTTCACTTAAGAGTATTGCCTCAATGTGCATCCACTTAGCTATAAATGTCTCTAATTTCTCATTTTTTATGGCTGAGTAGTATTCCATTTTATAAAAAAACCACATTTTCTTTATCCAGTCTCCAGTTGATGGGCATTTGGGCTGCCTCCAAGTTTTAGCTATTACAAACTGCTGCTATGAACATGGGCGCACATCTATCACCGTGGTATGATTCTTTTAATTCTTTGGGGAAGATCCCCAGCAGTGGAATAGCGGGGTCAAATGGGATTTCCAGTCCTAGTTCTTTGAGGTATCTCCATACTGATTTCCACAGTGCTTGCACCAGTCTACACTCTCACCAGCAGTGGAGCAGGGTTCCTCTTTCCCCACAGCCCCGCCAGCATTTGTTATTGGTTGATTTCATGATAGCAGCCATTCTTTCTAGAGTGAAGTGGAATCTCAGCGTTGTTTTCATTTGCATCTCTCAAATGACCAGTGACATTGAACATTTTTTCACGTATTTATTTGCTATTTCTACTTCTTTGTCTGAGAAATGTCCGTTCATTTCAGATGCCCAGTTTTGGATTGGGTCTTTAAATTTGAGAGGTCTGATCTTTTTAAGTTCTTTATAGATTTGAGATAGTAGACCTTTGTCTGAGGAAAAGCAGGTGAAGATTTTTTCCCACATTGTGGATTGTCTCTTCACATTGCTGGTGGTTTCTCTTGCTGTACAGAACCTTTTTAATAAGAAGAGATCCCATTTGTTGATTGTTTGTGCTAGTTCATGGGCAACTGAGGTTTTGTTCATAAAATCTTTTCCTACACTGATGTCTTCAAGGGTTTTACCTAACCTCTGTTCCAACTGGTTCAGAGTTTCTATTTTAATATTTAGATCTTTAATCCATTTTGATTTTAGTTTAGTGCATGGTGAGAGATATAGGTCTAGTTTTAATCTTTGGCAAGTTGAAGCCCTATTTTTCCAGCACCATTTATTAAAGAGGCTATCTTTCCTCCAGTGAGGGTGTTTGGCTCCTTTATTGAAGATGAGATGGCTGAGTGTGTCTGGCGTTGTTTCTGCATCTTCTAATCTGTTCCACTGGTCCTCAAGTCTGTTTCTTTGCCAGTACCATGCTGTTTTTATCACAGTAGCTTTGTAGTGGAGTTGCGGGTTGGGGATTGTGATACTCCCTGCCATGTCTCTGTTACCTAGAATTGCTTTTGCTATTCTGGGTCTCTTCTTGCTCCAAATGAATTTTTGGATTTTTTTCTCGAGGTCTATGAAGTATGCTGCTGTGATCTCAATTGGAATTGCATTAAATCTATATAGCAGTTTTGGAAGTATGGCCATTTTCACTATATTAATCCTTCCAACCCAGGAGCAGGGGATGTCTGTCCATTTTCTGATATCATCTTCAATCTCTCTTTTCAGAGTGCCATAGTTTTCAGAGAAGAGGTCTTTGATTTCTTTTGTTAGGATGATTCCTAGGCATTTCAGTTTTTTGGATGCTATTGTGAAAGGAATTATTTTCCCTATTTCTCTCTCAGTGAGTCTGTCATTGGTGTAGAGGAAAGCTATTGATTTTTGTGTGTTAACCTTGTAACCAGCTACTTGACTGAATTTGGTTATTAAGTCTAGAAGACTTTTGGTGGAGTTCTTGGGGTCTTCTATATAGAGTATCATGTCATCTGCAAATAATGACAATTTGACTTCTTCATTTCCTATCTTTATTCCTTTTATTTCTTTCTCTTGTCTAATTGCCGTGGCTAATGTTTCCAGAACTATATTGAACAAGAGTGGTGATAGTGGACATCCTTGTCTTGTTCCTGATTTGAGTGTGAAGGATTTTAGTTTTTGACCATTTAGTATGACATTGGCTGTTGGTTTTTCATAGATGGCTTCTATCAGTTTGAGGTAGAGACCATCTATTCCAATTTTTTGTAGGGTTTTTTATCATAAATGCTTGTTGGATTTTGTCAAACGGTTTTTCTGCATCTATGGAGATAATCATGTGGTTTTTGTCCTTGGCTCTATTGATATAGTGTATTACATTAATTGATTTTCGTATATTGAACCATCCCTGCATCCCTGGGATGTATCCCACTTGATCAGGGTGTATGATCTTCTTGATGATCTTCTGCGTTCTGTTTGCCAGTATCTTATTAAGGATTTTTGCATCTATGTTCATTAGTGAGATTGGCCTATATTTCTCTTTTTCAGTTGGGTCTTTCTCTGCTTTGGGGATCAAGGTGATGCTTGCTTCCAGGAATGAATTTGGGAGTATTGCTTCCCTTTCAATTTCATTGAAGAGTTTAAACAGTAGTGGCAGCAGTTCCTCTCTAAATGTCTTGTAGAATTCAGCAGTGAAGCCATCAGGGCCTGGGCTTTTCTTAGGTGATAAGTTTTTAATTACATTTTCAATTTCATCTGTTGATATTGGGTTGTTCAGAATTTTTAGGTCTTCTTCATTCAACTTTGGTAATTCATATGTGTCTAGGAATCTGTCCATTTCTTCTGTGTTGTCCATCTTATTGGCGTATAGGTTCTGGAAGTAGGTATTAATGATCCTCTGGATTTCTGCTGGGTCTGTTGTCATTTCACCCTTTTCATTCCTAATTGCATGGATTTGGGCCTTTTCTTTCCTTTTTCTGACAAGGTTGACTAAAGGTTTATCAATTTTGTTGATTCTTTCAAAGAACCAACTCTTGGCTTCATTGATTTTTTGTATCGTTCTCTTAGTCTCCATTGCATTGATTTCTCCTCTGATCTTTATAATTTCTTCCCTTGTATGAGCTTTGGGGTTGTCCTGCTCTTCTTTTTCTAGAAGCTTGAGGTTCAGCATCAGGTTGTTTAATTGGGCTTGTTCTGTCTTCCTAACATGATTATTCAATGCTATGAATTTCCCTCGTAAGACTGCTTTCATTGTGTCCCATAGATTCCGATATGTTGTATTGTCATTGTCATTTAATTGAAGGAACTGTCTGATTTCTTCTTTAATTTCCTCTGTGACTCATTGGTTATTCAGAAGTGTGTTGTTCAATTTCCACATGTTTATGAAATTTTTTGAGTTTCTTTTGCTATGGATCTCCAATTTCATTGCACTATGGTCTGATAATATACAGGGGATAACTTCAATTCCTTTGCACTTACTTAAACATGTTCTATGTGTGAGTATGTGGTCTATTTTGGAGAATGACCCATGTGCAGCTGAGAAGAATGTGTATTCTGATTTTGTGGGATGGAAGACTCTGTAAACGTCTGTTAAGTTCATTTGTTCAAGAGTTTGATTGACTTCTAGTATTTTGTTGCTTATTTTTTGTCTAGTTGATCTGTCTATTTGTGACAGTGGGTTGTTGAGGTCCCCCACTACAATTGTATTAGTGCATATATGGCTTTTCATGTGCGTTAGTATTTGTTTTATATAGTTGGGTGCACTAGTGTTTGGTGCATAGATATTTATGATTGTCATCTCTTCCTCTTGGATTCTTCCCTTTACAAGGATGTAGTGTCCTTCTTCATCTCTCTTAATCAGTGTTGGTTTGAAATCTACTTTCTCTGCCAAGAGGATAGCTACTCCTGCTTTTTTTCGGGTTTCTGTCACATGTAGTATTGTTTTCCACCCTTTAACTTTCAGTCTATGAGTTTCATTTTGAATGAAGTGTGTTTCTTGTATGCAGCATATTGTTGGATTTTGCTTCTTGACCCATTATGCCAGTCTATTTCTTTTGATTGGTGAATTGAGACCATTAACATTGATGGTTATAACTGAAACATATTGACTTGTCATTGCCATGACTTTTTCTTTTTGTTGGGTTCTCTCCCTTTACATTTAATTTCTTGTCATGCCAGATAGGTTCATTCTGCTTTGCTTCCTGGGGTTGTGATCCTCAATGTCTGTTCCTAGGCTATTGTGTAAAATTCTTTGGAGTGCTGGTTTGGTATTCACGAAGTTCCTAAGGTGCTCTTTGTCATGAAAGTATCTTATTTCTCCATCCATTTTGAAAGATAGTTTTGCAGGGTACATTAATCTGGGTTGGAGGCTGTTTTCTTTTAGGGCTTGGAATATGTCACTCCAAGCTCTTCTTGCCTTGATGGTTTGTGTTGAGAAGTCTGCTGTGATTCTGATGGGCTTTCCTTTGTATGTGATTTGTTTCTTTTCTCTGACTGCTTGGAGAACTTTGTTCTTCTGTTGTGTTTCTGGAATCTTAACAATTATATGCCTATGTGTAGATTTATCTTGATCAAGGCTATTTGGAGTCCTATATGCCTCGCTTATCTGTATTTCAAGCTCTTTTCCCCTGCTTGGGAAGTTTTCTGCCATTATTTCTGTGAAGAGATTTTTTTATGTCATCTGCACTCTCTTCTGTTTCTTCATTGACTCTGATCAGTCTTATGTTATTCTTCTTTGCATCATCTAGCAGCTGCTGGATTGATTTCTCATGTTCCCTTATAATTTTGAAGCAATTTTTCTTTTCCTGGTCACTAATTGCAACCTTATCTTCTATATCTGAAATTCTGTCCTCACACTGGCTCATTCTGCTGTGTAGACTTTCAATGGAGTTTTTCATGTCCTGGAAATCTATTTGCATCCATTTTGTGGATTCCATTTGTTTCTTATGTTGGGATTCCATCATGTTCCTCAGCTCCTCTCTAGATTTATTAATCATGTCTTGCACTAAGGGCACAATTTCTCCTGTTATCTGAGAAATTATTTCTGATTTCATTTTTTCCAGATCCCCTTTTGTTGCCAGTTCAGTGGGTCCAGGTGGTTGAGTATCAGAGGGTCCCATCTCATTTCCCTTTGGGGTTGCTGTAGGTGATCTGGAAGTCTGGTTTTGAGACTTATTTATGTGTTTTCTCATTTCGACTGGGGCAGGGGGCTGTTAGCGCCTGCACGGATTACCTCCTCTGAGCTGGGTGAGGTGGGACAGGGGCCAGGAGCAGCGGTAGGGATGGTGACCCAAAAGCCCTTTCCTGTGGGCTGGGAGCAGCCGGAGGGATGGTGGCTGGGAAACTCCTTCCTCTGGACCAGGAGCAGTGGGATGGTGGCTCAGAAGCCCCTCCCTCTGGGCCAGGAGCAGCGGGACAGAAGGTGGCCTAAAAGCCCTTTCCTCTGGGCTGGGAGCAGCGGGAGGGATGGTGACTGGGAAGCCCCTTCCTCTGGACCAGGAGCAGTGGGACGACGGCTCAGAAGCCCCTACCTCTGGGCCGGGAACAGTGGGACTCAGTACCTTGGTCTGGTGGTCTGGTGTCCTCTGCTCCTTGGTAATGTGGAATCAGGTGGCTGCCTGTCTGCAGTGGGGTGATTCGGTGTCTTCCGCGTGACTCAGGACCTCGGTAGGGCGTGCACAGACCTGCCTGTCTGCAGCGGGGTGATTCGGCGTCTTCTCGATTCCTAACTCTTTAGGGGGCACCCCCTTAAATTTTGTGCCTAAAAGGAGTTTCTTACTTTTTGACCTTCGTCTGCCTATCCAAGGCAGAAGTCCAGAGTCCAATTAGGAGTTCAAATGATTCAAATTTAGAGCTAGATCTTGCTACAGCTTGTATATTTCTGGTCCACTCATAATATCAGCTATCTTTTATATTCTTTTTTAGATCCTATGAGTTTACCTATCTCCAGGGCTATTTGTCCCTTGTTCAGCCCTAGCCAACACTAGGGTTACTGACCTTGCACAAACCCTTCAACTCAGCATTACTCTGGCACATGAGTCTGCTGTGAAGAGTCTGCCTTTTTCTGTAACATCTATGCTCAGCTGATATAAAGGATGTGAGATATATCTGCATTGTAGCTGCTGGAGAGATTCAGGGACAATCTGGAAATGTGGAAGTTAACTTAATGGAATAAATAAGGGAATAAGACATGGGAATCAGTGACAGGTAAATTTCCAACCTACACACCTTGGAAGGGCTACTGACATATCACTTCCCATTAAGCCTGCCCATCAGCTGTGCTTATTGAAAAGTTCAGTACTATACTTCCTTATGTATGTTTTCCCTTCTCTGCCTTCCTCCCCTTTGTGCCTCATTGCAGCATCCCTGCAATTATATTTCCAAGCTTTTGCCTTGGGCTCTATCTTATAGGAAACCTGGGCTAAAATTATCTTGTTCTTTTTGTTTTGGAACCCGGGATCGAAATTGGGACCTTGCACCTGCGAGGCAGGCCCCAGAACCACTGAGCTAAATCCCTGGCCCTTTTATTCTTGTACTGTTGTACTTGAGACTTCAACCAAAAAACTGAATTGCTTTTTAAATCTTCTCTCTTTTTTTGGTACTGAGGATCAAACTTGGGACCTTGCGCTTTCAAGGCAGGCAGAGACACCACTAAGCTAAATCCCCTGGCCAATCTTCTCTTGATTGGTGGGTCTTAAATTCCAACCCAGTGAGACATTGTCAAAGGTGCTCAGCTTCTCATCTGCTGAATTTGATCAGCTTTTCAATCAGAAAATTGACTTGACAATATATCTCAAGGAGAAAAGGGCTGCAAAATATTGGGCTTAGATTTCCAGATTCCCATTCTCTCTTAGATCTTTCTTCTACAAATCCTTGGTTACTCTTTGATGCTGTCATATGTATTAAAAGGTATATTTTTGTCCTTTTTTTTCTAGTTATTTTTGGCTAGGTACTTAGTCTAGAAAAGAGCTAGCTTTCATTCCAGGAAGCAGAAACTTACAACCCTTGGTTTTAATAGGAAACCACAGAGTAATGCTGGAGAAACTGCTGTTTTCTTACAAATGCTTGCAGGCCCCAGGCCCCATAGAGAACAAAGTGGATTCTGCTGCCACATGCACCTCTCTGTTTCCGTTTTCTAACAGCTCTAAACATTTGGATGTTTTGGTGACAAATAGCCTCAGCACAGTGTTTCCTTGCCTCATGCAGCTGCATCTCTCATGTGAAAGCTTTTATAGATGCAGAAAGAATACAGGAAGAGGTCAGCCTTGGGGTGATTGCAAGGGAGATGGAATTAGCAGGCAGCTGTCAAAGGAGCTTCCCTTTCTTTCCCCCTGCCACTACCCAAGGACCTTACCATAGTTCTGGTGCCTGCCTCCTTCTCCTATCCACAAATGTTTCGCTCCATTCTCCCTTTGTGATGATTTGAAGCTATTATGTGCATCAGCTATTACATAGTATTGCCCTCTGGTGGTACAGAAATGTTACCATTACTGTACTGGACTAGTGGGTCCAGAGTACTGTTGTTCTGAGCTCTTTGTCAAAAAGAGAGGAAAGAAAACAATTCAAAAAAATAAAAAAAGGACTGCCAACTGTCAGATAGTATAACAATGAGCCTTTCCCCCTTTATTGGCTCTCTTAATGACCTGGGGAGCTGGTGATTTGTTCTTTTTAGGATGGTTTCTGATTTAAAAACCAATAAACAACAGGCAAGAGGCCATCTGGCTTCTCAGATTATTATAATAGTTTGGGGCTGCATCTCAATTGAAAAGGTGAGAGTAATTTGGAGAGTAAGATTTGCCTGATTTCAAAATGGCTCTTGTGTTATTCAGAGTAGGCTAACTTCTATAACAAGTAAGCTATTCATTTCAATATTTTCAACAATAAAGTTTATTTCTTGCTTGTACATTGCCCCATCATAGGTTTTTCAAGTCAGATGGTTCTCCTTTATGTGATATCACAGGAATTCAGGCTCCTTTCATTTTATGGCTCTACCTTGTTCTAGGTCCTCAGAGAACTTTCCCACTAGATTAAAAAATATAATCAAGGATTGTATATAAGAGTGTTTATGGGCCAGATTTAGAATTTGCACCCATCACTTATGTTCACTTTGGGCATTCCATTGACTAGAATTCATTCATATGGCTGCACCTACCTGCAAGGCAGACTGGGAAATGTAGTCCCACTAGTTCAGAAGGAAAAAGGTAGACTTTGTATACTGCCATTGACTCTCTGCCACATGTTGCGTGTGTGTGTGTGTGTGTGTGTGTGTGTGTGTGTATGTGTGTGTGTGTTTCTGTCTTCTGAAGGCAAAGTAAAAGCAAAGTCTTGGTTTCTTCCAAGAAACCCTCAAATACTCTTGGCCCTTTCAATTTTTTAGTTTATTTAAACTCTGTTATGGTTTAGATCTCAAATGTGCCCCAAAAGCCTTGTATGTGCAGTATGAGCCTTTTGGAAGGTGATTTGAGCATGGGCACCCTATATGTATCAGTAGGTTAATCCTTTGATTAGTTCATATCTGAATGTGCTAATAGGAAGTGGGGCCTAGATTGAAGAGGTGAGGCACTAGGGGTGTGCCTTTAAGGGGTACAGCTCTTGCTCTGGATTAGTTTTTCTGCTTCCTGGCTGCCATGAGTCAAGCAGCTTTCCTCCACGAGACCCTTCTGCCATGCCATTTCTGCCTTGGAGCCAGCAGACCATGGACAGAACCCTCTGGAACCATGAGCCAAAATAAATCTCTCGTCCTTTAAGTAGTGTACATCAGGCATTTCATCCCAGAAACAAGAAAGCTGACTAATATAAACCCTGAGTTGACAGCAGTACTGAATCCTAGTTTTTCAGCCTCTTAACTTAAAAGGAAGATATATTTCAATTAAAATGTGGAGTACCTTTTTGGTCTTGTGGGAACTCTAACTAGCAAATATTATTTTTAAGTGAGCCTTTTACTTAAACTTGAGGTAATATAGAAAAATGCAAAAATAAGTATTGAACTTAATGAATGTTCAAATGGTCAGTATAGCCTGGTCAATATCACTCAGCTCAAGAAATAGGCCTTACCCATATCTTAGAAGCTGCCCACATACAGGGAGAATGGAAGAGTTTTTGGTGGTGGTAGGGGGCATTAAGTTGCTAACACATCATTTCAGCTCCAGTACCTCTTCTTTTAAATGTTACCTTCAAAGTTGAAGAGGGAATGAAAAGACCTTGGTTCTGTCCTCCCTGAATCCAGCCATCACAATTACCTTTGGCAGGTTACTTCCTCTCTTAGAATCTCTGGTTTTCTGCTTGTGCAATCAATGATTGGACTAGCAAGCCATTAATGATTCTTGAACTGTGTCTTAGTTACTTTTCTCATTGCTGAGACAAAATACCTAACACCCAAAGTTAAAGAAAGAAAGGTTTATTTTGGCTCACAGTTTGTAGAGGCTTCAGATCATAATCAGCTGGCTCCAAGGCAGGATAGCAAGACAGGGTATCACAGAGGAGAAACAGGTCATGGTGGGCAGAAAGCAGAAGGCAAAAGACACCAAGCAAGTGAGCCACAAGTGACCAGTGACAAGCAGGGATCCTCTTTCTGTCCCTCATATTGCATCCAAGCTACCTGCCCTTGGGAGGGTAGCACTCATACCCAGGGTGTAACACCCTTAATCTTACCCAGAAATATGCCAAACCAATCAGTGGAGTCATTTAGCAATCACACACTCTTAATCCCAGCACCACACATGCTAGATCCAGCCACCTCTGAAAAAGCCCCACCTATAACTATGTGTGATTTTGGGAGGACATATAGACACAAGCCATAGCAAGCTGGAATAATGAGGTGTTAAGACTTTTCCTAGGTTCCACAGGATGTGGTTCAGTGGGGGCCCTGCATGATGAGCCTGGAAGGAATTGCTTGCATAGAGAGATGCCCTGGCCCTAAGTGGCTCCCAGGTCTGCTGGATTAAGCTCCACTGCTGGTTCCAGACTTGGCCACCTCTGCTGTGCCATGAGCAGTTTCTACTCTGGTGATGGTAAGTCTTTTAAGATGAATCCAATTTGTTGGGTACTGTGAGAGATGCCAGTACTCATGGAGCAAGGGAGGTATACACTTGGCCGTGGGTTAAGAATTTTGGAATGTAGACTAAGACAGACTTGGGTACCAAGTCTAGCTTTATTACAGACAGGCTGTGTGATAAAGTTATTTAACCTCTCTGAGACTCACTCAGAGAAATTCAAAGGAGATGATCGCCTATCTCATAACTTGCTGTGCAAATGAAATGCACCAATCTATGTAATATACTTAGTGTGGTGCCCGGCCCAAATGTCAGTGAGTGCTAGCTGTGAGTATTGCTCCATGCTCACCCTTCAATGATGATACCACAAGGATATATCCAGGCTGCCTGTGGCAGGAGGCCATGAACTTGTAGTCTGCAGGGAGACCAAGGGGAAAACAGGTTGCCTCTGCAGGTAAATCTACATCAGTCACTTTTATTTTCCTTTATCATGTTGCTCTTTACCCCCTCCCCTAAAATTGTGCCTTAAAACTAGAACAATTCAGCTCTCATGGCAGAGTCATGATCTCTGTAAAATTCAGAGTCATCTCCTTGTAGTTTAATGTTTAATAATATCCCAACATAAGTTTAACTAAAAAGAATATTTAGCATTTGAGGTGTACTTTTTCTTCAGAGTCCTGTAAACCGGGCTCAAGTAATGGCTCCACTATTGACTTTGTGACCTTTTGCAAGTGACCTAGCTAGACTCCACTGAAAAGTAGAGATACAAGGCATTCTTATTTCTCAATTCACCCTTTTTCTTTGGACATCTCAGGGAAGCTTCCAAGACTCCCTTGCAGCTAGAATTCTGTCTGGAAGTAAATTCCTCTTGTCTGTCCTTCTTATGGCAAGTTTGGAAAGTAGAACTGAGGGAAACCTTCTTCTTGCCAAGGTTGCAGGAAAGTTTGGTTGTGATGAGTTTAGAGGCAGCAAAATAGATACTTATCAAGTGTAGAAGAAGTAGTTATGTGGAAGAAGTAGTTGTGACTGTAGCTATGGTGGCAGCTCTCTCAACTATCTAAGCTCTCTAAGCCATATGTCCTTGAATATAAGAATACATCTTTACATGTTAGAGTTCATTGCCACCCCTATGTATGTACTCTTCCAGCCCTTACCACAAGCTTATAAATATTCAGTTCCCTATATGAAAATTCCCCTTTGCTGAAAATATCTCAAATATTTTTTGCTTTTTGCACTAGATCTAAGTGACACATGGTCATAATACTGCTAATTTTTTAGGATCATGAGGATTAGGTAAGCTATTAAATATAAAATACCTGTTGCAAAAGAAGCACTCAGTCAATGGTAGTCACTAATAATTACAATAAGACTGTTTAGGTATTAAAATTTGAGGGAATCAGTCCCATAAATTGCATCTTGCTGCCCACCAGTGTTAGCAGGACTTTTCCCACTTTGGTTTTTCCAAGGAGTCAGCAGTCAGCTATAACAAGAAGAAAATGATCCTTGGCTTATGTTGCTTTCCCCTTATGTTCTTGCCAACAATTCATGTTGCCTTAAGAGATTAGGCCTTTTTATTGCTTGCCTCATTGCCCTGCTGTCTGCACCAGAGCTATGTCCTGGCTGGCTGGGTGTGTCCTGCTGATGGAGTCCAGGCCCGTTGTACCAGGAGCAAGAAGGTTATTTGATCTCTCAACTGTGGGTCTTATAAGTCCCATGGAGAGTGTTCTTATCCACAGAGCTCTGCTGTACTCATTGTCCCAGCATAGCTGAATAACAATTACACCTAAAACACTAAAGGTGTCTCTGGCATGATTTAACATTCAGGAGAGCACAGCCTCTATAGCAGCTCTGGGATCAGATCTGGGACCCATCAAACCCTTCCCAGACCATCTGAACCCCCATAGCTAATGGGAAATAGCTTCTTAGTTGGGCTGGTGGAAGAGAGGGCCATGAGGGGCAGAGATATTTTCACTGAAGCTGTACTAGTATCTTGGAACACAAGAAAGGTCTTCTGACTTGGTGTTTGTCAGGGTGGACTCAAAGCCTGATATCTCATCCACTGACCACTGGCCCAAGGACCCTGGGAAGGCAGAGGAGTTCTCAACCTACTCCAACTCACAAGTTTCTTTTTTAAAGTTGGCTGGCACTTCTTCCTCTATGCATTCTCATTATATTTTTCTCAAAAAAGCAAAATTATTGCACAAAGCCAACTCATAAAATCTTTAGACCCTGGAGATATGCTTGGACTTATTCTCTTCCACTGGCAAAAGCATAATGAGAGGTGAAGCCCCCCTCCAGCTTCTACACCTCTGTTATCACCAGCACTTCCCCTCCATCCAGCTCACTCTAGTTGCCTGCCCAGTCTGCTGTGATCTAAGCCCAGGCTTGGCAACCTCCAGACTCTTCAAATTTGCCTCAGGACTGGAAAGTGGGCTTGACTGGGTACTGAACACAGCACTGGCCATCAGTGTTCGTTGTTGTTGTTTATTTGTTTATTTTTGTTTTGTTTTTAAAGAGGAGAGAATTCACTCTTTAAAGAGTGAAAAATATTCCTTTCCCTAAACTGTGATATCCACATGCAGGAGATTTAAACTAGACCTTTATATCTCATTCTGTACAAAAATCAACTTAATATAAATAAAGATCTTAATATTAGTAAGACTTGGAATGACTAGAAAAACAATAGGGAAACACTTCAAGACATTGGTACAGGCAAAGATTTTCTGGATAGGACCAGAAAGCACAAAGAATTAAAGCAAAAATTGAAATATGGGATTACATCAACTGAAAAGCTTCTGTACAGCAAAGGAAACAACAGAGTGAAGAGCCAACCTACAGAGTGGGAGAAAATATTTTCCAGCTACTCACCTGACAGAGGGATAACATCCAAAATATATAAAGAACCCAAACACTTAACAGGTACTCCAATTAAAAATAGGTAAATGATCTGAATAGACACTTCAAAAGAAGACATACAAACGGCCAACAAATATATGAAAACTGCTTAATCTCATTAGCCATCATAGAAATGCAAATGAAAATAATAATAAACACCATCTCACTCCCATTAGAATAGCTACTATCAAAAAACCAAAAATAACAAATGCTGGCACCCATGTGGAGAAAAAGGATTTTATTTTTTTCAGTACTGGAGATCAAACCCAGGGGCCCTCTAGCACTGACTTACATTCCCAGTCCTTTTCACTTTTAATTTGAGAGAAAATCCCACTAAATTTCCCAGGCTGATCTACAACAGCTCCCTACCAGTTGAGATTATAGTTATGTGCCACCATGATCAGCATAAAGGAACTCACTTACCCTTTGTAGGGATGTAAATTAGTATAACCATTACAGAGAATAGTATAGAGGTTCCTCAAAAACAAAACCTAGATCTACCATATGATTCAGCTATCCCACTCCTGGCTATTATAATTCAAAAGGAAAAGCAGGTAGTATGCCAAAGAGATACCTGAGATACCTACACACCCATATTTATTATGGCACTATTCAAAATAGCTAAGATACAGAATCAGTTTAGGTGTCCATCAACAGATGAATGGATAAAGAAAATGTGGTAAATATATACTATGGATTATTATTCAGCCATTAAGAAGAATGAAGTCCTATTGTTTTTAGCAAAATGGTTGGAACTAGAGGACATTATGTTGAGTGACACAAGCCAGATGCAAAATGACAAGTACTACATGTTCTCTCTCATATATAGAAGGTAAAACAAGACCACTCAAAAGGAAAACAGTGATTTCTAGAGGTCGTGAAGTATGTGGGGTTGGGGGGAAGGTGGAGAAAGACAGGTTAGATTTGATCAGTGCACACTATATGCATGTATGGAAGTGTCACATGGAATTCCATTAACAGGTACAGTTAATACATGTTAATAAAATTTTTAATTCCCTTCCCTTTATCCTGAGTCTCTATCTCTACCTGTTGAATGTTCTGCCTCTCTTGTATACAGCAGAATTCTCCCACTAAAGTGCATGAGAATTACCTGAAGAAAACCATGATGTACCACTACACACCAACTAAGATGGGTACAATTTTTAAAAAGGAAAATAGCAAGTATTGATGAAAATGTGAAGAAACTGGGGGCCACATAAATTATAAGTGTATCTGCTATGGAAAACAGTATGGTGGTTCCTCAAGAAGTCAAATATAGGGCTGGGCATTTAGCTCAGTGGTTCTGCCGCCTGCCTCGCAAGCACAAGGTCCCGAGTTCGATCCCCGGTACAAAAAAAAAAAAGTCAAACATAGAGTTACCATAGAATCCAGTAGTTTCGTTTCATTTTTGCTTTTAAAAAATTAAAAGTGGGGCTGGGGATTTAGCTCAGCAGTTTCACCGCCTGCTGCGCAAGCACAAGGACCCGAGTTTGATCCCCGGTACCAGAAAAAAAAATTAAAAGCAAGGACTTCAGGTACTTGTACACCAATGTTCATAGCACCATTGTTCATAGTTGCCAAAGGATAGAAAGATTCCACATTTCCTTAGATAGAGATAAAGGGATAAACAAAATGTGATACATGCACAAAATGTAATATTATTATTATTATTATTATTTATTTATTTTTTTGGTACCGGGGATTGAACTCTGGTCCTTGGGCTTGCAAGGCAGGTGGCGGAACCACTGAGCTAAATCCCTGGCCCCTAATAAAATATTATTGAGGCACAAGAAGAAGTGAATTTCTGATACACACTACAGCACAGACTAACATTAAAATATTTTACTTAGTGAAATAAGACAGACAAAAAAGACCCACATGTTGTATGACTCCATTTACATGAAACATCTAGAATAGGTAAATTAATAGAAAATTAGAACTTATTAGGGGCTGGGGGAGGGGTAATGTGGAGTTGTTGCTTAATTGGTACAGTGTTTCTGTTTTGGGATGATGAAGAATTTTCAAATTTTGGAAACAATTTTGGATGCTTGCACAACAGTGTAAATGTAGTTACACTAAACTGGACATTTAAAAATTGCTTAAATGGCATAGTTATGCTATATCTATTTCACCACAATAAAAAGTATAACCTGAAAAGCTTATTGAAATGTACATTCCTGGGAGAGGGATTCGGTGTTTCTGACTAGATAATCCATGGGCCTGCTTTAGAAATACAGACATTTATAGGCTATGCCAACTGGTTTTCTTCTGCAAAACAAGAAAACAGAAAAGAAATGCTTGCTGCCATCAGAGCTGGTCCTGAAAGCAGAACATTCTCATACTTCACACAGTGAAAAGTGGGAAAGTCAGCCACCCTGTGCTTGGGGCCAGGAACTTGCTGAGCCCCAGATGAGTCAGAATGGGGCTCATCCAGGCTGAATCTTGGGATTAAAGGACTAGTAGGGGGCTGGGATTTAGCTCAGTGGTGCCGCCGCCTCCCTTGCAAGCACAAGGTCCTGAGTTCGATCCCCAGTACCAAAAACCAAACCAAAACAAAAAGGACTAGTAGGGACACTTCAACCAACCCTGAGATGTGGGGCCTTCCTGTGACATCTGACCCTCTCTGGACCCCTGGGAGCCCTATTTGGCTTCTTTCTCCAGCCTTCATTTCCCCAGCCAAGCAAGCTCCTCTTCTAGATCTGGCAAAGGCCAAAGGCAGGAAGCTGCTTTAGGGTCTAACTACCTCCTAGAGAAAGAGAACCATGCTATCGTTCCTCTCCCTTACTGTCCCACGCCTGCGTCAAGTTTGTGCTTCTATCACAGCTACATGGTCTCATCTCCATTGTCCTGCACCCAGAAATTGACACAATTTTCTGGTTTGGGTTTTGTTTTTGTTTTTGATAAGTCTGTCCTTGCATTTAAGTAGGCAGATTGCAAGAAAGGAAAATGACCCTGAACAATTACAAAACATCATCTGGGCTGATATTTGAGATTTGTGCCATATCTTTTTGTTGCTTGGCAACTCAAGTGTATTTTGAGATCAGTTTATACTTTTTCCCTGAGTCCATTATATCCATTTTCAAAAACTATCTGAATATGTCCCATCCAGGAAAAACCTCAGAGAAGAGACCAGCCTGGAAACTCAAATGTGAGTACTGCTGATCTTCAGAAGGGAAAGAGGAGGAAGAAAGAGGGTCATTAATTTTTACTGGGCCGAAACCAGGAAAAGGTCTGGACTACTACTCCTTCAGGAAATGGAAGTGAGTGAGACCTCGCCTCTCAGTGACTCCACCTGCAGTGGCCTCCTCCTCTCCTCCCCAGCAGATGTTGTAAGATGCCCCAGGATAGGGGTAAAACTAACTCTGGTTAAGAATTACTATTTAAAGTATAATGTGTCTGTTTGGTGGCATATGACAGAGTCATCAGGATGGTTTTCAGCTGTCATTAAAGATGTATGCAAAAATGCTCATGATAGACATTAATGAAAGAAGCTGAACATATAATTTTACATACATGGTTATTATGAAATTTATTAAACACATCATACATAGAAAAAGTGAGAAGGAAATATACTAAAACATTAAAGGAATGAACTCTGGATGGTACAATAAGTGACATGTTTCCAATTTTCTACTTTAAAGACACATTTTCTCAATAAGAATGAACACTTTATATTTATTTATTTGTGTACGTAATGTTGCTACGGACCTGACAACTTATTCTAAGTCATTATATTATTGAATGTGACCTGCATACAGAAAAATGTACAAATCCTAAGTGGATAGCTCAGTGGATCTTCACTAAATGAACATACTCACATAGCCAGCACTAAGTTGAAGACAAAGTCACTGGTGTACAAATCCCCTCCAGTATCAATTTCCAGTCTCTACCACCCCCAAGGAGAACCCATTTCCTGATCAAACCATAGATTCTGTGTGTCTATTTTTAAACCTTATACCTACTGTTTTGTGTCTGGCTTGTGTTCAGTATTGTTGGTGAAAGTCACTCATGCCATTGTGTATTTGTAGTATAGTGCAATGAACACGTATCATTTTAAAAATCAAAAGCCACTTAAAAAAATAAGGTGGCATATTTTAAAGACCCAGGGCACTTTCTACTTCCTGAGGGGTGTCCTACATTCCTGCTAGCAAGTCAGTCCATAGCCCTCAGCCCTGCCCACTGCCCTATAGATTCTTCTACCTTGTGTCCCCAGGACCAGGGGGGATTGGTGCTGGTTCTCCCTCTCCCCAGGGTCACCCCTATCCCCAGTGCACGTTTGGGTTTGAGGCCTTCAGTGAGGAGACTGGTCAGACAGGGTACAGAGGAGATGTGTCCTGGCATAAGGGGTGCCGAGCATGAGACTAAACAGCAAGTAGGGTCTCAGGAGTCCAGAAGGGGGCCAGGTCCTCCTGAATGGATGTCTTCACTTCCTGTCCTCATGGTAACTGTGGCAAAGGAACAGAAGCTTCCACTCCAAGATTGCTTCACTTGGCCCTTGGCTTGTTACATTCCTCAGCATAAAGCACCCCTTATTCATATGTTCCTTGTCACAACCTTATGAGGGAGGAGCTATCGTTATTTTCCATTTTGTGGACCACAAGATGGAGACTGGGAGAAATGAGCTTGCATAAAGGCATAAACTGGGCTTTAAGCCCAAGACTGAGTGACCTCCCGAGCCCAGGCTCTTGGCCTTGAAATGGGCTCTCAAGGCCACCCCCCTGGCCCTCCCATGTCTGGCTGAGATGGGGGTGGAGGCCATGACTGAGTCTCCAGGGATGGACTTGCTCCCAGCTATGCAGTCACACAAATCATTCTCTCAGATGAAGCTTTAGTTTGTTAGACTGTGAAATGAGCAACTCATTGCCTCCTTATCAGCCCCAAGTCCTGGCTCCCCTAGCCTACAGGAAACTCTGGAAAAATATTCTGGAAAAATGGAAGCATTTTTATGACTGTCTCCTCACCTAAACCTGCCGGGCCAGGATAAAGCCCAGACCCTCAGGCTCTGACTGTTAGCCTACAGTTTGGACCTGGCCGTGCCACCACCCCCCCCTCCAGCTTTGATGTTGTCTTGCTAAATGTCCCCAAGCCACTGGCAGGCTCTGATCTCTCCAGCACCTAATAATTCAAACAGCCTGAAGTAGTGAGCAGCTAATCAGCTCGGGGGGGCCTTGCAGCTGCACAATGAAGCCAAAGAGAAAGGAGGTCCCTTTCATTCTTAGGATCTTGTTCTACATCCTGATGGCCAAGGCAGACACCACCATCCGCTGGCCAGGAGATGAGGTTAATTTCTGCAAGGTCCTGGATTGAGGTCTGCCTGGCTGTGGTGACCTATTGCAGAGTTTGAATCATGACTGTGCTGGCCAGGCCATCGGGTGGGAATTAAAATTTAATTTTGAAAGTCCTGTCTCTGCGGCCCTGGTGGCCGTCGTCTGGGTGATTGACTGGCTGGTTTCTTTCACCTTTGTATGCCTCAGGTTTTTACTGGCAGAGGAAATGAAGGCTGAATTGGGGCAGGAAATTCCATGTACACAGGTGTTTCTGATTAGCCCTGTGCACCTCTGCCTTGAGCACAACTAGGCCCAGAGATGCCTGCGTGATCCCAGAGACCTCTCTAGCCTGGTAGCAGAGGCTACTTTACATCTGGGGAAGGCTGAACAGGGCACTAAGGCTGCTGCAGGGGAGCCAGGAGTGCTAACAAATGGTCCCATGCTTGGCCCTTAGAGCCCAGTGACCATGGGCCACTGACACAGCATGGTACACACACACATACCCCACCCCACCTCTGTTCCTGCAGTGGCTGCTGGTGGCACCAGGGCCTGACCTGGGAGATTAGCCTCACCCTAAGGTGTGTTTACACATTATAGCCAGTGCTTCATGTGGCTGACCTGCCCCCATTTTCACATCTTCCATAGGGTTTAGAGATCCAAAAAACATCCCCCCTTCTCTTACAGAGGTCTCTGGAGAGGTTGAGAAGGGCAAACTCTGTCTTAGTCTGATGTGGCCATCTGCAGGGTTAGTTCAGAGGCCAAAGCACATTCTCCCTTCCCATAATATATCAGTGCTGCCATGGGAAAATTTTCATCATTAGTCATTTATTGCCCTGGGCAAAGACTCTTTTGCTCCCATTATACTAAGAGGGTACTTGGAGGCAGGAGGCATCCAGACAAATACCACACAGAGGAATGCTGGGTCCATCTAGGCAAATGTCCCCTCCACACCACCCACTTCAATTTTCACATCCATAAAATGGGTATCACAGCAACAAACTACTGGATCCACGCATGGATTAATGAGCTACATCTGTAAAACATCAGGTGCTTGATCTGTGACTAGCACACAGAATCCACACATAACTCTCATCTGAGCATGTAGCACTAAGACTATTTCTACGGAGTTTCTCCAAAAAATACTATTTTATGAATAGTTTGTAGTATTACTTTAAACATAGCCCATCAAAATTGTAATGAATTAAATTGCCCATCAATTAGCTAGAGACTAAGGTGTGTTGTGATGCAATCATATGTATCCAGTAAGATCAACATGACAAGCTGGGTCTAGGTAAAATGTCCAGGAAATAACTGGAGAAAACAAGCCTGTCTATAGGGGCTACGCCTGTGGGAATGTGCATAACCCCATCCACCAACCTGAAGGAAGAACAGAGAAGGTGTGAATAATTATTGTGTATTTAAATATATTTAAGTCATTCAATAGTTCAGTGCCTAATAACAATGAAAATAAGAGCAGAGACAGATATAAATGTATCTTAAATGTATTTAAGTTATCAAGTTCCTACTAGGATGCCCGGTAACATCTGTCCAGGACAAGAAGAATGTGCTTTTAAAGGCTGAAGAAAAGCCTGAGCTGGGAACTTGTCCTACTAGGGGACATGGAAGCAGGCTTATCAGGATGAGTACAGCCCTGGCATGAGGTTCCACATTTGGGTCCACGTCCTGGGCATGATGGGGACAGTGTGGGGCTGAACCAATGCCAGTCAGAATCCCTTTGCAGCCCAGGACCTCATGTCCTCCCTGCTCCTGTAGCTGGAGCCAGACTTGGGCCCCTGTAGCTGTACCTTGTTCTCAAGACAGCTGAGCACTTCAGCTCCATGGGGGGAAAAGTGTTTTCAATCCTCTTAGGAAGGCTGAGCAGCCCCTTAGAAAGAACCTCTTGCTCTTGGTGAAGCACAAATGAATGACTGTTGTGTGGAGCTCTGTAGGTTGGGAAATGAAGGAACCTAAATTGAGACCTCTAAGAGTTGGCTGCCTTGCCCTGGGATCCTGTCTGCTGGGCAGGAAAGCAAAGAAGGTGGAATCTTCACTTCCTTCTCCCAGAGGAAGCTTAGTCTCTGCTCCCAGCTGTTCTAGAATCTGGGTGTGGTCTTGAGTTCCAGACCTCACCCTTTCTTGGTGCCACCCTTAGGCTCTCTGAAGCCATCTCAGTAATTCTTGCTTAACTGCCATGGATGCAGAAGGGCGGTTGAAGCAGCCACAATGGTTCACAACTTTCAATTCCTCCTCTGAAACCACTGTCAGATATTTTTGCCACTTTCTTCACTCTCGCCTCCCACCGCTTCCTTCCCCAGGGACATATTTATGGTACAGGAACTCACACCCCTTCCCTTGGTGTCTCCTGCTCCTCTTGCAGTTATCAGTTAGTTTCTTGGAGGGGTGCAGGGTCTGATCTTCCCTCTAGCTTCCCCTCCCAGGCCCAGCAAGCCCATCAGATTAGAGGGCTTGTCGCAATGGAGAAAAGGGTAGAAAAGAACTTCCAAACCTGGGACTTTGGTGTCAGCCCAGCATTGTGCTGAGTGCTTTACCTGCGTTCTGTCCTGGTGCTCTGTGAGATGGATGACCCTCTTGTTTTACTCACAGGAGAAACTGGGGCTGGGAGGGTTGATGTCTTGCCCAGGGTCACAGAGCTATTAAGTGGTAGAACTGGGAAGGCTTTGGCTGTCTGACTCCAAAGTCTAGGCTTTTCTGTGCTTTAAATCCCTCCACTCAAACTTCTCTTTTGTCTGGAATTCTAGGAAGTGTTGGTTCTGTTTCTCGTCAGTAGGGCCTGATGCTCCCCATAGAGCAGGGTCTCTTGGTATTTACATGTCATCCCCAGGGGCAAACCTGGGGCCTGCAGAACATCCTCAGTGTTCAGGATGTCCAGAACCAGCTGGAAACAGGGGCCTCCTGGCCCCATGCCATGCCACATGGAAATGCCATTTGTGTCAGTGGCTGTAGCTAGAGAGCTGTCTTTTGGAGCCAGGAGTCAAAGGACCACATGGAAACACTTTAGCCTGAGTCGGCCCTGGAGAAGCTCTGGCTTGCAGCCACAAATGGCAGCAGGTCCAATAACGCTGAGTGCCAAGTATGCCTGTTGCCAAGAGCAAGGAGAGTTTGGAGACTGACCAGCAACTGCAGCTCACTCGCTTCAGGCAGATGCTCAGCAAACATAGGTTCCTGCATCCTGGGAGAGAGAGGCCTGGGTCTCATGCACTGAGTGTTTTGCTGATGAAATGTTCTGTGCTCTGCTGTCTTGGGTGGTGCAGGTGAGGGGTGTCTAAATCAGGGGACCACGGGCCCCTGAGGTTGTGGTCAAGTTTAGGTATGTTCTTGTTTATAAAGAGGAGCCACAGTTTTCTCTGCCTTCTCCGATGTACCACAAAAGCCTAAAGGCCCCACTATCCAAGAACCAATACAAAAGAACAGGGGGGCTAAACCATTTAGCATGTTCAGACAGACAAAGTCATCCCGTGAAAGTTGGTTGGGAGAGATGGGTCAAGCTAGAGCAATCCTGTGAGGATAGGGAAAGCACCCAGGCCAGGCCAGCTCTCTGAGCAGCACCTCCTGCCTCCAGTCCCAGCCTGACCACACAGGCTGCTGACTGCTGGGCCCTTCTAGGGCCTTCAGGGAAGATGGTCTCCCCCAGCATCATCTGTGAACCTCATCTTTAAGCTCAGAGCTTCCTCCGCAGTGGGGCTGCCCCTTCAGAGCTCCAATTTCCCCACCAGCCTTGGGCCGTATATCTTCCCTCCTTTCTCCTGGCTGCTTTATAGCTTGCTGGAAACACCTTCCCTTAGCACTTCAAATGTATCACTTGAAAGCATCTCAATGTTAACCAATGTGATTCTTTTTTAATTTGAAGGGGCTTATTTTTCTGAATCACTTTCCTGATCTTATAGGAGGGCATGCTCCCTAATATTAAACTTTTTCTTTAAAAAGAGCAAAAAAGGACTCACATCTGTTTGATATTTAATTTGAATTGAATGGCAGGACAGGAACAAAATTACACTGCAAAAAGCCATAAAGCATGATGTTTAAAAGAGGCAAGGAAACTGAACGTACATGCCAGAAAATGGGAAATGACAAAGGATGGAGCGGGTGTGGCCCGGGCAACAGGGTGTCTCCTACCCAGAAGCCAGAGGGTAGCAGCTGACCTGGGAGAAGATGGGAAGCAGGAGAGGGACACTCTGCACTGGAGGGTTTTGTAGCCACACGTTCTGTAGCTGGGGTCTGGGATCCCAGCCTCAATAGGGGTCCCGGTCCTGTCTGGAATCCAATGGTGGCAGCTACAGTTTGGGGGAGGGATGGTTTCCTGTCTGAAGGCCTCTGAGGGGCTGCTGGGTAATGCTGCACACACAGCCTGGGTGGGCATCCAGGCCCTTCCCTGTTCTCAGTGTCCAGGAAGCCTTGGGGTTTAGCTATAATTCGAAGAATTGAGTTGAAAGTCCCTGGGCTCCCTGTGGGATCAGTGTGGTAGAGATACCAATGTCTTGTGTCCTAGAGGGCAGGAAGATGGGATAGGGCTCAGAAAGCTGTGTCTTCTCCAATCTTGTGAGAAAGAAGGTGACCTCTAAGTGCCACACCACATGTCACTGCACCTTCTCTGAGAAAGGGCCCAGGAAAGATACGAGTGTGGCTTCTTACCTAATGTTCCCTGCTGGACTACATTTTAAACTAGAGTCCAGGGCCCTGGCATAGTCACTCCAAGTATGAGTTCTGTCTGGAGGCAACTGTTAGGTGGACCTTCACAGCGATGCTCCACAACCTGAGCTCAGGCAGAGCTGGGCAGGGGAGGCTCCTCCCCGAGCCCAAGGATGGAGCCATGAGGAGAAGGGCAAAGACAGCAAGCCAGGTGCTGCCCTCACTGCCAGCTGAGCCAGTCTGAGTACACTTCCAGTCTCTGATCCTTTATTTCCTCATCTGTCACATGGACACCTCCTCATAAGGTTATTGTCAGTGAGTAATAGGATAAATGCAAACAATTTCACTTTTAAATAGCAAAATATTACACAGGTTTCTTAGACTGGTCACTCTGACATCTCTAGGGCTCTGGTGTAGGTACCATCTTCATTTCTGAGGCATTTTCACATTGGTCACTTTGTTACTCTGGCTAGCACAAGTACAAGGGACTGGATTTTTCCACATAGTGGTGTGCTGGCACTGTCTAATATTGTCTTATAAAACCTGATGGTTAGATGGCTAAATTTAATTTGATAATTAAATTGTATTTAATCATTTAAGAATTATTAAATTCCTAATTAAATTATTAAAATCAAATTATATGATCTTACAGTTGAGCAAGCCACATTTAATACAAGGTAAAACTCTGCTTCCTAGGCATATTAACACATCCATATATATATTTTTTTCTTTTTGTTTTTGGTACTGTGGATTGAACTCGGGTCCTTGTGCTTGCGCAGCAGGTGGCAAAGCCACTGAGCTAAATCCCCAGCCCAACACATCTATACCCTTGAGGTTATTTGCATCATTGCATCTGTGCTTGGAAATGTTATCGCACAGTGGGTACCTTTCCCAAACTCTCAGCAATGTCACCTGCATATGGGTATCTTGAAATTGACCATGGTGGGAGGAATCACACCACAAAACTGGCAAATGCTGCCCTGAGAGCTCCTGCACCAGATAGCTGGTTGGTAAACATTTAACTGCATTTCCCTGACTGTAGAGACTGACAAAATTAGGTGTGCAAAGATTTGGGGACTTTCTCAGAGTCTCAGCCATGTCCAATGTCTTCCTTTCAGTGCAGTGCTTTCTTCAATAGGTATGGATGTTTGAGCCTCCACAGGAACATGTGGCCAGGGTGATGGCATTGCTTTATTAGAGTACTTTGGCCTCTTCAGAAGCCCCCCTACCATTACTGTAATGGGGTCTCTCCTCTGCTTCACTTTTCCTCTGAGCTGAGCCAAAACATTAGCTCTAGTTTGTAAAGCATGTTGAGGCTCTCAAGGAGAAGTATCTTTCCTTCCTTTAACTGAGAATGGAAGATCAGAACTCAGCTCATAATTACCATGTGGTTTGTTAACTAACCCTTTGCCTCAACTTTACAGGTTCCAGAAGCAGGTGTGAGTATGTGCAGTGCATGAGGATGTATGTGTGTATGTGTGTGTGTGTGTGTGTGTGTGTGTATGTGTGTGCATTGGAGGATGGAGTGAGGAAGGAGAAGTCAGATCCCATTGTGGTGTTTCAATGTGAATCTACATAGCAACTACAGACCCTGTAGGCCCAGGTGAAGAGAAACATAAAACTGAATGACAGAGCCCTCTAATTATTAGCTTCCTGCCATGGCCTCCAACCAATGTCCAGTAAGTTGGTATCTGAAATGTGCCAGGCTCAGCACACAGCAGTGAATTCTCAGTACATGGGCCCCACTGATCAAAGAACATTTGGTCATGGATAACTGCCTAAAATCCCTTCTGGGTATTCTACCACTGGCTTGGAGCTAGTAGGGAGAGGGCTCCTCTCTGTGGGAGTGTTCTGGAGGAAAGTATATCTGGGGATGGCTGGTGGCTAACGTCCATGGGTGACATTACCAAGAATTCACAGGGTCCACATTAAGTTCCTTTCCATGCTGTGTTTCGGTCTTCACAGAGGTGAGATAGGTCCTAGCACTGTCTCCACTTTGTAGATGAAGAAAAGGTGGCTTGTGTGTTGAAGGAAGTTTCCAGAGTCAGTAAGTGGAGGCCAACAGGGATTTGGACATTGGCTCCTGAGGACACCTGCTCTTCTCTATGCCCTGCCTCTTGGGGGAGAGGGAGCTCAAAGTAGGTCATCCTGTGTCCTGGTGGGAATGAGTACAAGCCAAGCCAGACCACACCTGGCTCTTCTCTGTGCTGTACCTGTCCTTTTGTGCCCTCTATTTTCCTTCTTTACAGATGCTGAAGGCTGCAGAGGTTGGGTGACGGTGATAAAGGGGGGATCTGTGTTTGCCCATTATCCTCAGGATCCTTGGGCAGTGGAGTCCTCCACACTGTGGCTCCCCTCTGCTCTCCTTATTTGGTGGCCATGCCAGGGCTCCAGACAAGACTGAGGGGCACTGGCTTAGACATATTCATTGGCTTGGTGTGTCCTCTAATCCATTACTCTCTCTTTCTCTCCTCTGCTCTGTCCTGCAGGGAAGCCAAGCCCTGCAGGCTGCCTGTCTCTGCTTGCCAGGTGCTTCTGACTGGCTTCAGCCAATTGGAGGTACTGGTGGCAGATGGGGGGCGGGGAGACGCTAGCCTATTTGTTCCTCTTTCCCAGCATCTCAGCCAGTGGCCACAGCTGCCTCTCCTCTGTGGGTCCAGCTCCTCCCTGCAGCAGGGGGGCCTGTACAGTACTTCTTAGCCCTGGGCCAAATGGAGCCCACTCTGACTCTGCCCACACTACCTCTCTTGGTTGCCACGTCAGCCCCAGGGGTTGTAGCCACCAATAATAGCGCAATAATCTCTGCATTGCATCCCTTATTTGATTTCTCAGAAATTCCACCTCTTGTGTTCCCATTCCCTGAATTACATTTTTGGAATACTTAATTTTGGTTTTTCTGTTTCAATCCTGAATGATACACACCCTAACAAAGTCACTGATTAGAGTCCCTATTCCCATCTAATCTGCAGCAGACTGTCTAAAAGGATGAGGGCATGATGTCCTCACCCCACAGAGAAGCACTCATGGAAAACCCAGCTTTGGCTGTCTTGCTGAGCTCCCACTCCAGTGGCCCCCACTTCTACTTCATTATGAAGATTCCTACCCTGCCCCTTTAAAGGAAAGTGAAGCAGACATCTCAGCCAGGCCTTCTTCCAGCCATTAGAAACCTGGGCTCAGAGCCTGGGCCATCTCAATGGTTTTGCAGGTACCTCCTACACAGAAACTCTGCGTCACTTAGGTAACAGAGCGGGTCAGAGGAATAACAAAGGAGTGAAATCTGCCTCTCCAGAGCCCTAGCCCTGACACTGATTTGAATTTGATTCAAATCTGCCTTTTCTTTGGCTCCTTCCTGGTTGTTCCTAAATGTCTGGAGCTAGAAGGTTTGCTGGGAATACCCCATTAAGGAGCAGGCATTGTGGGGATGGGTGGGGGCCACTGCCCACTGGAAAGAAAAAGCAGAGGAACCAGGAAAACCAGGCGATGCTGGCATCCTTGCTGGAGTGCACATTTTTGTGGAACAAGCCCCCTTGCCAAATGATGCTTTAAAGCCCTTTCAGCTCACGTACTTAAAGAAGAAAATAATTAAACTCTTCTGTCAAGGATCACCTGGCTCTCCACATCCCCTCACTTAGGATGTTTTGTTCCCACTGGAGCATGTGATTGGAAAACAAAGGTAAATGAGAGTAATTTATTCTGCATCATTTTTTCCCCCAGCAGGATTAAAGATGCCTCCGCCATAAAGGGTTTACAAACTCTAAAGAAAGATAATAACTTCCCTTCTCACGGCCTGGTCACAGGGAGGTAATGCATGTTTCCAATCAGCTGAGAATGTAACTCAAATGGCAGTTTTTATTTCAATTTAATCTGCCTGTGAGTTCACGTTAAAGGTAAGAGGAATCATAGCCCCACAATGTGAACCGAGTTCATTAAATTGCACATCTCCTCCTAAAGTTTGGGCCAATGGGCTTGTTTACTCCTCCCCTGCAAGTCTGGGATAGGTTTTGGCTCTGGGGTGGCAGTGACTGACTGGAATGCAGGTAGAGCTGCTGCAAGGAAGAGATGGTGGAGAAGGGCCTCCTGACCTCATGGACTGCGGCAATATCACCTGCTATCAGATGCCATGCGTGAAAGCTAAGGAAGAGAAAACAAGAGTGTAGCCTGAGAATCAAGCTCACCTTAAGAGGAGTGGGAGGCAGTGCTCCAACTTGCAGCTGGTTGCTGGGGTGATAAACCATCCTCACTCCGTGTGGCATGCTTATTTTCACACACCTCTTTACTGACTGCAGCCTGGCTGCTCAGAGGACTGCTTGTAGAAAGATCCACTCTCAGTTCCTGCCTCAGCTCTACATTTTAGATGTGTGGAGACTGGGAACTAGCTCTTGACTAAGTATTGCTTTACACATTTATGAAGTGACCATTTCCTCAGTGACCTGCTAGGAAACATTTGATGCCACTCTTTCTACTATGAAGCCACTCCTTCAAGTTAAGCATTGCCTTCTCCAACCCTTTCTTTGAAGTTGCATGTGCCTCCTGCTGAGTGACTTCCTGGTGTCCTGCGGCCTCAGGGGATCTCTTAATAGGCAGCTCAGGAGTGAGCGAATGGAGTGCTGGTATAGCAGGGTGGGCACGTGCTGGGGGTGAGGGTCTGTGCGGGCTGGCTTCACCACACAAGGGTCAGGGAGAGGGTCAGAACAGGTCAGATACTCGGCAGACCACAAGCCAGACTCAATCTAGCCAGCAGGATACCTGAGTGTTACAGTGCAGGGCTCCTCCCAGGGCTTTCCGGGGATGCTTATCCTTATGTGCCTCTGTTGGGGACTAGAAATACTGGCTGAGTCTTGTCTGTACATCTTTATGGTATGGCACCCTGTCAAATCTGTTAATCTTTTTCTGCAGTTGCTGCACAGAATCTCAAACTCCAGGTTTCACTCGAGTTGGAGCTACTGAAATTCAAGAATGAGAATGAAGCACCACTTTGTTCTGCCCACTGTGGCCCAGAGGAAGCAGAGACAGCCACCTTCATCACTGTTCACCCAGACTTTACAACCTTCTGCCCTTGCTTCTGGCTGTTTTCCCGCCACTGCCAGCTTAAGATGGCTGGTTCCTGGCATGAGAAGCCTGGCTTAGGCCTTAGCATCCCAGGGCTAATCTGTCTGGGCTCCAATGCCCTGTCTGTCTGTCCATCTGCCCTCTACTCAGCTCCAGGATGGCCACTGGGAACTCAACATCCAACACTCTGGGGCCTTTTTGTGAATGGAGCTTAGGTCTCACTGAAGAGATGGGGACTAGGCGTGCTGACATCCCCCATGGGAATGCCCTGGTCAGACCCAGGCTTCCTTCCTCCAGGCTGATGCAGGATGGCATGACCATGTCCACCACACTTCCTCACGGCACTGCCCTGGGCCGATGGTCCTACTCTGTGCCAGTGTGCCTCCCTTGACACATAGCTTCAAGCGGATGATATGTCTTGCTTGCAGGAAGATTAGGAACATTCACATTCTTGGAAAAGCAGAGGATGTGAGGGTTAAAGTTCCTTGAAGTGCAGGCCAGAGAAAGACTTCTGCATTTCCAGACATTGTCTCAGAGAACTGTAATCCTCCAGGGTCTACCTGACTATAACTGATGTAGCTCCTTGGAGCAGATGTGTGTTTGTGTGCATGTATAAATCAACTCCACATGTCTACTTGCATTCAATTCATTTCCCTGAACCAGCCAACTATAGCTGACTCTCTTGAGTATCTACTGTGTACCATGGACTATACTAGATGCTTTACCTGCAGTTCCTTGTTTTATCTCTACAATGACTCTAAGGTGGGGAGAGACTGTTATTGTCCTCATTTTCTAAAAGAAACTATAGCACAGGGAGACTCAGTTACTTGTCAAAGATCAAGAAGTAGTAAGTGGGCAGCATGACTTCTAACTAAGGCAGCAGTCTGACCACTGAGCCTCAGCTGGGAACCACCATAGTGTGTCTGTGTGTCTGTGTGCTTACATGCACACATGCCCTTTCGCATATGGGCTGCCCCATTTGTGAAGCTGAGAGAGTGCAGAGGAAAATGTTGGGAGGACCTTCCCCAGGAGGGTTTCTATGCAGCAAAGGAAGTGGTGTCAGGTATATAGATGAGGTCCCAGAAGCCCACCTGAAAATTCCAACTGTTAGAAGAATGGGGTGGGTGTTAGGGATCTACTGCTTTAAATCCTCTTCTACTCTGGAAGAGCAGAGCCTTGGATGGGCAGGATGAGGCAGAGCCTAAGTTTCCCAGGGAGAGTTCATGAGTGAGTAGAATTGAAAACAATAAGCCGGATGTTTCCTGACCCCGCCCATCCTGTGCCGGGCCTTCATCCTTCAGCCTCATTGATGCTTCATCCTGAAGGTCCAAGTTGCAGAGTCACCCATGGAGGAATGGGCTGCTCTCATAGAACCTCAGCAGGAATGGATTTGTTCCTTCCTAGAGAGGAGAGAATCTTTGCTCTGGCCTTGAAGAGAGACATTCACCTGCAGCAGCTTGTCCTAAAGGTTCTCCAGAGGAGTTGGGAGCCACACCTGGGGACCCTGGGGTGTCTCCACCAGCTCCCTGTCATCATCCTTTGCTCCTCATATACAGTGACCATGGGTGGCTCCAGTCTCAGGCTCTCAGCGTGGGTGGCTGCTTTGTAATATAGTTTGGGCAGCACTTTGACCTGTGAGGGACCCTTGCTGCCTTTACAATAAGCATGTGAGATAGAAGGGGAGTTCCAACAGTGGGCCAAACTATATGTGGCTCCTCTTCCTTGCCACCCTCAAGCATGTCTCTTGTTCTACAAACCCTGATATTGGGCCTTTTGCTGTACAAACCCCTTAAAATCTCCTCCCAACTGTCCACTAGGTCCATAGCTACAGGAAAACCCTTAGTCCCTTAGTCAGAGAAGCCCTTGGGCTTTATGACCAGTTTACCAGGGTCTAAGTCTTCCTTAGCCTCAGGTTGGTGGTGAGCCCTTGGGTCTGTAGGTTCTTGGGTCTGTATTAGGTTCCCTCTCTCTGGTTTCATGACAGTGGCTGACTCTACTGAGTGCCTACTGTGTGCCATGCACTGCACTAAGCACTTTGCATTTGCTGCCCTTAATTCCCTCATAACAGCTCTTATAGGCACTGTTGCCTTACCCACTTTCCAAAGGGAGAAATAAAGGCAAGAACAAGCTAAGTTACTTGCCCAAGATCACAGAGTTCATGAATGGTATGGTTTGGAGCAAGACAATTAAACTTTCTGGGCCTCAGTTTCCTCACCTGTAAAATATGGTTAACGCCATTGTCTCTCTGGAGTGAGGTTTAAATGAAGCTGTGTGTACAGCACCTAGCAGAGCCCTGAGCACATGGTAAGCATCAATAACAAGGCCACTTAACAGTAGAGCTAACTGTTAAGTTCAGCTAGAGGAGAGAAAAATCTAATAGCTATAGCATCATTCACAATGGTAATCGAATACTGTACAGTAATACCTCAGTTCACGAATGCTTCTATTTACAACCAATTTGGTTCAAAAACAAGTGTTCAGCAAAATTTTGCTTCTGTTTGCAAACTCCACATCAGATGACAAACACAATCATGGCCATCTTTCCCACACAAGCACAAATGCAGCCATCTTTCCCAAGATCTGTAATTATGTCATTAGCTCCTGAATATTTGTCTTTCTTGAGGCTACCAAAAGGCAGAGACTTTATCAGCCTGGGGCTTGTGCTTGGTGATAGTTTGCTGAATGAATAAGGGACTGCTTTGGGAGTCCCAGCATTGACCATCCCCTCCCTGGAAGCCCTTGCTCTCTTCTGCCTTGTGGCTGTTATCTGTGTATACTTGTTTTATTTCCTATTCATGGGGAAGCTTTCCAAGTAAGGACATGGCTGAGTCTTATCTGGTGCCATCTTCCCCATGGGGAAAAAGCTCAGCATCTAGGAGTGGAGTTGAATCTCCTGTAGTCTCCCTTGAGGTCTTTCTTCTTCAGTGGGGAATGGCAAGCACTGGAGGTGGTTACAGACCCCAAGGATGTGGGTCATCAAGTGGCAGCATCATGCCCTCAGTGCTTGAGATGGGTAGGGGTCTGGGACCATGGTGACCATCTGAATTTGTAGGTTCCTTCCTCCATCACACTGGTGAGGACTATTTCTAAGCCATGTTCTCCCGTGGCAGGATGGCATGGTAAGTGGTTACTGGCATTGTGGTCCCCCATTAGCTGAGAAAATCCTCCCACCGTTAACCTGCTTGGCTCTTTACAAATCCCCTTTTGCAGACCACCCCTACCATTGGTATATGACCCACCCTGAGTGAAGTAATTGCTGGACTGAATTCTAACCCATCCTTCTACCCCATGCCTCAAAGGCTAAGTCCTGAAAGAGCCCATTGCTCTGGGACACATCTTTCTCTGAAGATCTTGCCCTCGGGGCAGCCAAAGCTTTGCTCCAGTAGTGCCAGAGAATGGGAGAGTGAGAGGATGAGGAGAATGACAGTGACAATGAATTTCCAGGCAGGCCCAGCTCCCAGCTCCTATCCTGGAAGTCCTGAGCTCGCCAGTGTCCTTTCCAGGAATGTGAACCCTACCTTTCCAATTTCCTCTTACACCCCTTCCAGGTTTCCCACTGCTGCCTCTGCATGACAACGTGGCACGCATGTAGCCCGTCTTGGGATCAAGGAACCCTACTGGGTATGCCAGCTTAATGAAATACTTGCAGTTTATTAGACACAGGCTTCCCTAAGCCCCAAGTGCCTGTGGGTATTTGAAAGCTGAAGGTAACCTGGAGCTACCACAAATGTAATTGCTACATGTGTCCATGCATTCCTCCTGCAATCTCAAACTCTGGCTCTTAAGCAGCCCTCAAAATGAACAACATAAAGTAACTCCTAGTCAGAGAAGGGGGAAAATGTGGGGTAATGCTGGGAGGGGCCCCCGAGAACCCCTCAGGGCCTCTAAAAGAATATGACATTCTCATTACCTCTAGCCACAGAGGGGGCTTCCCCACCCCCAGGAGCTGCTCCATGATGCAGAATTGGTTCATTATGAGCCAGGCAGCCAGGAGGCCTTGAATGTCAAGCTTGCATGTCAGCCTCTCATGATGTAGCTCAAATATTTCAAGCCCTGATTTAGTATGGCTTGCTCTCAGAGGCAGAGCTAGCAGAGTGTGGTGTCTGGGGCCTCCCTCTAGGTCTGTTCCTTCTCCAGGCCTTTGCTAGAGAGGGTTGTTCTTAGTCTGAGAAGGACTGTGGAGATACTGCAGGTGACTAGGAGTCTGCATTCCTGAACCTGGGGGAGGTTGCTCCTATGGGATGCCTTCCCATTTATCACTCTCCTCAGCCTTGGGTTGGTAAATCAGGGGTGAGGGACTGAGATGGAAGCAGCAGACAAAGGCCTCTGGGGAGGTCCCTCCATGTGGACCACCATCTGGACATCACAGAAGGAGACTCTGCTGACGGTGCTCAGGGGGACTTGTTTCAGATGCCTCAGCGGCAGCCCCTTGACCCACACACAGCTCTTTTGGCTCAGGACCTTGAGACAAAAAGTCAATAGAGTGCTGCCGTTCTCCAGGTAGGGCTTCAGAGACAGGTGTTGGTGGGAGAATTGGGGCAGCTACAGCTGGAGGTCGGCATCCTGCCCCCGCCCAACAAGAAGTGGGCTGGTATTATGCTGCCACTGCTGGGGGACATTGGTGAAAGCAGCTGGGCCCAGAGTGGGGTGGCACAGGTTCACCTGTAGGATTATGAGTGTCCTCTCCATGGTCAAGATCCTGGGAAGGATGCAACACAGACATACCTCTGTGGCTTTCTGAGCCTGAACAGCCTGATCTCCTTAGTGACCCCTTGGCCACATCTAGCCAATCAGAGCCATACATCTATAGATACAGTCATTCTACCCAAGCTGGGTTAGAGACAACTGCTTCTACCTCTAGAGTTGCTCTGAGAGTGGGACATGCCACCTCTCCTCTCTGCATTTTAATTGTCAGTAATATAGGTATGCCCATCCTTCTGTGCAAGGGATAAAGCATACCAGCTTGCAGGATAGGACTTTGGTTGTCTGTTGGTAATTTGGAGACAACTGGCCTTGCTTCATATGATGGAAAGGGCAGAAATGCAGGCTACACCTTCCTTGCATCTGACAGCCACAGAACAAACCCTTGCTGAACTCTCCTTTGAGTCTGGAGCCAAACTAGCTGCAGCAGAAAGGAGATGTAATCAAGCACTTGCTCCCAGAAATACCCGGTGTGGAGAGGAATAGTGTTCCTAGCTCTGGAGGTATGGTGAGACACAAGAGAGTAAAGCTCACCTGCTCCTGGGTATCAGAAAGGCTGCTGGAGACCCCAAGGTGGAATACAAACAGCTCACCCCTTCCAAGGGCTTCCTGCGGGCCAGGTCCAGTGCTCAGTGTGTTCTCTTGCGAAGGGAACACGCATCCTGTCTTTGCCCCTGGGTGGAAAACAGATCCTGATGGAGAAGGTGGACAGTGCCAAGAGATGGCTCGCTAGAAAACCCACAGGGTCCATGGAGGCAACTGGTATTGTCCGTCACAACGGGAAATGCCAGCATCATTTGTCCCACAACTCTGTCTCCAGGAATTTGTCCTTTGGAATCTCACTGGCACACATGGGAGGCCATTTCCAATGCTCAGCTTTGTTCCTGCATGGATTTGAGGGACACAAACTCTCTGCCACAGCCACATATCCCATGTGGCCCAGGATCTGCTGCCTCTTCAAGGGGAACCAAAGGCTGAGTGCCATTGGGTAAGTAATACATTTTCCTAGCTCCGGGCTTTTGCCCATATTATTTTCTCTAAGGACACATTTTCTACTCCAGACTCTGTGTTTAAATACTGCTCATCTTCCAAGGCCTGGTTGTCAACTCTTCCATGAGACTTTTTTCCCTGGGGAAAGTGACCTCTGCCCTCTGACATAGCAGCAGAGAGAGCCTCCCTCACCCACCACCAATCCCTCCCCCCATATTTGCATTTCATGCCAGAGTTCTGTGGGCCTTTTCCTATCTTCCCCCAAATCCTCTCTTGTCTTCCTGGGGCCTCCCAAAGGCAGAGTGTGCCCAGCTTCTCAGTATAATAGCTCCTGGTCACAGCAAGTATCTGAGGATACATCACCCAGTTGGCTAAATGAGGAGAAGCCTACATATACGGTCTTATCAAGTACTGACCGACCTCTAATGGGAGTTTGGTCCTCAAAGACCATGGGACAAGAGCTTGTATCAGGTGGCACAAAGTCAATACCACTTCTAGTCCTCATCTCTCTGTCCCTCCTGTCCCTCCTGTTCTTTGGGTGTGGTTGGTTAATGGGGACCTCCTGGTCTGACAGTGTAGCCTAGCTCTCTCAGGATATCCCTTTGCCCCGGTACAAAGACACGCATGTGCTTCTGCCCACATTCTCCTTTGGGCCCCTGCTTGAAGAAAGCCTCTCCCAGAGGTAGGGATACAGGCTGAGTCCAGGACAACTGGCCTGGTCAGGAACTGTGTTCACTCCTAGAAGCCAATCCTGTAGTTCAGGGACCGTGATAGAATCCATCAGAAAGGATTCATGGCTGCTCTGTGTGACCTCACTCTGCTCTGATGTGCTATTTAGAGCTGACAGAAATCAGCCACCAGAGAGAAGTCCCTGAGAGGCTTTCTCTTATCTCTTGGATCCCAACTCATCTGAGGAAACAAACCCATCCCTCATGATCCTGCCTCTGGCTGAAGCAAGAAAAGACACCCAGGTGTGTGTGTCTGGCAAGAAGCCCTCTCTCAGCTTCCCTGTGGGTTCCAGTCCCTCTGACTTCACCTACATTGTTGCCAGGGGCACATCTGGCGTTAGCCCTGCAGCTGTGAGCTCTCTCAAGGGAGTGGGTCTGGGTGGGGGCGAGCCAGGGGGGCCTTTTATGGCTGCAGCTCAGGAACATAATGTGTCAGAAGTCACTTCAGCTTTGTTTCTTTCTTCCTTTTTCCCTTTAGAAAAGAAAATGGATGTGTAATTTTCCATTGCAGAAGTGCAACCCACTGCTGAGAGCTGGGGAACCCCAGCCTGGAATCCCATCTAGGAGGAGCCTCCTGATAGGTGGGGCTCTCCTCTGGGTCACAGTGCTGCCAGCCTGTACTACTCTGCCCCAGGGTATTGGCAAACTTCCTCTGGCCCTGGCTGTCCAACAAGGCAAAAGCAGCCCTGGTGTGTTAGAAAGGAGGCATTAGTGGGCAAGGGGCTATGGGAAGGGACCCCCCCTAGGTTCTGAGAAGTGCCTTCTGGCTGAATTAGGATTGGCCTAGGAAGTTGTGGTCAATGGTGGAATCCCTGGAGGGTCTCAGGAAAGGGCGGGGGGACGGGGAGGGGAGAGAAGAGCCACTCCCAGGAGGTGGCCTTTCTTGAAAAGCATCTGGAAGCTGTCTCATGCACCCACCCCTCCTGGCACTGCTGGTCTGGGAGCAGTATGGTGGGGGTCAAGGTGGACACTTGCCCAGCACTATGGGCTCTGACTGGATGATGTTATAGGTGACAAAAGACATGAATCCAACTTATAGAGGGGCAATCAAGGCACTAGGGAGAGGCAGCCTCAGAATGAATGGACAGTCATAACCCTATCTCTTTCTGCCATCAAATCCTGGGCATCTTGGGGCCTCTAGGAGGGGTGCAGGCCAGGCCACCCTAGCAGGCTGCAAATGTCTTCCTGACTTGCCTCATTACCTCCCAAGCCCACCGATTTTTCTGTTCTCATGAGTGACTCTGGTGGCTATTTGAAGTCCCTAGCCTGTTTCCTCTATTTTGAGCATTTAAGTCTTCCTTTAACACTAGTGGGTTGGTCAGAGAGATCTGAGCATGAATAGTTGTTGCTACAGAAGGGTAGCAATGGAAGAGTCTCTGGGAGGGCTTCCTGGAGGAAGAAGACCTTAGAGCCAACTCTGAACCTCAAGGCTAGAGAGGCTGGCTGCCTAGCAGTTAAAGGTCTAGATTATAGGCTTTGAGGTCACTCACATCTGATTCAAATTCCATTTTAGGACCTGCCTCATCTTGGGTGAATCTTTTCACCTCTTGGAGTCTCAGGCTTTCCATCTGTAAAATGGGAACCATAGGAACATCTATTTCAAAGGACTATTGTGAGTACTCAGAAAAAAAGAGAGCATTAAAATGCTTAGGTATTATTATGATTGGGATACAGAATATCCCTCAAAAAACTCATTGTGTTGAAGGCTTGGTTGGCAGTTGATGGGCTTTGAGAAGTGATTGGGTCACAAAGGCTCTAACTTTATTAAATGGATTAATCCATTGATGAATTCATTAGCGAAATGAACTTATTAGGAGATAGACCCTAATGAGATGAGGCAGGTTAGTGAGGGGTAAGGCTTTGAAGGGTATGTTTTGTCCCCTGCCCTCTCTGATATTCATTCCTATTCATATTCTCTCTCTCTCTCTCTCTCTCTCTCTCTCTCTCTCTCTCTCTCTTTCTCCCCCTCCCTCCCCCCTACTTTCCTGAGCTATGCCATTCCATCATGATGTTTCTACCTCACCACAGGCCTAAAAGCAATGGAGCCGGTTGTCCATGGACTGAAATCCCTGAAACCGTGAGCCAAAGTGGGTCTTTCTTCTCTTAAGTCCATTTTCTCAGGTAGTTTGTCACAGAGAAGAAAGCTCACTAGCCCATGTATGCTGCCTGGCATAGAACAGAGCCAACCAATGGGAGCGTACCTAATGGATTAATGATGAAGTTTCAGCTCCAGCTATGGAATACAGGGTAACAGACAAACCTTCCCACCAAGAACAACTACAAATGATGGGTTTTTAAAAATCGGTTTGAAAGGTATTGGAAAACAACAGGGATCCAGGACTTGAAAAGTCAAGACCTCAGTGAGAAGGAAAACCTATTCATTTAATGAAGCCTGACATGCTACCCTCTTCCTTCTGAGGCATTTACAAATTTAAAAGTAACATGGGCCCAGAGTCTGAGCAGAAAGTGGCAGCTGAGAACTCTCAGGACAGGGGAGACACACACTGCACCTCAGGACTCAAAAGGCCAAGAGCCTAGGTAAAAAGAGAACCACAGAGAAGGGAGCTTGCCTTTCTGTTCCACCCTTAAGTCACCTGCTGGTTTCAAAGCTGGGGGAACGAGAGGCTGAAACCCCAAGTACACAAGAGCTAAAAAGCTAAGAGCTAAGCAGAGCCTTTGGCAGCCATGGCACTAAAGAAACTAAAATTGGATTCCAGGGTCAGCCAAAGGAAGGTCTTGTTAAACACCCTGGGATTTCAAATGAGACTCCATAGGGTACTTCTAGAACTAAGGGTAAACCAAAATAGACCAGGTCTAAAGAAGACTGCAACCTAGCTTAAAATGATCTCCATCTCTCTCCTTGAGTTACATTCTAGAAGAAAAGTAAATGTTTGCTAGACAAAGTTACAACAGGCCTCTACAATTTTTCCTGAACAACTAAATTTTATCCACAATTAATAAAAAAATTGCCAGACATTCTGAGATACAAGATGCATTTTCTAAAACATGAGAGAACAAATAGAAAATAGAAATACCCTCAATACACACACACACACACACACACACACACCCTGGACAATTGTTCATAGACATTTTATTTTACTAGCCCCAAACTAGAAACAACCCAAATGTCCATTAATGGGAAAATTGGTAAACAAATCACAAAATATGTATATCATGAAACATTACAAAGCAATAGAGAAGAGAATAAAATAATGATACATGTTACATAAATGAGTCCCAGGAATATTATATGGAGTAAAAGAAATCAGGCACAAAAGGTATAGATTGTACATGAACAGGAAAACCTAGCCCATGTTAAGTGATAGAAGTCAAAATATTGGATTACCTTTACAGAGGAATTGACTAGTGTTATCAGCTTGCTATAGCTGCGATACATAACAAAATACCAAAAATTAGGTGGCTTGAACAACAAAAATTGATCGGCTTACATTTCTGGAGAGTTGAAATTGAAGATCAAGGTTTTGACAGGGTTGAGTCCTTCTGTGCGTTGTATGAGAGAATGTTTCTTTACCTTTGCCCTGCTTCTGGTGGCTTGCTGGCAACTGGTGGCATTCTGTGGCTTGTAGGTGCTTTATTCATATCTCTGCCATCCTCATCACATGGTGTTCTCTATGTGTATATATGTGTTTCCAAATTTCCTCTTTTTATGAGAACAACAGTTGTACTAGATCAGGGCCCACCTCCATGACCTCATTGAAACGGTCAATAAAGATACTATTCCCAAATAAGGTCACATTCTGAGAAACTAGGATAACTTCAATACATGAATTTGGGGAAGAGGGGGCACAATTCAACCATAACACCTGGAATGCATCATGAGAGAATTTTCAGCAGTGATGAAAATGCAGTGGTGAAATAGTGTGTACAGACAGAAATTTATCAAGCTGTGAACTTACGATTTTACATTTTACTGTATGGAATTTTGCAGAATAGTTTTGCTTCCTTAAAAATTCTCTGTGCTCCACCTATTCATACTCTAATCCCTGTCAACAACTGATATTTTTATTTATTTATTTATTTATTGGTACAGGGAATCAAACTCAGGGCCTCGAACTTGCCAGCTAGGCGCTGTGCCGCTGAGTTACATCTCTGGCCCAACTGTGGAGATCAGATGGGAAGAATGAGGCTTAACTGGTCTCCTCTGTGAGCACTGAGGAGAAAGAGGGCAGGCAAGCATGCTAACAGGCTGCAGGGAAAAGTAAAAACACCTGAGGTTAAGTTGTTTACCTGGAGAAGTACCATGGAGGGTGGGGGACAGATGAATCCTGTGGAACCGTAATTGCTTGTCCCCGTGTCTGAGTGAATAAAGCCAAGGTGTTCCAATCACTGGGGGCTCTGTGTCAAAGGGAGACATGAGCCCCACGGAACCCCAGATTTTAACCTGATTTTGTGTCTCTTTATTTTTTATCTCTGTCACCCCTTGGTCAAGTTTGAGCTTGTCGGCTGGTTCCTATACCCAACCACTGATATTTTTAGTGTCCTCATAGTTTTGTCTTTTCTCAGAGTACAGTGGACCCTTGATTTATGAACTCGATTGTTTTCCCAGGCCTGGTTGTAACTCAAGTTGGTTGTAAGTCATACATTTGAGATCTGGATGTTTACCTGGGTACACAATATAGATAACAAGAGGCAGATGAATCTTCCATTAATCTAATTAACCTAAGTTGTTCATATGTCAGGCTGGTCAGAACTTGAGGATCCACTGTTTCTTATAATTGGAGTCATACATGTAGCCTTTTCAGATTGATTTCTTTCATTTAATAATATTTATTATAGTTCATCCATGTCTTTTCCTAGCTTGATAGTTTATTTCTTTTTAGCACTGAATGATATTTCCCTCTCTGGCTGTACCACAATGTATTTATCCATTTATTTATCCATTCACCTACTGAAGGACATTTTGGTTGCTTCCAAGTCTTGACAATTATAAATAAAGCTATTTTAAACATTGGTATGCAGGTTTTTGTGTGGACATGTGTTTGTTTGGTATGAGCGAGAACTACAGGATTGTATGCTAAGAGTATGTTTAGTTTTGTAAGAAACTGCCAACTTGTCTTCCAAAGTGCTGTACTGTTTTGCATTCATAATGAATGGGACTCCGTGGTGCTCTGCATCCTCACCAGCACTGACATTATCCATGTTTAGATTTGCATTATCTTAATAGGTGTGCAGTGGTAACTTATTGTTTTAAACTAAGGACATAAGATGTTGAATGTCTTTTAAGTATCTCTCCATCTTCTTTTGTGAGATGTCCAGAACTTTTGTCCATTTTTTAATCTAGCTGTTTGGTTTCTTATTGTTGGGTAATAATTCTTTATCAAAATTTATTTTTTGTAAATATTTTTACCTATCCTGAGACTTATTTTCTTGTTCTTAGGAGAGTGTCTTTTATTTATTTATTTGTTTATTTAGGTTGGGGATCGAACTCTGGTCCTTGCGCTTCTATTTTTAAATCAATACTACACTGTCTTGATCATTATAGTAAATCTTGAAACTGAGAAAAGTCAATCCTTCCACTTTGTTCTTCTTCAATATCATGTTGACTATTCCGTGTCTTTTGCTTCTCTATAAATTTCAAAAATCAGTTTGTTAATATCCATAAAATAACTTAGTCGGATCTTGATTTGGACATTGAATCTAAAAAGGTGGAAGAACCAGCATCTTGGCAATAGTGAATCTTCCTATTAACGAACATGAGTTATTTCTCCATTTAGTTCTTCCTTGATTTCTCTTAGATATTTTTGTAGTGTTCCTGACATTGCTGTTACATGTTTTTTAAGAGTTATATCAATATTTCTTTTATATGGGTGCTAATGTAAATGATGTTGTATTTTTATCTCAAATTCCTCTTGTTCATTGTTTGTAGACAGGAAATTAATTGGCATCTTTATATTAATCTTGTATCCTGAAACCTCTTATAATCATTATTTCCAAGTTTTTTAGTCAGTTCTTTCAGATTTTATACTTAGACAATTACATCATTTAAAAAAAATAAAGTGAATTTGATTTTTTTCTTCCCAATATGTACATATTCGAACTCTTTTTTATTGTCTTATTTCTTTAGCTAAGACTTTAAATATGATGTTGAAAAGGAAAAGTGAGAGGGAACATCTTTGTCTTATTCTTGAGTGGAAATTTTTCTGGTTTCTCATAAAGTATGGTATCAAGTTGTAAATTTCTTACAAATTTTCTTTTTCAAACTGAGGATGGTATACTGGGCATAGTGGCTCAGGGCTGTAATCCCAGCACTTGGGAGGCTGAGGCAGGAGGATTGTCATGAGTTCCAGGCCAGCCTGGGCTACACAGTGAGTTCAAACCCAGCCTGAACTACATAGCAAGATCCTATCTCAAAACAAAAAACAATAATAAAACAAAAATTGAGTGTGATTCCCTGTTTCCAGTTTTCTGGAGACAGTATGCTTAATGAAAGTTGTACCCTCAATCAGTGCAGATAGCTGCATCTCCTTGATGGGTGGATGGATAACGGGAAACCCAAGTAGCCACTGAGATGTGTCAAGGCTGCAAGTGCACATGGAGTGGAATCTGCTTCACCTAATGCGGCTTGCCATGTTTCGGAGTCTTTCTCCACGTTGGTCTCCTAAGCCCAAAGATCAGCTGACCTATTGAGTGCCCCAAAAGCACACAAAAGGGCCTCCTCCTCAATGCTCCCTGTGTGCTCTGGCCTTGTGGTCCAGACAGGACCTCAGTGATACTCAGATATTCCTGCCCATCAACAAAGCAGGGTGGAGGCAGAAGCCTGGCTGGGGACCTTGCCGTCCCTAGGTATGTGGCCCTGGGCTAGTCTTACCCCACCTCTGGACCTAAGTTATTATCCCTTGGGGCTGGGACAACCCCACCACAACACCCTCAGCTGCAACTGTGCCTCCATGAGGGCAGGGCTTTGTCCACACTCACAGCTCTGGTGTGGGATGGTGTGTGGGCAGAAGAGATGTGTTTAGTCTTTGTGCCCTAAATAACTTGAGTCAGAACATTTCCCACAAAGAAAGAGAACTGAAACAACCAGGGAATTCATCTGGCAAGGGAAGTCCTGCCCAGGCTCTATCTTCAGGAAGTGCCGGGGTGTGAAGGAAAGGTTTACGAGAGATACCAGTAGCTGCTGCTGCCTTTCCAGATGAGATGGGACCAGAAGTGAGCAGGGAGGGTAAGATCTGGGGAGTGGAGATGTGGCCTACCCAATCCTGCTGGTGCAGGCTTGTAGGAACCAGCCTACAAGCTGAGCTCGAACCTGATCAAGAGATGAAAAATAAAAAGATACAGAAACAAGTTAAAATCTGAGGGGCCAGGGCCTCATGTCTCCCTTTGACACAGAGCCCCCAATGACTGGAACACCTTAGCTTTATTCACTCAGACACGGGGACAAGCAATTACAGTTCCACAGGATTCATCTGTCTCCCACCCTCCACGGTACTTCTCCGGGTAAACAACTTAACCTCAGGTGTTTTTACTTTTCCCTGCAGCCTGTTAGCATGCTTGCCTGCCCTCTTTCTCCTCAGTGCTCACGGAGGAGACCAATTAGGCCTCATTCTTCCCATCTGATCTCCACACAGACCTCATCCTGCTTGCCCTCTTGCTGTGACTGCTCTTGTTGGCTGGTAGGCATCTGATGTTGAGACCCTGGGAATGTTACATCAGGGAGTAGATAATCTCCATCCTCTGCTCTTTGGAGAACTCAGAGACAGAACAACAGCCTCTCCAAAGCTTTGCCTGAAACTCTTACCCCAGGGCTTTCTATAATGTTAGAGCCAGGCACACTTGGGTCTGAGGCTTGATCTTTCATGTAACAACTGTGTGTCTTCAACCAAGCTAGGCAGTCTCTCTGAACCTCAGTTTTCTGCTATTTACATAAGGAAAATTAGTGCAGACAGCTATACCTCCTGGATGGATGGATGCATGGATGTATAACTGGAAGCCTGAAAGCCACTGGGAGATGCAAGGCCAAGCAGGAGACAGTTGGAAAGCTTGAGATGTGTGTGGCGGGTCTTGAACCACTGGAAAGTGTGGGGGAGTCTTTGCTTCTCTGACTCAAAATATGTGAAAAGCATGCAGAGAGGTGACAGACAAAAACTGCTCCTAGCAGAACTTTTGACTGTAGAGGAAAAATGCATCCTGGGAAGAGCAGTTGTCAGAAGAATCTAATCCAGCCTGCACAAATTCTAAATTCTCACAAGGCCTGGGTTTTTGCTTAAAACAAGCATAGTTTTTTACTTTAATTCCTAATGTGTGAGAGTTTCACTTTAAATTATAATGCAGTAAAAGAGTTACTCTAGAAAGCCGCCAGACTCCTGCTGGTCCACATGCCCCTGACAGAGGAGAAGGCTGCCTATGTTACACTGTAGAAGTGGAGGCTCAGAGCAGTCAGCTGACTTGCTCAAGGTCATACATCTGGGAGGTGTCAGAAGAGGATCTGAACCCAGTTGCTGGGGATTCCTGAGCCTAATCATGAAGCCCTGGTGCCTCACAGGTGGTGTTTTCTGGAGTCCAGCTGCCAGGCCTTCTGCAAAAGTGTGACACTCTGGTCAGCCAGCAGGAGTGCTCCTTGGGGAGAGGGCCTGCTGCCAGCCCTTCACAGCTGGTGGCCACCAGGTGGCAGCATCCTGAAGCCCAGTGACCTGCTGGGGGTGGGGGTGGGGTGCAGTTTAAAAGCCTGAGGGAAATTTACACTACTGGAAGATGTGGGGGTGTCCTTGCTTTTCTGACTCAAAACCCCCTGACATGGCCAAGGGAATCCACTGCAAACCCACTCAACTCATAATGAGCCTGGAAGTAAAGCAGGAAGTGAGAGCATGGGTTGCGTGGAGCAGTGGGTACTGGCACAGGTTAAATAACCTTGCCCAAGGATGCAAACAGTATGCCAGCAGAGTGAGGATGAGGAGCCAAGCTTACTCATTGTCTATGAAATGGGTTAAGGTGATCAAGTCAGTGAGAGGGGCCCAGAAGGGAAATGCACCTAAAGCTTGGCCCAGGCTGGGTTTGTACACCAGGAGCTCGAAGCTCATGTGATGGAGCTGTTCTTGGGATTGCCAGGAAAGAACTCTCTTCCCTCACTGGCTCTGAGGGGAGGAAAAAGCCCTAATAAGACAGAAACTGTGGACCCCAAGGATGAGAATGGCCACCAGGGGCCCCTCCTGGAGGACCAGGAGTGTCCCCAGGCCTGCTGGTGGTAGGAGTTGGGGCACTTCTGGGTGTGGTGTGGGGCCTGGGAGAGGGAGGTGGAAGGCCAATCTCTTGCTTCTAGAAATGTTTCTGCCTCACTCTGATCTATGGCCTTGCCTAACAATGACAACTGTGATATGTTTGAATTTTAAAACAACAGTATAGATTTGTCTTTTAGTGACTCCTGACTAAAGGCTGTGTCCTGGCTATGCTCTTCTATGATGTGTCTTGTTTAATCTTCCTTGCAACTGAGACAGGTTCTAGTTGTCATCTTATTTCACCAGTGAGAGTGAGGCACGATTAAGCAGCTTACTCAAGGTGATCTGGATATTAAGCAGCAGAGCTACCTCTAGAACCCAGGTCTGATTCACAAATCCTTACCCCTCAGCTGCTGTGCTGTTCAGCCCCCAAGGGGGCAAGTCCTTTCCTCACCCCATTCAGATAACTGGGCTGGGCTCCTGGTCTAGACCTGCTGGGAAGCAGATGACTATGGAGTGGCCCTTACTGCTTTATCCTGATGCATGCCCTCCAAGCCTCCTTGCTGAGGTGGGGCTGGCCAGCAGGACCTGCTTGGCCTCCACCTGCTGAGGAGCCTGAGGTAGGGAGAGAAGGGAGAGGAGGGGTCCTCAGGAGCTGCTCCCATTTCGGTCCATGTTCCCTTCTGAATTCCAGGATTCATTGTTAATCCCTATTTAATTATTGTTCCAAATGCTAAATACATGTCAATTTTACTTCATGCTAAATCCCATAATGCTTGGAGGCCTGCCTAGAGACTGGAACAAACCTGGGGAGGGGATGCCTGGGAATTCCCACAGCAATCAGGTCACATGGGGCTGGTGACCTCAGGCCCACAATTAGCTCACACTTTTGACCTTATTTTATTCATAGAGCAAAAGAGTCCTCCCTCAGTCTGCCTGGGGAGCAGAGGCTTGGGCAAGAGGATTCTTGCACCCTACTCTATGGGCTATCTCCTCTACATTTTTTTTAAAAACAGGGCCTCACTATGCAGTTCAGGCTGGCCTTGAGCTCACTATGTAGCCCAGGCTGGCCTGGAACTCATGGTGATCCTCCTGCCTCAGCCTCTCAAGTGCTGGGATTACAGGCTGTCTCCCCTACCTTTGTCCAAGTGTCCAGATCAGTAGAGGAGCCAGAGGACAAGAAGGGAACTTGCACAGGAGGTCTTAATACATTTTTAGCTACGATTCTGGTGTATCAGAGACCATGTGATTTATAATGAACAGAAACTTATTTGGCTTGTGGTTCTGGAAGCTTGAAAGTCCAAAAGCATTATGATGCATCACCTGATGGTAGAAGGTAGAAGCCCAAGTGAGCATGCAAAACAGAGAGGATGGAGCCAGATTTCATCTTTTACCAGAAATCCACTCTTGAGATAGCAGCATCAATCCATGCACAAAGGCAGAGCCCTTCTAACTGATTTACCTCCTAAGGTCTCACCTCTGTATACCATCATAATGGCAATATAATTTCAGCATGAGTTTTGGAGGGGATTTTCAAACTGTTGCATGGGGAACCCAGCTCTACCATGAACACATCTAGTGGCAAGTGGCTTCACCTCTCTGGGCCTCAATTTCCTCAACCCTAGCATGGGGATGACCAGGCCTGCACAACCTTCCTTGTCCTATTGTCAACATCTCCAACACTTTGTGTGGGGCCATTTTCTCTTGGCCAAAAGGATTAGCAAAGGACTCCTTTATTTTTTGTCTGAAACCTCTTACTGAAGAAGCAGCATGAGTTTTAGAGGATGCAACTCCCCAGGAAAGATGGCTTCAAACACAAGATAACACAGATCAAACATGGGCTTTTTGTTTTAATCAAGTGAGGTAAAAACCTAGTATAAATACATTGTACTAAAATTTAGGAATATGGCCAGGCATGGTGGTACATGCCTATAATCCCAGAACGTGTGAGGCTAAGGTAGGAGGATTGTCATGAGTTTGAGGCTAGCCTGGGCTACCTAGTGAGTTCAAGACCAGCCTGGACTACAGAGTCAGACTCTGTCTCAAAATACCAAAATAAATAAAGTTTAGGAATAAAGAGTATTTTGAAATTAATGTGTATTCAATGGCAGATTTCTAATGTGCTATGAAAAAAAGCCCTCCCTGTGGGAATTTGGGTGGTTCCTGACACCTACACGCACTCTATCCAGATCTGATAGCAACAGGAAGGAAAACACTACTGACACTCTGCAAATAATTATCTTTTAGGTTTTAATTATATTGAAATATCCATAACATAAAATTTACCATTTTAATGATTTTGAAGTATACAGTTCAGTGGTATTAAGTACATTCACATTGTTTTACAATCTCTAAAATTTTTTTCATACTCATTAAACAAATCTCCCCATTTCCCTCTCTTTCCAGACCCTGGAAACCATCATTCTGCTTTCTGTCTCCATGAGTCTTACTACTTTAGATGCCTTATTAGGAGTAGAGTCATACAGAATTAGTCTTTTTGTGGCTGGCTTATTTCACTTAGCTCATTGACCTTAAAGTTTATCCATACCATAACCTGTGCCCAAATTTCATTTCAAAGGATTACTAGTGCTCTGTTGTACAAAGTGATTGCATTTTGTTTATCCACCGATCCACCTGTCAATGGATTTCTGAGTTGTTTCCATTTTGGCTATTGCAAACAAAGCTGCTGTGAACATAGGGGTCCAAATATCTGGTTGAAACTTTGCTTTCAATTTTTTAGTTCTACAGCCAGAAGCAGAATTTCTGGATCATAAGGTATTTAAATTTTCCAGTTTTCTGAATTGTCATACTGTTTTCCATAGTGCTGTCCTAATTTATTTTCAGACTTCCTCACCATCCTCATCAATACTTGTTACTTTCTTCTTTTTAATGGTAGCTGTGAGTGATGTATTGTGGTTTAGATTTGTGTTTCTCTGATGACTAGTGATCATAACTTTTCATACACTTGTTAGCCATTTGTGCATCTTATTTGGAGACATGTCTCTATATATATTTCTTATGAGATATGCGATTTCCAAATATTTTCTCCTATTTCATAGGTCACCTTTTCACTGTTGATTGTGACTTTTTATGCCTCAAAGTTTTTAATTTTAATGAAGTTCAATTTATTTTTTACCTGTGTCTCTCGTGTCACTTTTAGCCAAGAAATAATTGCTAAATTCAATGTCATGAAGCTTTTCCTCTGTATTTTTTCTAAGAGTTTTATGGTTTTTAGGTCTCATGTTTAGGTTTTAAATCCATTTTGATTTATTTTTGTATGTATGGTATAAGGTATCACATATTTGAATGTTTGTGTCCCTCAAGATCCATATATTGAAATCCTAACCCCTCAAGGAGATGGAATTAGGAGGTAAAGCCTCTTTGAGGTGAGTAGATTAGTGCTGTTATAAAAGAGACCAGCAGCAAGAGGAGGCCATCTAAGAACTAGAAAAAGCGCCCTCACCAGCAATTGAATTTGGTGGCACTTTCATCTTGGATGGCCCAGCCTGCAGAACTGTGAAAGATAAATTTACGTTGTTTTTAAGTACTCTTATTTTTTTTGGTAATAGCCCAAATGAACCAAGACAGTAAAAGTTCCAATGGACTAAGCCAATATGGACTATTTCCTATGAAGAATTTCCTTAAGATTTATGATTGAAGGTCCCAATTTACCATTTTGGACAATATTTGGTTGAATAATATATTTTACATACTTTATGATACAAATTTTAAAACTTTCAAATTCACTTTGTGGGTTTCATTAATTTTATATCACCATCTTTATATTATTTAAAATAGCACCCTGCACACTCAGCAGTGTGGATTGCTTTGTAACACTGTGAAGCTCAGGAAGGTGCTAATGGGTGGATGGAGGAACCACCTGTGTGGGCCCGTGCAGGCTCAGAGCTGGGGCCTGTGCCACCCAGTCATTGCACTTTCCCTGTATTCCTGGTGCCACAGATCTTAAGGGGAAGGTTATGTTAGTCTTGCTTTTCCCTCAGGACTTCCAAATAAAGCCATGGGCAGTCAGTCACCAATGAGCACTTTTTTGGTGGGTTTGTGCCCCAGACTCAGAGCTTATGAGCAGAGTTCTGAGCCACACTTAGAACCCAGTGTGGACCAACAGCATTTCTGGACTTAGGAATTTGGTTATAATTTAAGATTCTTTCTAGAAGGTCACTTCTTTAAAATGCTGGTCATACCTGAGAGGAACACTGATCTCCACTGTGTGCTATGCACCAGGAGAGGAAGTGTGAAGGTTCTGTGCTAGCCATGCTGGATGTGTGCTCACTCTTACCACTGCCCATGCTTCAAGCCATCTGCATCTGAAATAGTTGACATGCGCTGAAGGTGGACCTGAATTTCCTGAGGAGAATGCTGAAGTCACAGGGGGTTCTGTGCCAAGAAAAACAGCCTGACCAAGCTTTAAGGCTGAGAGCTTCTAATGCCGCCTCAGGAAGCCACCATCAGCACAGGTAGTACAATCTGGCTTGATTTGTTCAAAGCCAAGGAAAATCATTCTGGTAATTTCTACAGATTTGTTTTGCAAAGTATAATTGTCTGCTTTTAACACTACTTTATAAATTTAAATCAAATTGGAATTTCATATCCAGTGGAAGGCAGAAGCCTCACTTTGGAGGAGCTGAGGGACCCCACATGACCTGCACTTTAGTCTTGGGATAAAAAAGTGAGATGATGGAAATTTCTAGACTGGTGGCTTTGGTGGAAGCATTCCCAGGCCTTGGAACCCCTGGACCATTCCATGGTACGTGTGCTTTAAATCCATGGGATGAATAGTTGTCCGTGAATGGAAGGAAATGGGAAGGCAAGAGCCTGATGCTTGTCAGACTTGGCGGCTTAAGGGTGCTATCCTACAGGTCTATAAAACCAAATTCTGCTTGTGGATTTGTTTTTCTAGTGGAATTCCTGGCTCTCCTCCCAAAGACGAGGCTGGGCCCAGAGGGAAGCCAGTCTCCAGCATCCAGCTCTGGGGACACTGAGACAGACACTGCCCTCAAGTAGACCTAGACTGGTGCAGGAGACATAGTCTCAAAAACAAGTGCCACCCAGTAAGACAACTGCCACTGGAGGGAAGCATAGGAAAAGGGAGTCCCAGGAGGGCTTCCTTGAGTTGATGCAGGAGAGAGTATCCCAAGATGGGTCCTGTGTATGCAAAGGCTCACTCAGAAGTGCAAAAGAACAATGTGGGGGCCAGGTGGAGATGGTAGTCACCAGGCCAGTGCTGTGTGTGAGCCTCTATTTTTCCTCCATAGTTTCTCTCTGCCCCCCACCTACCCCTGCTCAGCCTGGCCAGGAAAGCACCGTAGCTGCTGCCTTAGCAGACCCTTGGGCAGGCCTCTTCCAATGCCCTCAGCTTGCAGGCAGAGTGTCTCTTGCTCCATCCCACCTCGGAGTGTTAAGTTTGAATATGAGTGACAAGGGGAACACAGACATGAAGAGGAGGATCCTCCTGGAACTGAGGAACTAGATCACAGAAGCTGCTCAGAAACTTATCTTGGACAATTGCAAATCAAAGGATGGGAAAAAACTTAGTGCTCAGTGGCTGAATTTGTAAACTTAGAGTACCCCAGTTTATTAATGTAGGCGTGATTTCAGTTTGAAATCTCCCCAAGCTACCTAGATCAAAAAATCTTGAATTCAGTCACAATAGAGCCTTCAAAGGTCTGGACACATTATCAGAAAAACTTTCAAATGTCACACATCTGAATTTAAGCAGAAATAAACTGAAAGATATCAGTACCTTGGAATCTTTGAAAAAGCTGGATCATCTGAGAAGCCTGGATTTGTTTAATTGTGAGGTCTACCTTAATGAGTAGAGCATAGTGTCTTCAAGCTACTGCTCCAACTGACCCACTTACTGTCTATGACAGAGAAGACCTACAAGCCCAGGGCTCCTAGGTGGAGATGGATGGTATAGATCAAGAGGAGAAGAATGAAGAAGGAGAAGATGAGGAAGATGAAGATGGTGAGGAGGAAGTTTGATGAAGAAGATGGAGTTGTAGAAGGAGAAGAAGATGAAGATGAAATCACCAGTGAAGAAGAAATTGGACATGATGGAGAAGTTGATGAAGTTGAAGATGAGGATGAAGGAGAGGAAGAAAAAAAGCAGGAAAGGCATAAAGAAAAGAGAAAAAGATTATAAAGGAGAAGATTAAGACTTCAAATAACCTGAAAAAACCCCAGAACTTTTCAGTTGGTTGGACTGCTCATGGATTTTGTAGCTGTTAAAAACAAAAAAGGTAGCAAATACAAATCCCTGGACACCCACCCACCCAAAGAGCCAAAGAATAGTTCCTATGACATTCCATCTTCCTCTATTTGGCCCCTCCTGGTACTCTACCACCAAGCTTGGGGACTTTGCCCCAATAAAATATAAGCATTGTTAGGTTTTCTTGTAAGACTTTTGAGTGTGGGTAGCTGTGATGATGGGCCAATCATCCATGGTTACCAGTTATCCTGAGATTGTGACAGCATTTTTACTTTCTGTGCAACCAAAAAGCTTTGTAAATAAAACCTCAACATTCTGGAAAAGAAGAAGTGCAGGAGAGCCTGATAGCTTTGGAGACCTGCTGCATGTCCTACATCTTAGGGTACAGCGAGATCCCCTCATCAAGAATATGCAATCTCTTTCCCCAGAACATGGGAAGTCATTAAAGAAAAGAGATCCAGTGTCTAGCTGAAAACTCTAGCTGCATCACATCCAGAGAATCTGAAACCTGGGTCTTTGAGAGGCAGTGTGGTTCAGCAGCCAAGACTGTGGTGTCAAGCGGATGAGTACCAGTCTCTGCTCCACCGAGAATGAGCCAAGCTATGATATTATCTCTCTCTGACACACACACACACACACACACACACACACACACACACACAGAGGCAAGGGCATACATGCAATTTTTATCCATGGCTCCTGGTTCATAACTCCCTCCCCAAGACAGGCCATAGAAAGTAGAATTTCTCTTCCCCATGGCAGGTAAAAGAAACTCTAACTTTTCCTGCCTTTCTGTCTTGGAACTAATCTTTTAAAAATTCTCTAAGGGCTGGAGTTATAGAGTTCTTGGGTAGCCTGTGTGACACCTTGGGTTTGACCCCCGGCACTGCAAAAAAACCAAAACCAAAAAAGAACAATTCTTTGACTTATCTTGTCTGATAATAGGATCACAAGAGTCATTTCAGAAAGGGTCCTGCCTCATAGTCCCAAAGAAGGAGAGTTGCAAAGAGGGTAAGGAGAATCTGGACAGGTCTTGCTTGGTGTATTAAATCAGGGTTCTAGAAGAACAGAACCAATAATATATACTTATCTCATTGAGTCACTTGATCAGAGACTGAAATGGCTTTCTGCAGGCTGGAGGGACAGGAAATGGGTAGCTGCCAGTCCAAGAAGGTGGGAGAGAGAGAGAGAGAGAGAGCAACAGGGCAGCCTCAGTCAGTTTGAAAGCCCTTTGGAGAGCTGCTGGTACAAGTCCAGTTCAAGAACTGTGGAATCTGGAGTCTAATAGCCAGGAATGACAGAAGGGAGGGAGGGAGGGAGGGAAGGAGGAAGATATCCCACATGTATTTAAGAAGGGCCCAGCATGAGCACATGTGACCTTCCCCCTTCTTTTTTTTTTTTTTTTTTTTTTTTGATACATCTGGGCTCCCAGCCCATTGGAAATTCCCATCTTCATTTAGGGAAGGTTCTCCCCATCCAATTTGCCTACTCACACACCAGTCTTCTCTGGAAGCACCCTCACTGACATACCCAGAAGTGTGCTTTGCCAATGTTCCAGGCTTCTCTCAATTCGGTCCAATTGAAAACCAAGAGTAACCATCATGCTGGATTTCCCCACACAGTCTGTTAGCATTAGATTAGACCCTTTTTTCCAGTTACATTTTGATACAGTTGTCCCTGCTTTAGTGCAATGATGTCTCCATAAAACCCCAAACCAAAAAGACAGGGTTTGGAGAGGTCTGGAGAGCTGAACATGTGGAGGTTCTTAGGGGGTGGGCAGAAGCTCTGGCCTTACTGTCATACTTCTTGTACATCTGCATTGTCATAATAAACCCGTAAATATAAGGGTTTCCCTGAGTTCTGTGAGCTGACGGAGAAAATTCATGAAACCCAAGGAGAGGCTTGTGGGAACCCCAATTCATGGTCAGTAAAAAGCACAGGTAAAACAACCTGGGAGTAGTGACTGGCATCTGGGAGTAGGGGGCCATCCTGGGGACTGAACCCTCAACCTATAGGATTGGACCTATCTATAGGTAGCATCAGAACAGGATTTTTCATTTGTTTGCTCTTTGCAGTGCTTGAGGTTAAATTCAGGGATTGACAGATGCTAGGCAAGTGCTCTACCATTGAGTTCCACCTCCAGCCCAGAACAGAGTTTAATTAGAAGATGCTTAGCTGGTGTCTGCTGAAGAACCCCACCCCCACCCCACTCGCTTATGGTCTCAGAAGTGATTTGTGCTGTGAGAGTATAGTAGGAAGAACCGAATCAGCATTTAAGTTTGTTTTTTCTATTCACTAGGGAATGGCGCAAGTTATTTAATTTTATGGAGCTGCTATCACTCATGGTGATGGAGTGAGAGTTAAGTGAGATTGTGCATCTAAAGCACAGAGCATGGTGTATGCACGGTGAGAACTTGATAAATATCCACTCATGTGACTTGTACTGATTGATTGAGGGCACCAGGATGAAGAGAGGCAAAGGGGCAACCTCCTGTCTTGTCTCTTCCAGATTCCTTATGTTATTTGTTTTGTTAAGTTTTTCTTTACCTCTCCTCTCCTCTCTTCTCTTCTGTTCTCCTTTCCTCTTTCTTCTCCATCTCCTTCTCTTTCTCCTCCTCCCCTCCCCTTCCCCTTCCTCCCTCTCCCCCCCTCCTCTCCCCCTCTTATTCCCTCCTCTCAGTCTCACCCGCCTTTCTCTCTCTAGTCCTATTAGAATGGAGTCTCTACTTATATAAGTATAAGCAGTGGCTTATACTTGCCTCACGTAACCGGCCACGTGTAACCAAGCCAAGGCTCATAATGGTGGCTCCACGGTTAGGAGCTCAGTTCCTTTCACCTTGGCCCTCTGCCAGCCCTAGAGTATGGCCTTGTCTAAATGGCCTCAGTGGTTCACCCTCCACATATCCACATTCCAAACTGTGCAAATAGGGAAAGGGAAAAGATACAGAACACATCCTTTCCTTTGAAAGGCATCACCCAGAAACTGCCCCCATTACTTCTGCTTGCCAGTGGCTACACCTTGCTACAAGAGTGGCAGGAGCCGTGTGCTCAGTGACAAAATGAGGGTTCTGTTATTATGGAAGGAAGGGAGAGAGAGGGTGGAAGACAACCGAGTATCCTAGTCCCAGCCTAATAGCAGAATCTTTCAGGGTTGGAAAGACTTCAAGCTTGTGCCTCACCCGGCTCAGAGCTCACATTCCCATCTGGAGTTTGTTCACGGCTTAGCCTTGCCTGCCAGGCTGGCTCCCCAGATCTTGCAGGGGAACGTAGGAGCACTACATTCAACCCTCCTTGCTCTGGGAGTGCAGAACAAGAGGACAAGGACAGCAAAAAGGACTGCATGTTAGCTGTGGGGAAGTCTTCATAGAGATTGGATTGTGAGCTATTAGCAGTGCACTGTGAACTGGAGAGGGGCTGAGGGTTAATCTTTGGGGATAGAGAAAAAGACAGCTAGAGGGAGGTAATTTAGTTTTTGAGGGTTTTTTTCCAATCAAAATATACAGTATTTCTCTGAATATCCTAGTTCTGAGAGGCAGGGTCCAAAATAGCTGGGGATGGTGGTAGACACCTGTAATCCCAGCACTCTGGGAGGCTGAGGCAGGAGAACCACAAGTTCAAGGCCAAGTTGGGCCACTTAGTGACTTAGTGAGACTCTGTCTCAAAATTTAAAGGGGGTGGGGTGGGGTTGGATGTAGCTCAGTGCAAAGGCCCCAAGTTCGATCCCCAATACCATAAAAAAGAGAAACAAAACCAAAGTGAAAGGCTTTGTTTTATTTTTATATCAGATTTTGAAAAGGTAATATATTCACATAATTCACAATTTTGAAAAAAATTTAAAAAAACAGAGAAAAAAGTCTGCCTCTCACATGTCCCAACAGGTAACCACAGTAATGGCAGTGTGCATTGCCTTCCTGAGACACTTTATCCATATCCAAGCAAATGTGGACCTGTATTCCAGCCAGCTTTCTCAGCTCTAGGCACTGTTTTGTGTCTTGCTTTGTAACAGTGTCCTTAAGACCAGCAACCCCATTCTTTCTGAAGGTTTCTCACTCTTAACATTTTCTCCCTGTCCTATGATATTTTACAAAGCTAGCCTGAGCCATGGAAACAAATATTTCATAGCCTTCACGCATGACATTTTTCACATGTGCTTTACAAATGTGCGTCTTCATTCTGAATTGAATGTTGTGGGAAATATGTCTTTTCCACATGGCCACTAGTATATAATATAAAAAGCATTTTTTTCCTCCCTCAGCCCCAGGAGAGAACTATATCATTAAAATGGGAAAGTGATGAGAAAATGAGAAATCCGGCCTGCAAGGCTCACTCGCCAAGTAGTTTTCCAGAGGCTTCATGGTTCTGCAGCACCTCGTGAACCATAAATCACCAATTGGGCCTGGTGAAGTTGTCACCCAGTGATTCACTGAGTGACATGGTCTATTTCTTTTTGGTGGGCATTGACTCAACGTGCCCTTGCCATGTAAGAGTTGGAGACTTATCTCAGAACCAGTGATTGGCATTGGCCTTTGGCTGCCTGCCTCCTGCCTGCTGTCAGCTGACCAGGGCCCTGGCAAAGCACATATTCACTATGGACCAGTCTGTCTCAAAGATATGCCTTGCAGAGCTGTGGTGGTTCTAGACACAGCTGGGGCCACCACGGCTCAACCCTGTGGAGGCAAACCCTTCGACTTATGAGTTTGCCACAACCATGGAATGCCACCGACACCTTTAAACATGGCCCAAAGCCACCAGCTCAATCTTGGCAGGCTTTTCTATGTGTTTCTCAAGCCTTGATCTGGCCTCCCTGGAAATGTGGGAAGCCTGGCTAAAATGCCAGGGCCAGAGCTTAGCAAATGCCACCCTTAACTCACCTCTCCTCCCTCTCTCTTCCCTATCCACTTCTACCTCTCACTCCAAAACAACATACAAGTCACCAACAAGTGTGTCTTAGAGAACCCAGCTTTTCCCTAGTCTCTTGTTCCATATGCAACCATGCTTTGCTTAACATCAAGGACACATCCTGAGGAATGTGCTGTTAGGTGACGTCACTGCTGTGCAAACATCACAGAGTGTGCTTAAACTAAGAAGACCACATCGCTGGGAGATACAGACCCGCTGACATATCTGTGGTTGTTGCTGAGTGAAATGTTGGTAAGTGGCTTTTGACTGCACTTTTAACTTTGTGAGTAAGGTTTAAATTTCTTGAAAAGGAGTCTAAGGTAGTATCCTGGCACCCATATTTAATTTTTAGGAACATTTCTATTAAAATACTCCTACTAACATAAGAAGGTATATAATTATGAGTGCTAGAGGGCACTGTTGGGCAACTTTGTATACTCAAAATTGCTTACCTGTTTTTTGTTTGTTTGTTTTTTAGTTTTTATTTATTTTTTATTTTTTGGTACCAGAGATTGAACCCAGGACCTTACTCTTGCGAGGCAGGCGGTGGAACCACTGAGCTAAATCCCCGGCCCAAAGTTTGTTTGTTTTTTAGGGCAGATTGATCAGTGGGGAAAGCTATTCCTACACTCAGCTCTCTGGGCTCCAGAAGAGTCCCGCCCCCACAGTCCCGCCACCTCATTCCCTCAGAGTCTTCACTCCTAGATGGCATTAACTCAGTCTACTTGACCCTCAGATGGCAGGACAACTGAAATGTGAATAGGGCTGGGTTTTCCTTTCTCCTCCTTCATTCTTTACTCACCAACTACCAGGGCCTGGGTGGCTTTTCAGACATGAAGTGAAGTTTTGCCCCAACACCAGCACTCTAGGAAATCAAGAACACAACTTTTCATCCAGTTCTGGTATTTGCTATCATTGTTGAAATGATTACTATCATAACTATTATTTGTGCTGAGTGCTTCTTCAAATATATAGTCGTATCAGTATTCAAATTAGTTATAGGGCTTTAATTCTGGGAATCTAATCCCCCTCATCCTGTAGGAAAGGCTGTCCTAACTGTTAGGAACCCAGTCTAAGCTGGATGCCACCTGCACCTGGCACCTTCTGCCACTACAGATTCCCTGTCCTCAAAGAAGAAACTTGTGGCTGCTTTGAGCCACATAACATATTTTAAACTTTTTATCTAAGTTGCCCACATTCCAAAATCAGGAGCCTGGAAATATACCCTGATTTCCAGCTTCTCTTGAGAAAATGGAAGATGTGGTCACTGTGGTGGGCTCATGTGCCCACGGGGCCCTGGGTGAGGAGCCAGGCATCTGCTGCCCCTCATGACAAGCTGGGTCCTCAGTCCCACTTTGCCTTAGGCCCTACAGGCCTGCCTGGGCTACTTACTCTACCTTCTAGGCTCCTGTAAGCCTTTGAGCTTGTAGCCTGCTAAGGTTTATGTTTAGATGTCCCTCCAAAGCCTCATGTTGTCATAGGCGGGGCTTTTTGAAGGTGGCTGGATCTAGAGTGTGTGATACTGAGATTAAGTGTATAATGCTTGGATCAAGGGTGTGTGATTACTAAATTAGTCCACTGATTGTTTTGGCCTAGTTTTGGGTAGGAGTAAGGGTGTCCCACCCTGGGTATGAGTGCTATCCGTCCTGAGGGTGGGTAGCCTGGTTAAAATAGAAGGGACATGGGCCGGGGATTTAGCTCAGTGGTTCCACCGCCTGCCTTGCAAGAGCAAGGAGCCAAGTTTGATCCCTGGTACCCCCCCCCAAAAAAAGAAGGGACAGAAAGAGGATCTCTGGTCTTTTGTCCCTTGTCACTTGCTGCCTTCTGCCTGGCATAAACTTTCTCCTCTGTGATGCCCCTCTACTGTGCCACACTGCCTTGGAGCCAGCCAACTAAGAACTGAAACCTCTACAAACTGTGAGGCAAATGAAACTTTCCTCCTTTAATTTTGGGTGTTGGGTTTTTTGTCTCAGCAATGAGACAAAAAACTAAGATATACCCTTGTGGTCAAAACATGACTTCTCTTGGTACATGAGCCCCCATAGGACCAACCAGATGGAAGAAATCACCACCAAGGAGCAGAGGTCCACAGTGGACAGGTGGCCTCTGCTGGGCTTGTGGCCCAGCTCTAAAGACTGGGGTGCATAGAGTCCTGGCCATGCCACTGTGTGGCATGCATGGTTGTGAGCACTTTATGAGTGTCAACTAATTTAATTTTCTCATATACTAGGGTCCATGATTACCCTCATTTTACCAGTGGAGAAACTAAGGCACAGAGGGATTAAGTCATTCATCCAAGGCCAGGTGATAAGCATAATCTGGCTTCAAAGTCTGTGATTTTGACTGCTCCACATGCTGCCTCCTGACAAAGAAACTCTGGAGCAGCCCCACAGCCATGGAAGCTGAGAACATGGGGAGCTCTCGAGGGGCCCCAGGAGTCTGGGTAGGAAATTGGAGAGCACTCTTGGGGATTCAGATGAGCTGTCTCTTGGTGGAAATTCTGGAAAAAACCCAGATGCTGGGCAAAGCCCTTCACACTTCATCCTTGGCCCTCAGAACAACTGAGCCACCTCTCTACCTGCCCCTTCCTCTCATCCCAGTTCAAGTCCTCCATATCCATGGTCTTCTTTAATCCTCCTGAACACGATCTCATGCAGTCTGTCCACACCATTGCATGAAGGAGGGAGGTCCTTCATTAGCCTGAAAGAACCTGTCAGTGATGCAAGTCCCCTTTCACTTTTTTTTTTCCTTTCACTTCTCTCCCGAAGACTTGGTGCTGGTTCTATTCCATTCTCCCTCCTTCATCCTGAGTTTTGGGCCCAGCTGCAATCCCCAGCCCCTAAGTGGTCTCTGCCTCCCAGCCTCTGAACCTGGCCATCCTTCAACCTCTGTCTCCATCCATCCGTCCATCCATCCATCCGTTAGATTCAGCTTTTAACTATGAAGTGCATTGCTTCTCTGCCTTTTGGCTAAGATCAAGCGTAGTAACTGTGAAGTGCAAATCTTCCAGTATCTCATTCATTTGGCAGCTTGATCTATGCACTTTGAGAGGAAAAATACAATTTCTTATTTTGAGTATATTCTCTTTTTTCTATTTGATATGTGCGGTTAGGTGCCTACACATTCTCAAATGGTTCATCTTTTGCTGCATAATATAGATGGGCCACATTTATTTTGATTTTTCTGTCCCATTTATTTTCTGCTATTTTGCTTAAGCTATAGCTTCTTTTATTCAATAGTTCAACACATACTTATTGAGGGCCTACTGGTCACTGGACTTGGCCCTGAGGATTCAACAGTAAACTCCTGGGTTGATGCATCAGTTTCACATTAATTTCTTATGGCTGCTGTAACAACTACTGCAAACAAAACCACAGTTCTGAAGGCCAGAAATCATTACTGGCTTGAAATCAAGGTGTTAGCAAGGCTCCTTCCAAAAGCTCTAGGGAAGAATTCATTCCCTATTTATTTTAGCTTCTGGTGATTGCTGACATTTCTTGGCTTGTGGCCGTGCTACTCCAGTCTCCAAGACCAACTTCAAGCTCCTCTGCAGTATCTTCTAAGGGACTTCTCCTCGCCACGCATGAACTGTGCCTCCACATTCCTCCTATAAGAATCTAGTGGTGATTGCATTTAGGGCCCGCTCAGATAATACAGAATACCCTCAAGATCTTTAATTTGATCATGTCTTTTGCTGTACAGCTTGATAGTCTCAGGTTCCAGGATTAGGCAGTCAGTGAGTCTTTGGGACCATCATTCAGCCAGTCATAGTCTGGAAGCCTTCCTTCAGGAACCTCCAATTTGGAGAGTCAGGAAAGGTAGAAAGAAACAAATGGGAGCACGATCATGCAGTAGGGTGGATGATGACTGTGTAGTCAAACTTCCCTGGGGAGACTCTGGTCCTATCACAGCTAAACCAAAAGAGACAGCAAACTAGAGAGGGTAAATGTAAATGCCCTGAGGTATCAGTCCCAGCCAGTCAAGGAACTACTTGCAAGCCAAGGAGAGTGATAACAGAGAAGGCTAGAAAGCTAGGGGCAGGGGTACCTATAGGCCTTTTGGGGCCTTGTAGGCCACAAGGGTCTAGGTTGTATTCCAGCACAGCAGGGAACCATTGGAGGACTGTCAGCAATAAAGAGACGTGAGCTGCTGAGGATTGTACCTGAGATGGGGCAGGACTAACTACAGCCCCTTACTCAGGAATCCCTTCTTGGAGAGGTAGAGGGTGGCAGGAGAGGCCATCTCTCTTGTCATACCAGGCTCTGCCACAGGTCTTGCTGGCCCACTTGTCCCTTGTTCTGGCACCTCCCATGCTCTGGCCATGCTGCCGAGCACTCGGCACCACACTTGTAACGGGGGACTCCAGAAGACACTGGATTCAAGCAGTTTGGGAATCTAATGGCTAGAAGTGGGTGGGGGAAGGGGAGGACTTCAGTTCCATGCTTTGACCTCCGAGCAATGCTGTCCTCTTAAGGTTTTCAGAAATGAGACAGGCTTTGAATATGGATGAGACACTATGTAAACTTGGGGGAGTCCTATCACCTACTTATTTTTTTGTTCTCCTGTATAGAATGGAGGTAAGCATGACTGCCTTACAAAGTAGATGTGAAGATTCAAGGGGATGAAATAGGCAAGGAAATTATAGCAGGAGCTTGGACCAATAAGTATTATTGATTGTCATTTGAATTTGAGATGAAGCTCTTCCTCTGTTTTTTGAAAAAGGAAAAATTTAACTAACAGGGCAATTTAATTTTACACAGAAAAAGCCAAGATGCTATTCTGGGATGGAGAGTTTCCAGGAAAAATGAAAACGCTACTTTTTCCTTTTTGTTTTGTATAATCATGGCAAAGGCCATCTTTCTTCAGGGCAGAACTGTGTCTCTCAGTAGTGTGCTTACAGGAATAAGAAGGAAGTGATTTTCCACTCAGGTTTAGGAAGGTGGTCCTGGAATTGGGACAGGGGTGACATGTCTAGGGCTTTCACATGGAGGAGTTGTTAGCCAGCTCCCCTAGCGTGGGGATTTGGGACTTTAAAAGTCATTGTCCCAAGGGCTGGGCAGTGTTGTTGTCATGCTCCATGGTTCCCTCTCTGATCCTTTGGGCTGTATTTGAAGACTGGGCTATATTTGAAGCTAGGTGGTCCAGGAGGTGGCACAGGTGGCCCTGAGATGGCTTGCTACGAGATGGCCAGAGACCACTCAGATGGCCAGAGTGGGTGCATGAGTCAGGAGGTAGATTATGAAGACAGCAGCCACCAGGGCTGGGCAAACAGCCTGCAGGCCAGATGCCTATGACCATGTAGAATGAAAGCCAGGTCTCTTGTGCAAATTGGGCACCAAAGGGACATGACCCTTTAATGTCTGTCTGGGTATCTGGGTTACAGATACGATTTCTCATTCTTGTAGTGCTATCCTCATAGGGCAGGAACTTTTGTGGGCTCATTTTATAGATGGAAAAACTAAGGCTCCGAGAAGGTAAGTAATTTACTCTCCATGACATAGCTAGTCATTAACAGAGTTGAAATTCCCATTGGGTCTGTCTGACCCTGCACCTCCCCACAGCCTACTGGTCCCTCAGCTCTGCAGTAACTGTAGTTATTGAATCCTGGCTAATCTTCCTAAAAAGGAGAATTTTGAGAAAATTCCTTCCCTGGAGAAGCTAGGAGAAGAGAAGCCCTTCCTGAATATTCTCTTGGATGTTTTCAACATAGGACTTGCTGGGACTCACCTTTGTCTTCTCAAGGAGGCAGCCACATCTGCTGTGATTGTGAGGCATTGTGCGGGGTGGCTATGGCATGGACTCCCAGGGATCTTCCTAGATCCATTGACTTCACAGGCCTGGAAAGGGGGGTGGATCCTGGGCCTAGCCATTCCCTGCCAGTCTACCAAAATGCCAGTAGATGGCGCATTGTTCCTATTCCCTGTCCACACGCTCTAGGCTCTAGATCTACCTGCCAACTCCAGTCCTCCACAGTGCACCCCACTGTCAGAGCAAGAGCTGCTACTGCACTGCTCCAGTTATTCACCATTTACTTATGGGGCACTTGGTGAGTACCAGGGTCAGTGCCATGTGCGGGATATTCAGCGTTCCTAGTGCAATGGGGGAAGACACATCAGGTCCTTGCAACTCAGTGTGGCCACAACTAGAAGGGGAGGAGTGGGGACAGGAGCTGGGGGTGGAGGGAACACTTTACTCCTGGACCAGGTGGTGGGAAGCTTGGAGTTCAGGTTCTCACGGGGCTGTGCCCAAGAGAATGTTAGAAACAGGCACCACTGAACACACAGTTGGTGCTCAAGAAATAAATAAGAATACATGGGGGAATTCTGGGAGCTGCATGGGGAGCAGATGTTATAGGGTCTGGCTGGTCCTATCATAGCAGCGGCCCTGGCAGCAGCCATAGCAGCAGTGGGGTCTGTTCCTTGGTACTCGTCCTTTCCCGTTCCCACCTCTCTGCTCCATAAGTTTAATGACAGAGCTCTGGCACCTTCTCTGGAGTTGCCATCTCCCCAGGTTGGAAGGCATCCATCACAGCCAGTCCTGGGGGCTGCACTCAGCCAGCTGTAGGTAGACTCCAAGGGGGAAGCAGGGGAGGAAGGGAATGCAGGCAGGAGGCTTGGCAAATGGCTTTCCAGGTGGCTGGTGCTGTACCGTGCTCTGTATTCTATCTTGTCCTCATGGTAACCCTTTCAGAAGACATTACTGTCCCTGTTGGGGAAATGGGAGAATGGGGGTTCAGGGAAGGAAAATCTCAGGCATGAGGGAGCAGATGAGGAGAAGCTATGCTGTGGGTACTTAGGAGTGGGGTACCTGGGAGACACTTGGGCCAATTCTTCCCTTGGCCAGTGTTGGAGAGGGAGCTTGTTAGAGGGGTATTTGGGAACATGTGCATGCACAGGTACCTTCCATAGCAGCCAGCAAATGGCCATTTGCTGATCTCAGACTCCCCAGGTTACCTGATTCAGACCCCCAGGTAAGCTCTGATTTCTCACCTGGGTGCCTGGCTGCCAAAGCTCATAGCTTCTGGAATCCCAGGGCTCAGAGTACAGAGCGTGGGGTGGGAAGAGAGCCTCAGTCCCTTGAATTCTCCAGTCCTTACACAGGGCCTGTCACCTGGGCCATCTTGAAAGGCTCCTGCCATTTCATTCTCCTATGCTGGTTTCTGGATGAACACTGTGTGCAGCCTGAGTCTGAGCCCAGGTCAACCAGTGAGGGATGCAGTGCACCTTTGTCTCTAAATCCCACTCCCTAGTGACTTTTCAAAATCCAGCTCTGTGAATACTCTCCCAGCCTGGCCTGATCCTCATTCTCTCTCCCCTACTTTTTTTTCTTCCTTCAAATAGTTCATTATTTTGCACAGAGATTTTGCTTTTCTTTGACTTTTTTTTCATATATAACCTTATAAAGAGCTCCCGTTATTTCAGAATATATTCTGGGCCCTATTCTGTGCTCAATTACACACCATCTATAGTTGATTTTCATGAAATTTAAATAACAAAGAGAGGCGCTTATGTCATTTCTTCCTTATAAAAATACAGCCTTGAAATCCACTCTCATTGGAAAGCTGCAGCGTGTCCGCAGTTTAGCAGCTTGTATGTGTGCATGTATGCGCTGCCTCATTAGAAGTGCATGCAAAGTGAGGTGTGTCCTGGTAACAAGAACTAAATTTGCACTCACTGTTCCCAAGTGGAAACAGACTGCCCAGAATGCCAAAGTGTGTCCATCAGCCCTAGGCAGCATCTGCCTGTCTCTGTGACAGTGTCAGGCTGGGGTGACCTGACAGAGAGGTCAAAGATCTACCCTGTGGACCATGGATCCAAAAAGGCATGTATGGGGCCCACCCGGGGGGGGGGGGGGTGTTGTGTGTGAGTGGACCAGGCAGAGTTGCTCAGTGATAAGACAAACACCAAAACTCTCGAGCCGCAGATGGTGGTCAGCATCTAGTGGCTGTGTGGCTCATAGCCCAAGCAAAGGGAGAGCCTGAAGCCCCTACATTTTGCCCAAAGTCCTGGGAGCCAGGGTGGTGCCTAAGAAACAAAAGAGCTTAATGGGACCCTATGATGGAGCTACTCTTTGACCACAAGGTGAAAACTTGATGTCCATCTTTAAAATCCTCCCTTCAGGGTTATATTCCTCATGTGGGGTTGACAGAGGGGAGCAGAGCGAGTGTGTTCTAGAGGTTGGGCTGCCAGGGGCTGCTGGTAGCAGAGGTACCTGGACTTATGCAGGTGAGTGGATTCTGTCCTAGGCCCCAGCCTTCAGAGTCCCTGCATTCTAGAACCCATGGCTGCTCAACCTCCAGGACAGGCTCTTCACAGTGAAACTAGGGTGGTTGGTTCCAGACCATGATTCCAGGGCTCTGATGAGCCCACTCCTTAGCTTCCATTCACATAGTAGGAAGAGTTGGCATGATGTGTGGGCTCCACAGGAATTCCACAGGAATTCCCCCAAAGCAGAAATGGAATAAAACATCCACAATCATAGGAGCCATGCAAGGGGTACCCTATGGCCAGAAGATGACCCAGAATGCTTGTTACTCCATTGCAGGGGCTCCCTGGGCCCACCTAGAAAGCCTATCCTGTGTGGACTGGGGCCTAGCTTTCCTAGGGTCCCCAACTGAATTATGGAAGAGGTAGGATTTGGACTGGGGCCCCAGAAGGGTTCAGCAACTTGAGAAAATAGACAGGGATGTCTGAGGGGATGAATAGTGTTGGCAAGGGCCAGGAAATAGGGGAAGGTGACTCGAGTTTGAGTAAAGAAGAGAGGCTCTGTGGTAATCACACTTGGAAAGAACAGTTGGGAAATTCATCCAGAAATGTAAATCAGGATAAAAATACATGCTGTTATAAGAAGAAGAAAAAAAATGGAAGGTTTAAAAGCCCCTTTACTTCCTGGGCCCACACCTGAATAAGAAGTGTAGCAATAGTTATATAGTTAAAACACCTTTAAATCAAGGAGGGGGAGTACAGACAGAAGCAAATAAACCAAGTCTGTATATCCAGTGAGTAAAATAACCATACAGAAGAGGGAAAAAATAATAACCCAAGGATCTTTTGAAAACAGCCCTTTGACTATATATCTTCAGTTAGGGCAAAAAGAGCTTCAGAGAAATGTTGAACTCCACTTAGAAAGTATTTTCCCAGGAGTATGGATATAGCAATATTCTATGTATTGTAGGATTGAGCAAGGGAATGAATAAATAGCCACAAATAATGAATGGAAAAAGGTTAGGAAAGGTAGTCTGGAACTGAAAGATTGGGAATCCATATGGATATGAATACATGCATATATATACACACATACTTGTATACATACATATATTTTAGGTATTACTGTGAAATGGTCTAGAAAAAGTAAAGGCACAGCACACTTGTCCAGATCTTGGTTACTATTCTCTACTAAAAAGAACCAGAGCCTTTTGGAGAATGGCTGAATGACTGCTTTCAACACTAGTACAGGAAAAGTACAAGATGAGACTGGAGCATCTCATTATGTCAAAAAATAAGGAAGTGTTCAAAGATGTACGTCCCCAGATGAAACATGTTAAAAGGACATGGAAGCCAGCTTGAAGAGGTTGAGATAAGCTGTATCTATAATAATTTGAACATCAAAATAAATAATGGTAGCAAAACATTGTAATCCATTGAGTAAAATAACAATCTATGAGTCCAAACTGGTACAGATGAATGAATGAGTAAACAAATAAATCCACAAGTGGAAGGGAAAGCAATTCCTTACAGTGAAATATCAACTAATAAATGCAGATGGAATGATGGAATTAGAAAAATCACCATTATATCAGCATTAAGTTAATATTATTTTCAAGCATCAATTGCTTTTGATTCGGGGAAAATCATAAGTGAATGCTAAAAATGGGTGAAATTTTGATGAGGATCAGGCTATTTACATTATCAGATATCTTCCCTCTTACTAGTTACAAGGAAAAATAGTAACTGTTCGGTGGACGGTTCTGGCAGACTGTACCCTAGCCAGTTGACAAAATTAACATCTCCAACATCAGGACAACTCAACATCAAGTACATCGTGATAAGACACACCTCTCTTCTGTGGTCTTCCTGTCACAACATATAACCTGAGTGGAATTATCAGCAGAAAAGTCACCTTGAGGGACATTGCCCAAAATAATTGGCCTGTATGCCTCTAAAAGAAAGGACATGAAAAACAAAAGAATGACAGAAGAGCTAATCCAGGTGAAGGGAGGTTAAAGAGACATGAGAGACATGACAGATAAATATTCCAGGATAACATCACCAAGAGGGTGGAGTAGGTGATGAAGAGATGTGACAACCTAAAGCAACGCGTGGCTCTGAGTTAGCCCCTGCCCTGGAGGTGGGGGTGGGAGATGGCTTTGAAGGACATGATTAGGTCAACTAGAGAAACTTGAATGGACTGAGCATTATATATTAGCATTCAATCAGCATTAAATTTTGTGATTTTGATAATTATACTAAGGTTATGTAAAAGAAAGTTCTTTCCTCAGAAAACTCACACTGAAGTATTTAGGGGTAAAGGGTCAGATTGTGCAACTTACTCTCAAATGATTCAATTTTTTAAAATTAGCGATAATCACACCTCAGATAAACCTCATTGGCTACAGTGCCACCGCTGCGCAAAGCTGATTCTATTTTTTTAAAAAAGTGTCTATCAGACAGAAATGACAAAGTAAATGTGGAAAAATGTTAACAATTGCTAAATCTAAGTATTCAGGAGTTCTTTGAACAGTTTTTGAAAAGTTGAAATTATATTAAAAGTAACAGTCAGTCACAAAAAAGTAAAAAAGTCACATGCACACAGGCTGTGGGCTCTTCCACTGTTGTGAAGATACTTCTATCTGATGGAAGCGGCTTGGGACAAAATGCCTACCATTTTGTTAAACCTTAGGAAAGGAAAGATTCTGATTGATAATGTCTACTTTCACTTGTAATTATTTACCAGAAGAGGAGGGCTCCTCCCTCTGCTCTTCCTTTGACATCGGGAGATTTGTATGACTCTCTGGTCTGATATTGGACCCATGCATACTGTCCCAGCTTCTCACCACCACCGATCCCAAGATCATTAGTACTGTCTTTGATGTCCTCTGCCTCCAAGACCTGTCCCAGGACCCTAGAATAGGCTGCAATTCTCCTGGTCCATCCTTTGCAGATGCTTTGGGTTATGTCTGAGTGTGTCCACCTTTTGACTAAGACCTCAACAACTCAGAAATAATTTTCCAAATGAATGGTGTCAAAGTGTTTAAAAATTAAGATTGTCCTAAACACCTAAGTGGGCAGAGCAGGCAGCTGGAGTCAGAAGCCCAGACTCTGTGCTCTACCTGACGCTAGCTGGGCTTTGATTCCTTGTCTGCTCTAGCCTGCTTGTCTGGAAAACTCTCCAAAGATCCAGACTCCAACTCAATAAAGTCATGGCTTCAACCTACCAGCCCATCCTCCTCTGATCTATACCCTGCTTCCAGTCCATACTTGCCTCTGGCCTGTGCAACCCATACTAAGTCCAGCACTCTCAGCATGCTCTAGCCCAGTGATTCACAAGGTGTGTTCCAAGGAACCCTAAGGATCCTTGAGATCCTTTTAAGATATCTGTAAGGCCCTTGTTTTTCTAGCTACATAGGAAATCAAATTTTCATATAATTCAGTATAAATCTGATAGAGCTTGAATGTAGAAGCAGATATAGGAATCTATCTGCTGCATTCTATTAACCCAAACAGACATTTGCAAAATACAAAGCAAAGCTGTTGCCATTTTCACTAATTTTTTTTTGTTTTGAAAAGTGCAGTTATTTTTCATAAAAGTGTTAAATGTTAACATATAATGGGGTTATTGTTATTTTTAAAGAATTAAATGTTTTCCTTTTGACTTCTGTCTGAAGGTAAAGAAGCCCTGGGTTCAGGTAGGTAGGAAGAGGACTCCCATGATAAAGGCCTGGGCTACAGCCCATTCATGGAGGGCAGGGCTACATTTTGCAAGTCAGAGTCCCCTTTTCTCCTACCCTATCCTACCTGGGCAAAGCCTGGGCTGCAGCTTCTGCAGGAGCTGCAGACAATGCCTCACCTGCATGGGCTCAGGGGAGCCCTGTGCACTCTACAGCCCTGCCTTTTCTCTCCAGAATCCTGGTCTCATCAGCCAACCCCCTAGATCCTGACATCTGATAAGGGTCAGGTCAATGGTGTCATTTCTAAGTGAGAACTTAGCCTGGTTAGGGGGCAGGGTAAAAGGTCTCAGTAACTCAGCTGGTATAGTTGGCTCTCGGAAGAGAGTTCAGTAGTAGGCCCAGCACAGAGAGGCCCAGGTGTTGCTTGGTCATCCTGTTCGGCTAATATGCTGACTAATTTGGAAACCCTTGAATCTTAGAGCATTTACTTGGAGAAACTTTTTTTTAAAGTCCAATTATCCACTACTTTGTCTAAATACACATAGAAACAATTATAAAAACAATAAAAACCAAAGCAGCTGGGTCATCAAAGCACCTTTAGATTGATGGGATAAAGAGGCTGGAGTAAGTAGACCTTAATGAAGACAGACCCAAGCTGAAGGGAACGTGAGCCCCAAACCAGCCTCAGTAACTGGCCAAGTTTATAGAGTCCCAGGGCTCTTATCAGGCTAAATCAAAGCAAACTGGAACACCGAGGGCCTGAATTCAAAATGAATGCAAGCATCTGTTTCCTAAGGCTACTGGTAATTATCATCAATATGGTCTTTAAATATCAACTTTCTGGGAATGAATTGATACTTCATTCATCTTAAGCTTCCAGACTTGGAGAAAGAATGAAAGAGAAAGAAAGATAGAAAGAAAGAGAAAGAGAGAGAGAGAGGAAAAAAGAAACAAAATATAGAATTACTATATGATCTAGCAATTCCACTCCTGAGTACATCCTCAAAAGAACTGAAAGCAGACAATGGGACAGATATCTGTGTACCCATTTTCATTGCAGCTTTATTCACAATAGCCAAAAGATGGAAGTAACCCATGTGTCCATAGATAGATGAATGGATACAAAACATGGTAAAACATACAGCAGAACACTGTTTGGCTAAAAAGAAGGAAATTCTGACACATCCATGCTACAACATGGGTGATTCTTGAGGACCAGTCACAAAAAGACAAAACCCCCATGATTCTATTTCAGTGAGGTACCTAGACCAGCAGTCCCCAACCTTTTTGATGCCAGGGACGGGTTTTTGTGGAAGACAATTATTCCACAGACAGTGAGGATGGGGTGATGATTTCGGGATAACTCAAAGAAGCATAAAACCTAGACCCCTAGAATGCACTTTCACAATAGGGTTCATAATCGTATGAGAATCTAAAGCCACTGCTGATCTGACGAGAGGCAGAGCTCAGGCCATAACGCAAGCAATGGGGAGTGGCTGTAAATCCAGATGAATCTTTCCTTGACAGCAGTGGCTCACTTCTTGCTGTCCATCTGAGTTCCTAATGGACCAGTAGGGATTTATAGATGCAGAAAGTAGAAAGGTAGTTACTAGGGCCTGGGAGTAGCAGGAATGATGAGTTTAATGACTGCAGAATTTTGATATGGGAAGATGAGAACATTCTGGAAGTGAATGGTGGTGATGTTTGCATAATAGTGTGAATACACTTAATACAACTAAATTGTACACTTAAAGTGGTTAAAATTGCAAATTTTATGTTATGTGTGTTTTGGCACAATAAAACCAGGACAGGGCCGGGAATTTAGCTCAGTGACGCCACGCCTGCCTTGCAGGTGTAAGGTACTGAGTTTGATCCCCGGTACTGCAAAAATATAACAAATAAATAAATAAAATACAATAAAACCGGGACAGACAATAGGAGTATACCCCATCCATTCATAATCTGCAGAGACGAAGCTGGTGAATCCACACCTTTGGAGGGGCCCCTGTGGTGTAGACTCAGGAGCTTTGGGCCATCTGATGGCTCTGACAGGGCATACGTAGCAGAAAGCCAGGGAGGGGCGGCCAGCTCCTTGGGTGGAGCTGCCATCTCCCTCATCAGATGGTCCCTGAGTGGGACAAAGCCAGGAGGGTGATTTAAAGGTACCTCAGCCCTCAGAGGCAACCAATACCATTGTGCTAGGTCCCCAACCCAACCCTTTTTCTCTTCCAGGGACCACCAGTCATAAATATGCATGAATACAGGAGGTCCAGATCCTTTCCCAGTTCTCCAGTTGAGCTCCCTGAGAGTGGGGACAAGAACACTCAGACACAGGTCTTCGGAGGAGTTGGGCAGAACTCATTTCCAACTGCACAAGACAAGCGCGGGGGAACTCACAGCAGCCATCGTAATAATCACTTGCAAAGGGGTCTTATCACATAACAGCTTTTTGCACCCTCAGGGGGCAGAGGGTGGGGTCCAATCTAAACCACAGAGACTTGTGTCTTCATTCATTATTTTCCAAACAAGTCAGTAGAAAATTGAGGTTTCTGAGTAATTTGCAGATTAATAACCACTAGAGAGGTGGGTCTACATAGCCTCACTAAGAAAAAAAATTAGGCTCTCCTCCTCTCCTTCTTTTCCAAAAACCTACAGTAGATATACTGAGAAGGAAAAAAGAGAAAAGCAGAAATGTAAGTAACCTTTCCTTTCCAGCATAGCAACTCTACTTGCAGCCCCACCTCCCAGCAACTCCTGGATTAATCTTTCTTTCTTTCTTTTCTTTTCTTTTTTCCTTTTTATGCTCAATGGATTGTGGTCAAGGCCATTGTAACGTGAGCAGTGCCTCGGAGGGGATTGGCTGAGGGGGCTGAGAGGGGCCCCTTTCACAGAGGGCTAATTGCGTTTCAGACCACCAGTATTCGGGAGCTACAGATGTCTTCCTTCATTTGCCTAGGCAGTACAATTGGACCCATCTGTTGCATTTATTCTGCCTGCTCCCCTGCCCGCCCCCACCCCTCACCCCCATCCCCTCCCTTCCCTTGTCTGCAGAGCCTAAATTGAAAACTCATCAAAATGTAATCCAAGAGCAGTTTGGCTGCCGAGCTGCTGAGAAGGGGCTCAGTGGGAATAAAGGCCCCCCGCTACTTTTACACCCGGACCAGAGCCCGGGGAGCCAGGTCACAGGCAGCCTTAGGGGGGAAAGTGAGAAGTTAGCCGGCAGATGGGCTGCTCCACGAGGCTCTATAACCTGATGCCTTGGAAGAGGGGCCCTAGCAACGGGCCAGCTCAGGCTGGAGGACGCCGCTGCCCTGGAGGTGGCGACCCTACCTCGAAGGCCTCGCCCCTGGCCCAGGATTTCAAACAGGGCTGGGGCAGGGCTCATCACTCTCTGACCCCATGTGCCCTGTCCAGCTCAAAGGGCTTTCCAAGGCAGAGGGGCAGGCATGGGGTGGCCTGCAAGGGTTGGGGCCAGCAGCCTGCCTGGCTGTCCCACCCCGCACTGCCCAGGCCTCAGCTCTTCTCTGCTGCCTGTCACATGCTCAGGCCCTCTGTCACATCTTCCCTTTCCTCTCCAGCAGGCAGTGAGCCCTGAAAAGCAGGGATGTGACTACTGACTTCTGTGTTGCTGCAGGTCCACAGGCTGGTTGGGTGACCTGCTTGAGGGCTCCAGCTGTGGTATCTTTGGGGTCCCCGCTTCAACACCTGCTCCAGCTAGGAATGGGCTTGTCACTTCCAGGAATCACTGGTGGCCACACCTCCCACTTGTCTGCAGAGGAGTTCTAGGGAGTGTAGACTTCCTGTTTCCAGGAGCCACAGTGTTTTAGGATCAATAGCTTTGGGGAAACAGCTATGCAAGTTTTCCTTACTGAATACATCTATGCCCTGGGTATGTACAGCTTTATAGAGGAACTTGGTACCTCTTTGTGACTGAAGAGTTGTGGCCTTGAGGTTTTCAAATTGTTTTTACTGAAATTCATAGTCTAAAGAAAAGTTTTTAAAAATATAACAACCAAGTATAAACACACACTTAAAGCAAGACTCACATAACAATAGTTCCCCTCACTCCATGTGGTGCCCTCTGATATTTCCTGTTCTGATATTCTTTTCCACTTTGTACCCTTGTTTCAAATGCTGATCATTTTGAGCCACTACATTGCTTGTACAACTTGCCAAGCAGTCATTCTCCACACTGTTGGGCATCAGAACCAAACTCAGAATATATGTATAACAGTGCAGAGCACTGGGCCCATCTCAGCTGGCTGGGAGGAGTGGCGCTGGGGCATTTTTGACAAGCCCACCCCATGCCTTCAAAGGATCTGGTTGCACCTTGAGAACCTTTCTTGCTTCCAATGCACTCGGTGGTCTCAAGGCCCCAGTCTGAACTGGTAACAATAATAGGTGGACCAAGGCAGTCAACTCAAGGTGGACCTTCCGAGGCTGGCTCCTCTCTCCATCTTCCTACGTGTCTTAATTAAATCCTCACCCAGTGAGAGTGAGGATGTCAGGTCTGGCTTGGCTGGCTTTTAATTGAAGTGTTAATTTGCTACTGCAGAGAGTGAAGGCCTTGCAGTTGGGGAGCCTTCATTTGCTGCCATCCTAAGCTGATTAGCCTTCTGGGGGCGGGGGTGGGGTGGGGAGAAGCCATCGGCAGGGGAGCTAGCTGGCCCAGAATCAGGCCCGGAGCTGCCTTTTCGAGAGGAGGGCAGCCGAGAGGAAGCCTTCTGCACCTGCCTTGTCCTGCCCGCCAGCCGACAGCCAAACACCTGCCCCAAAGAACCTCCAAGGCATTGCCTGGTTTCTGGGAAAGTCCCTCGTCCATCTCCAAGATAAAGATTCACTTTTCTCCTGTGGAGCTTCTGCTCAGAGCGCACTCTCCATGGGATGGACGGGCAGCTCCTTAGCTTGATGCTCAAGACCCCCCAGAAGCACCTCCAAGTGCCCCCCCTCTTGCCCTCCCTCATCTCTGCCCAGCTCATCTGCTCCCCACCCCCAGTCTGCTGTGCAGCTTCCCCCAGCCCTGTGGTCTGATGTGCCTCCTTTTGGAATGTGCTGCTGACTCCTACCTGTACTTCTAGCTTCTGTATCAGACATCTCCTCCAGGAAGTCTTCTAGTCTGCTTAGGCTGTCAGGAACAGGAGTCACTGTTGTCCCAGAACTAGATGAGCTGGGAAGGAAAGGAGCTGAGAGGATACTTGCGTGGGCATCTGGGCAGAGCTGAAAACCAGGCCCTGAGAAGGACAGGAGTGGACAGCACTGGAGTGAGCCTGTCCCCTCCTCAACCCCTCTCTGCTGCTCCTGACTGGGGTGAATCCGGCTCAGGGTTCCTGGGCTCTGCAGGTAAGCAGTCTCAGTTATAGCCTGTCCTGACCACTCATCAGCTCAGTGATTCTGAGTGACTTCAGCTTTCTGGCCTCAGTTTCCTTGCTTGTAAAATGGCAACAGCCCATGCTCTATGTGCCCCTGAATTGATGCACATGTGAGCCGCACTTCCCAGGAGGGTGCTGCAGGGCTCTCAGGGCCAGGCTCACCAGACAGCCAAGACTCCAGCTACCCTCTGCCCTCCTGGATCCTCCCTCCCTCTCTTCTTCCCCGCTGCTGGACCATGGGCCCAGGTCCTCATCTCTTGGGCTCACTGTTCTGAGTTCCTTTGGCCCCTTCTCCCTAGAAGGGACTGCAGCAGCCTCTGCTTGGGTTATAGGCGGGCGCAGAAACAGTCTAAGAACCTCTTCTAGGTGAGTGGCCCTTACACGGCTCCTTTCTCCAGATGAATCCTTCATTTTTAACTTTAATAGCTCCAGCTAGCTACATAACTCTCTCTCTCTCCCTTTCTTTTTTCTCTCTCTCCCTTCCTCTGCCCCTCCCTTTCTCCTTTCTTGGATTTTCCTTCTCTCTTCCAGTTTTGTTTTCATATGAAAGCAAGACAGCTGCCATCTATTTCAGATCTATAATGTATAAACTAAGCAGATACAGAAAATAGAAAGTGCAGATTTCTTTCTCACTAATTTCACCAAAAGACTTGCAATAGAGTCTACTTGCTTAACTGGGGTCACCTATGTATTCAACTTTGCACATGCCAAGATGCACTGTAGGGTATTTTCTTGGAAGTGCAATGGTGAGCTAAAGGGAATTTCAATTCTTAGCATATCCAGTATTGTTTGCCAACATTTATGCATCATGGAAAACAACAAGGGTCTCTACCCCCAAGAAAAGCACTTTGTCTGGGTGCCTAGGATGAAGCTTGGGATGACCTCGTACATGGGTTCTTAGGGATTCTCAGTCCGAGGTTGCATCTTTGTTAAACCTTGTTTAACTATTCTCTCAGTTCATTTGGTAGGTAACTGAAATAGTATCTTACCTTCCAGGTGACCTTTTCTGCTTGCCATTTAGGGTGAAATTGGCTCGTTTGACTACCAGGGTTCAGAGCCAGCAGGGAGGCTAGCAAATGTGTGCCTGGATGTGTACCCATGGGCTTCTCTCTTGAGATGCTTGATGATAGCAATAATTATGGATACCATGTATCAGATATGTGCTCTACCCTGTGCATCAGTCTTCACAACAACCCTGAGAGATAGATGCTATTATTATCCGCCATCTACACATGAGGAATCAGAGGCACAGGGAGATGAAGCAACTTGCTCACAGCCACTCAGCTAGGGAGCAAGGAAGAATCAATTCCTGGGTCCAATGTGGAAGCACTATGTTATTTAAAATAAAAATGACAATCATAGCAACTGAGTTGCCTCTTACTGTTCTAGCTTTTGTAGGGCCACAACATAGTCCTGCTTGTGATTCTCCCCTCAGCTTCATGGCAGAGTAGGAGGTGTGAGAAACCTCCAGGCAGCTATGGCAGAGACAATGCAGGCATCTACACAGAGAGAGCTCTCATATTCCGCATGGTGCCCATGTAGCTTCAAGAAGATGCACAGCTTCCTGGCCCAGCTGTCTAGGGTCACATTGCTCAGGTCCAACTCACTTAACCAGCTTTCTATCATGTCATCCCCTGCACCCTGACCATAGCAGACTTTTCACCATCCCTGAAACAAGACACCCACAGATATCCTTGGAAAAGACAGCACAGAAACTTAAGCACTGACATTTTATTGGAGGCTCAATCTCAGGAAAACAAGAATAAGAGAAAAGGGGAGAGAGGAAAGAAGGGAGAACAAACATCAGGAAGGTATGATGAGGGGACCTCTGTGTAGTTTCCAGCACAGCTGATTGCCCACTGCCAAAAGACATTGACAGAGAGGCTGCATGAAGTTATGGCATCTCCAAACAGTGGAGAAAAGGAAGGCAGGAGAAGAATATATCTGCTGACTCCACCTCCCTTTACAGGGTATCAATTCCCTTGTCCTTCTGGATTGTATCACCTGGCCCTTCAGATATCATCAGGAAAGACAGCTCCCAAGACAGCAGTGGAGGCATCTGCTGCTAAGCCACAGCACGAGCACAAGAGCAGTGCTCCCTGCTTGCCCACCTGTGACCTGCAGCCTCGAGGCCTGATGGAAAGAGCTGGTTGGTGTATATATGGGAAACCCTTGAGTAAGGGGTGCTGTCTGGTCATGCAATAAGCGACAGGTGGGACAATGAACAACCACTGACCAAAGCAGTCTATGCCTGAAGGCAAGGCAAGTATGCAGATGCGGACTGACACATAAGCTGAGTCTACTAACCGCTCTCTGTGTCATGGTCTGTTCCCTTCCATTTCCAAATTTGCCTATCTAAATTATCAACCAGTCATCTATTCCTCCATTTATTATTGAGTGCCCATGCTGCTCTGAGTGTTGACTTAGACTCAATCCTTGTCATCAGGCAGACCCATGAAAAGCAACTATATCAAAATGTGATGGGCAAAGTGATAGAAATATGCCTGAGATATGGAGGGGAACACCACAGAAAGACTCCGTTTGGAATAATATAAAAATGAACACAAAAGTTGCTTTGTAGGTAAAAGTTAATTTTTCTCTCCAGGTTTTCTATTCACAGCAGATATGGCTCCTCTGCTCCAGGATTCCCTCAGGAACCAGGTTCCTCTCATTCCTAGCCCAACGGCTTCATCCTCCTTACCCAAGCCAATGACATTGTTCCATGTGGCAGGATGAAGGAAGAAGAGAAGAGGCAAAGGGCACACTCCAGTTCTCTAAGAAAGGTTTTTGGAGAATGCCACATGGAGTCACTTTTGTTTATAGTCCACTGGTCAGAACACCACCCCATGTAGTCAGTAACCACACCTAGCTGCAATGGAGACTCAGAAACAGTTTTTCTCTCGACCATTTACCCAGCTAAAAATTCTCACTATGAGAGAAGAAAGACAGTCAGAAGTCTCTACCATAGACACATAACACGAGATGGTGGTAGGAGTTAGGGGAGGTTTCTTGGAGATGACACCTGAGGTGTCTTAAAAGATGAACAGGAGCTGGCTGTTCAAAGAGGGAGGAAAAGGACTATTTCAGCTAGAGAAGTGATATGAGCAGAGCCCATGGTTGCAATACAACAGCCTATGGTATGTGTGTGTGTGTGTGTGTGTGTGTGTGTGTATGGATGTGTGCTGGAGAAGAGTGAGGAGGGGAAAAGCTGTCTCTCAAGTGGTTGGGCTGAGGAATGTTGGGTAGAGGAGGAGCAGGCAGGAGTGTGGGAAGGATGGAACCTGTCGCTTTGTTGAAGGAATTGGTGAGGGTAGAGAAAGCAATTAGGGTGCAGGGGTCAGAAGAGCTGGACCAAGAGAAAGGCGAAGCTTGAGCTTGAGGTGTGTATGCATGTCAGGGAATGGAAGTACATGGGCCAGCACTGTGCGTGTGTGTGCGTGTGTGATGGCAAAGGTGGAGCAGTGTTGACTGGTGCCCACAGCTGGAGTATGGCTCTGAGAAGGGCAGCTCAAGAGGCAAGAGATGAAGGCCACTGGAGTCATTTGGGGCCCAGAGTTGTAATCAGCTTTTCAGGATGAGGGGTGGGGTTTCCCACGAGTTACTGAGATCTTCAGAGGTGAGGCCCAGTGGACAGGCAGGCAGTGGTGGCAGTGTCACACTGCTGCACAACTAGTAGGTGCTACTGTGACCATGACTCCTGTTGTCACCATTGTTGTCAGCTGTGTTGGGGGATGTATGGCATCTGGAGGCTTGGAGAGCTATTGTTTCACAAGTTTGCTCCTGGATGGGGAAACATGGCCCTAGGAAGATCAAGAACAGGCTTTGAAGGCCACAGTCCAGAGTCATGGGTCAGGCACCAGTGTCTGTAGACTGGTGGGGTGTGAGTTGCTAGGAAACCAGGCAGGCCTCTGCCAGAGTGAGATGGAAAACTCCCTTCATGGAGGGCTAGGCAATGGGGCCATTCTCCTGGTGCCCCAGGGATAATAAGGACTTCAGAAAGGACAGCTCTGACTCAGGGCTGAAAGAGGCTTTAGTTCCTTGTTTGGCGGCTTAAAAAAAGGCAAACAGAAGCTTTTCTCCTTTGGGGATCAATGTGAATCCCAGAAAATCCCATTATTTCCCTTTGAGATCAGTGGCCTGCTCTTGAGGGCTTTCTCTTCCCCAGGGCAACAGCTCTGTCCTTGCTCTGTGTGAGCACCCTGCCCCTATGTGGCTCTGGAGGTGAGGGGGGTGGGAAGGGGGCACAGGTGAGCCTGATGACAGCTGTTTTCTTTCCCTTTTCTCATTCTCAATTGAGTATGGCTGCTCACCCCTTAACCATCCTGACCCCCGCCCCCAACCTTAAGAGAAGACAGTTGTGTGTGTGGCAGTGGGGTGGGAAGGGGGAAAAACACTAGAAAATTGTTTTTCAATGTTCTCCTCTTCCAGGAAGACATTTTTGACCTCAGACCATGCCTGAGAGGTCCCACTTCTCCAGACTGGAGGCTCCGCTTAGAATGTAAACCTGGGGTATCACATCCAACCAGGATTCTCAGCAGGTGTGATAAAATTATGAAAAGATGATCGTGACATTTACTGAGCCTTCACTATGATATCAGGCACTGGGCTGAGCCCCCTAATTTGTCTAACCACTCGATGAGGAAGGTCTGATCATTGTCTCCATTTTGCCAATAAGACTGAGGCATGAAGAGACCAGGTCACAGAAACACGGGCACCCATGAGAAGTGACACAGTAGGAAGTGAGGGATCTGCTTTGCATACTGAGGCTTTCTAGGAAGTTACCTCTGTTAGGCCTTTGTCCAGATGAAAGAAATCCCAGTTCAGCTTTTCTGAAGAATGAAATCTATGGAGCATCCCCAAGCACCCATCCATCC